>NC_091781.1:44902082-45524879 GCF_029378745.1 Bos indicus
GAAGAGTTTGCCAAAATATGGATGGATATAGCAGAAAATCAAAGTAATAAGACATCTTACTGCGCAGAAAATAACTAGGAACATCTAGGTTGTTCCCCACCCAGACATCTTTTGACTGACTGTCAGTATTCTTTCATCTCCTGTCTCCTTTTCTGTCTTTTTCCTTCTTTCTTTCCTCTCTCTCCTTTCCCTGCCTTTTCCTTCCTTGTTCCCCTTTTTTCCTTTTTTCTTCCTTTTCTCCTTAGCTCCATTCTTTTCTTTTTCTTGTCTAATACTCTTTATTTTCACCAAATTGTCAAAGCTTTTATTGACTTTTATATCCTGTATTTCTTACATATCATCAAAATTTTCTCATATATTCTTCCAAAACACCATTTTAATGGTTGTAACAGTATTCTACTCTATGTGCTCATTCTCCAAACGTTAATCATTTCTTTCTTCTATTTTTTTTTCTTTGCCAGTATAAATAATAGTCCAAAGAGCATCTTTCCATGTTAATTTCCCAACATTTATATTTTTTTAGTAGAATAAAATGAGGGGCTAAGGACTTTTAAAAACTCTGAGTAGTGCCTGGTATGTCACATGGCTCTTCCAGCTCTGAACAAAGGCATTCTGTCACATCTAGACCAACACACAAAAAAACTATCATTTTACATAACTTTGACACATGCATGGTGGAATATTTTTCTCACTTTAACTTTGCTATCATTCATTACTAATGTGGTTGAAGGTTTTAATTCATTTATTAGCTGTTTGTAGTTTTCTTCTGTAAATAATTTTAAGTGATTTAAGCACTTGTTTTTGAGTTTTTTGTTTTGCTCATTGGCTTGTATGAGTTATTTTGTGCTTTATATGGAGGCTTTCTCAGATTTATGGCAAGATTTTATTTACTTTAATTTTTTTCTACAGAGAACTATTTTTATGTTCTTGACCTGTATTTCCCTTTAGGATTTCTTCATTGCCTTGTGCTTAGAAGTCATCCTTGAATTTCATTAATATTCACCTTTATTAGGTTTTTTAAATGTTACTTTTTATATCCATTTAACTGCATCTATCTTTAGATTGTTTTGCTTCATGTTGAGTGGTGAGGTTCCATTGCTTGTGGGATCAGAATTTTATTTATCATGGCTTTATAATATTTTTAAACATCTAGTGAAACAAATTCTATCCTACTACTTTCTGCTTTTTATTCACTTTTTTTTTTAATGTTCTTAACCTTTAATTTTCCATCATTCCAGGTAAACTGTAGGATCGCCTTGCTAATTTAATAGCACAACTGTTCATTTTAACTTGATTATTATTCAACATCCAAAATAATTTTAGAATGATATTGTTCCAATGTTTTTTCTTCCAATTTATGAACTTGATACAGCTTTTATCTATTTCACTTATCTTTTATAGTTAAGTTTTTTCATTTTCCTATTACATGTCTGTGATATTTCTTTTTATGGGTAGCCTAAGGCATTTCTATGTATATAATTTGTAAATTACTGTTATGAGTGGTGTGTTTCTCCTTTTGTTTTCTAACCAGTTGTTGGTACCTAAGAAATTTATTTTATTCTTATTTATTTTAAACATGGCCACCCTGCACAATTTGGTGAACTATAACTTGTTTTTGTTAAACAAGATTATTTTATAGTCAGTCCTATGTCCACCGGTGTAAACTAAAGCAGAAAAAATAAGAACTAAGCTTTGATGTCTTCCTGGGAGCATTTGTTTCTTAGAGTAGAAATAAACTTTCTACTTTTAGAAACTTTTAACTTTTGTCACTCCATTTTGTTAAGTGATAGTCTAATGTCATTTCCTAGGAGTCTAAACGTTGCCTATATATCCCTATTACTTTTTATAATAATAACCTTTCTGTAGCTTAACTACCAGTCTCTACTATTGAATGAGTTTTGTCTTGTCATTATAAACACTGTGCCATTTCTCTGCAGTTGAGTTCTTTGCTTCCTTTAGTACTTGATTTGAAACAAGTAATATCATTTTTCTCATCAGTCTGCAAACCTTCTTTGCTGTAGCCCTAATGGTTATTGTGCTCAGGGATCATAGCCAGAAGTCTCTTATGAATTTTTAATAAATATTTATACCTGCTGAGTCCTAAATTTAGTGCTTCATTTATATCCACATTGCTGCAGGGCAAATGTCAGATTTGGAGGTACTGGGGGTAACCGTGCTAGCGGCCAAGACACATTTGAGACCCTTCTAATGTTTCTACACATATGAGTATCCGCTGCATGATCATATCCTTTGAAATCCCAACTCTTCTGCAAATTCATCTTTCAGTTTGGTTCAGTTCAGTCACTAAGTCATGTCCGACTCTTTGTGACCCCATGACTCACAGCACGCCAGGCCTCGCTGTCCATCACCAACACCGAGAGTTCACTCAAACTCATGTCCATCGAGTCAGTGATGCCATCCAGCCATCTCATCCTCTGTCGTCCCCTTTTCTTCCTGCCCCTAATCCCTCCCAGCATCAGAGTCTTTTCCAATGAGTCAACTCTTCGCATGACGTGGCCAAAGTAGTGGAGTTTCAGCTTTAGCATCATTCCTTCCAAAAAACACCCAGGGATGATCTCCTTTAGAATGGACTGTTTGGATCTCCTTGCAGTCCAAGGGACTCTCAAGAGTCTTCTCCAACACCACAGTTCAAAAGCACCAGTTCTTCGGTGCTCAGCTTTCTTCACAGTCCAACTCTCGCATCCATACATGACCACTGGAAAAACCATAGCCTTGACTAGATGGACCTTTGTTGGCAAAGTAATGTCTCCGCTTTTCAATATGCTATCTAGGTTGGTCACAATTTTTCTTCCAGGAACAAGCGTCTTTTAATTTCATGGCTGCAATCACCATCTGCAGTGATTTTGGAGCCCCCCAAAATAAAGTCTGACACTGTTTCCACTGTTTCCCCATCTATTTGCCCTGAAGTGATGGGACCAGAGGCCATGATCTTCGTTTTATGAATGTTGAGCTTGAAGCCAACTTTTTCACTCTCCTCTTTCACTCTCATCAAGAGGCTTTTTAGTTCCTCTTCACTTTCTGCCATAAGGGTGGTGTCATCTGCATATCTGAGGTTATTGATATTTCTCCCGGCAATCTTGATTCCAGCTTGTGTTTCTTCCAGCCCAGTGTTTCTCATGATGTACTCTGCATATAAGTTAAATAAGCAGGGTGACAATATACAGCGTTGATGTACTCCTTTTCCTATTTGGAACCAGTCTGTTGTTCCATGTCCAGTTCTAACTGTTTCTTCCTGACCTGCATACAAATTTCTCAAGAGGCAGATCAGGTGGTCTGGTATTCCCATCTCTTGAAGAATTTTCCACAGTTTATTGTGATCCACACAGTTATAGGCTTTGGCATAGTCAATAAAGCAGAAATAGATGTTTTTCTGGAACTCTCTTGCTTTTTTGATGATCCAGCGGATGTTGGAAATTTGATCTCTGGTTCCTCTGCCTTTTCTAAAGCCAGCTTGAACATCTGGAAGTTCACAGTTCACGTATTGCTAAAGCCTGGCTTGGAGAATTTTGAGCATGACTTTACTAGCATGTGAGATGAGTGCAATCGTGCGGTAGTTTGAGAATTCTTTGGCATTGCCTTTCTTTGGGATTGGAATGAAAACTGACCTTTTCCAGTCCTTGGCCACGGCTGAGTTTTCCAAATTTGCTGGCATATTGAGTGTAGCACTTTCAAAGCATCATCTTTCAGGATTTGAAATAGCTCAACTGGAATTCCATCACCTCCACTAGCTTTGTTCATAGTGATGCTTTCTAAGGCCCACTTGACTTCACATTCCAGGATGTCTGGCTCTAGGTGAGTGATCAGACCATCATGATTATCTTGGTTGTGAAGATCTTTTTTTGTACAGTTCTTCTGTGTATTCTTGCCAGCTCTTCTTAATATCTTCTGCTTCTGTTAAGTCTATACCATTTCTGTCCTTTATCAAGCCCATCTTTGCATGAAATGTTCCCTTGGTATCTCTAATTTCCTGAAGAGATCTCTAGTCTTTCCCATTCTGCTGTTTTCCTCTATTTCTTTAATTGATCGCTGCGGAAGGCTTTCTTTACTCTCCTTGCTATTCTTTGAACTCTGCATTCAGATGCTTATATCTTCCCTTTTCTCCTTTGCTTTTCGCTTCTCTTCTTTTCACAGCTATTTGTAAGGCCTCCCCAGACAGCCATTTTGCTTTTTTGCATTTCTTTTCCTTGGGGATGGTCTTGATCCCTGTCTCCTGTACAATGTCATGAATGAATGTCCATAGTTCATCAGGCTCTCTGTCTGTCAGATATAGTCCCTTAAATCTATTTCTCACTTCCACTGTGTAACCATAAAGCATTTGATTTAGGTCATTTCACCATTTAAGTGAATGGTCTTGTGGTTTTCCCTACTTTCTTCAATTTAAGTCTGAATTTGGCAATAAGGAGTTCATGATCTGAGCCACAGTCAGCTCCCCATCTTGTTTTTGCTGACTGTATAGAGTTTCTCCATCTTTGGCTGCAAAGAATATAATCAGTCTGATTTCGGTTGGTGTTGACCATCTGGTGATGTCCATGTGTAGAGTCTTCTCTTGTATTGTTGGAAGAGGGTGTTTGCTATGACCAGTGCGTTCTCTTGGGAAAACTCTATTAGCCTTTGCCCTGCTTCATTCCATACTCCAAGGCCAAATTTGCCTGGTACTCCAGGTGTTTCTTGACTTCCTACTTTTGCATTCCAGTCCCCTGTAATGAAAAGGACATATTTTTTTGTGTTAGTTCTCAAAGGTTTTCTAGGTCTGCATAGAACCGTTCAACTTCAGCTTCTTCAGCGTTACTGATTGGGGCATAGACTTGGATTATTGTGATATTGAATGGTTTGCCTTGGAAATGAACAGAGATCATTCTGTCATTTTTGAGATTGCATCCAAGTATTGCACTTTGGACTCTTTTGTTGACCATGGTGGCTACTCCATTTCTTATAAGGGATTCCTGCCCGCAGTAGTAGATATAATGGTCATCTGAGTTAAATTCACCCATTCCAGTCCATTTTAGTTTGCTGATTCCTAGAATGTCGACGTTCACTCTTGCCATGTCTTGTTTGACCACTTCCCATTTGCCTTGATTCATGGACCTAACATCCCAGGTTCCTATGCAATATTGCTCTTTACAACATTGGACCTTGCTTCTATTAGCAGTCACATCCACAACTGGGTATTGTTTTTGCTTTGGCTCCATCCCTTCATTTTTTTCTGGAATTATTTCTCCACTGATCTCCAGTAGCATATTGGACACTTATCGACCTGGGGAGTTCCTCTTTCAGTATTCTATCATTTTGCCTTTTCATACTGTTCTTGGGGTTCTCAAGGCAAGAATACTGTAGTGGTTTGCCATTCCCTTCTCCAGTGGACCACATTATGTCAGACCTCTTCACCATGACCCGTCTGTCTTGGGTGGCCCCGCACAGCATGGATTAATTTCATTGAGTTAGACAAGACTGTGGTCCATGTGACCAGATTGGCTAGTTTTCTGTGATTATAGTTTCAGTGTGTCTGCCCTCTGATGCCCTCTTGCAACATGTACCATTTTACTTGGGTTTCTCTTACCTTGGACATGGGGTATCTCTTCATGGCTGTTCCAGCAAAGTGCAGCCACTGCTCCTTACCTTGGACAAGTCACCCCTCCTGACCTTGAACGTAGAGTAGCTCCTCTCGGCCCTCCTGTGCCCATGCAGTTGCTGCTCCTTGGACGTGCCATTTCTTCTCTCGACAGCCGCCCCTGACCTCAGACGTGGGGTTGCTCCTCTAGGCCGCTACCCCTAACCCTAGTTCAGTTCAGTTTAGTCGCTCAGTCGTGTCTGACTCTTTGCGACCCCATGACTCGCACCATGCTAGGCCTCCCTGTCTATCACCAACTCCCGGAGCTTACACAAACTCATGTCCATCGAGTCGGTGATGCCATCCAGCCATCTCATCCTCTGTTGTCCCCTTTTCCTCCTGCCCCCAATCCCTCCCAGCATCAGAGTCTTTTCCAATGAGTCAACTCATCTCATGAGGTGGCCAAAGTATTGGAGTTTCAGCTTCAGCATCAGTCCTTCCAATGAACACCCAGGACTGATCTCCTTTAGAATGGACTGGTTGGATCTCCTTGCAGTCCAAGGGACTCTCAAGAGTCTTCTCCAACACCACAGTTCAAAAGAATCAATTCTTCAGCGCTCAGCTTTCTTCACAGTCCAACTCTCACATCCATACATGACCACTGGAAAAACTATAGCCTTGACTAGATGGACCTTTGTTGGCAAAGCAACGTCTCTGCTTTTGCATATGCTATCTAGGTTGGTCATAACTTACCTTCCAAGGAGTAAGCGTCTTTTAATTTCATGGCTGCAGTCATCATCTGCAGTATTTTGGAGCCCAGAAAAATAAAGTCTGACACTGTTTCCACTGTTTCCCCATCTATTTGCCCTGAAGTGATGGGACCAGAGGCCATGATCTTCGTTTTCTGAATGTTGAGCTTGAAGCCAACTTTTTCACTCTCCTCTTTCACTCTCATAAAGAGGCTTTTTAGTTCCTCTTCACTTTCTGCCATAAGGGTGGTGTCATCTGCATATCTGAGGTTATTGATATTTCTCCCAGCAATCTTGATTCCAGTTTGTGCTTCTTCCAGCCCAGTGTTTCTCATGATGTACTCTGCATATAAGTTAAATAAGCAGGGTGACAATATACAGTGTTGACGTACTCCTTTTCCTATTTGGAACCAGTCTGTTGTTCCATGTCCAGTTCTAACTGTTGCTTCCTTACCTGCATACAGGTTTCTCAAGAGGCAGGTCAGGTGGTCTGATATTCCCATCTCTTGAAGAATTTTCCACAGTTTATTGTGATCCACACAGTGAAAGGTTTTGGCATAGTAAGTAAAGCAGAAATAGATGTTTTTCTGGAACTCTCTTGCTTTTTTGATGATCCAGCGGATGTTGGCAATTTGATCTCTGGTTCCTCTGCCTTTTCTAAAACCAGCTTGAACATCTGGAATTTCACAGTTCACATATTGCTGAAGCCTGGCTTGGAGAATTTTGAGCATGACTTTACTAGCTATCGTGCGATAATTTGAGAATTCTTTGGCATTGCCTTTCTTTGGGATTGGAATGAAAACTGACCTTTTCCAGTCCTGTGGCCACTGGTGAGTTTTCCAGATTTGCTGGCATACTGAGTGAAGCTCACAACATCATCTTTCAGGATTTGAAATAGCTCAACTGGAATTCCATCACCTCCACTAGCTTTGTTCATAGTGATGCTTTCTAAGGCCCACTTGACTTCACATTCCAGGATGTCTGGCTCTAGGTGAGTGATCACACCATCATGATTATCTTGGTCGTGAAGATCTTTTTTGTACAGTTCTTCTGTGTTCTTGCCACCTGTTCTTAATATCTTCTGCTTCTGTTAGGTCTATACCATTTCTGTCCTTTATCGAGCCCTTCTTTGCATGAAATGTTCCCTTGGTATCTCTAATTTTCTTAAAGAGATCTCTAGTCTTTCCCATTCTGTTGTTTTCCTCTATTTCTATGCAACCCTAGGGAGTATCAAATAGTGAGTGAGAATTCTTCTTTCTAGGGCTCGTATTTTACATAAGGGCTCACAAGAAAAAGACCATTTTCCAATACAAGGGAAAAATTTTTTTGTTAATATTCAGTGAGTTCTTCGTCATTTTTATTTCATTGTAAGACTATGTAATCTCAGAGACATGATAGCCTACATTATAAATGCTTTCACAGTCCTTGTGTAGGAACAGTGGCTTCTTCTTAAGATTTTTTTTAAAGCCAGTAGCTGAAAACTATTTGATTCACACATACACTAGCTTCTCTGACACAGTGTAAAGTTACAGCTATTTAAGAGAGAATTTGGAGCATGCATGTAGCATGTACTAACACATATATACACACAAACATAGATGCCTCACATTTAATCTAGGTTTTCAGTACTGAGAGAACTCAAATTATTTTCAAAATAACACTTAAGATTTGAAATTAGAGTTTTAAATCATACCATCCAGATAATTACTTATTTTTCTATGTTAATTTTAGGAAATTCCTCAGTTAAAAGGTATTGTATTAATATATATTTGTGTGAAAGGTCTTAAAAAGTATTAAGCATAAATTGATTCTTTTTCTTTTGTACAAGGGTAACTTAAGAAAATTATTTTGAACTTTTATTTATGTTTATTATAAATAACTAATTTGTTTCATCTATGATAAGAATTTTCTTTTTGAAACAGTTGTTATAATATGCAAAATTTAAATATTCTAGATATAGTTAGCTGGAATTGTGCAAGAATAATTTCCTTTAGCACTAAGTTTCCTAAGCACATAATTTCCTAAGCACAAAGATACATCATTATTAGTTTCCAGGTGTATTTTTTTACTCAGCTATTATATTTGGTATTAATTAATTAGATTTAAAATAAAATTTAAATTTTACAATATTTTAGATTTCTATAATCACCATAAAAACTCTTTTCTAAAAAGTAATATTTTGTTCATAACTGAAAATTATGTGACAATTGGAACTTCCTTTAGAAGACTGAAATAAAATATAACACTTAGAGTAGTTTATATACCTTGTTCTTTTGTTAAGATATGAAAGTGTTGTTGCTGCTGCTGCCAAGTCGCTTCAGTCGTGTCCGACTCTGTGCGACCCCATGGACTGCAGCCTACCAGGCTTCTCCGTCCATGGGATTCTCCAGACAAGAACACTGGAGTGGGTTGCCATTTCCTTCTCCAATGCATGAAAGTGGAAAGTGAAAGTGAAGTCGCTTAGTCGTGCCTGACTCTTAGCGACCCCATGGACTGCAGCCTACCAGGCTCCTCCATCCATGGGATTTTCCTGGCAACAGTACTGGAGTGGGGTGCCATTGCCTTCTCTGAAAGTGTTGTTAATAGACACTAAACCCCTAAAGATCTGTAATAGAGTAACAGTGCATAAATTTAACAAATTATTGCTAAAACAATAAGCAGCATGAAAGAAGAGTCCTCAGATTCGTTAGTTAGTGTTCTGCTTATACTTCATAGTCATGACTAATCATTTGTTGGAGAAAAATGATTTTTTATTAAAATTGTTAAGGCCCTTCTCAAAGAGAGAAAGTTATTTAACATTATCATTGACTATCCCCTGCCTAGTTTCACAGCAGGCTTCTGGACTAAAGTTAATACTTTCCTTTCTAGGCACTTGGAATGATGAACTAACATTTTATTGAAAATAATCAGTGGCTAACTTTCACAAGAGTAGTGTTAATAAACTTGTGTTTTTTCATATTGGTACTCTCAATCCT
Organism: Bos indicus; assembly: GCF_029378745.1. Classification (NCBI taxonomy): domain Eukaryota; kingdom Metazoa; phylum Chordata; class Mammalia; order Artiodactyla; family Bovidae; genus Bos; species Bos indicus. Next base: position 44,911,376 of record NC_091781.1, read on the forward strand.
GGTATCATTTTAGGCATGTTTGCTTTTAATTTTGATTTGGATATAGTATTAATCTAAAATTTTGCCTTATTTACTGAAATAGTTCTAAATTATTTCATTAAAATAACCACTAGGTATTGTTATATACTCCTCCTGAGTCATGACCAAATTTCTCTTTTGTGCTTGATTCAGACTTTTAAAACCAGTTCATATCAAAATCCCAAGCTTGCCCACATCTGTGAGGCCCCAAACTTTGTTTTGATTGTTCCCATTTGTGACAAATTTCCTTACATATGGAAAAATTTGAGGGTCCTTACATATGGAAATGGAAGAAACAGAATTGGGGGACCCTCAAATTTTACTTACCTAATTTGTAATACAGACATTTTTGAAATGTTCTTTTCTCAATTTTCTGTTTCTATAAAATGCTTAAAAGTTGCTCTAAAAGTTACCAGAGATATTTTGAAGCAGAACCAGATACCTGGATTTGCTTTTTAAACTGACCTGTTTAATTGGAAAAAGGTAAATCTCTAATTAGGACAAAAAATGCTCACCAGTTGTATGTCTTTGAAAGTGATAATGTGCTTAATTGTATTTATGATAATATGTTCTGAAACCATTAAAAGAAAATCCACAGCAATCTGCATTTTTTAAGAGCTAGATTCCTGACTAGTGAATGAAGCTGTGTCTTAGATGAAAGGAATTGACAATTGCTTCCTGACCTTTTGGGGGAACTAATTTAAAACCAACAGATTCATAAGAAGAAGTACTTACTGTTTATTTTCATTCTAAACCTTGAATGGGTCAGAATGCCATGGTAGGAATTTGTCCAGGTAATGATTTATTCAAATGTATTATGTTTTTGCAGTGCCTAAAGTACATTAAGCCCAAATATCTTACCTACTTTTGACCCCCATCAGAAGCTTCCTGTCCAGATTTAAAAACCCATGTTTTAATTTGAAAAGGCAGGAGTACTGCCTAAAGGCAAAGAAAATGCTTCCTTCTCTCTTTTTAAAGAGGAGGCTCTGGCCTTATAATTTTGGACAAGCATTGACTTTATAAACTCAATTTCCTCATGTTTTTTTTTAATCCCCCCCGCCCTGTATATATATCACAGTATAAGACACTCATGCCATACTAGTTAACAGTTTCAGCCCATCCTCTGCAAAGTTGTGATTCGTGCTGAGTACAGCTGGTTAAATTCTATGGAAGACTTCTGCCTCCACTGCTTAGGATGGATCAGGACTTGCCAGTCTCTAGTCATGTGAATCTGTCTTCTCTTGGGTCATCACAAGGACCCTAGTGAATACCCCAAATCAGCTGTCACCCTTCATCTCTATATGACTCTTTCTTACAGCTTTCTATTGACTTAAATATTTTAAAAATCACATCTATCCACAGCTTTGTTTAATAACGTTGTCAAGAATTCCGGCACCCATGTCAAATGTGCTTTGACATAATCTCTTTTGCCCAGAAATCAGTAGATATTGATATGGAGATAAATAGATATATTTAATTCAAAAGTGTTCTTCAGGTTGTCTGTGGCGGATTCATTTTGATATTTGGCAAAACTAATACAATTATGTATAGTTTAAAAATAAAATAAAATTTAAAAAAAAAAAAAGGAAAAAAAAAATCGTTAGCACCTACTAATTCCTAACAGACAGCAGGCTAGCTGTAAACTTGGCTGTGGTCTTTATTTTAATAACATGACCTAGATGTGGCATCACATGACATCAACAAGTGGAGATTCAGGATTGTTTTTTCCTAGGTCATCTTTATCTTGAAATGTTCCACAAGTCCCTTAACCACACTCACTTGCTAGGTTTAAAGACTAGCAATCTGTCTAATTTCACCCCATGCTGAAAACTTGCTTGGGTTTATCATCTTCTCTTCAAGCGGCTAAATTAAGGAATGTGCTCACATGCCTATCACGAGCACACTGCTTTTTCTGAAAACTTAGTAGGGAGGCTTCTCTAAGGTGCATGTAGTATCTTGTCTATGAAAAACAAACATCAACTTAGCTGTACAGCAAGCCCCACTGATGGGATACATATTATGAAATAATAATCACAGTAAAACCCCAAATGAACAATACCTTCCCCATGTTTGTCATTTTCTAGTTTTCACTGTCCTTAGAAAGGCTTATTTATTTGTCCATAGTCATAAGACACAAAGCCAGATTTAGAATCTAGGTCTTACAACTAGAAATCCTGTACCCCTCTGTTAAAACTCATGATAATAATTATCTTAGGAATAAAAACAACCAAAATAAACCACAGCAACTAACTGCTAGTTCATTGTGAATCTTCAAATCTGAGTTGTGAAAGGAATTTTCACTCATCAGAAAGAAGCTATTAAAACATTTATTCATTTGAGTGCTCATAGCTGGTCATTACTTGGTTCATTCTTTTTTGAATGTCACTGGTTGAGTAGTGTAAGAAAACTGCCATGAAAAGGTTTTTAGCTGCCATAGAGTAATGGTATCAGAGTCTAAAGGAGAAGAGAATTAACATAAAATGATTGTTTTCTTTCTCTTATAATCTAAAAACTGTGCATTTTAAATGCTTTTCTGTTACAAGAGTAATGAGTTGATTAGTATCACAAATAGAAGTATTTTGTTTTAAAAATGAGTATCTACATTTTTGATAAGAGATGAACAGATTTTGATATTCATCTTAATTGAAAATAAAGTTATTAGATGAATAAACTCCTAAAGGCATGTTAGCTCAGGGTTCTCTTTCAAATTATTTTAATTATAATGGAAAAACTCACTAGTTCTATTGTATTCTATTATAATGAAACTCCGTGTACATACTAAATAATTAAAAATTAATGTTTTCTGAGAAATGTGGATAAAAAGCTGCCTGACACTGTGTTGAATTGATACATTTTTTCCAAGTCCTTTTGCATAGTTGAGTTTGTGAATAAGTAAATCTTAGACTAAAGAACATGAAAGCAAATTATTCCCCATCTATCCTCATGCTTAAATAATATGTTACATGCAAAAATATCCTTAAAATAATTATTTTTTTCATAAATAAGAAACTTATTTTTCTTTATACTAATTTTTGGATTTTTTTCTACTAAATCATTGCAAAGACTGTCAACCTTCTAACAGTACTATTAGTCTTAATTTTTCTAACCATGCATGATTCATTTGACCCCACAGTAGTTGTAGCTTGCTTGCCTTGTTTTTTCCCTGAAAAAAAATTTTTTTTAAGTGTATAAAAATCCAATGGACATCTGTTTTACCTGGAAGACAGCAGGGCAATTTAAGTCCTAATAAATTGTTAATATTTTATTATTTCACACATGGATTTTGGAGATATATACAAATATGACCTCTCTGAACTTTCTGTGTTGAATGTGCACTGTTGTTAAACTACTTGTTTTTTCCCTGCCTGCTCTTTGAAGAAGTCAATTAGGAATAATGGGAAACAAGGGGTAGGCAAAACATTGCAGTGCAGTGTTATTTTCATCTGTCTGGGAATATTTCAGCCAAAAGTTTATTTTGGGAAAAAAAGAAAAAAGCCGTAACACACTGTCACACACACACAAAGCCACAAATACTTTGGCTGCAAATTATTCTGCAGTATTGTTACCGTGTTGTTGCCTGTGTCTGTTCTCGTGTGTAAAGCTGCCCTTCACCATTACCCCTCTCATGCATGTGTTTGCGGATTCTTGTCTGTGTGCTTGTTCATGAACGAGCTCATCCTCCTCCCGGTTCAGGTTAATTTAATCAAAAGAACAAGAATGTATGGGTATGACTGTTAGCTGGAAAGGCCTTCTGCATTTTCAAGCCTTTCTTTCATTCTGCATCTTCTGCTGAAATTTCTCAGTGGAATGAAATGTTCAATGATCAGTCATCCAGTCTCTTATATGTTACCTGGCTTTACACATGCCCTTGATGATTCTTGGAGAAATAATTTAATATTGCTTTATCTCAATTTCTCTGTATTGGAAAAGGAAGCTGTTGGTATGAATCACTTGCTTGACTGTGAGGAGTTGAACTGTCTTAGTTCCTTGCCAAAACACCAGAAATAAGCATATTATTGTCTCTACCTCCACCAAGCCCCCATTTCTTGTAAGGGAAAAAAAAAGCAAAAAGTAGCATCATTTAATGAAACAAAATAACAACAGTAAAAGAAACCCACCTTAAAAAATCAAGATTTTTAAAAAATAGCTGGAATTTATGATTTTTCTATTTTGCCTTTTAACTGACAGTATACCCATAATTCTTGATAATTTTTTTTTCCAAAGTTAATTTCTGGGCCATTGGTGACTGTATTGTCTACTGTTCTAAATTGTTATCTTAACTACATTCTTTAAAAATATAATGTTGAAGGCTCATAATATTGAAGATGACTCAAGGATGAACCCAGAATTTGCAGACCGAATGAAACAGCTTGACAAAGAGGCATCTTACTACCGTGATGAGTGTGGCAAAGCCCAAGCAGAAGTTGACCGGTTGCTGGAGATCCTCAAGGAGGTGGAGAACGAAAAGAATGACAAGGACAAGAAAATTGCAGAACTTGAGAGGTAAACTTTGCAGTCATGTTGTAAATTGTCAACAGAGAGTGAACATTAGCTGCTTAGTTGTCCATCTCAGGGTGTGGTAAATTTGGAATGTACATTCATATTTCAAGGAAGAAACAGATTACTTATAAGGAACATAGCTTGTAGGGATAATGTTGTGTTTCTGTGAGAGACTCAGAAGTTGGTTGGGTTATCTTTTGAGGGCTTATATACTTCTTCGGTGTTTGCAAAAATAATTATCAACTTTCTTGAGTGATATCCATAATCTAGCCTTTGGGTCAGCAAAGTGTGTAAGAGACTGAAGCTGTGACTACCTGAAACCTCGGTTTTTTCTTATCAAAAACAAGCATTTGTCATTTAGGTTTAAGCATAGAATATGGAAGAATATAGTTGGGAGTTCTTTCAAGACAGGGGAAATGAAAAGGAGCTCATTTCCTTTGGATATCTTTTAGCACACCACAGCAAATTCATCTTGGAACTTATCTTTTAAGAGGACCTTATGCCATTTGGTAAATAAATATGTTTAAATAAAGTCTAAGGCAGGCTGAGTTGATAGCAAATTATGTCTAAAAACAAAGAGGATTATATCAGGGTTCCAGAGTAATTAGATTTTCAGATAAATCTATTGTATTTATGTATAGTACTCTAAATTTAAGCTTTCTATCAATGCTTTTTCCTATATTTCATGTAAGGAAAGAATTTCTGAATAATCTTATGTAACTCCATTACTTCTGAGGATTGCTCATTGGTTCAGCAGTAAGGCAGAATTTGTCTTTCCTAGATTCAGTCCATATGGAAGAGGTCAGCAGATTTTGAATAAATCAGTGAATGTTTGCCAGCTCTGATCAAGACACTCGTGAGGCCCTAAAGGACCTCAAGGCATACGCAGAATAGCTCTCTATGACCTTGTATTTAGACAGATCGTGATCTTTAGTGACAGAAAGACCCGGGTTCAGGTTTTGCTTCTGCTTCATGCCATCTGTATGACTTTGAATCTTCTCAGAAGTAAATCTCTAACAACCTATTAAAATGTATCACATTTTGCAGGGACCAAGTCCTGGTGTAGGGTGAGGCGGTTATATCCTTATGAACACCTGAATGCTAAAACAGATTCTCAATATTATCTAGCTCTGGATTAAATGGATGGGTTGATTCTTGATAAAATTTCAACATTTTAAAAGTTAATGTGTAATGTACCCAAACTCCAAAACATATTTCATTTAAAAATCTTAGCATTAGTTTGATGGTAATCTGATTTTTGTTAGCATGACCCATTTTAGAAATTACATCAAGACTTCCTTTCTGGTAAGAGTACAAATTAAAATCCTTAAGGGTCTCATTTGAATTTCAAAGTGCACAAGTATTCATTCTGCCAGCCTACTGATTATTAAAAATACTATTAATTTAGATGTATCTACATGTCTATTTTGGAACTATATTTTAGGACCAAATTTTTTTCTCAAAAAGATACTTTGAAATTACAGGGACGTTATGATCATGTCTTTCTTATTGCTGAGAAAATTGAGACTTTGAAAGGTTGAATGAAAGATTTGTCCTGTGGTCAGAAAAAGAGAAAAGTGTAATGTAGGTTTCCTGACTCCTAGTCCACTTCTCTGAGAAGTAAGCCATAGAGAAGATGCCCTAGATAATATTACTAATAGTAATTATAATCATAATAGATGATATATATTTTTATGCTCACAGTGTACCAGTTACTGTACTAGGCACTTGACCTGCAAATACTATGTAACATTTAATCCTGCCCACAACACAGGAAGTCTCATTGTCATTACTTTATAGATGAGAAAGCATTTTATGGATTAAGTGACTTCCTCAAGGTTGTGGAGTTTATAACAGTCAAAGTCAGGATTTGAACCCAGGTCTGACAGATGAGCGACTGAGAACAGTCCCATCCAAGAATGGGCCAGAAGGAAGAAGCTAGTCCAGTAGCGCTCAGCAGTCACATAGCTGGCCGAGAGGCATGGCTGTTGGCCCGTGGACATCTGCTTCATCTTTACTACCTTTCAGGAGAGAAAGTGATGTGCCCCACATTTTGAAGGCATTTTTCTACACTAAACCAGCCCTTCAGAACTGTAATTGAAAATCAGGATCAGCTACTATAAATATTTGCATAAAATAACATAATTGTCTAGTTGGACAAACAGGTCTTACTTAGCTGGACGTTATTGCCATTAAATCATCAAGAATATTCACGTTTTTATTTCCTCAATATGGAATGTATTAAAACAACAGTGATTTTACAGGCATTTATCTTTATGTACTTTCTGCACATTTTCTTTATCTCTGCCTTTGCCTCTCCTTAAATCTGATGCCTCCCAGGCACTGTAATTCATAAAACGTGTGGTGGGACTTGACTCCGTCCCAGTTCTCTGCCTGCCTATGTCTCACGTCCAGAAGCAGAGCATAGTCTGGGAAATGTCTGAGCCCAGACCCAGAAGGAGGTGGGGGGTGGAGACCAAGAGGGGAAGTTTCTTGGGAAAAGGAGAGCTCAGCCTTGGCCTGCCTTTCTGACGCATTATCTGCTCGGTTACATGTGTATTCTGACCAAGGCATCTTCCTCGAGTTGTCAGATAGTCCTTTTCAAATTGAGCAGTATCTCTATTTGCTGGCTTAAACTACAAAATTCATACCTCATAATGTTGGGAACTAAAGATTACTTAGCAATGTGACATATATCTCCATTTTGGAGTCATAGAGGAGTGTTTGCAATTAAGTTTGTGATTTTGAAAACCAAGAAATTGAACTTGAAATAAATCTGTGGTCTCTGGTCTGTAATGTGACCTACCAGAGCAAACAGACCTTTTTAAAAAAGCAGCTTGTGTTCTAAAATACTCCAGAACTTCAGTCATGTGCAACGCAAGGTATGGGGTTAAGAATAACTCAAATGACACTGACACTGGCCTACTTCTTTCTCAGAGGGCAATTTGTGTTTGCTTTCTTTTCTGTTAATATTCTAGTTTTTTTTTTTTTTTTTTTTTTTTTACTTTCTCCCTGATAAAACCTTCTAAATAGCACATGCCTGGTACTTATATGGATGCATTTACCTCTGAAATTCCACATGAATGATGTTTTTCACAGTCATTAAAGATTCTGCTTTTCAAAGTGCATATTGCTCCAGTGTGGTCCCCATGTGCCCTTCTGTGCATAAACTCTTGGACTTGATGCTGATGGCTCAGTAGGAGTTTCTGCCTTGGACTGCAGGCTGCTCTGGGGGCAGTGACACAATGTAGCTGGGGGACTTTGAGTAGTCCCTGAGAGTTGGTCCAAATCAGGCCAAAGTCTTTATGTGATCACCAATGATAGGTATCTTGTATGTGCACAATCGAGTAGCTAATTCATTAGAGGCAATGAAATATGTAGTCTTCCTGTGTCATTGCCCATCAAGGTCTCTAAGTGTTTTATTTAGAGTTAAAATTAATCCTTTAGTGCCTTAGGGGAAAGAGAGAGGCAGAGTCTGTCAAACAAAGCTTGCTGCCACAGGATTTCTGGCATCTCACCATGGGAACGAATCAGTCAGGCGACCTTTGATGTAATTATCTTAAATATGTTAGGGGCTTTGTCAGTATTTGTCTAGAGGGCAAGGAATGCCCAAATTGAGCCCTCGATCACATCCCTCCCCACTGTGAAGAGGAGAGCGGGTCTCACAGGAGATTTTTACTCCTAAAACATAACATCAGAATAGAAAACAAGATAGCATTTAATTATCTGAATCAGGACTAATGCTACCAGACATTTGGACAATGAGAAATTATGTTAGATGCCTAAAAGTACCTTATCTAAGGTTGAGAAACAGACTGTTATTTTTCCCTCTGAATTTTCTCAATAACATGCTGACATAATTTCTTTGCTTCCTTTCAGAACTCTTTTCACAAAATGTAAACTTAAGCTTATTTTTTTTTAATTATGATAATATGATCTAGAAGTCTCATGGTACATGGAAGAAACTTGATACCAGTTCTATTTGTTTTGATATAAACTCTTCTTTCTAAGTAATTTCCATTAATGTTTGTAAATGCATTTGAAGGAATTTCTTTAAGAAAAAGTGGTAGATGGTTTTATACCAACCCTAGCCTATAAGCCTTTTGGGGAAGGTCATAGATATCACAGATACCTTTGAGGCAGCAAGGGAAACTAGGGTCCCTTGAAAAAAGCAACTAAATCTTAAATGTTTGCTGGTTATTTTAGTTTAGGATTCCATTCCTTAAAGGTTAGCCATGGACCTCAGTTTGATATACCCCTGAAAGATTTGAAACATCAGCTGGGGCCAACATCACTAGAGTGCCCACAAAGACCGTGGCCTGACTTAACTCTTATATTTGATCAGTTCTACATTTGTTGTCATGAAACACTCTGTAGGGGAGTTTCAGACACAAAGCATTGGCTCAATGCTTTCACCAAGAGTTTAATCTAGAATGTTCCACTTGATTTTTATCATTATAGTCAATGCTGTTTTCCTCTGAAATGTTTTTGTTTAAGCTTTCTCCTGAAGATTTGTTTTGCTTTTCATTTTTGTGTGAAATGCTTCAAACTACTTCTTCATAGTATGGCATAATGGGGTCCCACTGAGCAGATAGCTAATCACGTATTTGTTAATCCACTTGATTTTTTGCAAAGGGTATTTTATAGGTTAAGAAAATGAATGCCTTCTATGACTTCTGTGGTAGCTGGAAGAGGATGTAATTTTGTTTTTCTTTTAATTCTTGCTTTGCACAAGAGACTTTATTTTTTGACAGATTAGAAGGCCATGTTATATATTCTGCTATAAATTAGTTATCCAGTGTCTGGATATTTGCAAAGATGAAGTCTGATCCTCATTTTCACAACTGAAAAAATTGCTCTCAGCTTTGGAAGATAAGCTGTCTTGTCTTGGGAGGCTGATAGGCAGGTGGCACCTCACCTGAAGGTGTCCTCATAGTCTTTGATCTTGCGAGGTACAGTGCCCTGTGAGCATCTGAAATGTAAATCTTTAAATAGAAAGCCAGATTGCTCAGGTCCATCTGGTTTTTAACAGTGAAGGAAAAATATCTCATAGGATATAGTCTTCCAACTTACTGGTTCTAGTAAAATCTTTCTGATATAAGTGCTTACCACTTTTCTAATACCTTAGTAATTTCCATTTCAGTTTATTAAATAATAAAAATTTACACACACACAGATAGGAACTTTTTATATAAATATTCATCCAGAAAAGGGCAGATTTTGCCATTGGGTTGCTGGAATACACCTCTGGTTCACATCAGTGCTTGAGATTATGTGAATGACAGACTGGTTTCTTGCATGTAATAATTAATATAATTGCTTACAATGTGTGCCAGGCTTTTGGGTGGTAATATCAGATAAAAGTCGCTTTATTGTCCTTCATTTGGTTATGAAACCTGCTAATGTAACTTCTGTTGGCTGTATGTTTAAAACTAATGCGTTTCCTTCCTTTTATTCTCTTTTGCTATCCCTTTTCCTTTCTGCTTATCCTCCAAATTGCCGCTTTCACCCTTGCTCCAATCAGCTTGACTCTCAGGTCAGTACTTTCAGTTTTTCTTCTAACCGCCTTTCTCGCCTAAGCTCAATTTATTGCTTGCACTTGTTTAACAAACACATTTCTGAAATGGTTTTCCTCTGGCAGCCACTTTTTTTTCCCTTCATTTCATGCCATGCCTAAGGAAGGTTTACTTTATGAGAAGACTGTATAGGTGGGAAAAGGCAAAGAAGATGATGAAAATGGATCACTATTGGATTATTTGATACTTTCTCTTCCTGGATTATAAAATCAGTGAAAGAAATCATTGTGAAAGCTCCCAAGTGCATTTCTCCTGAGCAGCTCAGAAAATTAGCTACATGATGTTAAACCTTGGAGCAGTGGAAAAATCAAATGCAGGATGCTAAATTTAACCTAGGAGAACAAAAGATTTGCTCATGATGCAGCAGCTTAAAAGCAAAATTTAATAGTGCAAACCATTCAGACTTTTCGCTTAATAAATCACTGTGTTTTGAAAGATTTATAATACTTTTTGTAAAGTCACTTTTGAAAATTATCAGTGTGTTAGTAACATATTGTACACACATGTTATTTCCTGTCATTGTTTTGGTTATAAACTTTTTAACTTCATTTTTATTAGCCATAAGATATTCTTTAATTACCTAGGGCATAGCATATGGAGCCAAATGTAAAACTAGATTCATTGTTGACTGTGTGCACCCCAGTATTAAGAAGCAAAGTGGACATTTTGTTTGAAAATACATCCCGGGTTTGCTTTCTCTAACACAGGGGGCTCAAGTCAATAATTGGTTCTTCTTTAAGTCCAGCAAAACTTTTCATTTCAATGATACATAATAATATCCAGTGATTTCTTTATCATTCAATCAATGAGTATGCTACAAGATGCTCATTGTATGATCTGGGCTACCTGGACTTTAAAAAAAAGATTTGAATTAAGAATCATAAAGCTTGCCTCTGAAAAGAGAAGCTATATTATTTTCTTTCCAGTATTCGGGCTATGCACCTCTGTATTCTGTCCACTGCTCATCACCTAAGCCAGTAGTGAATAATTCCAAAACTAGGCCTCCTACCCACACACCAGTTCTCCCCACCCACCACCCACTGCCTGCTCTAAACCCAGTGGTGAGGCTCATAGTCCTTGAAACTGAAACCACTGGTCTGCCATTCCCACATACCACACTGGGTGTCCCACAGGAACTGCCTTGAACTTCATCACAGTGAAGGAAGCCCGTTCTTAGTAATTCCCCAAACAAAGATCTAAACAGAGATTAAAGGCATGGCCCTACAGAACTGCTCTCAGTGAAAACCTAATGACTGTTAATTCACTTGTCGGTGCCCCTATGTGCAGAAACAGGCATAGTAATGAGAGTAGGGAAGGAGGGCCTTGGCTCCATGGCATCCAAACCCTTCCTCCAAGTTTTGGATTTGCTCATTTAAGAACCTTTAAGCTTTTCTCCTTGCCTGTCTTTTTTGTTTTCTTTCCTTTTGCCTTCCTTTAGCTACCCCTAATCTGCACCTGTTGATATTTAAACCCTTGAGACCAGGGACCCCTTTCATTCTCACACCTCAGGTTCCCAGCCTTCAGATGCTGTCCATAGGTATTTTACTGTGTCTTTTATGTGCAGGAACTGTATTGTGCAGTATTTAGTTTTCTTTTCCTTTTGTGTAGCGAATGAATGTGAACTCAGACTCTCAGAAAATGGGATGCAGGTTTAGGGCTTGGAGAGTTTGTGGGTATTAGGGGTTCTCTGGACAAGGGTGTGCTGATTGGGTTTGATAAAATGTGCAGGCCAACTCTACACTACAGTGGGAGAACCACAGTGGTCAACACAAGATTCCGATCGTTTCAACATCATCTAACCTCCTGCCCCAGTGAACACAGTGGAGAAAATGAGCAACCACTGTGAACAGTCTGTAGTTATATTTTTAGCAGGAAGACTTGGGCAGCCCTGCTTTTCCGGAAACAAGTCTGTGGAGTCCTCAAAATTTTCTGAGCTTTGACACGTTTCCAGAGTTAACTTTGCTTTTTCCCAACCCCTTCCAGGTTTATCAGTTAAGACAAAATGAAATGTAACAATTGAATACAGGATCTCTGGCCTTTGTGCTTTCTTTATATAGTGCACAGTTGAGATACCACATATTTGTGTTTGTACATGTACATATATATGTGTATACATTTATCATATATATTTTATAAATATCTGATCTTTCTTACTGTAAAAGTATGTAGTCTGCCCTGTGGCTCTTTATCTCCCAATCCAAAGTTTGAAAACGTCACTAACTCTTGGGTCTTGCTATGGACTCTATGAGAAATTCTCCCTTCCATCTATTTTTAAAAAGTGGTCTCATTTCTTTTTCAAACTCTGTGTAGATGCTCATGCTTAAATTCAGGTAGACAGATGTTAAGTATTCGGTTTGGTAAAATGCAAATGTCATATTCTAAACCTATTTAGGGTCTTGCTCCAGAAAACTCCACTTCTCTCAAGAACCTCTTTACCCACAAACCAGTGGGAAGCTAGAGAAGTTTAGAGAGATCCTGCTTTGTACTCAGGGGTGGGTTTATGTGATGTGTGCTCATTTCTAGGAACTATTTGTGAGATTAGCCTGTGACTTATGAGAGACGAGATTATCTAGGTAAATATATGTAGCAGTTCACCAAAAAAAGGAAAAGTATCCTTAGGGATTCAGTCCAAAATCCTTCCAGAGAATCAACGAAGTCAAACCAGAAAGTGCAGGCCTCTCCTGGCCTTTCCCAGCCTCCAGTTTGCTATGGATGCTCGGTCAGCTGCTTTATTGTTTGTGACTCTGTATCCCCTCTTGGAGAGGAAATAGCTGTTTTTGGAGTGGGTTTTCTGGGATTCTTATTGCATATGTCTGATGGAGGGGCTGTTGGTGAGGGGCCTTGTGCATCTCCCTGACAAGCAGGCTCGAGCTGATGGCTGGCACCTGGCAGCAGGCGTGAGCTCATTGTTACAATCTCTTCAAACACTTCTATCAAAATAAACTCTTTGTAATGTTTCCCCAGAGTTGAAAATGGTACTCTCAATTCTTCCTTCTTCTTGCAAAAGATTAAGTTCACTACTCCTGGACCTCAGAGGCCTGTTGCCCAAAGTAATAATGAAAAATACCTTGCCCAGAGAATCCTGCAGTTTGCTCTTTGCTAGGGTCAGTTCTTGGACCCATTACCTCCACAAAGACAGAATAAATACCTCCTGTGTGCTAGGCAGGGCACTACATGCTGGCCTGGCATTTCAAAGAATACCTGATGAAAAACTGACCAAACTGTTTAGAAATGCTATGTGTTACATTCTTCATTTTTATATTCACAATGCACCTTGATATTAGTAATAATAACAGAAATAGCAGCAGCAGTAATAACTGAACACTAGCTAAATGCCAGTACTGATTTAGTCATTTTGAGTATTATTTACTTCTCATAACAACTGTCATTTCTTGCATATTATAGAAAAAGAAACTGAAGTTCATAAAATATAAATATTTTGCTAAAGTTAATATAGCTAGTAAGCAGTGGTATTGGGGTTCCTCTCCAAAAACTAATCCTTTCAGATTTACTTAAAAAAAAATTTTTTTTTTGGCCACTTCTCCAGTTGCATAGTAAAGACTGTGAGAGGCCGGTAGGAAGTAAACTTGTGCAACTGTGTTTAATCCATGATTTCCCAAATGCCGTGTTCATAGGTTGTATCCCATGAGGCATTTGAGGGGACTACTGTCTGTTATGCAGCCAGCCTTTTCCTTCATCCTGATTTCATGCCCTCCCTCCCCGTTCTCCCCACATTCCCTATTCTGAGCTGGTTCCTTGTGCACAGATCCTGCCCTGGCAGGGCCACCTGAACTCTCATCTCCTCCCCGAGTGCCTCAGGCAGAGGCAGTTCTCCCTGTCCTGATCTCCTCAGAGCTTTATCGAACGCTTTTCCTTGACCCGTGTCATACCCTAGCTTGAATTAGGGTAATCATTGCACTGTGTCTCCCAGTAGACAGTGGCCTCTCTGGCACTGCATGAGTCTCCAGCTGCATGTGGAGCTGTGCCACACACTGGAGGTGGCAATTCATACTCCTGAATGTTGTTGACTGCATGTCTGTTGAAGAAAGGAACTTCCATTAGCTTTGTCTCACTTCTACCCTTTACGTGGTCCTTACAGAGACTTGCCGGTCAGCTTTTTCTGGAGGTTGAGTTGACTGCCCTGGATATCATGTCTAGCTTCAGCAGGAAGCTCTAAGAAAAGATGAGTGGTACTGGTTTTCTATCATCAAATAAGATGCTTGAAATTTCAAGAAAAATAAAGACACAAGTAAAAGGGGAGGGAAAAGATCTCTTTCTGAACTTGACCTCATTCTCTCCTTCCCTTCATCCCTCCTTTCTTTGTTCCCTCTTCCCTCCCTCCATATTCCTTTTCTCCCCCTTCCTCTTTTCCTCCATGCGCCACCCCCCACCCCCCGCACTCCTTTCTAGACTATTCATTAAAAATCCTTCTCCATGCAAGGGTCTGTGCTGGGTGTCAAGGATATAGCATGACTCCCTCCCCTCACTGAATTCAAAGACCAGTACTTCCTATAAGGAAGGATTTGGCCACTAAGAAAAATAGTTTGTGCCATTTATACTAATAACTGGAAAAACTAGGTTTCAGGTGTTTTTAAAAATTCCTTTTCCTGTTGGCGTTGAGGAGGTTATCCACAGGTCAGAAAATCATTTCCCTCTTTAAAGCTGCCTTATACTATTGCTGACATTTCTGGTGAAGTGTCAGAAAATTTTATGCCCAAGCAGAACTGGTAGAGAGCCAGAAATCAGTAGATTTTGCTTTGGGTGCAAATATTTTATTGAGGATGGAAAAAAGTTGTTTTCTCTGATTTACAGCTCCTGCAAACATAAAGTGGGATCTATATTTAGAAATGGTTTTGAACCTTTGAGATGTAGCCAGGGATTGGTTCTTGCACCTTTCCGAGCTGGCCTTGGTGGGACTTGCCATGGCTAATGTTTTGCTGAGCCAGCTCCAATTTGTAGAACTAGGACTTTAAACTCTGTATTATTTTTACTGTTTAACTTCTGCTTAAGTTCTTGCTGTGGCACTCCATCTGTACCTTCCAGAATAGTGAATAGGATGGAAGGAACGCAATTTGCATTGTAGTGTGAATATTTTATAGTGCAGTGTGTTTCCGAGGTTCCTCGAAATGAGTAAAACCATTCTTAACTTGCAGATCTGTTAAAACAATGACAGCAGGAAAATCAAGAGAGAGTCCTGGGTAGGCCTATTAAGTCCTGGCCCCTGAATAAGAGATGTCAAGTTGGTAGAGGTAACGATTCATTTATATTTTTTCAAAATCTTTTCTTTTCCCTTTTCCTCCCCCTGCTCCTGGCTTTTGGTTGGTGCTACCATATGGATGAATATCAGCAAATAGTAAATCTCTCAAGATCTGTTAGCCTTTTTTGTAAATGTTGAGAAGGGGAAGGAATTTTAGAAAAATGGTTTCTCAGTATTATTATAAATCACTTTCTAGAAAAATAATATCTTGTTTCCTTTATATGGCTTTTCTTATGAAATGTGAATTCTGTCACTTCATTACCCACAATACCAGCCTGAGCTGTAGAGAAACCTATCCACCTAGTGACTGGAGCTTTCTTCCATATTGGGTAAAGGTGCTTGGACTTTTCACACTGTGTAATGTCACATTTATGTGAAGCCTACATTTTGGGGGAACCTGTTTAAAAATGAATGGGTACTGAGTGTGTTCCTCTGAAGAAACTACTTTGTCATTGATATATCTAACAAAGGCTTTGGAATTTTCCTTTGAAGATAATTCTGATGATTTCAATATTTCTCAGTCTAAATTTAATTAATACTATATAGTTAAAATCATTTATAATATTAAAAATATAATAGAATTGTCATCATACTGTCGCTTCAGTCGTTTCCAGCTCTTTGCAACCCCACGGACTGTGTAGCCCGGCAGGCTCCTCTGTCCATGGGATTCTCCAGGCAAGGATACTGGGGTAGGGTTGCTATTTCCTTGTCCAGGGAATCTTCTAGACCCAGTGATCGAACCTGGGTCTCTATGTCTCCTGCATTGGCAGGCAGGTCCTTTAACACTAGAGCCACTCTTTGTTTATATAATATTAAATAAATGTAAAAAGTAGAATAGAATAGTAAGGCAGAAATTGGCTGGTTTTTCTAGGGATGCAACTATTTAATGGAGATGGAAAAAAGTTCTTTTTCCTAAATCGCAGCTCCTGCACAAAGTGGGTTATATAGAACCATTTTCAGTAGAAAAACTTGAGAAACTATAGAGTAGGTGGGAAAAATGGGAAAATGGAAACAAATTTCCCATTGAAGAATCTCTTTTTGCTCCTTTTTCAGCCCAGGAACAGTGAAACTTAGGTTTTAACTCCAATTTGCCCATTGATTTTTTTTCTTCCATTTTTTTTCTAATTGGTAACATTGTTAATATAAGTGTTGTCATTATTGGCATGTACAGCTGTGTATACAATAACTTATGCTTTACAATAATTTTTTTCAAGGAAAGCTGAAAACGTGTGATTCTCACAGCGTGTTGAAGAACTGTACTATTTCTTGTAAGACCCCATACATAATTGGGAAGATGTAATGTGAATATAAGTAACCCTTGAGACATTTTAATGTGGGGTAAGAGCAGAACTTCATACAGAGAATTGCTTTCCAAAATTCTATTTCATGTCCTAGAAAAATCTATTTAGAAAGTTTTGAGAATGTAATCACCACCTTTCTCAGATGGGAAGGTGAAGTAAGGGAATAGTCTCTCTCTGGTTTTTGGTATTGGTCAACTGGAATATTCCCATGGCTGGACAGATCTCGACGTGATGTGTGAGTTGAAGTGTAAGAGAGTGGTTTTAAATTTAACTTCAGAGTCCTCTGCTATTTAATCATATGTCAGTTTGATGGTTCCAAGGACAGCATGATACGTTGCTCACAGATAATTACTGTGGAGAGAATGAGTTGGTATAATAATGAATAGCTGGAGAATCTTCTGATAACCTGTGATGAGTGGGCCTTGGTGAGAAACACTCACTGGGCAATTGGCACATAGGTGTCCTATCACTTTGGTGAGTGTGGGTGCTCTTCTGCTAGTTTAACATGCAAAGTAGGGGCTTTTTAGGGATTCTTGAGCAGATAAAAAAAGCACTACTCTTCGATTTTACATGTGTTAGCTATCCCAGACCTGCTATTACTTTATGTTAGCATTTCACTCATAATCCAGGTTATCCAAACTGATATTTGTTGTCAGAATATTACATATAGAAAATTAAATAAACTCGAACCTAAGAAACACATTGGCATTTCTGTGGAATGCCAGACACAAGTCCTCATGTCTTTAAGCTTATCCCCGTGTCTGTAAAATGGAGACAGTTGTATTACAGCTCCTCTCATGAGCTTACAGTCAAGATACATGTTCAGTGTGGAGCACAGTCTGGCACAGAGTAGATGTTCATTAAGTGGTGATGGTTGTGGTTGTCATGGTTATGGACATGTTGAAGGTTATCCTGCTGAGAGTAACAGGGAGTTCGTGCAAGAGAGAAGTAGAAGATGATCCTGTCGAGGCAGCTTCCTTTGCTTACCTAGTTGGAAATAACTGAGTTGCTGGGATAAAGACTGTAGACTTTTTTTTCCCATTAGGCACTGAGAGATTTTGAGGAAAAGGTTAAAAACAGCATCATTCTTCTAAATACTGAATGTGTTATTCCTGAGAGATATGAACACGTGAACTAGAAAATGTCATGCTTATTGAAAAGTAATGTATTTATATGTATGTGTTTACACACACACACACACACTCACACTTATAAGTTAATTGACTCAATGCATGTTTGTCTTACAGAAGGTTGTCTTACATTAGGTTTTTCTTAAACTAGGAAACTAGATAGCCATGATTTGGCCAAAACCTTTTTATATCCATGCATAAAAGTACAGATACTTAGTTCAGAGGACAGGCCAAGTACCCAACTGTGTTCCTTCATCCATTTATTTTCTTTATTTATTAACTTATGCACTTTCATCAAGTAGTAATTGTATGTCTGCTTTGCTGCAGGTATAACTAAAACAGTTCCTGAAAGTAGCATCTAGAGAGATGGAAGCAAATAGATAGGATTTGTAGTATATTTATGCATGTGCCATAGTATAATATAAATTATTCTGCACATAAATTTCATTTATTTTAAACAAAATATCTTTACAGATCTTCTCATATTCATACATAAAAGCTTTCTGTTCCTTTTTACCTCTATACACAGTTCCATTGTACGTGTCTCCTCCTAAAGGACTTATAGATTGTTTCAAGTCTTTCCCTTTCATGCAGACTGCTATGATTAATAACTGAGTAGACTTAATTTCCTATATATGTATATATAGGAATATATCTGTAGGATAAATGTATAGATGTGAAATTTTAAGGACAGTACATTTCTAGTTTTGCTACATTTTGCTGGTTGCCTTCTACAGAGACTAAACCATTCAGTCCTATGAGCAGTATGTAAGATTGCTTTCCCCCCCACCCTTACATTAACTCTGTCTATGCCATGTGGTTTGTAAGCTTTTTGATCTCTGTCAGTGTGGAAGGTGAACCATGGCATTTAGGTGTATTTTTCATTTGCTTTTATTTTATTACCTGTGAAGTTGTTCATCTTTAAGTATGTTAATTATTTGACATATGTGTTTGTTGGCCTTTTTCTTATTTATTTGTAGAAGCTCTTTGTATATTACAAAAATGACTCGTTTATCTGTAATTTGAATTTTAAATGCTCCCCCAGCTACTTTGTCTGTTTTTGTTCTTGTTGTTGTTGTTATACAGAAATATTAAGAACATTTTGAGATAGTCAAATGTATTCAGTATTTTATTTAATGTCTTTTGAATTTTGTGTCATAGTTAAACTCTTCCACACAAGAGTATATGAACAATTGTCCTGTGAATTCCTTGGTATTTTTATGGTTTGATTTTCTATATTTAGTCTTCAGACCATCTGGAATTTATCTTACTCTAAGGTATAAAGTATGGATATAACTTTATTTCTTTTTAGGTCAAGTGAAGTTTAAATATCACTTCCTCTGTTTGCCTTTAACTGGAGCTAGCCCAGTCCAGGTTAGCTTTGTCTCCTACAAATTCTTGTAACTTCCCAGTAGAACATGAGGCACAGTCTTAATTCTTGTTCAACGTTTGTCTTTTAGTCTAGAGTGGAACTTCCATCTGGAAAGGACCTGTCTTAATTCATACAATGCCTGTAAAATAGTGGACACTTAATAAATATTTATAGAATGAATTAATAATGTGAGTTGTAAAGATCTGAAGTTATGAGGAGGTAGAAATTATGATTAACCAGAAGCTATGGAAAAGGAATGCAGAAAGGAGTGTGAGTCACTGAGGCTCACATAGAGGGGAAACCAAGTCAACAGGGTGGTGGGAGGTTAGCTAACCCTTGCTATACAGGACAATAAAGCAGCCTTGTGTGGAGAGTCACTTGGATCTCAGATGGCTTTTCCATACCCTGCTCTCCTGCTCTTTGAGATCCAGGCAGAATATCATTTTTTTCATCTTCTTCTTTGGAAGCTTAATTTCTCAGCTTTCCTGTGGTTCAGTGAGACTTACCTACATGATTGAGATGGTTGCAGGATGTAGGGACAAGCGTGGAAACTATGTCAGGAGAAGAACAGAAAATTTTTGTCCAGGCTGTGTTTTAGATGTTTTTTGATGGCTAGGTAGGCCTGTCCAGTAGGCATGTCGGAATGAAAAATCTGGAACTGGAGAGTTGAGGCATTACCCATGGAAGAGTATGGCAAATTCTATATGAATGTCTTGGGCATTCAGAAGAGTAATGACTGGGAAAATTTCTATGAACATGATAGTGTTTGTACTGGAACAGAAAAATGGAAAAGATTTTATCAGATAAAGAACTAGGTGAGGAGCATGAGCAAAGACAGAAGAGGCGGGAGGTACAATGCATGAGAATGGGTTTCTGTAACTTAGGCTCTGGAGCAGAGGAGGAAGTGAACAATAAGGGTTTCCCTGGACAGGGAAAACCTTGAATGCTTAGCTAAAGGCTTTGAACTTTATGAGCCTGGGAAGAGCATAGTCAGGTGTATCTTCTAGAATGATTAATTCTGTAACAACTCTGTTGTGGAAGGGTAGGCAGTAGCCCAAGCTGAAAGAAACCACAGCACTGAAACAAGGTGGTGGCCATAGAGGCTAGGAGGCGGCAACAGGTTTGAGAGATGCAAGGTTAATTAATAAAACAAGCAAGCAGATAAAACACAAACATCAGCAGCCTATATAGTTTAACAAGAGCCAACAAGACAGGAAAAGCAAGCAGATGAAACCTAGCTACTATCATAGTAGGAAGAAAGTAAAGGTGTGGTGACAGATACTTTGCTCAGGCAGTCTGTGGTTGTACCTGTTGCTGCTATAGCAGCAGAAATAAGAAAAGACTTAGTTGACTACTTATTTGGCGCTAGGCATGATGCTGTGCATTCTCCAAGGTTTATCTAACATTTTCTTTATAGAAACTCCAACAGTAGATGCCATTTGTGAAATTATTAGTCTCCTTTGTGAACTGAGGACAGCAAGGCTCAGAGAAGTTAAGTAACTTGGCTTCTATCACACAGATATTAGTGGAGCCAGGATTTGAACTCAGCTGTTCTGATTCCAGAACCCAGAATCAATCACTGTGTCCTATTTTGCAGTAAGACTTTTTGTGTTAGGATAAATTGGTTTGGCCCAGGAACTCCTGGTACTATAGGGACCACTCTTTAATGTGCTTCTTTGGGGATGGAAAGCTATTTCTTTAATACAAAGGATTCCAAGCATTGATGAAAACCTCTTATAATGGAAGTTGAGAAGTTGTTTGTTTTGGCAGTTCCAGCAGCCTTTTTTGAGCTGCTGGTCTGAGTCTTCACTCTCTCTTGAGCAGGAATGTGGGATTCCTTTTTTTGAACTGAGTTTGAGGCGGCCTGGTGAGTATACTGCCATAGAGGCAACAGCAGCTTTGTAGTTTGGAGACGGTCATCAGCTCTGGACTGGTTTCAAGAAACATGGACAGCAGAAATGGGGAAGACCTCAGACCATCCATCCTCCTGCCTGCTTAAGACAGTTCCTGGTGGGGAATTCTGGGGAAGCAGCCAAGAGAAAAGATGTATTTCCAGGAGGGGTTTTCTGCCTCTTCCAGGAATCATTCTTGGGACAGTGTTTCATGGCCCCACACAGTAAGATCAGAGAATCCCAGCAGCATAAAAGCTGCGAAGAAATGAAGTTCTTTTTTGTGATATATGATGATGTTCCTTTTGGAAAACAAAAGAGCTCTCTGATAGAGAGATGGCCCTCTCTGCAGCACAGTATCTGCATCTCCCTTGATCTTGTCTCAGACAAGTGGGAGGGTTGGCAGCACATAACAAAGACTAAGAATTCAAACTCATGAACTAGTTCCCTTGTCCAGGCAGTAATCATTCTATGGAATCATTTCTCCCTCATCATTGTTTTAGGTCAGGGTAGATATCATGCCATCAAAATACAAGGCCTTCCTCCTACAGAGTATAGAATTTTTTTTTTTTTAACTTTTAAGCCTTTAACTTTGAAGCTTTAATGACTTCATCTGTATACCTGGTAGAAAGGATCTGTGTTGGCTTCTCAGTTCTTATAGCTGCTGGGGAGAGGAGTATTTCTTCTCTGTTGTTTGTCAGTTTATTTGGTTTACCTTCTCATCTCTCACAGACTTTTTACTTTTGTCCAGTCCTCTAAAATGAAGAAGTTTGGGTAGAGTGAATAACATAGCTTTCTTTTCTAAATTTTAAGTGTTATTGACAGATTGTTATTTTATCATTATCATCAACAACTAAAAGACCATTAAAAGTGCATTAGACTTTTAAAAGACCCTATATTTTTAACATAATTTGGGGGAAAGACAATTCTCAGTGTCTTTCTTTGAAAACTCTGCTGCCATTCATTCAGCATGTTCCATGGGCCAGGGTCTATCACTACACAACAGTGATATGAAATATTTTTTTCATTCCACAACAATGCTGTAAGAAGGAGAGTAACAATTTACCATAGGCAGATGAATAAACTGTGGCTTAGTGAGGTCCTTTGTAAACTTCTCAAGGTCACTCTGGGTTTGAGCCCAGATTATCTCAAGAACAGAGGACATGGGGATACAACCATACATGGATGCTCCCTTATGTGACATAATAAAAACTGTTAAAATGTTTTCATTGTGAAGGCAGTGGGGAACAGGATTGTGTTTTAGAAGGATGCCTACCTTGTGTTTCCAATACAACCACAATTGTACTCCACCCATCCTCACGTCTACTTGGCATTTAGTCTTGGAACTGGTATAAAGTCTGCCTATTTTAAGATTAAAAACCTCCCTGGCTCATTTGTCATGTATCTAAACCACCACATTTCATTCTCTCATTTCTTCTCTCCATTCTAGGTACTGTTGTCCTCATGCGTCATTTGCAATAGCCTCTACAAAGTCACAGTCTGTCCCTCTCCTCTACTCCAGATAAAATCAGTGAGGCAGTACCCTCTGCCTTGAAGTGCTTGTTGCCTCCTCACACATTGGACCAAATAGCAGACTCTATGGCTGCTTGGCTTATGAAGACCTCTACACTCTAATCCTGGGTTGCTTTCAAGTCTTATCTTAAAGCCCAGCATACACACAGAGCCCCTCCACCTCCTCATTTTCTACCTGCTTGCATTACTGAATCTTTTCTTATTCCCTACGCTTTCTAGACCTTTCCCATCTTTCTGTATTTGCGCATATTCCTCCCATTGCTTAAATGCTGGTTTCCTCCTCATTTCATGTGAAACTCCTGCTCATGTTTGAAGTCCCAATTCACATGTCACCCTCTGATTCCTCTTAAAAATCAGTAGTTCCACCTTGTGTTCTGACAGCACTTATTCAATGTTGTAAAAAGTACTTTGTTATTTTCCAGCTACATGTTTTTCCCTTCTACTCAACTTTGAACTGTCTAATGATAAAGACAATTTCCTTTTCATCTTTGTGTCTTATTTTCCTGGAACCTGGTTATTGCTCCATAAATATTTGTTGGATGAGTAAATGGGTAAATGGATGGAAGAATTGTGGGAGAATAGATAGATTGACAGTGGAGAAGGACAGGAGCTATTTCAGTGTCTGGATAAAGAAATCAAAAGCGTGAGCTAAGACAGCAGCAGTAAGAATAGAGAGGAGGTAACTGTTTTGATAGACACTTTAAATGAAAATGGCTGATTATGGTGATCCATTTCATGTGAAGTGTTGGGAGATGAAAGGCTTATTCCTCCTTGACTCCCAATCTTGGATGACTTTGGAGGAGAAACTGCAAAGAAGTAGGGTGATTTTGGACTTGGGAGAGGGGACAGTTGAGAATTTAGTTTTTAATCTGTTGAGATTCTTTGTGGGATATCCATGCTGTGTTGTTGCGTGGACATCTGAAAATTTGAGAAACTGACGGATTCTTGCTCCTCCAGTGGATGAGGTTGCAGGTTGTTACTTGGCATTCCCTCTTTCAGCTCCACTGTCTCCCTCCGGCCCCTTTATCCACACTCCAGTGTATACATTCCTTCCATGGAAAGACGTCGAAGACATTGTAAAATATATAAAATTCTCTGTTGTATTTTCAAAACAGGATACATGTCTGTTTGTGCATTATGTATAAAAAATTTCTGGAAAGATTGGCAAAATCCCCTGATACCAGAAGTGGTTACTGGGGGAGGTGGAGAGGGTATATAACTTTTTAAAAAATAAATTCTTTTGTACTATTTAACTTTTTAAATACTAACGGGTGTAGTTTTCAAATTAAGATATAATTCATGCACCATAACATTTTCTCTTTAAAGTGTATAAATTCAGTGGTTGATGTTACATTCACATTTCACAATCATCACCACTGTCCTATTCCAGAACTAAATTTTTGTCACCTCAGAAAGAAACCCATATTCATTAGCAGGCACACTCATTTCCTGTTATTTCTTCCCTTCCCATAGTTCCTTGTCTACTTTCTGTCTTTATGGATTTTTATATTTGAAACATTTTGTATACATGGGGTCATATAATACGTGATATTTTGTAACTCATTTTCTTTTAATTAGCATAATGTGTTTGGAATTCATTCATGTTGTTTGTTTCAGTACTTCATTCCTTTTTATTGCTTAATAACATTCCGTTGTAGGTATATACCAGTTTTGTTTGTCTATTCATCACCTGATCAACTTTTGGGCTGTTTGTAGTTTTTAGCTGTTATGAATATGCTTCTATGAACACTGATGTGCAGGTTGTTGTTTGAATATATGTTTTCATTTCTTTTGAGTATATACCTAGGAGTGGAATTTCTGTGTCATATAGTAACTCTGTGCTTAACTTCTTGAGGAACTGCCAAATTGTTTTTCACAGAGGTTGTGCTAATTTTACATTGCCACCACCAACATATAATTGTTCCTATTTCTTCGCATTCTCACCAACATGTGTTATTGTTTGCCTTTTTGATCATAGGCACCCTGGAATTATGAAGTGGTATCTCATTGTGCTTTTGATTTGCATTTCCCTAATGACTAGAGATACTGAATGTCTTTTCATGAACTTATTGTCTATTTGTGTGTCTTCTTTGGAGAAATATCTATTCAAATCCTTAGCCCATTTTCAATTGTATTTGTCTTTTTATTGTTGATTTGAAAGAGTTATTTATATATACTGGATACTAGACCCTTATTATATATAGGTTTTCTTATATTTTTTTGTGTACTGGTAATTTTACACTCATATTTACCATGCTCTATTAAAAAGATTTGGCTTCCCTTGTGGCTCAGCTGGTAAAGAATCCACCTGCAATGTGGGAGACCTGGGTTTGATCCCTGGGTTGGGAAGATCCCCTGGAGAAGGTAAAGGCTACCCACTCCAATATTCTAGCCTGAAGAATTCCATGGACTCTGGACTCCATGGGGTTGCAAAGAGTCGGACATGACTATGTGACTTTCACTTTGTCACTTTATCAGAAAGATTGTCCAGTACACAATAGCTGACATTTTGAAATAATTAAGTGATATTTTAAATAATAAAATGGCAATTTAAATAATAAATTAATAGCTTTAAAAATTATTCTCTTGGGGAAAGTAAGTGAATTTATACTATTATAATATGTGGCTTACAGATTACCAGCTGACAATTTTACCTTGGCACTGCTTTTTCAAGGTTTCCATGAAATAGGATTAGGGATAGTTTACCAAATATTAAGAACTTATTCAAAGTGTAATCTAGACCTGAGACATATATAGTCCTACAAACACACATGTGGTCACTTATATGAAATAGATGCTTCCCCTCTTTTGGTGATGGCTTAGCTACATTTGAAATGGACTTTATCTTGAATATTCACTTAGCTTTTGTCTATTGATATGACCAAACTTCAAATTTTGAGCCCCTTCCAAGCAAATAATTTGCCCATTTAAATGTTCAGGGTATGGCCTCATTTTATAGTGCCATAAAACGAAATTTAAAAAGCCTCTCTAGAGAGCTGTGATTACCATTTTTTCTTTAGTTGTTAGCCAAGCTAATAAATATTCTTAGCAGTTCTGTCATCACATGTCATATAAAACTAGACCTAATGTTAAGATCTAAGAGAGGATCCCAAGTACTACAGCCTTCTATGCAGCTTGAGAGGAAGAAGTGATCCACCTGATCCATCAAACACTTGGATCTTCAGAAGCAGGGCTTAGCACACCCTCCCCCCGACTCCACGAAGGGTGTAAGAAGGGGCCCTTGAAAAGGTTTGGCTTGCTGAGGATAGTCTGGCTGGCTGCTCAGGGAAGTGAAGTTATAACTGCGTGGCCCTGGGGTGCTGTATGTTCCCAGCTGTCACTGAGGAAACACTTGGCTGTGATTGGAGATAGTCACATAAGCCTCTCTTCTACCATATAAGGCTGTCTTCCATCATATATATGTATTATTTTTTTCAAATTCCTGACCAATGTCTTTCCAATCTTCCTGCTTCCCTGGTTCCCCAGCATCCCTCCTTGGGTTCTCCAGCACAGGTTCTCTCTTTTCAAAGGTCTCCATTAAAGCCTGGGACCTTTGTCAAATTCTTGACAGCTAGTAATTCATAAAGGAAAAATGAATTACCTGAGTTTTAGCATAGGTGTAGGGCAAGAGAGTTGTTTGGAAGTGACTGCTGTAGGCTGTTAAGACAGCTACTTAGCTTTTAGGGCTGGCATGAGAGGGATGAAAAATAATGAGTTAACCTGCTAAGAATTTGGCCATTTTAATCATTAGAGTCTGGGTATACTTTGTCTCCATTTATGTGGAGTGGGGAAACAGTTATCTTGATAAGCAGGGATTTATCTTACCCCGCCTCTCAGTGGCTGCCTGAACTCAGAGTAGAATGGACTCCTTTATGTAGCAAGGGGAATGGGCATGCTTTGTATGAGTAAGAAAAAGAAAAAAACTCATTGGTATTTTTTCAAAATTCTTATCAGCAAAGAGCATTACCGAGAAATCCAATAGGGTAGCGATGACATTGAGTTTTATTCTTACCAGGAATGCACAGATGGCTGGAGTTAGAAGCTATTCATTTTTAGCACATATCTCTCATTAATGTTAGTGGAAATTACAACAGACCTATCAAAGGGGAAAAATAGAGGCGAGTCTGCTGTATCAAATAAACGGACATCATTTTTGTGCAAAGGTCGCATACTTTGAATAATTCCTTTCTGTAATTATAACTTCCTGTAGTTAGTTTATTCTTCTTTCTGAATTTGTATGTTGTCATTGGTATTTTTAATGACCTGAAGAAAAGCATTTCAGCAAACTGCCCAGGTCTGAGACTTATAATTAGTCATTGCAGCTTGTGGGATCTTTTGTAAATAACTCAATGGAGATGTGTTTCTTCATAAAAGTTCCCTTTGATTAATTACCCAGGAAATGCTTCCAGTTCATAGATATTTGTAAATCTGTATCATAAAATACTACATTCCTAACAGTTCAGTCAGTGAGAAACTTGTGATTTTTTTTTTTAAACCAGCATGTGTTTAGGTGTTGCCAGGACTTTAATCAATTTCTACCGAACAACAGTATGGAAACTAATTGCCAACAGCCAGGAAATCTAGTTCCTAGTTATTTCACCTCTATATTCGAGACAGAAACAGAAGATTCAAATTAAAATGTAGTATTTAAAAATGAAAAGAAAGTTCAAAAAGAAATAAACTCAATTAATTAAAAATGCAAGCAACATAGGACTTGAATTCACCATGGTACAAAATTTTAGTAAAAATTTAATATGTTATTTTCTAATAGCACATTGCTTTCCTTGTGGGGTGAACTTTGGATATGCTGAATTTATAGAATTTCTGGTTTCTTCAATTGGGAAAGAGGAAAATCTTTTTTACTTCTGATCTCCTCTTTGGATGAAGAATTCTGATTTTATAAGGTGATTTTATAAGTTCAACAAATGGACTTAGTACTAAGAATCATTGCATAGGGTGCAAAGTGAGATTAAGACCACTTAGCAGAGCAAAACACCTACTTTTGATAAATGACTTTATTTTTCCTACTTTACCTTGAATCTTAAATGTTTTTATATTCATCTAATTAATATTGAAGGTATTTTTTCTCATAATAGTAAAAAAATAAATAATCTGACATTACCTATTGGTATAGAAAAATCAGTTTGTATAGTGTAACTTTAGTTCTTCTGTCTAAATTACCCTATGTGAAAGTGGCTCAGTCATGTCCAACTCTTTGCGACCCCAGGGACTATACAATCCATGGAATTCTCCAGGCCAAAGTACTGGAGTGGGTAGCTGTTTGCTTCTCCAGGGCATCTTTCCAGCCCAGGGATCGAACCCAGGTCTCCCACATTGCAGGTGGATTCTTTACCATCTGAGCTACCAGGGAAGCCCTGGGATACTGGGGTCAGTAGCATATCCCTCCTCCAGCGAATCTTCCTAACCCAGAAATTGAACCAGGGTCTCCTGCATTGCAGGTGGATTCTTTACCAGCTGAGCTACCAGGGAATCCCAAATTATACTATAGGTATATTTAATAGTCATTCATCACTATCCCATAAGTGCTTTATAAAATGTTATTAAACTTCAGTTATTCCCCAAACCTTTAGCCATTCACTGGGTAACTGGTTTCCTTGGATGGTACATGAAGAAAGTTTCCTCTCATCTTTCCATCTTTCTTCATAATCTCAAAAGTTTTTAGTCTCTTGTAGAAATGCCTGCAATGCAGGAGACCCTGCTTCAATTCCTGGGTTGAGAAGATCCCCTGGAGAAGGGATAGGCTACCCACTTCAGTATTCTTGGGCTTCCCTGGTGGCTCAGATGGTAAAGAATCCACCTGCAATGTGGGAGACCTGGGTTCGATCCCCTGAAGGAGAGCATGGCAACCTACTCCAGTATTCTTGCCTGGAGAGTCCCCATGGAAAGTGGAGCCTGGCAGACTACAGTCCATGAGGTTGCAAAGAGTCGGACACGATTGAGCAACTAAGCACTGCGCAACAGTGTCTTTTTTTCAAAATAGATAAGAGTCTTTGCCTAAAGAAGAGATGCCTTCACAGGCACTTCAAGTGTGTGTGTGTGTGTGTGTGTGAAATAACTAAATAAGTATGTAGGTATATTGGTGTATATGTTTATGTGAAATAAATGTAAGTAGCCTGTGTGCATGCAGGCTCAATCGCTTCTGTCATGTCAAATTCTTCACTACCCTATGGACTATATAGCCTGCCAGGCTCCTCTGGGGCAAAGGGCAGAAGAAGAACAGGGCGATAGAGGATGAGATGGCACTGAGTCAATGGACATGAATTTAAGCAAACTCCAGGAAGTAGTGAAGGCAGGGAAGCCTGGAGTGTTGCTGTCGATGGGGTCCCAAAAGCATTGACACAACTTAGTGACTGAAGAACAACATATGCGTGTGTGTATCTTCTGATGGAAGAAATGCAGCATTTGCTGTGTTTTTTTGTGGTGAAAAGAGAAGACGTTCGGAACTGCTGATGCAGAGTAATGGTGACATGGCTTTGGGAAAACAGTCATATCTGGGTAGTGGTGCTTTTGTTTGTTTGTAGTGGAAGGTTTATCCTGGTTTGCTCTAATAAGAAATTAGCAAGCAAAGTAAATCCAAGAACAGCAATGATACTTTAGGAAAATAACATGAGTTTTGGAATATAACAGATTGGGATAGAACTCAGCTCTTTCAAATGGAAGAGTCCTCTAAGCATGTTGGTTAATGGCTCATCCTCAATTTTATTGTCTGTAATAGGGATAACAATATCTGCATCACAAAGTAGTTTTGAGGATTAAACATGTACATTGTCTAGTCCAGAGAAATGCTAAGAAAATGCTTCCTTCTATAGCACACATGCTGCCTTCTATAGCATGCATACTGAGTGTTTGTGGCTGCTCTATGGATTTTAGATGGGTTTCCTGGTAGCTCATTGGTAAAGAATCTGCCTGCAGTGCAGGAGACCCTGGTCCGACTCCTGAGTTGGAAAGATCCGCTGGAGATGGGACAGGCTACCCACTCCAGTATTCTTGGGCTTCCCTTGTGGCTCAGCTGGTAAAGAATCCACCTACAATGTGGGAGACATGGGTTTGATCCCTGGGTTGGGAAGATCCCCTGGAGAAGGAAAGGCTAGCCATTCCAGTATTCTGGCCTGGAGAATTCCATGTTCTCTAGAGTCCATGGGGTCGCAAAGAGTTGAATACAACTGAGTGACTTTCACTTTCACTTTATTTTATTTTTTTTTTAAATGATTACTGTAAGTTTAGTGAACATCCATCATCTAAGATAGATACAAAGATAAAGTAAAACCATATTTTTTTTTCTTCTGATGAGGACTCGAGATTTACTTTTCTGTAGCTGTTCAATTTCTTAGTCATGTCCATGACCCCATGGACAGCAAATGTCATGCCTTGCTGTCCTTCACCATCTCAAGTCTGCTTGAACTGACATCCATTGAGTCCGTGATGCTATCCAACCATCTCATCCTCTGTCACCCCCATCTCTGCCTGCCTCCACTCTTCCCCAGCATCAGTGTCTTTTCTAACGAATCAGCTCTTCCCATTAGGTGGCCAAAGTACTGGAGTTTCAGCTTCAGCATTAGTCCTTTCAATGAATATTCAGGACTGATTTCCTTTAGGATTGATTGGTTTGCTCTCCCTGAACTCCAAGGGACTCTCAAGTCTTCTCCAACACCACAGTTCAAAACCATCAATTCTCCAACTATCAGCCTTCCTTATTGTCCAACTCTCACATCCATACATGACTACTCAAAAAACCATAGCTTTGACTAGATGGACTTTTGTTGGCAAAGGACTGGCTCTGCTTTTTAATATGCTGTCTAGGTTGGTCATAGCATTTCTTCCAAGGGGCAAGTGTCTTTTATTTTTTATTATTATTATTTTTTTATTATTTTTAATTTTTAAACTTTACATAATTGTATTAGTTTTGCCAAATATCAAAATGAATCCACCACAGGTATACATGTGTTCCCCATCCGAACCCTCCTCCCTCCTCCCTCCCCATACCATCCCTCTGGGTCATCCCAGTGCACTAGCCCCAAGCATCCAGTATCGTGCATTGAACCTGGACTGGCATCTCGTTTTATACATGATATTTTACATGTTTCAATGCAATTCTCCCAAATCTTCCCACCCTCTCCCTCTCCCACAGAGTCCATAAGACTGTTCTATACATCACTGTCTCTTTTGCTGTCTCGTATACAGGGTTATTGTTACCATCTTTCTAAATTCCATATATATGCGTTAGTATACTGTATTGGTGTTTTTCCTTCTGGCTTACTTCACTCTGTATAATAGGCTCCAGTTTCATCCACCTCATTAGAACTGATTCAAATGTATTCTTTTTAATGGCTGAGTAATACTCCATTGTGTATATGTGCCACAGCTTTCTTATCCATTCATCTGCTGATGGGCATCTAGGTTGCTTCCATGTCCTGGCTATTATAAACAGTGCTGCGATGAACATTGGGGTACACGTGTCTCTTTCCCTTCTGGTTTCCTCAGTGTGTATGCCTAGCAGTGGGATTGCTGGATCATAATGATACAATAGACCAGTTAGACCTAATTGATATCTATAGGACATTTCATCCCAAAACAATGAATTTCACCTTTTTCTCAAGCGCACATGGAACCTTCTCCAGGATAGATCATATCCTGGGCCATAAAGCTAGCCTTGGTAAATTCAAAAAAATAGAAATCATTCCAAGCATCTTTTCTGACCACAATGCAGTAAGATTAAATCTCAATTACAGGAGAAAAACTACTAAAAATTCCAACATATGGAGGCTGAACAACACCCTGCTGAATAACCAACAAATCACAGAAGAAATCAAAAAAGAAATCAAAATTTGCATAGAAACGAATGAAAATGAAAACACAACAACCCAAAACCTGTGGGACACGGTAAAAGCAGTCCTAAGGGGAAAGTTCATAGCAGTACAGGCACACCTCAAGAAACAAGAAAAAAGTCAAATAAATAACCTAACTCTACACCTAAAGCAACTAGAAAAGGAAGAAACGAAGAACCCCAGGGTTAGTAGAAGGAAAGAAATCTTAAAAATTAGAGCAGAAATAAATGCAAAAGAAACAAAAGAGACCATAGCAAAAATCAACAAAACCAAAAGCTGGTTCTTTGAAAGGATAAATAAAATTGACAAACCATTAGCCAGACTCATCAAGAAACAAAGGGAGAAAAATCAAATCAATAAAATTAGAAATGAAAATGGAGAGATCACAACAGAAAACACAGAAATACAAAGGATCATAAGAGACTACTATCAACAATTATATGCCAATAAAATGGACAACGTGGAAGAAATGGACAAATTCTTAGAAAAGTACAACTTTCCAAAACTCAACCAGGAAGAAATAGAAAATCTTAACAGACCCATCACAAGCACGGAAATTGAAACTGTAATCAGAAATCTTCCAGCAAACAAAGCCCAGGTCCACAGCTGAATTCTACCAAAAATTTAGAGAACAGCTAACACCTGTCCTACTCAAACTTCCAGAAAATTGCAGAGGAAGGTAAACTTCCAAACTCATTCTATGAGGCCACCATCACCCTAACACCAAAACCTGACAAAGATGCCACAAAAAAAGAAAACTACAGGCCAATATCACTGATGAACATAGATGCAAAAATCCTTAACAAAATTCTAGCAATCAGAATCCAACAACACATTAAAAAGATCATACACCATGACCAAGTGGGCTTTATCCCAGGGATGCAAGGATTCTTTAATATCCGCAAATCAATCAATGTAATACACCACATTAACAAATTGAAAAATAAAAACCATATGATTATCTCAATAGATGCAGAGAAAGCCTTTGACAAAATTCAACACCCATTTATGATAAAAACTCTCCAGAAAGCAGGAATAGAAGGAACATACCTCAACATAATAAAAGCTATATATGACAAACCCACAGCAAACATTATCCTCAATGGTGAAAAATTGAAAGCATTTCCTCTAAAGTCAGGAACAAGACAAGGGTGCCCACTTTCACCATTACTATTCAACATAGTTTTGGAAGTTCTGGCCACAGCAATCAGAGCAGAAAAAGAAATAAAAGGAATCCAAATTGGAAAAGAAGAAGTAAAACTCTCACTATTTGCAGATGACATGATCCTCTACATAGAAAACCCTAAAGACTCCACCAGAAAATTATTAGAACTAATCAATGACTATAGTAAAGTTGCAGGATATAAAATCAACACACAGAAATCCCTTGCATTCCTATATACTAATAATGAGAAAACAGAAAGAGAAATTAAGGAAACAATTCCATTCACCATTGCAACAGAAAGAATAAAATACTTGGGAATATATCTACCTAAAGAAACTAAAGACCTATATATAGAAAACTATAAAACACTGGTGAAAGAAATCAAAGAGGACACTAATAGATGGAGAAATATACCATGTTCATGGATTGGAAGAATCAATATAGTGAAAATGAGTATACTACCCAAAGCAATTTATAGATTCAATGCAATCCCTATCAAGCTACCAACAGTATTCTTCACAGAGCTAGAACAAATAATTTCACAATTTGTATGGAAATACAAAAAACCTCGAATAGCCAAAGCTATCCTGAGAAAGAAGAATGGAACTGGAGGAATCAACCTACCTGACTTCAGGCTCTACTACAAAGCCACAGTTATCAAGACAGTATGGTACTGGCACAAAGACAGAAATATAGATCAATGGAACAAAATAGAAAGCCCAGAGATAAATCCACGCACATATGGACACCTTATCTTTGACAAAGGAGGCAAGAATATACAATGGATTAAAGACAATCTCTTTAACAAGTGGTGCTGGGAAATCTGGTCAACCACTTGTAAAAGAATGAAACTAGAACACTTTCTAACACCATACACAAAAAATAAACTCAAAATGGATTAAAGATCTAAACATAAGACCAGAAACTATAAAACTCCTAGAGGAGAACATAGGCAAAACACTCTCCGACATACATCACAGCAGGATCCTCTATGACCCACCTCCCAGAATATTGGAAATAGAAGCAAAAATAAACAAATGGGACCTAATTAACCTTAAAAGCTTCTGCACATCAAAGGAAACTATTAGCAAGGTGAAAAGACAGCCTTCAGAATGGGAGAAAATAATAGCAAATGAAACAACTGACAAACAACTAATCTCAAAAATATACAAGCAACTCCTACAGCTCAACTCCAGAAAAATAAATGACCCAATCAAAAAATGGGCCAAAGAACTAAATAGACATTTCTCCAAAGAAGACATACAGATGGCTAACAAACACATGAAAAGATGCTCAACATCACTCACTATCAGAGAAATGCAAATCAAAACCACTATGAGGTACCATTTCATACCAGTCAGAATGGCTGCGATCCAAAAGTCTACAAATAATAAATGCTGGAGAGGGTGTGGAGAAAAGGGAACCCTCTTACACTGTTGGTGGGAATGCAAACTAGTACAGCCACTATGGAGAACAGTGTGGAGATTCCTTAAAAAACTGGAAATAGAACTGCCTTATGATCACTTTCACTTTAGATGGAAAAATATTCCTAAAAGTTTGGCCATTCTGCCTCGTGGAGCTCCAGAAGCATTGCTGTCCAAATGGAAACTAGAAAGGAGATGAAAAACTAGATGCTCAGGATCTTCCTACATCCCTCCTAGTAAAGATCCTATGACAACTCTAGTATGGAGGATTGGATCTCTAAAAGAAATAGACGGGATCAGGGAAGGGAAAGCATTAGAGGGAAGGTTGAAGATCCTGTGATCTGCAGGTAGGCTCTGGAGGAGGTCTAAGAGGTCACTGTGTTTCAGGAAACTTCCTGTAGCAGAGAGAAGTCTGGGCTGGCTCTTCGTATTCTCTGATTGTCTTGATTTGAGTAATCATGATCAAGTAGAAGACCTTTCACAGTGGCAATTGAGAGAACAGGAATGCATTGATTCACTGGAAGGATAGATGGGATGAAATCTGTCCAAACATACACTATGAAGTGGCTGGGAGTGGTCCTAACTTACATAACAGAGCCAAGTCCTGCTCCATAAACTCAGGGAGTCAAGAAATGCCACATATTCATATCTTTATTGCTTTTAAAGCAACTTAAACCCCAGACTTGAGGCACACAACCAATAGGGCAAAAGCAGATGTATGATCAAAATGCCACCTCCAAAAGCCTTCAAACCTCTTGAGGTCTGAACTTTTAACAGTAAAACTGAGATAACCCAGGACTTCAGATAGGTTCCATCTTCATGGTGTGAAGTCCCAGGGCATGGTGTTGAGGGTATGTGGGCCTTCTTTCCAGGAGCTTTGTCCAGCACACAGTATCCTTTAACAGGCGTCACTGAGCAAAGGTGTCTGTTCCTATAAGTAAGCCAGCCTAGATGTATGGAGAATCTAAGCCACTTTTACTGCTGTTATTATTTTCCTAATCATTAAAATTACTATAAGTTGTTTATAGATCCCTTACTGTGTACCAGGCATTCTCCATGCCTTATCTCACTCTTATTTTTCCTTTGAGTGTAGTTTTACTATTCATATGCTATTCTGTGATAAGGAAACAAGTAATTCCCCTGTTGTAGGTCCTTCAGTGAAGAAATGGTTCATCTGCATTTTGAACCCATGCAGTCAGGTGCCAAGTCATTCTGTCCCTCTGTCACTTTGGATTTGTCACTAGATGAAGCTACTGGAGCTAAGCCAGGGCCCTCCTGATTCAGCCTGGATGGCCTGTTGGTACTGCTTTTGTAAAGCGAAAGAAAGGCGTTGTTCTGCTTTCAAGCAGAATCTCCAGGTTGGTCGGGGCTACAATTTCTTAAGGGGAAAGTGAAGGTCAACCATCTACACCTCCCGGGGAATATGAAGATGCTGAAGTACAGTGGAGGGTGCCTTACCTTAGTACTCAACATGGAGACATTTCAAGAAGCCCTAACTGAGGAAACCTGGGGACCAGCTTAGTGGCAACCAGACCTAACTGCTTTTATCTCAGCTGTCAATCCCCAATGACACTGAAGGTCTTAGACATGAGTGAGTGTGTGCAAGTCATTGAACTGCTCTGAGCAATAATTTCAGTAATTTCACCTGCCATACGGGGAAGACGGAGACATGGTTCCTGTTCCACGTGTTCTTTAATGCAGTATCAGTATCTTTGTTTTTTAAATTGCATGTTTAAAAATTAGGATGCTTATAATACAGAAGAAAATTTATGTATTTTGTTAGCTATGCCTCTTCTCACTGAACATCCATAGCTTGCAGGTCAAACAAATGAATCTACTAATACTTGCTTAGAATGAATCTAAGGCTAAAAGGTATGTAAGTGAAAAACATTTAAAGAGAAATATTACATAGTAACAAAAATCAGTGAGATGATACACTAATGACTGAAGCTTGGGAAACTCTGGTTAACATTATTATTTCTCAGATTGTGTACCTCAGAGCAATAATTCAGCATTAAGATCTTGGGGGAAAAGGATTTGCATCAAATAAGTCTAATGAACATCCTCAGTTCAGTTCAGTTCAGTTCAGTCACTCAGTCGTGTCTGACTCTTTGCGACCCCATGAATTGCAGTACGCCAGGCCTCCCTGTCTATCACCAATTCCTGGAGTTCACTCAGACTCATGTCCATTGAGTCAGTGATGCCATCCAGCCATCTCATCCTCTGTCATCCCCTTCTCCTCCTGCCCCCAATCCCTCCACTCCTTTTTGGAGATTCACAGTTCAGTTCAGTCGTTCACTCACGTCCAACTCTTTACAGCCCCATGGACTGCAGCATTCGAGGCACTCCTACCCATGACCAACTCCTGGAGCTTGCTCAAACACATGTCCATCGAGTTGGTGATGCAATCCAACCATCTCATCCTCTGTTGTCCCCTTCTGCTCCCTCTTTCAATCTTTCCCAACATCAGGGTCTTTCCCAAGGAGTCACTTCTTCGCATCAGGTGGCCAAAGTATTAGAGTTTCAGCTTCAGTGTCAGTCCTTCCAATGAATATCCAGGACTGATTTCCTTTAGGATTAACTGGTTTGAGCTCCTTGCAGTCCAAGGACTCAAGAGTCTTCTCCAACACCATAGTTCAAAAGCATCAATACTTTAGCACTCAGCTTTCTTTATAGTCCAGCTGTCACATCCATACATGACTACTGGAAAAACTATAGCTTTGACCAGACGGACCTTTATTGGCAAAATAATGTCTCTGCTTTTTAATATGCTTTCTAGGCTAGTAGAGGTGGTAGAGTTCCAGCTGAGCTATTTCAAATCCTAAAAGATGATGCTGTGAAAGTGCTGCACTCAATATGCCAGCAAATTTGGACAACTCAGCAGTGGCCACAGGACTGGAAAAGATCAGTTTTCATTCCAATCCCAAAGAAAGGTGATGCCAAAGAATGTTCAAACTACCGCATAATTGGACTCATCTCACACGCTAGCAAAGTAATGCTCAAATTTCTCCAAGCCAGGCTTCAACAGTACATGAACCATGAACTTCCAGATGTTCAAGCTGGATTTAGAAAAGGCAGAGGAACCAGAGATTAAATTGCCAACATCCACTGGATCATTGAAAAAGCAAGAGACTTCCAGAAAAACATCTATTTCTGCTTTATTGACTATGCCAAAGCCTTTGACTGTGTGGATCACAGCAAACTGTGGAAAATTCTGAAAGAGATGGGAATACCAGACCACCTTTCCTGCCTCCTGAGAAATCTGTATGCAGATCAAGAAGCAACAGTTAGAACTGGACATGGAGCAACAGACTGGTCCCAAATTGGGAAAGGAGTACATCAAGGCTGTATATTTTCATCTTGCTTATTTAACTTATGTGCAGAGTACATCATGCGAAATGCCAGGCTGGATGAAGCAAAAGCTGGAATAAAGATTTCTGGGAGAAATATCAATACCCTCAAATATGCAGATGACACCACCCTTATGACAGAAAGCAAAAAGGAATTGAAGAGCCTCTTGATGAAAGTTAAAGACGACTGTGAAAAAAAGCTGACTTGAATCTCAACATTCAGAAAACAAAGATCATGGTATCTGGTCCCATCACTTCATGGCAAATAAATGGGGAAACAATGGAAACATTAAGAAACTTAATTTTTTTGGACTCCCAAATCACTGTAGATGGTGACTGCAGCCATGAAATTAATAGATGCTTGCTTCATGGAAGAAAAGCTATGACCAATGTAGACAACATATTAAAAAGCAGAGACATTACTTTGCCAACAAAGGTCCGTCTAGTCAAAGGTATGTTTTTTTTCAGTAGTCATGTATGGATATGAGAGTTTCACTATAAAGAAGACTGAGCGCTGAAAGACTGATGCTTTTGAACTGTGATGTTGGAGAAGATTCTCGAGAGTCCTTTCGACTGCAAGGAGGTCCAACCAGTCCATCCTAAGGGAAATCAGTCCTGAATATTCATTGAGGACTGATGCTAAAGCTGAAACTCCAATATTTGGCCACCTGATGTGAAGAGCTGACTCATTTCAAAAGACCCTGATGCTGGGAAAGATCGAATGTGGGAGGAGCAGGGGATGACAGAGGATGAGATGGTTGGATGGCATCACTGACGCCATGGACATGATTGAGTAAGCTATGGGAATTGGTGTTGGACAGGGAAGCCTGGCATGCTGCAGTCCATGGGGTCGTAAAGAGTCGGACACGACTGAGCGACTGAACTGAACTGAGGCTAGTCATAGCTTTTCTTCCAAGGAGCAAGCATCTTTACCATCTGCAGTGATTTTGGAGCCCAAGAAAATAAAGTCTGTCACTGTTTCCATTGTTTCCCCATCTGTTTGTCATAAGTAATAGGACTGAATGCCATGATCTTCATTTTTTGAATGTTGATTTTATTTATTTATTTTTTCTTCTCTTATTTTTTTATTTTTTTTTATTTTTAAACTTTACATAATTGTATTAGTTTTGCCAAATATCAAAATGAATCCATCACAGGTATACATGTGCTCCCCATCCTGAACCCTCCTCCCTCCTCCTTCCCCATACCATCCCTCTGGGTTAAACCAGCTTTTTCACTCTCCTCTCTCACTTTCATCAAGAGGCTCTTCAGTTCTTCTTTCTTCCTGCCATAAAGGTGGTGTCATCTGTGTATCTGAGGTTATTGATGTTTTTCCTGGCAATCTTGATTCCAGCTTGTGCTTCATCCAGTCCAGCATTTCTCATGATGTACTCTGCATATAAGTTAAATAAGCAGATTGTTAGTATATAGCCTTGATGTACTCCTTTCCCAATTTGGAACCAGTCTGTTGCTCCATGTCCAGTTCTAACTGTTGCTTCTTGATCTGCATACAGATTTCTCAGGAGGCAGGAAAGGTGGTCTGGTATTCCCATCTCTTTCAGAATTTTCCACAGTTTGCTGTGATCCACACAGTCAAAGGCTTTGGCATAGTCAATAAAGCAGAAATAGATGTTTTTCTGGAAGTCTCTTGCTTTTTCGATGATCCAGTGGATGTTGGCAATTTAATCTCTGGTTCCTCTGCCTTTTCTAAATCCAGCTTGAACATCTGGAAGTTCATGATTCATGTATTGTTGAAGCCTGGCTTGGAGAAATTTGAGCATTACTTTGCTAGCGTGTGAGATGAGTCCAATTATGCGGTAGTTTGAACATTCTTTGGCATCACCTTTCTTTGGGATTGGAATGAAAACTGACCTTTTCCAGTCCTGTGGCCACTGCTGAGTTGTCCAAATTTGCTGGCATATTGAGTGCAGCACTTTCACAGCATCATCTTTTAGAATTTGAAATAGTTCAGCTGGAATTCCATCACCTCTACTGGCTTTATTCATAGTGATGCTTCCTAAGGCTCACTTGACTTTGGACTCCAGGATGTCTGGCTCTAGGTGCGTGATCATACCATCGTGGCTATCTGGATCATAAAGATCTTTTTTGTATAGTTTTTCTGTGTATTCTTGCCACTTTTCTTAATATCTTCTGCTTCTGTTAAGTCCATACCATTTCTGTCCTTTATTGTGCCCATCTTTGCATGAAATGTTCCCTTGGTATCTCTAATTTTCTTGAAGAGATCTCTAGTCTTTTCTATTCTGTTGTTTTCCTCTATTTCTTTGCATTGATCACTGAGGAAGTCTTTCTTATGTCTCCTTGCTATTCGTTGGTCCTGTGCATTCCGATGGGCATATCTTTCCTTTTCACCTTTGCCTTTTGCTTCTCTTCTTTTCTCAGCTATTTGTAAGGCCTCCTCAGACAACCATTTCGCCTTTTTGCATTTCTTTTTCTTTAGTATTGTCTTGATCACTGCCTCCTGTATGAACCTTGTCCATAGTTCTTCAGGCACTCTGTCTATCAAATCTTATTACTTGTATTCACAGTGCACTTTTTATAATAGTAAAGGCTCTGAAAAGTCCTGCAGCGTAAGAAGCTAGTTCATATCTATTTATGTCATCAAGGCTTATTGAAGCCTAGCCTTTCTTTTCTTGTTTCCTGTTTCTGTTTTGTTAACAGTTATTAACATCTTCCAGAGTTAGTGCTGCCAGAACACTCTCTGTAAATCACCGAGTGAA
The DNA here is from genome assembly GCF_029378745.1 of Bos indicus. NCBI lineage: Eukaryota > Metazoa > Chordata > Mammalia > Artiodactyla > Bovidae > Bos > Bos indicus. Next base: position 44,951,475 of record NC_091781.1, read on the forward strand.
GAAAAACATCACCAAGTAAAACTGAAATAGGTGGCATTACAGTGATGCATTTTGGAAGTGGTTAATTGTATTGAGGCAGTTGTGTGGGAAGTGGTTTGTTCTGTCTTCTCATACATTTGGAGGGAAGTGGCTTGCACCCTCTTTGATGATAATTCTGCCATTTGGATATCCTTCATTGATTTTCACTTTGTCCACCACTCACCACTGATTCTGTTTTAATCGTTGACATTAGACTAAGAGTTACAAGAGGTTTGAGTTATGAGAAGAGTGGAAAGACCGTTCATTTATTTTTCAGAGAGTTGTCATGGGGATAAACACTTGGGGAAGTATAAGGATGCATAAATTTCCATAACCACTTATTGGCCATAAGTTAGGCCTTTCAAATGCCTTAGGTTACATTGGTGAAAATGTTTTGGAAGAAGTTTGGGAAATGGAAAAAATAAGTGTGTTGGGTAGATACTGAAGTAAGTAGTCCCCAAGAAATATCTGAAATTGGCAATAAAAAGATTGGGAAACCATTCAAAAGATTAGCACAAACAAAGGTTTGCTATGCTAAATCACTTCAGTCGTGTCTGACTCTGTGTGACCCCATAGACGGCAGCCCACCAGGCTCCGCCGTCCCTGGGATTCTCCAGGCAAGAACACTGGAGTGGGTTGCCATTTCCTTCTCCAATGCATGAAAGAGAAAAGTGAAAGTGAAGTCGCTCAGTTGTGTCCGACTCTTAGCAACCCCATGGACTGCAACCTACCAGGGTCCTCTGTCCATGGATTTTCCAGGCAAGAGTACTGGAGTGGGGTGCCACTGCCTTCTCCGAAACAAAGGTTTAAAAAGTTAAAAAAAAAAATATTAGCATGCAATTTGAATGTTGGTTAATGTCCAGATATCTGCTGTCCAATATGGTAGTTACTAGCCACATGTAACTATTTACATTTAAATTAACTAAGATTAAATAATCTTGAAAAGTCAATTTTATAGTTGTAGTAGCTGCACTTTAGCTATTCAGCAGCCACACATGACAAGTGGCTACTGTATTGGACAGAACAGAACAGTTCCATAACTGGAAAAAATTCTGCTGGGTAGCACATAAGGTAGAGAGAATTCTGGTATGGTCCCCATGATCTCTGACCCCTAGTTTTCACACTCTTGAATAACCCCCTCCACTTGAGTGTGGGCAGGACCTGTGACCTATATGTAGCTAAACAATATGGCAAAAGTAATGGATGCTGCTTCTTTGAATAAGTATGTTATATGGCAGAGAGGATGGGATATCACTCCTGTTGTAAGACTCTTCCTTAGCAGATTGGAGAGAGAGATTCTCCTGCTGGCCTCAGAGAACCACACAGCCATGTGAACTGCCTGTGCAGAGTGCCACATGGCAAGGGATGATGACAGCCATGTAGACGGCAGACAGCCTCCAGCTCCAGCCTGCAGCCAATGAGGAGCTGGGAACCTCATTCTACAGCTGCAAAGAAAGGAATTTTTCCAATAACCTGAATGAGGCTGGAAGTACGGTCTTCTCCATTTAAGCCTACAAATGAGAAATGCAGTCTGGTTAACATCTTGATTTCAGCCTGGTAAAACCAGGAGCACAGGGACCAGCCAGGCTTTGCCTGGACTTCTGACTCACAGAAGCTGTGAGATAATAAATAAGTGTTTGTTTTAGGCTGCTAAATTTGTGGTAATTTGTTAGGCAGCAGGGGAAAACTGATTTGGTGTTAGTCTAAACTATCTTTGGGAAGTTCTGATAAGCCGTGCCTCAGATGGTCCAGATCTTAAAGAGAGTATAACTTACTTATTGAGGCTGGTGCTTTGCCTCCTGTTAGGGAAAAGAAAAAAAAGGATTGTATCTCTCTAAATAGATATATATATCGAGATATATATCTATATGTATATATAGATATATATCGAGATATATATCTATATGTATATATAGATATAGATACAGATATATATATATAGATCTAGCCAGAATGACCCATTTACTTTTGTGGCAAAGCTCTCATAATAATGTACAGTAATATAGCATACTAGATGAGACCATGAGCTTAGGCATCATAGAAATGATGGCTCAGATTATGGATCCTCTGCTTATTAACTATATTATATTGGGTCAGTACTTAACCTCTCTAAGCCTCCTTTTCTTTATCTGTAAAAGGATGTTGTTTTTACTGAAATTATATTTTTATAGTGCACAGTACCTGGCACATCTGGTAACAGAGGGCAGATTTATTATTTAGCGATATTTTAACATTGATTTCTGATAGGAAGTAATATAAACTCTAACACATTATTCCTGTACTCTAGTTTGGAAAATCAGCATAAAAGATTTTTATCTTCTTATGCCTTCACTCTGTTTTATGTCTGGGCTTCTACAGGCCAATTCCAGGTTGAATGCAATAAAAATAGGTCTTGCATACACGAAGTGCCCCTGTGCTCATAGGTTGGCTGTATATTGTCTGGGCAAATCGCCCCCAACCTCTGGCCAGACTGTGGAATGTTGGTTTCCTCAGACATTAGCCCCCTGGGGGTCAATTTTCACAGTTTCCATATGTTTTTATATTACCCCAAACTGTAAATACAACTGACACCCTACCAAATTGGCCCTAATGTTCGTATGTCTAATGGTGGAGTTGGAGGCTTTTATAAAAAACAATGCTCTGTGGAATTGTGGCAATTATACAAACGTTTTGTTTCTAAAGTAATCAGATTCCTTTTGTTTTTTAGTTTGAAAAGAACTAAATGATGTGCAAGGAGAAAATTGGAGGGAACAAGGCAGGAGTTTTAATCTTCGGTCTGGGTCCTCTCTCGGTTTTGCACCCGTGGCCCCAGAAGTTCTGTCCTGTGGTCTCTTACCTGTTATCTGCGGTTGTCCTTGGTCCTTTGTGTTTCTCTTACTTTCCATTCTTGTTGAACTTATACTTTCATCTTTGCTTATTTTATCATCTCCCAACTCTTAATCTCGATTTAAGTCTGTTTGTATGGGAGGAAGAGCCAAGCTCATTATGAGGCAGTGAAGTCCCAGGATATGAAATACACTAAACATTTCTACTTGTGGAGGTAGACTCATGCATAAAAACTAATCATTTGTTCAAAAATGGTCACATTGAGGTTAACGGGTCCAGAGACCGGAAATTAATGGGAAATTGCGTGGTGTCCTTGTTGGTTTTTTGTTCAGCTTCCTAGCTGGGTCTTTATTTCAGTAACTATCACTGCCCCCATGAAGTCTAAAGCTGTTAAGCTCCCACCTTCCATTCCAGAGCTCCCCTGGCTGAAAGCTAATATTCTTGGGTAATTACCTCATATGTATCTAGTTCTCTAACAGTCAACCAAGTTGCTTCCCGGCATCCTGTGAAGTTTGGAGTGGTGTGCCTTAAAGTAGCTGAACTATGGAACAGCGATTGTATCCTGAGCATGTCTGTTTCTCCTCCCTAGAGCTTTCTGGGGCTGCTTGAGAGAAGAGAAAGTGAGACAGTGGTGTGAAGGAGTTCTGTGACATTCTGCACAGCTGGTTGGCACGGCACAGATAGTAAGGGGCTGGGAGTAGCCTCTGGGCCAGAATGATTCAGAATTCTGCCTCTGCTGCTCAGTTATTCTGTAACTTTCAGCTGTAAGAATAATCAAAGGACTTTTGATTAATAGGGTTGTGAGGATTAAGTGAGCTAGTGTATGTAAAGTGCCTAGAGCACATCATGGGCTGTGAGGATTTGCTGCTGTGATTGTCATTACCTGGCTTCAGCAACCTGTGGCTCATGGGCCAAATTCAGCCCTGCCACCTGTTCTTATAAATAAAGTTTTATTCATGTACAGTCACACCCATTTGGGTACATGTTATCTGTGACTGATTTCATGCTACAATGACAAAATTGTGACACAGTTGAATACTGTTTACAAAGGTTGCATAGCCCCCAAAGCATAAGTTATTGACTATATATATAGCCTTTTATGGAAAAAAGTTTGCTGATCCCTATTTTTAGTCTTTAGAAAGCTTTTCTAAGCAGCATAAATGAGAACAAGCCATCAGCCTGCGGTGAACTGTGTAGTTTTTTTTTTTTTTTTTTTTGAAGTATCTATTGAATATAAATTAAGAAAGAGAAACAAGGCTTATTTATTTTGGACTCAAGCTTTTAGACTTTCAGTTTAACTTCAAGAATGACTATAGGAATGAGAACTCTAGGTTGTCACTGTGTTTTTACCAGGTAATGCCCTGTTACATCCATTGGTCCACTTTTATTTTATTTCTTTTTTACTTTATCCGAGTTTCATTTCATTGACAATAAACTGATATTCATTATATGAGATTGAATTCTTCTTTGTAGAAGAATTCTCATTCTCAGACCTGCACGACCAGCCCATGCCCTCTGGGTTACCATACCTACCTGGGAGACCAAGTGATAAGAAATTTATTTAGTAGCAAGAGCCAATAGAAAGAGCCAAGCTTCTTAGGTAATCATGTGACCCTTACAATGGTATTGTTTAGTCTGCTTGATGAAAGAGTGCCTTGTTAATAGATGCCCATGGATTGAACATTGACTTCTGAAGCAGGTGAGAAAAAGGCCTTGCCTTTTCTGTTTGAGTTTCCTCTGATGACAGTCCTACCGAGTACATCTAGAGGAGGGCAAGGAGGTATCAGTGAGGGTTGCCTCTCTCTGCTCTCTATCCCTGGGGTCTTCTCTAACAGGCCCCCGTCATCTCTTGTCTTGAGCTTAGGCTGTCAGTCATTGGGCTCCATTCATACTTAAGGTAGTGCTCCTTTGATACTTTGGGTGAGGAGATTCTGCAGGGCTAGAATAAAGGAGAACAGTTGAAAGAAGTCATCCCTTTGAAATCTCTCCTACATGAAATATCTATAGAAAAACAAACCCTTCTCTTGCTAATTGTGACCATTTTCTGCTCTGTAACCTTTTCTCTAGGTTTTCTTGGCTCTTTTTGGCAAACGAGGTGAGGGAAATAGATACACACTTTAGAAGAGTGTTATTTGGGTAAGAGGGTTCAGGCTAGCATTTATAAATTATCCACTGTGTTCAAGGGACTGTTGTAGGAACATTAGGCTTATGAAATCATTTAATGCCTCCCACCCACCATGAGATAACTTGCCCAGAGTCACGCACTTTCTAAGTGTCGCCTCTGAGATGAGAATACAACCAATCTGGCAGCTAAGTCACTGGTCTTGGGCATCTTACTATCTTGTTTCTTGACCTGCTTTGTCTCAAATGATTCACCCATTTCTTTAGACTGAATGAGGAATAGACATATAAAATCTTCTCCTCCAAGGAGAATTTTGCTGGTGGAGTCAGATACTCTAAGGTGAAAAGTTAGGACTCTCATTGTCTCTGGGAAGCTCCACTTCTCAAGTTTTCAAATCTGAACACCTGCTTGCCTTTAACCCTTCTTTCTTTAGGAATATTATCACGTTCATGGTATACCTGACTGTCCTGCTACCGCTACTGCTGCTAAGTCGCTTCAGTCGTGTCCAACTCTGTGCGACCCCATAGACGGCAGCCCACCAGGCTCCCCTGTCCCTGGGATTCTCCAGGCAAGAACACTGGAGTGGGTTGCCATTTCCTTCTCCAATGCATGAAAGTGAAAAGGGAAAATGAAGTCGCTCAGTTGTGTCCGACTCTTAACGACCCCATGGACTGCAGCCTTCCAGGCTCCTCCGCCCATGGGATTTTCCAGGGAAGAGTACTGGAGTGGGGTGCCATCGCCTTCTCCGCCTGACTGTCCTAGTACATGATAAATGTTGTCAGTCTAAGTTATGTTGGCATCATGTGCTTTAACTGAGGTGGCCTAATCTCTGGATCTTCATGCAACCCCAGACACCACAGGAGAGGTGGAAACAGAGAAGAGTGATATGGGAGGCTATTCACTGCCAGGGAATGAAGGGAGAAAGGACTACAAGTAAGGAGGGGAGGGAGAATCTACTGAGGAGGGAAGCCAAGAAGGGAGCATGAGGAGATAGTGGGCATCCTGCTGGAGGGTTTTGGTAAGGACCTAGGCAGTCATCGATGCTCCTGGCCCAACTGGTAGGCTGCTCTTGAGTGGAGGCTGCAGAATGCAAAGTTCAAGAGGTCTGGCTTATTCTGGAACTAAGTCCTAAAACCTTGATCCTACTTGTTGCCTTCTGTCGGGAGGAGAGTAAGATTCAAGTAGCCATAGCTGGCCAGATACTTTTTTTTTTAAGGAAGGAATATCATGCTCATGATATTCAGCACATTTGTGCATGCTCTAAAAATATCTTAGGAAGCTCATTTTCAGTAGTAGTTACAGCATTAAAAAGATGACTACAACCATTTTTGTTGTTGGTATCTTGCATTTAGGCATTTGTAATTGTTTTATTTTTCTCCTTCATTTTAGGAGAGCAGGTAGTTAGTTTGCCTTTATTTTTGTATCACTGTATCCTCAGCATTTAGAACAATCCAAAGAAAAAGACCTAATAAATAGTCTTTCCTGGTTTTGCCGACTGAGAGGCAAAGAAAGAAAGAGAGTCAGAAACCTGGAGTAAAAAGATCGTATTCACATATTATTGGTTTTTATAGGTACTTTATTTAAGGTATGAAATTCTGAGTCTTTGAACATTCAATGAATGATAATTGAGCTGACATTTCCCATTTGAATCCTCAGAAAGGTAGATAGAAGGTACTTCCAATAAATTTGAACTGATACAAAAACTGATCAGGTCAAAAATCAAAAAAATAAAATGCTAAATTATTTTGTATCTCTGTAAAATTGTTACAATTAGAAATGTTTTCTCCTTCAGTATCATTGGAAACACAAAACATAATAGCAAACAAACATAATTCAGTATTTTATTCTCAATTTGTTTTGCCATGTTAACATGAGCTTTTATGGTTTAGATTTGGGAAACTGTCTCTTTAGATTCTTTTGATCCATTTTTTTATTTTATATTGTTTCATTAAAATTATTTCTCTTCTTAAAAAAAAATATCCTTAGAGTATTTATGACAGCTTTCTAAAATTTATAGCTATGCTGAAGTACTGAATGGTATTTACAAGCTTTTTAAAAAAATGGAATCATCTCAGAAAAGGTAAAAACTTTCATTATGGCAAATTCAGCATGCAGTACTCATCGTCAGTTTCCATTGTGTGTGTGTGTGTGGCCCATCTACTTGTGCAGTCACTTCAGGATCCCAGCTCACTTACCCAGGCTTGTCGTGACCTTCCTGCGACTCTTCTATTAGGGTAAGGTTCCAGGAATGTAACTTATCTTATTATTAAGGAAATCACAAGTAGAAGCTAAATGTATGACAAAAGGGGTATAATATTACATTCCAAAGTCCATTGTCTGAAGTATCTGGAATACCTACTATTCTGGTGAGGGAGCAAGACACTAAATATGTGTTCATAGTATTGCACAGGACACCATTACATTCGTATTGTAAACTAAGTGTGAGAGAGAGGGAACATCCTGTAGTCTGTCTAAGCATTTTGCGTATGCAAATTCATCAACTCTTCACAATAACTCTGAAAGTGAAAGTGAAGTTGTTCAGTTGTGTCTGACTCTTTGCGACCCCATGGACTGCAGCCTACCAGGCTCCTCTGTCCATGGGATTTTCCAGGCAATAGTCCTAAAGTGGATTGCCATTTCCTTCTCCAGGGGATCTTCCCAACCCAGGGATAGAACCCGGGTCTCCTGCATTGTAGACAGATGCTTTACCGTCTGAGCCACCAGGGAAGTCCAGTGGTCTATAAAAGTGAACCATAAATACAGAGAGCACACTACCCCATGAGTAACCTACATTAACCAATAATGATGAACCAAACAAACGCTCCAAATAAAAAATAATAATAAAAAGCTACTTGTACAACACTGCTCTGAGTTGCACACAATTATTCCCATTTCATGTGTGAAGTACAGAGAGGTTAAGAAATTTGCCTATGGCCACATAGCTATAAACTACTAGACTTCCAATGGAAACCCAGGCAGTCTGGCTCCAGAGTTTATAGTACTAGTCCTTGCACTGCAGCTGCTCCTGGAAGATTCATAGAACTCAGAAAGTATCTTCCATTGTGGTTGTACCATTTTACGCTTCAAGTTAAACCTGCATCTAGTTACTTATCCAAGAGAAAGGGAAACATATGACCATGGAGGGGTGCGGGGGGGGACTTGTATAGTAATGTTCATTGCAATCTTATTCTTTAGAAAAAAAAAATCAGAAAGAACCCAAATATCCACTTAACAAGGGAATAGCTAAATAAAATATGGTATACTCATAGTAATGGAATAGTATTCAGCAATAAAATGGAACTTACATACAACATTTTGAGTGATATCAAAAATCCTAAACTGAGTCAGAGAAGTCAGACACAAAAGAGCATATACCATATGATTCTTTGAAGTTCGACAATAGACAAAACAAATACATGTAGATAGAAGTTAGAGTAGAGATTACTTTGTCACAGAGGGAAGGAAGGAACATGAGGCTAGGGGATGGCAAGGTTCTGGTCAAAAATCATTGACTTGTGCACTTAGTATCTGTGCCCATCCTTGTCTGTATTTATACCTCACTTAAACACCTGCACACAAATACAGTACGATGGGAAAGCTCCCGCTTCTTCAATCTCACTATCTTCTTCAGTGATAATTGTTGTTTACAGATAACTCCACAGATAACTGTGGAGTTTCCAGGAGTATATATACAGGCTATTTCCATATGAGTGCATGTATACATCCCAATAGGCTTTTATATTTTAACATAAGTAGGATCAGACTATATGTATTATTCTGCAACCTGCTTTCTTTTTTTGGTTAACAATATCATGGCATCTGGTCCCATCACTTCATGGGAAATAGATGGGGAAACAGTGGAAACAGTGTCAGACTTTATTTTTCTGGGCTCCAGAATCACTGCAGATGGTGACTGCAGCCATGAAATTAAAAGACGCTTACTCCTTGGAAGGAAAGTTATGACCAACCTAGATAGCATATTCAAAAGCAGAGACATTACTTTGCCAACAAGGTTCGTCTAGTCAAGGCTATGGTTTTTCCTGTGATCATGTATGGATGTGAGAGTTGGACCGTGAAGAAGGCTGAGCGCCGAAGAATTGATTCTTTTGAACTGTGGTGTTGGAGAAGACTCTTGAGAGTCCCTTGGACTGCAAGGAGATCCAACCAGTCCATTCTGAAGGAGATCAGCCCTGGGATTTCTTTGGAAGGAATGATGCTAAAGCTGAAACTCCAGTACTTTGGCCAGCTCATGCGAAGAGTTGACTCATTGGAAAAGACTCTGATGCTGGGAGGGATTGGGGGCAAGAGGACAAGGGGATGAGATGGCTGGATGGCATCACTGACTCGATGGACATGAGTCAGAGTGAACTCCGGGAGTTGGTGATGGACAGGGAGGCCTGGCGTGCTGCGATTCATGGGGTCTCAAAGAGTCGGACACGACTGAGTGACTGATCTGATCTGATGTCTTGAAAATTTCTTCCATGTCCACACTTCAGTTTTGCCTGAAAGTCTTTAGCTAGCTTAGGATTCTATAATATGAATGTACTTGATTTCTTCAGCTAGTTTCCTTCTGATGAACAGTTCAGTTCAGTCACTCAGTCGTGCCAGACTCTTTGCAACCACATGGACTGTAGCACGCCAGGCCTCCCTGTCCATCACTAACTCCTGGAGTTCACCCAAACTCGTGTCCCTTGAGTTGATGATGCCATCCAACCATCTCATACTCTGTCGTCCCCTTCTCCTCATGCCTTCAATCTTTCCCAGCATCAGGGTCTTTTCCAATGAATCAGTTCTTCGCATCAGGTGGCCAAAGTATTGAAGTTTCAGCTTCAGCATCAGTCCTTCCAGTGAACACCCAGGACTGATCTCCTTTAGGATGGACTGATTGGATCTCCTTGCAGTGCAAGGGATTCTCAAGAGTCTTCTCCATCACCACACAGTTCAAAAGCATCTGATGGAGTTAGGCATTTATCAAATTTTCATTTTTACAGAAGTACAAAAATTGTTGTACACGTGTATCTGTGCACACATGCAAGCATTTTTGTAGGCCACTTGCCTAAAAATGGGTTTGCTGGGGCAAAAGGTATGTACACTTCAGTGTATACTTACAAATTGGTTTCTAAAAATGCTTTTTAAATGACTCTTGTGACATATGACAGAGCTGGATTCCTGAATCCTCTCCAACAATGAATGTTATCAATTTAAAGATTTTGAGAGCAGGTAGATTAAAAAATGACAGACATTGTTTCTGTGGAGATTTTAAAAGAAGGAAGCTTTCTTTTAGTTTATATGCAAAAATACACATGCTCTTAGAAGAACATATGCTTCTCCTGGCCTATATTCTAGGCTATGTCATAATAGAGAACAGTTTCCTTTCCTTTGGGAAGAATGAAAAAGAAGAGAGATGCTAAGCCCTGAAAGTCTGATAAGTGGGAAAAAATTTGGTATTAAAGGTAGGAGAACTAAAAATCCTAAAAGTTTAAATAAAAGAGATCTGACACCTGGTAAAAGTAATATTTACTTTGAGTGTCTGAGAAGGTGTAAGGTTTTTGAAAGTATTTCACATAGTTTCTAAATTCAAACATTATTATTGTATCAATTGGATATATATCAACATAGAGAAGTGACAATGACATCAATGCAAGCATTCATTCAATCAAATGAGTATTTTTGAAAGTATGATGCTCTCTCAACAGCAAGTTAGAGAATACTTTTATTTTAATTTGATGGACTATTTTAGTGAGAATAGCAGGATTCTGTCCTCTCTGACTTTCATTCCTTTTTTAAAAAATGTATTTTATTTGAGATAGAGTTAGTTCCCAATGTTATATTAATTTCTACTGTATAGCAAAGTTATTCAGTTATACATACACACACACACACACACCCATATATTCCTTTTATGTTTTCTTTTCCATTATGGTTTATCATGGGATATTGAATATAGTTCCCTGTGCTATAAAAAGGACCTTGTTGTTTATCAGTTCTCTATATAATAGTTGGCATCTGCTAATCCCAAACTGCCAGTCCACCCCTCCCCACCTCCCTCGTGGCAGCCATAAGTCTGTTCCTTATGTCTGCGAGTCTGTTTCTGTTTGATAGATCAGTTCATTCGTGTCATATTTTAGATTCCACGTTTAAGTGATATTATAGGGTATAACAAATGTCTTTCTCTGTCTGACTGGCTATACTTAGTATGATAATCTCTAGGTTCACCCCTGTTGATGCAGATGACATTGTTCTATTCTTGTTTATGGCTGAGTAGTGTTCTGTTGTGTATGTGTTTGTGGACATGTGTGGTGTGTGTGTGTGTATATATAGACTTTTAGATTTTTAGGTTGCTTCCAGGTCTTGGCTATTGTAAATGGGCAGTGAACTTTAGGGTGCATGTGTCTCTTCAAATTATAGTTTTCTCCGGATATACACCCAGGAGTGAGATTGGAGGATCAATGGCAACTCTAATATTTAGTTTTCCGAGGAACCTTCATAATGTTTTCCATAGTGACTGTACCAATTTCCATTCCTACTATCAGAGTAAGAGGATTCCCTTTTCACCACACACTCTCCAGCCTTTGTTATTTGTAGACATTTTCATGATGACCACTCTGACTGGTATAAGGTGTAGTTTTGGTTTGCATTTTTAACATCTTCTCTTATGCCTATTGGCCTTCTATCTATATGCTATCTTTGGAGAAATGTCAGACATTCATTCTTAATATGGTAGCCATTGTTGATCTTGAGACCTATTGGAATTTTAAAAGTGCCGACTTTTTAATTTTTAAAATTGATGTGACTTGTTTTATTAAACTGGTCAATTTAAGGTGAACACAGAAAGCTGACCCTATTACTGTACTCTCCCACTAACCTCTATTCACCACTGGATCCAATAACTGCTTTTTTGAAGAAACATTGTGTCTTGAATATATTTTAATGATGTTTCCTTGCAGAAAAATTTCACTCCAAAAAAACCACATTTTTTTCTAGAACATGGAGTAGGTCAGTTTCTGGCAGGGCCTTGGCATGCCAGGGTGCCTAGTGGGTGGGAGTTTGGAAAGTGGGTGTCATTGACACTGTCCTCTGAGGCAGTACTGCCCGAGGGCTTTGTCATCTGCACCCCCAGGGACTCTACCTTCTCAAATTTAGAGACAGTTGAGATCTGTACTGAGTTTAGCCTGATTTATGCACTGTGAATTTACTCTTGCAGGTGGTAAAAGGACTGATAAGTCACTTCCAAATCTATATTCTTGGAAATGTCAAATTTATTGGTAGTAAAAATCACTATGATAATTCATTCCAGTGAGCTTCTGTGGGTACATTTACTCTTCTTCAAGGGATCTCAAATTTTTTAATTTCATGACTTCTCTACCTGCCTCCCTCTCTCTCCTCCTACCCTGAAAATGGCTGTTTCTGACCTGTGCTTCATGAACTTATGGCTTCCCTAAGGGGCACCTGGAAGAGAGAGTGTCTAGTAGATGAGGTGCTGATTACCTGTTCCCACCCCACCCCACTCCTTATCTCAATCCTACCTCTGGCAGAGCAATTTTTCCTTCCACTTTTAACTTTCAAGGAAACTTTCAGTCTAAGAAAGACTTCTACCCATAGAAATACATTTGAAAATCATAGCACTCCTGTCAAGGAGTTTGCATACTGTATATGTATCTCTTGATGTTCACGTGTACAGAGACAGGATGGTCATTTTTATCACCTTACTCTGCACTGATCTATTAGGCCCAAATCCTAAGCAGTGCCATTCAAAACCCAACCTTTGTAATCACTGGAGTCCTAAGTAAGTCAGTATTTGAAGGAATGCTTGGAGAATTTGATGATCGGCCTCCATCACAGAGTCCAAACTTTAGTTTCTCTTTTTTCCTAGCTACTCATTCTTAATTTAGGAAAGCTTTCAGGGATTTGTGGATTTTGAAATTTTTTTTTTCTTTTTGGATTGAAAAAACCACTGCAGTATCCCAGGAGATAAGGTCTAATATGTTCACACTGCTTCAAGAACTATGTAGGAATTTTTTAACAGTGCAAATGATGTTTGTAATAATAATCTATTGTATTTAACCCTGGTACTTGCAGGGGAAATATTTAGCAATTAGTTCTATGTAAGTGTGGAATTTAAAGTAATAAAAAGAAGTATTTGGTTATAAAGATGTTCTCTAATTGAACAGTCTCACTAGTGTTATGGACCTCTCCATCGCATTCTGTTACTGATCTTACTTACTATGCAACAAGAAAATGTGCTTCCCCTGGCTTAGTGTGAACTTTAGAACCTCTATATTCTTGTTCAATTAGGAAGCAACCTAATAACACCTACATAGTAACCAAAAGACAGTCTTCTAAAAGTAGATTAGTGTGTACACTTAGTTCATAGCTTCATAGGTATATAATACTATATCACTAAAACTGAGAAATATCAGTGATTATCCAGTCCAAATAATGAGTAACAGGATGGTTATTCCACCTCACCTTTTATCCCCTTAATATGTGCCACCAGGAGTATTTAAATCACTGCTTCAGTTGGTTCTGTAAATATTTGTAAGGAGCCAAAGTGTTCAGAATATTTTTATTAGCAAGATTTCTAATAGATTTCTCAGCTTAATAAACAATTCTCTTGAACTTTATTTTCTTGGCATTGGAGGGTGTAGGGGAGTATATAATTTCATAAGGACTAGAAATAAGGGTTTCTTTTTGAGTGGGCTACCACCTGGTTATTGTTTCATCTGGACATGTTTGCTGTTTATCATCTAATTCTCATCTCATCCATAAGTTTGCAAGAGCAGTGGTACTCAATACCCTTCTGTTGGGAGTCAGGGCTCAGTAACAGTGGCTGACTCAGCAGTGCTGGGAAGAGGTCACAGAAGGATTACTGGGGACCCCCAGGTGACTCTGCTCCAGGGCTCTCCTCTTCTGGAATCACTGCTCCTGAGCGCTCTGTACTGCCCTCCTGTCTCCTCATGTGTTGGATTAGATTTATGGGAGCTGCTGTCGACATGGTTGCCTAAATCTGTGGAATGTTTTGCTAAACGCTGCTGGTGAAATAGTCCACATGAAGTCTGTAACTCCCTCCAACATACACACCTTTTTTTTTTTTAAGAAAACTGTCTTCTATCCTTAGTCTTTTATTCACTTGATTGCTTTATGATTTTTCACTTTGAAATCCTATAGATTCATTAAGAACTTTTATTCCAACCACTCAGGCTTTATTTAACATGGTGATTAGCCAAAGTGTTACTCTGCTTGAGCTACGTGATGACAGTGTATTTGATTGGAGCCTTGTAATTATTATTTTAAAATCAAAGTAATAGATTATGATTTCAAAATAGGAACATGATCCAAAAGAATAATAGTAATTAGAACAGCAACCACTTAGAAGAAGGTAAATGCCCCCATCACAGACCACAGGGCCCTCTGTGTGGCCTGAGTCCCACCTACCTTTGCAGTTCCATTTCCTATCTCACTTCTTTCCCAACCCTGTACCTTTCTACACCCTGTCCCCCCACCTTGCCTGGACTAGCTTCACTGTACCCTTCCAGTTGATTGAAGTAACTGGGTTGTTTCCTGCCTTGGGAATAACACCTGCTGTTCTTTCTACCTAAGGGGCTCCTCCACTAGTGTCTCCTGGGTGGGATCCTTTGAGTCTCACCCATAGTCTTGTTTCCTCAGGAGGTTTCCCTGACCACAGTGACTGAAGTCATTCCCCCACCATACTGCTTGTCCACATATAATCACATCATCATCTCTCATAGCACGCTATTTATTTCCTTCAACATATGGAAACCCAAGTTGTGTGTTCTTGGTACTTGTCTGTCTCCCCCCAGGACTTCTAGCTCCATGAGGAGGGTGAAGACTATACCTGTCCCGTTCACCACAGCAGCCTCACTGCCATTCTGGCACCTGGTGTTAAGTGGGTGCTCCAGAAATATTTGTGGTTGAATGAATGGAATGTTTAGACGTCCTAAATTTTCCTGAACACATATCAAAATATTCTATACTGGGCACTTCTATTACGATAACACATTATCTTCCAATGGCTGAATTTAACCAAGCTGTGCTGACTTTTCTCAGGCATATGAAGGATCAGAACAAGAAGGTGGCCAACCTGAAGCACAATCAACAGTTGGAAAAAAAGAAGAATGCCCAGTTACTGGAAGAAGTCCGCAGGCGAGAGGATAGCATGGCTGACAACTCTCAGCATTTGCAGGTGAGTCTAGCCTTCTCCTCTTAACCCTTAAATAATTGGAGATCAATTCCCTCCAAAATATACTCCTTGCTGTGGGAAAGCATGCATGGAAATGGTGGACGTACCTTTGCTCTAAGTCCCGCACTAACCATGTACTCCCAGGGAACCCAGTGGGTCTTTCTGAGTATGGAGCAAAATAGTGCCCAAGAAAGGCAGGTTATGGTGGAACTTGCTCAATCTGCACACAGTCTCTTGGTTCCTGTGCCTCACCTTAAAAGGTAAGGGCTGCGGTTATAGAGTTGGCAAGAAGCTTGAAACAGAAACGTCTTCCTTTTAGAATTATATTGAACTTGTTTTGGTGTCAGGAGTGAAATGTATGGGTGTTATCACAGAAGGTATTTGGAAGAGGATGCATCAAACTGATTTCAGACATTTTACAGAACTGGTTTTGTTTTGTTCAAAACTCCAAGGCTCTGATCATTATTCTGTCTTTTCTGTGGAATATAGTTATCTCTGAATGGATGGCCCTATCTCAGAAACCAACTGGCCGACTGAAAACACCAATTTTTCCTCATTAGCCATCCCTATTTTTGGCGAAAGAGCTCTCCCCATGTGCTCAATAAAACATTCAAGCTAAAACAGGGCATTTGCTTTGAAGTTCCTTTATTTATTCCAGTGTGCCTTTAAACAGAGCAGTTCAAGTTCGAGTTGGCCGGAGTTCATGTTAAATTCTGCTTATTAATTAGTGTCTTTCTCTAGTTATATATTAGGTTTCCTCCTTGGAGATTGAAGAAGTTAGATAATTTCAGAATGTACTCATAATTCTCTTTTTTAATTGACCGAAAGAGAAATAAGTAATTATTCCAGAGTAGGAAATACAAGGAAATGTCTTGCATAGAACATGTCACAAAGTGGTTACATAGTCAATATTAGTTTCTTTTTTCTCTGTATTCTGGAGGTGCCCTGATGATGTCAATCAAACTCCTTTACATTGATGCCTGATTTGAGTATCATGATGGTAGCATCAAGTCCTTTGTTCCCTCCTGGGATCATCTTTGGATGGACTAGTAGTTTATTTCAATCCATGGCTTCCTCAGTGTTTTTGAGAAATCAGTCTCGGCGTTTTTTGAGAAACCAGTCTCCCATGAATCATATGAGATGTTATATTAGAACCTACAAATTGAGATCATAACTAAAAGTTGCAGAACTATATTGCCTTGTCAGACGTGTATTCTTATTCATGCCTTAGAGTAATGTTGGTGATTTTATATATGGTAATACTAGAGTCTCAGAAAAGGTATGAAGTAGCATCCTAGTAAGTGGTAGACATGGAACTGACTTCAAGTTTTCCTGCCTTCAAGAAACAAATGGAGAGGAACAATAGCAGTAGTGGATCCCATTTATTAACTTTTCAGTATGCTGTGTATTGTGCTGTCTTTGGTTCTGTCAGCTGGGTTTGTTGGGACTCTTATTTCCAAGTCATAGGAACACAACAAGTTGAACTAAGAAGAAAAAAGGGCCTCTGTTGGCTCAGTAAACTGAAAATTCCAGGAATAGACCCCAGATCTTATAACATGAAGGTATTCACACAATAGCATCAGGAATCTGTCTTCGTTCTACTCACAGGCGTCGTGCTCTACTCTTGGTTGCCTTGATTCTCAGGAAGGCTGTTCCGCAGTGATGCCAACTATGGCTACCAGCATTCAGTCTACATTGTACAAGTGCAGTCACCCCAGGGGGAGGAGAAAGGTTCTTTCTGAGGAGTTCTGGCAGGAATCCGAAGGCAGATAGAATGAATAAATTGGCCAGGCCATGATCAACTTATATGGTTACCTGGAGTCTAGAGAAAAAGGGTTAACCTCACCCAAGTCACATGGTCTGAGACTGAGGACAAGATATCCCTCACACAAAAGAGGGTTCTGCTCAGAAGGGATGCTGGGCAGATAAAATCACAGAGATCCATTATAACCATAGTATGGGGTAGATTAACTGTTATCCCATTTGATATATGAGAAGGAGGAGGAGGCCCCAAATTATTCAGCTAGTAAGTGGCAGAGTTGGGACACAAATCCAGATCTGACTGTCTTCAAGTAGTGAGAGTTCTAATTAAGAAAGGAAGGCAAAAAAAAAAAAAAAAAAAAAAACAACCTGTGGAGTGGCAGAGAGACTTCATGGAACAGTGGGATTGGAGCTAAGTTTGACATGGAAGGGATGGAGCAGTAGGGCAGGCTCACCAAGCAGGAGAGCTATCAGAGAATGTACAGAGGTGCATAGCACAAAACATAACAAACCAGTTGGTCATGGTGACACAGAGATTAAGTGTTGTTATTATCTTCCTTAACTGACTCTGGAGCTAGAATGCCTAGGTTTCAAGCTTCCAAATTTACCAGCTGAATGTTCTTAGCAGGTTATTTCCCTGAGCCTCAGTTTTTCATCTGTAAAATGGGTATGATCATTGCACCTACTCCAGAGTTACTGTGAGGACTAAAGAGTCAGTGCACGTAAAGAATTTAGAACTATGCTTGGCACAAGATGTGCTCAAAATAAGTGTTAGTGATTGACTGTTTTTATATTGGGTTGGTCAGAAAGTTCATTCAAGTTTTTCCATAAGAGGTTATGAAACATTAGAAGCATTTTTTAGAATATGTATTATATGTGTGGGTATTTGTGCAGTTCTGCTGATATGTGTTGAGCATCAAAGTTTCTGTTTTTTTCTATATATATAGTAATTTTTTTCTTTTCTAAGGACATGTCTAGTTATGGAAATTAATGTCTTGTTTTGGCCCATGAACTTTTGTATAGCAATATTTTCATAAGGGCCTTGATAACTACCTCATAGGCATATTCATAAAAGATAGCATGGTCTGGAATTGCTTAGTTGCATTCCTGACCACCCCAAATAAAGGAGAGCATTTGAAATGCAATAAAAAGTAATCACGATTAATTTTGATGAAAATGTCTCTGGTTAAGGTTAATAGAGAGTGAAACTCCCACTTTCCTGGATTGTGAAGCAGATGTACTCAGATGCAGTAATTACTGCCTTCTGAAGACAGAACTTTTCTTTCTGGGGGCACTTGATTTTTTAGTTTTACTGTTGTTTTAGGTACTTCCTGTTTATAAGTTAGCCTGCTAATCCCTTAAAGTTTCAGTCAGTTGATATCTGGTTTCGAAGGCTGGTTGGTTGATTGGTTGGTAGATGTAAGTTTGGCACCTACTAAATTTGACTGTGGCTCAGATCATGAACTCCTTATTGCCAAATTTAAACTTAAATTGAAGAAAGTAGGGAAAGCCACTAGACTGACCATTCAGGTATGACCTAAATCAAATTCCTTATGATTATCACTGGAAGTGAGAAATAGATTTAAGGGACTAGATCTGATAGATAGAGTGCCTGATGAACTATGGTTGGAGGTTTGTGACATTGTACAGGCGACAGGGATCAAGACCATCCCCATGGAAAAGAAATGCAAAAAAGCAAAATGGCTGTCTGGGGAGGTCTTACAAATAGCTGTGAAAAGAAGAGAAGTGAAAAGCAAAGGAGAAAAGGAAAGATATAAGCATCTGAATGCAGAGTTCCAGAGAATAACAAGGAGAGATAAGAAAGCCTTCCTCAGTGATCAAAGCAAAGAAATAGAGGAAAACAAGAGAATGGGAAAGACTAGAGATCTCTTCAAGAAAATTAGAGATACCAAGGGAACATTTCTTGCAAAGATGGGCTCAATAAAGGACAGAAGTGGTATGGACCTAACAGAAGCAGAAGATATTAAGAAGAGGTAGCAAGAATATGCAGAAGAACTGTACAAAAAAGATCTTCATGACCAAGATAATCACGATGGTGTGATCACTCACCTAGAGCCAGACATCCTGGAATGTGAAGTCAAGTGGGCCTTAGAAAGCATCACTATGAACAAAGCTAGTGGAGGTGATGGAATTCCAGCTGAGCTATTTCAAATCCTGAAAGATGATGCTGTGAAAGCGCTGCACTCAATATGCCAGCAAATTTGGACAACTCAGCAGTGGTCACAGGACTGGAAAAGGTCAGTTTTCATTCCAATTCAAAGAAAGGCAATGCCAAAGAATGCTCAAACTACCACATGATTGCACTCATCTCACATGCTAGTAAAGTCATACTCAAAATTCTCCAAGCCAGGCTTCAGCAATACGTGAACCATGAACTTCCTGGTGTTCAAGCTGGTTTTAGAAAAGGCAGAAGAACCAGAGATCAAATTGCCAACATCTGCTGGATCATGGAAAAAGCAAGAGAGTTCCAGTAAAACATCTATTTCTGCTTTATTGACTATGCCAAAGCCTTTGACTGTGTGGGTCACAATAAACTGTGGAAAATTCTGAAAGAGATGGGAATATCAGACCACCTGACCTGCCTCTTGAGAAACCTGTATGCAGGTCAGGAAGCAACAGTTAGAACTGGACATGGAACAACAGACTGGTTCCAAATAGGAAAAGGAGTACATCAAGGCTGTATATCGTCACCTTGCTTATTTAACTTATATGCAGAGTACATCATGAGAAACACCGGGCTGGAGGAAGCACAAGCTGGAATCAAGATTTCTGGGAGAAATATCAATAACTTCAGATATGCAGATGACACCACCCTTATGGCAGAAAGTGAAGAGGAATTAAAAAGCCTCTTGATGAAAGTGAAAGTGGAGAGTGAAAAACTTGGCTTAAAGCTCAACATTCAGAAAACTAAGATCATGGCATCCGGTCCCATCACTTCATGGCAAATAGATGGGGAAACAGTGGAAACAGTGTCAGACTTTATTTTTGGGGGCTCCAAAATCACTGCAGATGGTGATTGCAGCCATGAAATTAAAAGACGCTTACTCCTTGGAAGGAAAGTTGTGATCAATCTAGACAGCATATTGAAAAGTAGAGACATTACTTTGCCAACAAAGGTCCATCTAGTCAAGGCTATGGTTTTTCCAGTGGTCATGTATGGATGTGAGAGTTGGACTGTGAAGAAAACTGAGGGCCGAAGAATTGATGCTTTTGCACTGTGGTATTGGAGAAGAGTCTTGAGAGTCCCTTGCACTGCAAGGAGATCCAACTAGTCCATCCTAAAGTAGATCAGTCCTGGGTGTTCTTTGGAAGGAATGATGCTAAAGCTGAAACTCCAGTACTTTGGCCATGTCATGCGAAGAGTTGACTCATTGGAAAAGACTCTGATGCTGGGAGGGATTGGGGGCAGGGGAAGGGGACGACAGAGGATGAGATGGCTGGATGGCATCACCGACTCGATGGACTTGAGTCTGAGTGAACTCCGGGAGTTGGTGATGGACAGGGAGGCCTGGCGTGCTGCGATTCATGGGGTCGCAAAGAGTCCGACACGACTGAGCGACTGAACTGAACTGAAACTTGACTTATTCTACACCAGCATTTTGTAATGTTTCAACACCCTGACTTCATGATTTTGACGAACCAAATAGGTATTATATCCAGGAAAATCTTAGATAAAAGCGCTGCCTGCAACAGTAATAGCTGTTGGATCAGACTCCAAAGAGAGATCGAAGAGATTCATCCAGTTGGTATGAAAATTGGAGACAAATTTTAATGTAGATAAAGTGACCATGTTATTTATTATCCAAACTAGTATAGAAGCAAAAACTGGACCATTTCAGTCAAACCTAAAAATGCAGTCATATTAAGAAAGATTTTACAAACTCACCCTTCTTTATTTCCTAAGTTTGTAGTTTTATGGCAGGAATTGCAGGCTCAAGTGCCTTCAGGGTCTAGATTATTAATGTAAATAAGAAACAGGTTTGCATGTAAGAAAATTTATGATGTCTGGGTCTTTCAGCCTTTTTTTTTTTTTGGTAGAGATGTATCAGTTAGCAAGTGCTACAATAATGCTGTGTAGCAAATCACCCCCAAATCACCCCCCTCAATGACTTTAAAGCACCAATAGTTATTCTCACAGATTTTTAGGTAGACAAAGCAGCTCAGCTGCTCCAGAGTGAACTAGGGTGGGTACGTCTATTGCTCACTCAGGTCTGTGAGTGGCTGGACAGCTCTCTTCCATATGGTTTTGTTCTGATGCTCAGGCTGAAGGGGCATCAGTAACCAAGGAAAACTTTCTATGACAGTAGCAGAGACACAAGACAGAAAGCCAAAAGGTGCTATGTCTCATAAGGCCTAGTCTTAAACTAACACTGATTTTTCACCCCACTTCAAGGCACATGGTTAAGCTAATAGTCAAGGTTTGGTGATCTACCCTCTGTCCAAGAAGAGAACATTGTAAAGAAATGGATATAAGGAAGGGTGAAGAATTGAGACCAGTCATTCAGTCTGTTAAAAAGAGATAATGTTTGGAAAAATATTTCTCTATTATAAGAAAAACAATAACATAAATATAATGAAAAATTGCAGCTGCAATAGCTTTAGTCTATGGATGAAATTGAGAGTGGCGGAGACTGTAGGGAACTCCAGAACTCATGCCTCATTAAAAGAAGTTGGGACCACGAAACTTTGGCTAAATTGATATTGCCATTAGAGTGGGTTAGGTTTGAGGGACCTTCTGATTGCCATAAAAATGTAAAATCTTATGTGAAATCCATGAATTTTAGAAAATCGATTCACTTTTTTAAAGCACTCTGTGGGTCCAGTGAAGCACATGTGCTGGTGAATTGAGTGTCGGTTTTTAGCCTCTGCTGCACAGCCTCATGCTCTGATCCCGCTGGTTTCATGTGGTATAAGTAGAGATTAAGAATGTACACTATCTAGCTCAGCCTGACCCATTGAAGAGAGATGGCAGTTTAGTGTATTTATGGTTTTTTTTCCTTTTTGTTGTTATTGGAAAATACCTTGAGTGGCTTAAATTATTGTTCCTCAGAGGAGATACCCACAATATATAGGAATAGAGAGTATTCTTAATTAAAGTTCTAAAAAAAAAAAAATTTTTTTTTTTTTGAGAATTGGCAAAGAGGGCAGGAAGGGAGAGATAAAGAGCCATGGAGTTGAACTGTCCAGTATTAAAATAGTGGCCCTTACTATTTTTAGCACAGGACCTTGAGCAAGGCAGAATCTCTCTGGCTCTCACTTTTTTCATCTGTAAATGGGGATTACACTCTGTGGCTCCATGGGTGGGTTAAATAAGATGAGGTTTATGAAAGACCCTAGCAGAGTACCTGGTCTATGTGAGGTTCAGTTATTAGAGCTTTCTCCCGGAGAGACTGATAATGAGCTTTTAAATATAGAAGACAGTGACCAATGGGAGTATCACGCAACAAATCCTTTGCAACTATTTTATGCTGATGAGTAATACAGATATAGAGAACACACCAGTAAATGAAAGTTTCCAATAAAGCATTAAAAAAACATTTTGGGCACAAAGGAGGAAAAATTAAAACATTTTTCAAGTTTATGTTGAATTGTCTGTGAAAGTAAGATGTGAAAGATCGTGATTTTCTTGTATAATTCTCTAGAACTGTTCCCCAGGACACAGATTATGGAGCATAATATTTATGTCTGGCCTTGGGGCTTTGGGCTTCTGTGTGTCCCACTAGAGCCCACATGGACATTTTTCAACAAGGTGTTTTGCCGGAGATTCCCACTAAATCGTCATTACCAGAATGGGATGCATTTCCCACCCACCCCTCCGCCCACAACTTCTGGTTATTTCTTGCTGAGTAAATATGCCAATTTGAAATCCCAGTGGACATCTTTGTAGATTTTGGCTTCATTTTCCCTATGCAGCTTATTGAGTTAATGAAGTAACATTCTAAGAAATACACACGCCAATATTTTATGTTCCTTTTCTGTTGTATGTCTGCAGAATTCTCTTCAATTTATTGCCTGAAAACTAAAGTCTGTTCTTGTATGCTTCCGTTTCCAAATTATAGGTTCCCAGGGAACTGTAAAGTTTCTTCTCTGCCAGTGGTTAAACCCAAGTGTGATCAGTTTAAAAAGCAAATGAATGTTCCCATTTATTCTTGTCCTTTTAGTAAAATTCTAAAAAATAAATAAAAAACCTAGAAAGACAATTTTATTTTTCTGTCTGTGCAATTCTGTGCAGCCATATCTTTTTTCCAATGAGACTTCTTTACTTTGCTCCTCCAATTAGAATTGGAATCAGCTCACAGAGGAAGTGTAGCAAACAACATAAACCTCAGAAATGCGTAACTTTTAGCAAAACATATAGTTCATATGAAGTTCCCAAGCTTTGCCAAGATTCCACCCTCCCCACCCCACCCCCCCACCCCCCCCACCCCCCGCAGAGGGACGTGTGTGTTGTAAGCAGCAATTTTTAAGCCTCATATCTATATGTTCATCTCTCTAAGTCAGTGAGTTAAGTTCAATTCTCTAAGCTTAAAATTGTTACTCTGACTGTGATCTATGTTCATGTGTTATGGTACACTTCTAAGTACTGCCATTAGAAGAAACCTGACCAGCAGAGTTAAGAGATTCATCATTGTCAAAATACGATTATTTAGTTCCTAGTTTTTCATGGCTGTTCCATAGGCATGGTGTAGAGTGATTTAGGAAAGCTCCATTTCAGCCGTCTTGTTCAACATATGGAAAGATGAAAAAAGTCATCCTAAGATAGGTTTAAAAGGAAAACCCACATTTGTTCAAATTTTCATTAGAACTTAATATGATTTTTTTAATACTATGAGTTGCTTTATTTCTTTTGTCTTGTAATTTTCTACCTTGATGGGTAGAGATGGGGAAGTTCCATTAAGTTGTGGATGAATTCCATCGCGTTGTTGAAATGTGGACTGAGCTTCGTCCAACATTTCCAGACTCTGTTCAGGGTTTCAGACGATGAAAAATACTCAAGTATTTGCAAGTCTGTGGAGGACACAGAATATTGGCCAGGGGACTCAGGGTTAGTACAGAAGTGCTTTCTTTTCTTGGGGATTTATTTTGACATTTGTTTTTCTTTCACACTGTAATCCCCCATGAGCCAAAAAATGACTTTTGTTGTAGCAGGTCCCTGCAGGCATTCTCAGAAAATCTTATTTGACAATCACTTTCTAGTAGCCTTGAGTTGAAGTTGTTCCTCTTTGTAGTAACTCATAGACTGTCAGGGGTGACAAGGCATCCTGTGCAATGTATTTGGGAGCTCACCGTTTCTTACACTGTTCCAAGAAGCTAAGTGAAATCATGTAAATAAAACTGTTGTATGTGGAGTTTTTCTTCTTTCCTCCCAATAAAGTATTACTTGTTTTTCCAAATGTGCAGTAACTTGCATATTTCTTCTGAGAAACGTCTTCAACTTTTTTCTGAGGATTTGTGACCTAATCCTCCACTTCATATAGCCCCTCTGTACAAACAGAGTATATTTCTATGGAAAAGAGAGGTTTACCCTTAATCAAGTGTTGCCTAATCTACCTACTAAATTACCCCTTGGAGACAAAGTGGGGTTCACTATTCTTTGCTGCAGAGTTTTCACGTTTCAATCCATTAGTGCCTCTCCAGCAGTCCTCAGCAAAGTGGATGTTTTTCAGGGTCAGAAGATCCTGCTGAATGAAATATAATGTATCTGTCACGTGAAATCACTGTTATTATGGAAGTAGAGTCTTGAATGCTCTGGATAACTGGGCTTGAGGGGTAATGGGGGCTGGAAAAAGGAGTCTTCCTAAAATATGTTAATCTTATTCACTTTGATGGAAGTTACTTAGGATGATTAGAGTTCTTTTTAAAATATTATCTCTTTTTTGTGTCTTTGGTCCCTGAAATACAAATTGATAAGGGGAAGGTAACATGCATCCTACTGTAATCTCCAGAGAGAATTAGAGATAGATGTGCTAAAGGGAAGAGTATGCTTCGCTTCTAGGGAGAGGGGAGGCTTTGCTTTATAGAGTCTGCTTTTTTTATATATGTTTGTTTGTTTATGTATTTGGCTGTGCCGAGTCTTGGTTGCGGCATACAGGATCTTCGATTTTCATTGTGGCATGCAGGATCTTTAATTGCGCCCTGTAGGATCAAGTTCCTTGACCAAGGATCAAACCTGGGTTCCTTCATCCTTCCTGCAGGGATCAAACTAAGACTTCCAGAGTCTTAGTCACTGGACCACCAGAAAAGTCCTGTGTTTACCTTTAAATTTGACCTCCGGGTTTATTTTGAGGTGAGGTTTGGGCTGTAAACTGGAGACATCATTTTTATATGTTTGTTAAAATTACTGCAGATGATCAGTTTAGCCAATAATAACAGTGCACCTCAGCTAGAGCCCAGTGTGCTTCTCCAAGCGCTTTCATGGGATGGTCCTCCTTTCCCAGGTGAAAGTTTGTGAACTAGAAACCATGCTTTAAAAGCCCCTGAGAAATGAGACCTTTAACGTGTGTACTTAGGATCATCTGTATATGTTCCTTCTCCTCTGCTTGAGTCCGTTGCATGTGCAGTATAATTTTCAAAGTAGAACACAATGAAGGCATTACTAAAGGACCTACACTTTGAAGGCACGGGGACTGAAAGGAGAAAAAAGTTTTGAGAGCAAACTCTTATTATTTTTTCAAAAGTAAAATTTACATAACAATGCACATACATGGGATTCTGGGGTTTGGTTGTTCCTAGGGGGCAGTTGTGTTCAACATGTGTCAAAAGAGCCAGTCCAGTTAAACTGGTTCTTCCTGGTCAGGGTAATTATGGCAGGTTTACCCTAAGATATGGCTACCAGAGGTTAGTCTTGGGGCACCTGCAAATCACAGTGTGTGTCACCCTGACATCAATAACCTCTTTCTAAAAGATGCTGGCATTTCAGCACATTGCTGGCCAGCGTGGAGATCTGGGCATGGCTAATTTAAAAAAAATATTAGGTTTGACTTATGGCTTGTCCAGAGCATTGCTAAGCTGTATGTTCTAACACTCCAGATTATGGAAATGACAGTCAATGGCATGGACAATGATTTAGATGGAAATCTTGCAAAAAGAAAGTACAACTCTAAAATTTTGTTCCTACTCACTTAATAGTCTCTCCTGTGATACCCGTTTGGAAAGTTGGTAATTTAGATTTATGACACTTTTAATTTCTTCTCTGCTATTACACCTTCCCTCTACATCTTATTTATGTTACTTGTTTAAAAATAAAAACAAAAAACAAAACCCCTGCAAGGTTAAGCAATCATGAGTTTTCCTAACTAGAACTAGGACCATACAAGCCACCTGTTTTGCTAATGAGGGAAGTAAGGGGCCCAGCCAAGGCAAATGACCTACCCCCAGGAGTCAATAGCCAAAGGGAGACCAGATCCCAGGCCTTCTGCATTCTTGTCCAGTGCTGTTTGTGTAGCCCTCTGGTTCCAGAAGATACATCTGCCTTCAGTAGGATTTGAACCATTAACCCAAAAGTCCAAAGATTAGGCCTGTGCTTTCTCAGTGTTGGATTTTAGATATACTATCTAAGATGACATAAAATTACCCCTCACAATAAACTAAGCTTCATGTGTATTTTGTAAACAAGATATTCTATCATCTCCTGTTCTCTCATGTTTTTAAAATTAGAGTAAATTAATAAGTGGCAAAGTGGGAAACTGCTATGAGTATCGTCTATGAAGCTTAGGACTCTTTAGATGATAAATAAAAATTGATTTAAGTTTTTCTATCTTTGTCACTTTTTCTCTTTTACAGAAGCTGAAAGTGAAAAGTGAAAGTGTTAGTTGCTCAGTAGTGTTCCACTCTGTGACCCCATGGCTCCTCTCCTCTGTCCTTGGAATTCTTTAGGCAAGATTCCTGGAGTGGGTTGTCATTCCTTTCTCCAGATCTTCCCTACACAGGAATCTAACCAGGGTCTCCTGCATTACAGACAAATTATTGTTTGAACCACTAGGGAAGCCCTTTGTAGAGTCTGGTCACCCATAAAGAAATGCACGAAGTCTCTTGTCATGGAAAACAAGTGTGAATTGCTTAGAGAGTTCAACAATAACAATGAGAACTGCTACTTTTTATTGAGCAATGAACAAGGTCAAGAATAAAGTCTTTGGTTGAGTTCCTTGGGAAATGTAGAGTCTGAGATTAATATGCGCAAGGTTGGTTGGGAGTGCTCTCAGGAAGGAAAGCCTGACTGAGCACAGGAAGAAACTGAACTGTAATTGCAGCAAAGGCCTCAGCAGTTCCTATCAGTTGCTCTGGAATTGGGGTGACCTTTTGAATGGAGTTGAGCCCAGTTGAGATGAGGGGGCTGGGCCATTGTAACCCCTCATCAACAATCAATGATGCAACCCACCCCGGGGATGGTAAGGAGGTTCTCAGGGCAGGCACATCCCTGGCAGCTGGCAAGTGAGTGCCTGGGTCTTGGAGAGGAATCGGGGCAGTGCACCACTGCATCTACAGCAGACATCGAGTATGGATATTGCACTGTCCCCTTTGACACCCACAGCAGATGCACACATCTGATCTCAGGACTGTTTTGTGTACCCAGCTTCATAATTTTTTCAATACATGCAGCTGTTAAAAAAACCAATCCTAGTTGACCAAATTGCTCTGTATACACATTGACTTGTTTACTCTTCCCAACGAACAAATCATGTTACAAGTATCTTTGAAGCAGTTTTTACAAATGAGAAGATTGAGACTGGGAGATTTTAAACAAGAGTAAGAGCTGGCATTTTTTTTCCTCAGGTCTCAACTGCAGTAACTATAGCCACAGTGAAAATAGTGGTAACACTATTCCAAAAACAGATAGAAAAGTTAGATGACATAAACTTGGGTAAGGAGGCTTCACTTGGATTTATAGATTATTGGTTTATCTTCTTTTAATTAACGGCATAGACTTCAGTTCAGTCACTCATTCGTGTCCAATTCTTTGTGACCCCATGGACTACAGCACGCCAGGCTTCCCTGTCCATCACCAACTCTGGTAGCTTACTCAAACTCATGTCCATTGAGTCAGTGATGCCATCCAACCATCTCATCCTCTGTCTTCCCCTTCTCCTCCTGCCTTCAATATTTCCCAGGGTCTTTTCAAATGAGTCAGCTCTTCACATCAGGTGGCCAAAGTATTGGAGTTTCAGCTTCAACATCAGTCCTTCCAGTGAACACCCAGGACTGATCTCCTTTAGGGTGGACTGGTTGGATCTCCTTGCATTCCAAGGGACTCTCAAGAGTCTTCTTCAACACCACAGTTCAAAAGCATCAATTCTTTGGTGCTCAGCTTTCTTTATAGTCCAACTCTCACATCCATACATGACTACTGAAAAAAAACATAGCTTTGACTAGATGGACCTTTGTTGGCAAAGTAATGAGTCTGCTTTTTAATATGTTGTCTAGGTTGGTCATAACTTTTCTTCCAAGGAGCAAGCATCTTTTAATTTCATGGCTGCAATCACCATCTGCAGTGATTTTGGAGCCCAGAAAAATAAAGTCTGACACTGTTTCCACTGTTTCCCTGTCTATTTGCCATGGAGTGATCGGACTGGATGCCATGATCTTAGTTTTCTGAATGTTGAGCTTTAAGCCAACTTTTTCACTCTCTTCTTTCTCTTTCATCAAGTGGCTCTTTAGTTCTTCTTCACTTTCTGCCATAAGTGTAGTGTCATCTGCATATCTGAGGTTGTTGATATTTCTCCCAGCAATCTTGATTCCAGCTTGTGCTTCATATTGTCCAGCATTTCTCATGATGTATTCTGTGTATAAATTAAATAAGCAGGGTGACAATATAGACTTAAATGCTTCTTTTTTGCTATTGCTAAGTCACTTCAGTCATGTCCGACTCTGTGCTATCCCATAGATGGCAGCCCACCAGGCTCCCCCGTCCCTGGGATTCTCCAGGCAAGAACACCGGAGTGGGCCGCCATTTCCTTCTCCAATGCAGGAAAGTGAAAAGTGAAAGTGAAGTCGCTCAGTCGTGTCCGACTCTCAGCGACCCTATGGACTGCAGCCTTCCAGGCTCCTCCATCCATGGGATTTTCCAGGCAAATGTACTGGAGTGGGGTGCCATTGCCTTCTCCGTAAGCATGTAAAATTCTGTCTACATGTTGCCTCAGCTCAGCAAGCAGTCCCCTTGATGTTTTTTGAGGACTTTCGTGTGCCAGGCACTGTGCTACCTGCTGGGCGTTTAACAACCAGTTTGGAAGAATTCTTTACCCTTGAGTATCTCAAGATCTTTTCCTCTGACTAAAGGTGTCTTTCTCAGGCTTCTGATTTGCAGCAGCTTCTGAAAGTAAACTAAAGAGTGTGTTCCTGGGCTGTTGCTTGCCCTAGGATGGAAGATGTGAAAGAGGTAACAAAGAATGTTTCTGCAGCTGGAGCCCTGGTGGGCCAGGGCAGAAGCCGTAGAAGGCCTTATGAGTTGTAGTTCAGCAGCGCAGCTTTCAGTGTCTGAGTGGCTGAGAGCTGAAAGGACCAAGGCAGTTGAGGATCTGAATTCTATTCTAGGTTCAATCTCTAACTAGCTGTGTGATTTTGAGCAGGTAGTTTCTGTTCTCTCTGAGCCTGCTTTTTTGTCTACAAACCAAGAGGCTTATATTGGCAGTGAGGGCCCTTTCAGCTCTGAAATCTTGGAGTCCTGGAACTAGCTGAAGGATGCATACATGTGCTGAATTAAAAGTGCCGACGGAGAAGACAGTTCATGGTCCACTGAGATGCTGCTGCCCCAACACAGCATTCATGTCAGTGGTAGGGATGTCAGTTGGGAATTCAGGAAAATGGGGGAAACTGGTCTCCTTCTGACCCTGTAGTATAATATATTGCTTTAAATATAATTTATTCTAAGAACTCATTCTGTTTTCTATCTAAAGTGCAAGGTCTGCCATTTTGAAAAGACTTTTGTAGTGTGCACTAAAACATTGTTTTCTTTCTTTGGAGTAGTCGGTTATAATAATACAACCACCAATTGTTACTTTTTTTGGTGTATGATAAAGATTAGAACTGTGACAGTCTGGACATAAGATACATAATGCAGGAACTCCTCAGAATTGACCTACTTGGGTTACAGACTTATTTCTCAAGGGCAGGAGTTATGTGGCTTTTAAATGTAATTGTAAAGTAGACTATTATTTTAATAAGCCACTATGTCAATAGGGGCTATTCCCTGCCACCCCGACTATGTGGGTCATAGTTGTGGGAAAATAGAGACTGATTTGACAAAAACCTGGTTGAAAGTGTCTAGGTTCACATTTCCCACATACAGTTATGAAAGTGAAGTTCTAGGAGATACTATTAGAAAAAAGGATTCCATTTGTCAAATATCTTTGGGAACAATGCATACTCCCTCACTCGGAGAGTCACTGTGCATATTAGCATATTAAAGACACTCAGAAGTCCTGTGATCAAGAAAACTGTTTTGTCTTCTTTAATCCAAAATTTCTCCAAATTGGTTGGCAAAAGAAATCTCTCCCCACCCTCCACCTTGGGATATCTACTAACATGGCTAACAGTTAGTATTTTATAAAACTTGAACAAATGCCAATCTAGGCAATTTATAGTGCTGATGACTGAAGTTTGTAGTCAGCTCTTTGATTACAGTTTGAGATGGAGCAACCTCTATAATAATGCTTTATTAAGCATTATCTTGCTGAACAAGAATTCACCTTGGCATCTTAAAATGGCTTTACACCTGCCACTTGATTAAAAATAGTTGTGTTAGAATAAGTGGCCAAGAAAGTTTTGCTTCTGATATCCTTTTAAAAAGTTGCAGCTCATTAAAAAAAAGTTGATGTGAGGCAAACTTGAAAAATGTTTCTGACAGGTATAGTAATATTTCCTTCTGTCACTTCTTGACTCTGGGATCTGTGTTGACTTCCGATTATAAACTCACATCATATTATACCCCAAATCCAAATCTGATGAAGAATATTTTGGAGGAAGATGTGAAAATTATTCCAGTCTTAAAATATAAAATTGAATTCTTAAGGTATCCATTGTTAATTCTCACTTGCATACAGTTTTGCCCTCTTCCTGCTAAAGCAGGCATTGGCAGTATGGAATACAGTGCTTCGGGTTCCTGTTATGCTGTCAAAATCAATTATACGGGTTGAAAGTGAAGCACAGAGCGTCCCTGTGTCATTACTAGCAGGCTTGTTTTTATTTTGGTTGTACATTTTTGGCTGTGAAAGGATCCTTATGAGAAATTAGAAAACCACAAATTTGAAAATGTTAACAGTTAAACAATATAACCTTGAATGTGTGTCTCCTGGATACCTGAGTCTGATCATAAACGGGGCTGTAATTTCTGAATGAACGGCACCTCTCTTAACCTGGCTTAATGATGGCTTTACCCTTTTACTCATCTTACAAGATTATTTACCCCCATAACCTAAATGGGGAATTAAGGCCATATGAGACTGTGGCTTCATTCACCTGGTTAAAGTTTGACTTCACAGGAATCACCACAGTCCAATGTTTGAGACCAGGGTAATAGTTAAAATTTCATCTTTTGGGGCTGTGGTGTCTGGAAGATATATTACAAGTGGGGGGAAAACCCATTTTCAGTTTTAACTGATTCTATGATGTTTGTAGTTCTTAAAACTTGTTTTTTTAACCATATAAAAATAAGGTCATATCTCTGTATTTTGAACGCTGATGAAATGAAAGTTTCATTCATGTATTTATTCATTCCATAGCCATTTGTATCAGGCTCTGTACTAACCTCTTAGGTTTCTGAGACCAGGTTTTTGCTTCTTCCTCACCTTCTGTAATGGTCAAATATATCTATGCCAACATAATCATAATGTAAGATGTACTAGAAAATGGTGGAATACAGCCCAAAGAGACTTTTTTGTAGTTTAGAGTAGGCAGCAGTGCAAGTTCAGAAGATGAGCATTGTAAGCAAAATCAGTCTAAATTTGTTCACCTAGGGCAGCTCCTGCAGCTTTGCTGGGGCTTCCTGCAAATGTTCTCAGCCTGAAGGCAGGGCCCCTTCCCTGTTCCTGGTGAGTGCTTCCAATAGAAGCCACCCTGATTACAAAGCCACTTAGTATTTATTTCTCAAAGAGAAATTAAAGAAAAAAAAAACCTTTTCAAGTTTGAATATATAAATTTATAGGGGTATAGATAAAATCATCAAGATGTCTACTTATGATATTTATTTTGCTAATTTAGTTACGTCCAAAATCACTTATTACTTTTTGCTTCTCTTGTATTTAATGGCATAAACAGTCATTCTCCACAAGCATCCTCTAAGAGTCAGTGACATCACTGGAGAGACTGCTACATCATCTGCTACAGTCTGCCCAGTCTAGTTGCCTTCACCTCTGAATGGTTGGACCCTTTTATCTCTTTGTCATACAGACCGGCAATTGCTTTCTTTAATGTGTGTTTTTTCCACACTGGTTAAGATCATGGACTCCTTGGAAGTTCCACCTAGTGGAACTTCCGTACATTTCTCAGCATGGCAGTTGTCACAGCTCTTTATTTTCTAAAACCAAAATTTCCTATTTTGATTAATAGCCTTATTTCCCAGATTTGGTTCCAAAAGACATGTGGCTGTAAAGTTATGCTGCTGGTATGATACTTAGTCACAAAAATGTGCCAGATTCTGGAGATGGTTCCAAAGGCAGGTTTCCCAAAATGTCTTAGAGAAAAGCCTGCCTCTTTGGACTAACTAACAGCCTCTAAGGCAACTACTTAGAATATAGATGATATTCATGGAAATGGGAAAATTAGGGCATATTTTGTAACCTTGTCTTGTTTCTTTCAGACCACATTATTTTATTTTGAAATGAAGCAAACTGGTTTTTAGGCCTCATATAAATAATACAGTGATTGGGTTTCCAACTTTTCAAATGACTCCTTCTATACTATGAAAGATTCAAAGTCATTTACAGCTACACAAAAGCTTTATGTTGCCAAAATTATGTCAACGTTGTGGATGACATTGACTCCCTGGAGACCTAAATTATCTAGGAAATTCCCTGATTTATTCCCAATTTTCTTTCTTTATCTAAATCTGGGTTTTCTTCCTTTCCCACTTCTTAGGGGAGGCTGCATATCATTGGTTGTCCCTTTTCATTTTTAATCTAGAGATACACAGGCCTGTAATCCATTCCCTCTTCTGACACTTTACAGCTGTGTGATGCTGAGGTTTATTAACCGTGCTGTGCCTCAATGTTATCATCTTTAAAATGGGGATAAGAAGACTAGCTACCTCACAGGTTTGTGTGAAGCAATGGCATCTCAATGTAAAGACATTACCATTGCTCTTTGTGCCCAGGATGTGCTCAGGAATGACAAACACAGTTACTTTTGCCATCATCATCATTTTTGTAGTTAGCATTGAC
Source organism: Bos indicus (assembly GCF_029378745.1). NCBI lineage: Eukaryota > Metazoa > Chordata > Mammalia > Artiodactyla > Bovidae > Bos > Bos indicus. The sequence goes on from NC_091781.1 coordinate 44,984,794, forward strand.
CAAATAATGCATCATTTTCTGATATGATTGGTGGAAGTCAGTGTTAGTTTTAGGTTTTCTGTTAAACCCTCAATTCCTTGGGTTGTGCTATTTTAAAGACATGTATGTCTGTTCTGGTAGTTTAGCATTGATTAGGAGAAAAATCTAAGATTTATGTCTTTGTATACTTTTTCCCAGCATCGTAAATTTTTAAAACTTTTCTTAATGTTTGGCAGCAAGCCATACCCTCATTGTTCAAGCACACATGCACATATGGTATATATGCATGTGTAAAGATATATACACACACATACATATATCCATTCCCAGATTGTTTTATTTTTTTGCCTTGAAACATCATAGCTTCCTTAATTTTGCTTGCTGGTGTTAGATGACTATATTTTTCACCTCTAAATTAAATCCCCAAAGAATTTGACGCATAGGCACCAGAGTGGTAGCCTTTAAAAAGCCACTGACTTCACACAGATAGATACTTCAGACAGAAAGCCCTTTCTTTCTTGTGCTTACTTGGTATTTGGCTTTACCTGGCCTGGTGAAGTGAACTCTGGGTAGGCTGAGCTAAATATGGCCTCGCGTACCCACGCGCAGGAGGTGGGGCAGGGGGTTCCCGTAAATTGAGAGGCTGGACACCATCTCCAGGCTGGAGGCCACAGGAGCCAGGAGACTGAGGAGGAAATGGCATGGCTCCTGTGGCCAAGAGGTTTGCCTGCAGTTGGTTTGGGCCACAGAGCACCCTCCAAAAAGACTTTGACGTCTACTTGGTTAAGTTGATTGATGCTTTAGAGCGTGGGAGGGAAGCAGCACTCCTGAAGAGTATTTATAATGCCCTGCACATACAGGCTTCAGAGGCTGCCACAAAACCAAGCTGGACATAAATTTCAGCTATAAAATAAATTTTAGAAAGGCTCTGTATCCTTCCCCATCAGACTAAGCTCATGCAGCTATGATTATTCTTTCTTCTCACATCTGAAGGTTTTTGTTTACCATCTTTATTGTTGCTTAAAGTTTGCAGTTAAAACTTAACCTAACAAAACCCGTGTGCAGCTGTTTAGTTGAGTAATTCAAACTCTTTTCTTTGGCTTTATCTTTGCTCAGAGGGCAGGCCTTCTCTTTTTCAAGCCTGAAGATTTGTGTTTATGATCAGGCCCTGCTATTTTCTTTATTTCTCATAGTAATTAACTTGAGCATTTTTTTTTTTTTTTGCTGGTCAGCCCCATGTATTAATTGCTTGCTTTTTCATGGCTTCTTGTTGAAAGGAATGCATATCACAAGATAGATTGTCTCATTCCAGCTGAGTATTTATTGAAAAGAATTCCAGGACGGCTCAGTCATCAGGATGTTCTGTTACTTTAGGAAGATTTCACCATGATTGTGAGCAGGAAATGAAAAGTTGGATCGCTTTTCTGAGTGCTAAGTGGGTTAGGAACATGTTTTAAGGGGCACCTGCAAGGGGAAGAGGCTAATTGTGGAATGAGGAATGTGTGACGTTTAAGCTGAGACCTGGAGGAGGATCAGGAGCTAGCCATGCAGAGTTGTGGGCACAGCATTGGAAGCAGAGGAAACTTGTGCAAAGGTCTCCAAGGGTGAGAATGAGCCCAACTTGTTCGAGGAATAACAAAACACACACTGTAAAATTAAGATACATAATATCTATCTTTTAGAGTTGTTGTAAAGATTAAGTTTGATATAGTACATTAAATACTTGGTCTCAGGCACACAATAACAATAGATATCATAGTAATAGCATCTTTAATGCCTTCATCTGCTTTTAAGTTCTTCTCTATACATAGTAATTATTAAAAATACTTTAACAGACACAAAAGAAAAGGGTTATTAGGTTTTAGTGACTACTCAGACCATTTTTTCTTAAAGTTGTCCATCATCCAAAGTTTTCTTAGGGTCTAGCTTTATTTTGACATACTCTCTGTCTTTAAACTGATCTGTTCAGATTCATGAATGGGGACAAGCAAATGGAAGTTTGATGTGAAATATTTATTGCAGTGATGAGAACTTGCAGAAACATGGGAAAAGATTTGTACATTTTTCTGTTTACAGAAATCTGGTTAGTCATTATTCCTTAGCTAAGTTGTAAAGTCAAAAATGATGAAAGCTTTAAAAAATAATTCTTGTTAAGTATAATACAAATGCATAAAACAGTTTAAAACATTTGTACAGCTAATGAGTTTATAAGGTAGAAATCTTTGAATTCACTACTCACGGAAGAATCTTGGACTTCCTAGTTTTCCACAGCTTCCAAGATCCTGCTCAAACCAAAGGTTATTTCCTTCTCCCCTAAATAACCACTCTCTTGACGTCTAGGGTAATCACCTTACTTTCCTTCATGCTTTTTCTTACCCAGTTGTGTCTCCCTACATACTATATACTAGCTTTGTCCATTTTTTTTGTTGTTTGTTTGTCTGTTTGAAAGCGAGTTCTAAAAACTTCCTTTGGATGACATGAAATGAAATAAAACTGGCCATGCAGGGAAAACTAAAAATCACCAGGTAAAAAAAAAAAAATGCAAACTTGAACTCAACCAGGGTTAGTAGCAAGAGGAAGATTCAGGGAGAAATTGAGGAGGACGAGGAGGCACCTGGGAAGAGGCGTGGCTGGCTCAGAGCCCCTGTCCAGGAGCATCCCTTCTGACGAATGAGGAAAACTTGCCTTGGTGACTGCACAGAGCAGGAAGCCCCCAGTGGGGAATTGTAGGGGAGATGTCTGTTTATACTAGGCTGGTGCTTCTCCTTTGAAAGGTCCACAGCCGTTTCCCCAGGGCCTGAGGCTCAGGGGAGGGAAACAACCAATCAGTGCTTCTGGGTCAGAAGTAATGAGAGAAAGTGGAGAGTGGACACCTCCCTCTGTTGACTGAGAAAGAAGGACACACAACAAGGAAATGGGGAGGAAACCCGAGGGTGACCCTTCCCTATCGGAGCCAAGGGATGGGGAACTTCCTGGGGTGTAAGTTCATTTCCTATGGACTTTTAAGAAGGGAAAGGAATTGCGTGACATAAGGCTTAGTTCTGAGAAGTTACCTGGTTATGCTTACCTTTTAACTTACCTATTATGTGCCATTTTAAAAACCAAGTTCATCCTCTATATAGCTATTAACATAAAATCCAAAACAAACCTAAATGGAATTTTTGTTTCCTTTTAGAAGAACCAGAGATCTCAGGGAAATAGTTTAGGAACGTGGCCCTTCAGGGCTTGGTGGAAGAGAAACCATCTGGGAAATGAGTCGTTCTGCATTCCCAGAGCATGTATCAAAGGATTTGGATTTTATTCTGACTTTGCTAGTAACTAACTACCAAAAAAAAAAAAAAACAAAGGCAGTTGGGACGTTCTCTGAAAATATTGATTGAATTCTGAGTTCTAGGTACTGAATTGGGTATAAAGAAGTCAACAAGATTACAAGATCCTCATCACAGTGCTGCCTTCCAGGCATGAAGAGCAGCATTAAACCAAAGTTTTGATAAGCTTGTTGAGTTCTGTGGAGGAGTTTAGTGCTATGTGGGAGGGCTTACCACAGGCACCTTGCTGGGGGATCTGGCTGGAAGGGCCCCTGGTTATCTTGTTCAGCCTCTCTGTTTTCACTTGTAGAAATGGGACGGAAAGTCAGGGAATAAAGGAGGATGCTTTACTTGGGGCTGTGTGATCAGCTAGTGATAGAACCAGGATTAAAACCTGAACCTTACCTGCACTCAGCACTTCCATGGTCAGGGGAACACAGGCATGTTTCTCTGTGAAACTGGAAGATCAGAAGTCTCTGTTTCTGAGAGTAACTTATTTCAATCCCTGTCAAATTACATGAAATCCTTGTGTGACCTCTCAGTTTGTAGGCCTTTTGCTCTTATAGTTTTTATAAAATATTCCACTAGGACAGCAGTTGAAACATAGAAGTCAGTATCCTGGTGCTTGATTTGAATGTAGTCACAGCTTATAGTCCTTGAATTACCCTTAGAGAACAGATTTCGCTAAGCCTCTGGACCTTTCGCTGCTCATTATCATTTTTTCTACTCTACATGCCTCTTTGAATTTAGTTACTGAAGACTTGTGGTGCTTTAAGTGTCCAGAAATTTCATGTCATTTTCCATAATAATTTGACATCTGTTTAATGATATATATACTATTTCAGAAAACTTGAAAATATTTTAAAGATTATAAGACTAACAGTAATTTATAAGCCTAAACAGTAAATGGGTGCCCACCCACTCAAATCTTTTTTCTGGGTGGGTACTTTGAAATATGGACTTAATTAAAATTTCTCCCAATTGTTTAAAAATGCTCTGTCTAATGAAATACTACAGGACAGAAAGTGTTCATCTGAGGCATGGTGTGGTTGTAAAACACCCAGACACACATGTGATATACATTTTATAGCTTTGTGTATTTTTCAGGCAAAACATTGAAACATGGTAGAAACACTACCATGTACAGTGAGCCAGTCTTTAATAGTATCATCATATAGCTGTTCATCTCTTCTGGCCTTTTATTTATACATGTGTAATTATGATTTCCAGTACTTGTTATCAGAATATTTCCAAACTTGGTTTTGTCTTTATATCTTTCCTTCTTAGGAACTTTTTTCCAGATTGCCTGTTTCCTAGGGGAATGATTCTGTCAGTAGTTGGAAAGATCATGTTAGGGTGTGGCGTGGTCTGGCCTTACAAGGATACAGACTGACCAGAAATCTGAGAGTCACCCTTAGTTCCTTCCTGTCCCTCATGTCACCCTACCCGCATTGTAATTACTCCCCAGGTTTTGCTGATTTTAGATGTTTCTTCAATCTATAGCCTCCTCTTCATCCCTTTTGTGCTGTGCTTGGTTGCTCAGTCGTGTCTGACTCTTTGTGACCCCATGCAGTATAGCCTGCCAGGCTTTTCCGCCCCTGACCTTTGTTCTGATCTTCTTTTGCTTGTACTGTGCAACAGCCTCTAGACTCCAGCCTGATTCTTTTCTGATTCATTCTCATTTCCTCATCACTGCCCTACCTAATACCTTCAACATCACTGCCATCATGCAGAGTAAATTGTGCTCTTCACTGGGACATTTAAGGACTTCCGTTGGCTAGCCCTGGCCTAGTCTCAGCCTCATTTTGCACCAGAACCTACCTCTGGCTAATAACACTGAACAGATAGATCCACTCCCAGCACACACTTTGCTGCTTCTCACCACTAGGCCTTGGTCCCTGTGGTTCTTCATGTTCAAAATGTTCATACTCAAACCTGCCTTCCCCAACGAACTCCTGTTTCTTCTCACATCTCTAGCTTATGTGTCAACTTCAACAAGAAGCTATCTGGAGTTCCTGCAGACTGGCATAGGTCTGCTTTTTGCATTTCCATAATTCCGTTCTTAAAATTACAGTTTTCCTTCCTATCTCCTTCTCTGCATTCCTGTCTCTCCCACCAAGTACCTTTATCTCTTTCAGTCCCACCTTGTTTTGAAAGCAGATCATCAAAACTTTTTAAGATGAAGGATTATTCTTTCCTTTATTAGATGTTACCTTTTATTAGTCTGAATGCAGATTACCTTGAATATGTATCCTTGCTTATCTTGTATGGAGCCAGCATTTGGATCCCCACTCTAAATGCAGGACACAAATCTTAAGTGACTTTCCGAGGTCAGTGAGTTATAGTGGCTGGCCCAGGTCTGAACTACCCTGGCTCTAACCTGTTCTATACTTAGCCTGTACATCTAATACTTTGGGGATAGAATTTGTTTGAAGTGGATTAAATAACCTTAACTTAGATTTAAACACAGTTTAGAGTACTCTAAGTATATAACTTTCTCTACTATCACTATAACCAAACTGGCCCTTTGTCATGTCAGACTCACACACAGAATCTAGAGCATACCATATTCCAGTGCATCTAGCCTTTGTGGATTCTTGTCTGGAGAATCCCATGGACAGAGGAGCCTGGCAGACTATAGTCAATGGGGTCGCACAGAGAGAAACATGATTGAGCAACTAAGCACACTACGGGGAATGGCTCTTCTGTGCTACTTATCCACCCCTCAGCCTCCCACTGGTAGACGGCCTTTGTTCTTAAACTCTGAGTTCTTAACTCTACACGTACTGCTGCCCCACCCCCACCCCACCAGACTTCAGGCCTCTTGGATTCTCTCTTTTTGGCCTTCTCACCTCTAGCTTGATGACAAGGCTTTTGCACTGCTTGCCCTTCATTCAGCTGTATGGGGGAGGGGGTGGGGAGTGCTCAGTTGGGGATAGAAATGGATTTAAAGTCTGAAGGTAAATAAAGGAGAAAAGAGAAAGCAGCCCTCTGTGAGATATGGACTGAAGAAGAAATAACTAGAACACTGGCTAGCAAACTGTGGCCCACAGACCAAGTCCCACCTGCCACCTGTTTTTATAAATAGTTTGATTGGAACCTAGCCATTTCCATTCGTTTATGGATAGTCTATAGTTGCTTTCATAGAGCAGAGTTGAGTAGTTGCAACAGAGGTGATATGGCCAACAAAATCTAGAATATACACTATCTGGCCCTTAATAGAAAAAGTTTGCCAACTCCTGTTCTAGAAGACAATAACATCTTTCATAATGACAGAGTTAACTATATAACTATTATATATATATACACACATATATATATCTGCTTTGTATATATTTATGGATATATATATATCCATAATTATATATATATATCCTTTCTATATATGTATGCTATATGTATATATCCTTTTTATTATTGTGCTAGAAGAATCTCTGTCTCTTTGGCCATTTGAGTTTTGTTACCTGAGGTAATTTCCTTCTACCCTGACTAGAATCTGTGGCCATTAAAAGGCATGGACAGGAGACTTCCCTGGTGGTCCAGTGGTTAAAAATCCACCTTCCAGTGCACGGAATGTGGGTTTGATCCCTGCTCAGGGAACTAAGATCCCACATGCTGTGGGGCAGCCAAGCCTGTACACCTAAACTAAGATCCAACACAGTCAAAATTAAATAAATAAATAAATAAAATATTGGTGGGAAGAGGGGAAGCACAGAGATTGGGTTAAGTCCCCTTCGTCTGTAATCTGATGTACTCAGCTCAATTCACTGTAACTGATTTTTAATCTGTAAGATTTTAGTTTGGGTAAAAACAGACAACTTTGGAAATTAGACTTCATTTAGACAGACAGCTCTGATTCATTGGTGACTGCCTGAACTCCATGTTGGGAAGGATTATAAAGTCCCAGGGGCCTTAGCACAAAGCAGTACTGTGATTGATTGGTGATGTCTGTCAGGTCCTGTGCATAAGTGAAAAGTGGTCCATTTGTCTTAAGCTGGGGCCTCCTTCTTGAAGCTGTAGAAAGTCAAAAGTCTTGAATGACAATAGTTCAGTCCACCACAACCTAGATTCCAATCTGAAGGTTACTAAAGGAGATCCTCTACAAGCTACAATCATCGTATTTGTAGATTAGCAAGGAGCTGCAAGGGCTTCCAATGGCTCAAGCTGTGAAGAATCCTCCTGCAGTGCAGGAGAGCAGAAGACATAGGTTTGACTGCGTTGGGAAGATCCTCTGGAGAAGGAAATGGCAACTCACTATAGTATTCTTGCCTGAGAAATCCTATAGACAGAGGAACCTGGCAGGCTACAATCTATGGGGTTGCAAAAAGTCAGACACAACTCAGCAACGGAGCACACCCACATATAAGGAGCTGTAAATGGCAGATTATTGATTTATTAAGAAAAAGATGATGCTGTGAAAGTGCCGTACTCAATATGCCAGCAAATTTGGAAAACTCAGCAGCGGCCACAGGACTGGAAAAGGTCAGTTTTCATTCCAGCCCTTAGAAAGGCAAAGCCAAAGAATGCTCAGTCTACTGCACAATTGCACTTATCTCACATGCTAGTAAAGTAATGCTCAAAATTCTCCAAGCCAGGCTTCAACATTACGTGAGCTGTGAACTTTCAAATGTTCAAGCTAGTTTTAGAAAAGGCAGAGGAACCAGACATCAAATTGTCAGCATCCGCTGGATCATCAAAAAAGCAAGAGAATTCCAGAAAAACATCTATTTCTGCTTTATTGACTATGCCAAAGCCTTTGACTGTGTGGATCACAATAAACTGTGGAAAATTCTTCAAGAGATGGGAATATCAGACCACCTGACCTGCCTCCTGAGAAATCTGTATGCAGGTCAAGAAGCAACAGTTAGAACTGGACATGGAACAACAGACTGGTTCCAAATTGGGAAAGGAGTACATCAAGGCTGTATATTGTCACCCTGCTTGTTTAACTTATATGCAGAGTACATCATGAGAAATACTGGACTGGATGAAGCACAAGCGGAATCAAGATTGCTGGGAGAAATATCAATAACCTCATATATGCAGATGACACCACCCTTATGGCAGAAAGTGAAGAACTAAAGAACCTCTAGATGAAAGAAGAGAGTGAAAAAGTTGGCTTAAAGCTCAACATTCAGAAAACGAAGATCATGGCATCTGGTCCCATCACTTCATGGCAAATAGATGGGGAAATGGTGGAAACAGTGTGAGACTTTACTTTTTTGGGCTCCAAAAACACTGCAGATGGTGACTGCAGCCAAGAAATTAAATGATGCTTACCCCTTGGAAGGAAAGTTATGACCAACCTAGACAGCATATTAAAAAGCAGACACATTACTTTGCCAACAAACGTCCATCTAGTCAAGGCTACGATTTTTCCAGTAGTCATGTATGGATGTGAGTGTTGGACTATAAAGAAAGCTGAGCACTGGAGAATTGATGCTTTTGAATTATGTTGTTAGAGGAGACTCTTGAGAGTCCCTTGGACTGCAAGGAGATCCAACAAGTCTATCCTAAAGGAATTCAGTCCTGAATATTCATTGGAAGGACTGATGTTGAAGCTGAAGCTCCAGTACCTTGGCCACCTGATGCGAAGAGCTGACTGATTTGAAAAGACCCTGATGCTGGGAAAGATTGAAGGCAAGAGGAGAAGGAGATGACAGGATGAGATGGTTGGATGGCATCACCAACTCAATGGACATGAGTTTGAGTAAACTCTGGGACTTGGTGATGGACAGGGAGGCCTGGTGTGCTGCAGTCCATGGGGTTGCAAAGAGTTGGTCGCGACTGAACTGAACTAAATGAAGAAAAAGATGGTTGACTGAAAACCATTCTTTGTTCATAATTATATCTCTAAGTCAAATCTTTTCTTATGCCAAAATGTAGATAGCATAACATTTACAGTTTTAACTGTCTTCAAGTGTATAGTTTTGTGGCATTAAGTGTATTCACATTGCTGTGCAGCCATCACCATTATTCATCTCTAGAAGTTTTCCTTATCCTCAACTGAAACTATACCCATTGAACAATAACGCCTCATTTCCCCCTACCCCCTAGCCCTTGACAGCAACAATTCTGTTTTTCTGACTCTATAATTTGGACTATTGGAAGTACCTCATATGCGTGAAAGCATACCATATTTGCCTCTTTTTTTTGTACCTGGCTTATTTCACTTAAGATATAAGCATCTGAATGCAGAGTTCCAAAGAATAGCAAGAAGGGATAAGAAAGCCTTCCTCAGCGATCAATGCAAAGAAATAGAGGAAAACAACAGAATGGGAAAGACTAGAGATCTCTTCAAGAAAATTAGAGATACCAAGGGAACATTTCTTGCAAAGATGGGCTCGATAAAGGACAGAAATGGTATGGACCTAACAGAAGCAGAAGATATTAAGAAGAGGTAGCAAGAATACACAGAAGAACTGTAGAGAAAAGATCTTCACGACCCAGATAATTAATGATGATGTGGTCACTGACCTAGAGTCAGACATCCTGGAATGTGAAGTCAAGTGGGCCTTAGAAAGCATCACTATGAACAAAGCTAGTGGAGGTGATGGAATTCCAGCTGAGCTATTTCAAATCCTGAAAGATGATGCTGTGAAAGCGCTGCACTCAATATGCCAGCAAATTTGGACAACTCAGCAGTGGCCACAGGACTGGAAAAGGTCAGTTTTCATTCCAATCCAAAGAAAGACAATGCCAAAGAATGCTCAAACTACCACACGATTGCACTCATCTCACACGCTAGTAAAGTCATACTCAAAATTCTCCAAGCCAGGCTTCAGCAATACGTGAACCGTGAACTTCCTGATGTTCAAGCTGGTTTTAGAAAAGGCAGAGGAACCAGAGATCAAATTGCCAACATCTGCTGGATCATGGAAAAAGCAAGAGAGTTCCAGAAAAACATCTATTTCTGCTTTATTGACTATGCCAAAGCCTTTGACTGTGTGGGTCACAACAAACTGTGGAAAATTCTGAAAGAGATGGAAATACCAGACCACCTGACCTGCCTCTTGAGAAACCTGTATGCAGGTCAGGAAGCAACAGTTAGAACTGGACATGGAACAACAGACTGGTTCCAAATAGGAAAAGGAGTACATCAAGGCTGTATATTGTCACCCTGCTTGTTTAACTTCTATGCAGAGTACATCATGAGAAACGCTGGGCTGGAAGAAGCACAAGCTGGAATCAAGATTGCTGGGAGAAATGTCAATAACCTCAGATATGCAGATAACACCACCCTTATGGCAGAAAGTGAGGAGGAACTCAAAAGCCTCTTGATGAAAGTGAAAGTGGAGAGTGAAAAACTTGGCTTAAAGCTCAACATTCAGAAGACTAAGATCATGGCATCCGGTCCCATCATTTCATGGGAAATAGATGGGGAAACAGTGGAAACAGTGTCAGACTTTATTTTTTGGGGCTCCAAAATCACTGCAGATGGTGATTGCAACCATGAAATTAAAAGACGCTTACTCCTTGGAAGGAGTTATGACCAACCTAGATAGCATAATGCAAAAGCAGAGACATTATTTTGCCAACAAAGGTCCGTCTAGTCAAGGCTGTGGTTTTTCCTGTGGTCATGTATGGATGTGAGAGTTGGACTGTTAAGAAGGCTCAGCACTGAAGAATTGATGCTTTTGAACTGTGGTGTTGGAGAAGACTCTTGAGAGTCCCTTGGACTGCAAGGAGATCCAACCAGTCCATTCTGAAGGAGATCAGCCCTGGGATTTCTTTGAAAGGAGTGATGCTAAAGCTGAAACTCCAGTTCTTTGGCCATCTCATGCAAAGAGTTGACTCACTGGAAAAGACTCTGATGCTGGGAGGGCTTGGGGGCAGGAGGAGAAGGGGACGACAGAGGGTGAGATGGCTGGATGGCATCACTGACTCAATGGACGTGAGTCTGAATGAACTCCGGGAGTTTGTGATGGAGGCCTGGCGTGCTGCGATTCATGGGGTTGCAAAGAGTCGGACACGACTGAGCGACTGAACTGAACTGAACTATTGCACTTAGCATATGTCTTCAGTTGTGGTATGTGTCAGATTTCCTTCCTTTTTAAGAAAGAGTATGGTTTTTCCAGTGGTCATGTATGGATGTGAGAGTTGGGCTGTGAAGAAAGCTGAGCACGGAAGAATTGATGCTTTTGAGCTGTGGTGTTGGAGAAGACTCTTGAGACTCCCTTGGACTGCAAGGAGATCGAACCAGTCCATTCTGAAGGAGATCAGCCCTGGGATTTCTTTGGAGGGAAGGATGCTGAAGCTGAAGAGTTGAACACGACTGAGCGACTGAACGGAACTGAATATCCCATTGCGTTTATGTAGCAAATTTTTTTTTTTTTGTCCATTTAGTAGTCAGTGGACATTTGAGTTGTTTTTATCTTTTGGCTATGGATTGGGCTTCCTTGGTAGCTCTGATGGTAAAGTATCTGCCTGAAGTACAGGAGACCTTGGTTCGATCCCCGTATCAGGAAGATCCTCTGAGAAGGGAATGGCAACCCACTCCAGTATTTTCCATGGAAATTTTCATGGACAGAGGAGCCCAGTGGGCTATAGACCATGGGGTTGCAAAGCGTCGAACACAACTGAATGACTTCTATTTTACTGCTGTGGATAATGCTGCCATGAACACTGCTTGAATCTGTACTTTCAATTCTTTAGGTCATCAACCTAGAAGTGAAGTCTCTGAATCTTATTGTAATTCTGCAATCAATTTTTAACAGAACTGACACACTTTTTCATAGTGGCTGCACCGTTGTACATCCCCACCAGGAATGCACAAAGGCTCCAGTTTCTGAACAGTGTTGCCATCACTTTTGGCAATAGTCTTCCCAGTCAGTGGGAAGTGGCATACCAGTACTGTTGATTTGTGTTTCCCAAATGGCTAGTAATGTTGAGCATCTTTTTATGTGCTTATTGTATATTTTCTTTGGAGAAATGTCTATCCAAATTGAGTCAACTTTTAGTTAGCTCACACTGCTGGTTTCTTTAAAGATCAGGAGACAGACTCAATTTCAGCTGGGAATTTCCCTGTGTGGGGTCTGAAATGTCTTGAAGATAGTCCTGTAGGAAGCTCCCCGTGACTATAATTACAAGCCAGGGAAATCTGAGTCAGGGGAAAGGCTAATTAAAATAGGGATGTTTTGAAGCCACTGTAGAAATGAAGACAGAGAAAGAATGGGGTGGGGTAGGGTGGGGGTGGTGGGAATGGTGTGTGTAAGTAAAAGCTGATTAAGTTTTTCAACTTGTCCCTTCTCTCCCTCCCAAGAGTGAGAGAAATGGGAGGGCAGAAAGAGAAAGAATCAAAGCCTGCTGCTTCCTCTGGACTTCTGTTAAAATAGGTCCCTTTCAAGGCTCTGAAGCCTCAAAACCCACAAGTGACATTTTTAGGACAATTTTTTTTTCAGCATGGAGGCCTTTGATTATCTTACCATAATTACTATGTTTGTGGTGTTTTTTTCCCCTGTTGGCTGTATTTTAGAGAAGTAAAGTTTGAGTTGGTTTTGTTAGAAACATCACTCTAGGAGCATTGAATTTACTTTACCTCCAGTAATAGAAATAAATTAAAACTTTAATGTACTGTAAATTCACTGATTTAAACTATGTGGATCAGAAACATTCTGGGACAGTTGACAGAAAATCCTATTCAGGTTTGAAGACTGAATGGCTGCAGGAGATATATCTGGGGAGTCTTCTGAATAATGTTCGTTGTATGACCTGGTGTGTAGGGTGAGACAGTACCTCTAGACTGATCCTGTACAATTGTTAGAGGATCGGGAGAGATGTGTGTCTGATCTTCTTAAACAGAACTTAGCTTAAATGAGGGAAAATAATTATATTAACAGTAGAGATTATGTGAAAGATATGATTAACTAACAGTGAATTCATTTTTTAGGTGTCCTACCAAATACTTTTTGATGTTCACTATTGCACAAAATTTCCAACCAACGTGTTTTTCCAGTTATAAGAAATGATCTCCATGTATGTGCTTCATACATATTTATTCTATTACTAAACAAAAACCTATATAAAAGTGATATCCTAGTTCTCTTTCATTTTTGTGGCTAAAGGTAAAACAGAACTATTTCTATTTTTCAGCTCTGGTTTTGTTGATCTTAAATGCCTCTGTATTGTATGCATTTTGTCTTAACATCTCTCTCTCTCTCTCTCTTTTTTAAACTGTGTTAAGTTTTGACCATTTGATTTTTGGTGACAAAGTATTTTGACCTGCTATGTTGAAAATTCCCAGTTGAGAAGCAATACCTGAAGTTTGACTGTGGAATTCTGTAGAACTAATACATATAGAATATGACTTTTAGGGAATTGAATGGCTTTCAGGGAGAATCAGGAGGCATTTCTCAGAGCTAAATTGGACCCCACCTCAAACTTGTCCAAATAGCATCTTAAGAATGATAGTGTTTTAAGAGTTTAAAGGGTCATAACTATTTTGGATGCAATTTTGTTTATTTATTTTTATTTTTAAGAGTCAGCAAGATTTCAAATTCATGTTGGTGGGCAACATTGATTCAGTTGAAGCCTATAATCCCATCAGTTGAAGCAAATATGAGTCATACAGTATATAAATTATTACCAGTCACACAAACATATTCACGGTTGGTTTTAACTTCAGTATACAAGCTGTGAATTTGGAAAGAGGTTTTAGGGTGTACTTAGAGGTTTCTATTCCCAGCAGAGCTTAGTGGTTAAAGTTCAGCCTCTGTCATGAGACAGGCTGCTAGGTTTGAAGCCTGGCTTCATCACTTCCCACCTGTGTGACCTTGGGCTCCTCAGTCACCTCTGCATCTCTGCTGTTCAGCCTGCCTCACAGAACTGTGAGAAACTGAATAACAATATACCTGGAAACTTGGAACAAAATGCTTAGAATGTAGAGAAAGGGGCTGAGTGCTTTAAAAAAAGTCAATGCTATTATCATTATCAACCTTTCTCTTACTGCCCAGTTTTAAAGAAGAACCTGCTATTTTATTTTGATGTAATTTTACATATAAATGTTACCTTGAAGTTATGATAGAAGTGGATAGAGAGGCACTTGGGGTTAAAGCAGAACCATGCTGGTGTTTGCCATCATCAAAATAGAATTGCTCTAACTATATATGGATTAAGTCCTATGTCATATTGTATAAAGTATGGTGGCTATTACCTGCACTTCCCAGAGAGGCCCTCACCCAGATGCCTGGTGAGTTTTTAAACAGTTAGCAGGCACTCTTCTGTGTGTGTGTGTGTGTGTGTGTGTGTGTGTGTGTCCAACTATGTCCCCTCATTTAAACAATTACTAATTATTTATTAAATACTTATTGCTTCATTTCCTTTTAAAACCAATTATGAAATATTTCAAATATACTGGAAAATATGAAGAATATTGTAACTGAAACCTATTTCCCCCAACACCCATACTAAATAAATTTTACTTACCTAATAGTTATATACAAAAATAAAGTTTACCATATTTACTTGAAATTTTGAAAAGATAGGCTAGTATACCCCATCTTGATTCCTTTTACCTGTTTCTCCTAGAGAGAATCCTATCCTGAAAGAGATGTGTATTTTCCCAGGCTTTTCCATACTTATTTGACATGTATGTATTCCTACCAATATAGAATGTTTTTATAATTTTACTAGATACTTATTAATTCATAAATAATATGTGCTATTATTTTATACATTCATAAATGCAGTGTAAATGGTTTCATACTTTCACTTCTCAGGCCAATTACTCATTGAACTCATACCTAGTCCTCGAGAATACCAGTGGTCCTTCCACCTCATGGTCTTTGCACTTGCAATTCCCTTTGCCTGGAATGTTGTTCCCTGATTGTCCATGACTAGTTCCCTGCTCCTCTGACTCTTTATTTGAATGACTGCCTCAGGGGGGTTACCTCATCTAAAACCACAAATCCCTGCAATGCTGCTCTCCTTTCCCTTCTCCTTTCCATTATTCTTTAGTAATTTTCATTATATGGGTTATTGAACCTATTTTCTATTTTATTGTTTGTCTCCCTTCACTGAAATGCAAGTGCATTGAAGACAAGGGTATTTTTTTGGGGGGGGGGGGCTGTCTTCATAACTGTTTTATCCCTGACATCTACATAGTGTTCAATAAATATTTGATGATTGAATAAATGTGTAACACTGGGTAATTCACTTTGTTGTCTTAATAGTAAACTTTTGAAGTTTGTCCAACTTGATACCTGTAGCTGTTTTCTTTTCACTGTTGTATAATGTTCTGCTTGATATCTAAGTCATGTTAAATATCCATCTTCTGTAATGATTGGCATATTAGTTTTTCCCATAATTTTTCTCTTATAGACAGTGCCATAGTGGGCATTCTTGAGCTTTTTTTTTTTTTTTTGGCAAAAGTGTGAGAGTTTATCTGTGGTGTATAGTCGGAAGTGCAATTCTCATTTGTGTTAGTTATCTATTACTGTGTCACAAAACATCCCAAATTTGCTGGCTTAAAATAATGATTTACACAATTCTGTGAGTAAACATGGTGGTTCTTCTGCTAGTTTTTCTCATCCAGGTGCAGTCAGATGATGGCTAGAATGGCTGAATAGTCCAGCTGGCCTCATGTACATATCTGGCTGTTAGGACTGTCTGTAGGCTAGGGCACCTCAGATCTCTACCATGTGTCTCCTTATCCTCAGTAGAGTAGATTAACTTCCTTATAGCATGGCATTCTTGAGCATCAGTCCAGGGAGAAGCTGCAAGGCCTATTAAGGCTAGAATCTGGAATGCACATGGCATCTCTTCCATCACATCCTTCTAGTCAGAGCAAGGCACAAGGCCATCCCAGATTCAAGGGATAAGAGAGGTTTCAAAATATTGTGACCAGCATATTCTAACTTACCTCATTAAGTCATAAATTTCACATATCTACAATTTTAATAGATATTACCAAACTTCTTTCTTTCTTTTTTTTTTTTTTCTTGTCCCCAGCTGCTCATAAACATTGTCCCTAAGAGCCTAAATGCCATAGAAAGGTTATTTTCCTTGTAACTTTTTCCCTATAGCAAAAAAACCCTTAAAATTTCGTGATGTGAGGGCGATCTGGTTGCGACATCTGTCACCCCATTGATCGCCAGGGTTGATTCGGCTGATCTGGCTGGCTAGGCGGGTGTCCCCTTCCTCCCTCACCGCTCCATGTGCGTCCCTCCCGAAGCTGCGCGCTCGGTCGAAGAGGACGACCATCCCTGCTAGAGGAGGACCGGTCTTCGGTCAAGGGTATACGAGTAGCTGCGCTCCCCTGCTAGAACCTCCAAACAAACTTCTTTCTAAAGTAGTTTTATCAATTTATTCTTCAGTTGGTACCAACTATTTATTAAAAGGAAATATCTTTGACACAACAGTGTGTATCACAAAATAAATGTTCATAGACCCCTCCCAAATCTGCCTTTCCTTATGTAGTAAACCCCATCTGTGCTATACATTCAACAAAACCTGATTTCTCTTTCTCTTGGGTACATGAATAGATACATTTCCCAGATCCTGTTGTAGTTAGGAATGGCCCTATGACTAAGTTTTGGTCAATGGAAGTGATTTTTGCCATTTTCAGAGTTGGTATATAAATTTCTTTAATGTATTGCCAAAGTATAATTTATTCTACCCTCTGTCCTTATCTGCTGACCAGATACAGAATATCCACTGGAATTCTGGGACCCAGACTAAAGCATGGTCCAAACAGAAAGAACCCAAACAACAGTTCGCAGTGAACATCACTCCCCCACCCGAATTCCTGCTGTTGATTGGGAAAATTTATTTGAGGTAGAAATAAACTTACATTAAACCATTGAGATCTCAGGGTTTATCTGTTAGAACAGCTTACATTTCCTTAGGCAATATAACCCTGGATGAGCAGAAAGTGTCTTTATTTATAGACTTTGGGTCTAGATGAGAATTAATCATCCAACTTAATCTTCAAAGGTATTATTTGTATCTACCAATTGGTACATAGCTACATATATTATATATAATTATTAGTATTTATATTCATATATATGATAGCTTTATTGAGATATAATTCACATACCATCTATTTTACCCATTTAAAGTGTACCATGCAGCACTTTTTAGTATATTTACAGAGTTGTATAAGCATCACTGCAGTCAATTTTAGAACAATGTCATCACCCCAAAGAGAAACCCTGTACCCATTAAGCAGTTAACTCCACATTTTTGCCCCTCAGTCCCCAGCTCTTGTTAACCACTAATTTGCTTTCTGTCTCCATGGGTTTGCCTACTTTGGACATTTCATATAAATGAAATCATATAATATGTGGCTGTTTGTGTCTGGCTTCTTCTACTGAGAATAATGTTTTCAGGGCTCATCCATGGTATAGCATGTGTCAGTACTTCACTTATTTTTAAGAATAAATAATATTCAATTGTATGGATATAGGTATATGATATTTTATTTACTCATGTATTAGTTGATGATATTTTGGTTTCTGCTCTTTGGCTGTTATGCATAGTGTTTCTATAAACACTTATTGTACAATTTTTTCCAACACGCCATTTTTTTAATCTTTCAAAAATTCTGATAGAACTATATATCAGAAGTATCTGTCAGTTTAATAGAAGAAAGTTTGTTGGAAAAGCAAATTCTTGAAGCATTGACATGGTGGAATAAAAAATTTCACAGGATATCTTCTTGATGAAACTTTGAAAACTATTAAATTAATACAATCTCCTTTATTCTTCACACCATAAACTTAAAATGGACTAGATCTTATTTTTATAATGATGGAGTACTTAGTACAATACAAATCATACAAAATCATACCTTATGGCTTTACACTATAATTTAGTGCAAAACCCTTGTACTTTGGATTAAAGTTTTTACTTATTTAGCATTCATTTTTTGAGTGCCTACTCTGCTGTAGGTGTTGTCAAGGTAGTAGGGATGTGACTTTGAGTAAAGAAGATGAGGTCCTGCCCTTACTAACAAAGAATACATTTAAAAAATTGAACAAGCAATTGGAGAGTTTTACATGTACTGTGAAGGAAATCACCAGGACATGTTATATACAGTGTTACTTGGAGAGGCAGGAGGGCTACTTCTGAAGCTGAATGATGAGCAGGAGCCAACCTCGGAAAGCACTGGAACAAACGAGCTCCAGGTGTCAGGAATCACAAGTATAAGGTTGCTAAGGTGAGAACAAGTTCAGTGTGTTTGAGAAACAGGCAATACCAATGTGTATAGACCTTATAGATTGAGGGTAAGTGGGAGGGGTCGTTTGTGCAACTTTGATATTGCTCACAGTGCTATAACTATCTCACATATTGTTATTAAGAAGTATTTTTACTTCTTTGCTTACACAGATTCCATAATCTGTCTGATTTGACATCAGCTGAAGTCCTAGAGACAATTTTGGCCCAGTGTTCTGGAATCACATTCTGGATTCTTAGTGGTGTGAAAAATCACCTGTTACAAGTACCAGTCTAAAAATCTGTCAGCAAGGCAATAAATATTTAGAAAGCCTAGAGTAAATCTTTCCAAAATCCTGAGTTTTTGTGTAAGATGAGCCCAAAGTCAACTGGCATGCCAAGCATTTTATGGGAATAAATTGGGTGCTTTGTGATGTACACTCATTCTTGTAGGCCACTGGGATCGAAAGACTCACCGTGCTGTCACCACAGTGAGTTGAATGGGTTTGCAGTGGTTGGAGGATTTAACACTTCTTGACCTCAAGGTGGAGTTCATACTCTGGGTCTGCAGTTGTGTGTGAGTTGGGATAATCTTACACAAATACTGTGGGTGTCTATGTCCTATTTAGAAGGCATAAACTACTAGGAAGGATATTAATGATATTTTTTTTTGTCCTGCAGTCTAAAAATGTCATAGTTTTAGAACTAGTCAAAGATTTTTCTTCCATTTTTATTGAGATATAAGTGACATATAGCACAGTGTAAGTTTAATGTGTACAGCACAATGATTTGACTGACAGACATCAAGAAATTATTATCATGATACAATTATTGACCAGCCATCATTTTGTATATTAATAGATATAAAAGAAAAGAGAAAGAAAAATATTTTTTCCTTGTGACTAGAACTCTTAGGATTTACTTTAACAACTTTCATATATAAATTCAGCAGTGTTAATTATTTTTACCATGTTGTACATGACATCGCTAATGCTTATTTACCCTATAACTGGAGGTTTGTATCTTTTGACCACATTAGTCACCATAGAAAAATATTACAATATTATTGACTATGTTCCCCACACTGATCATTTCATCCCTATGACTCATTTATTTTGTAACTGATAGTTTCTACCTCTTAATTTCCCTTACCTGTTTCATTCACCCCCCAAACCCCCTCCCCTCTGACAACTACCCGTTGGTTCTCTATATTGTATGGCTGTTTCTGTTTGGTTGTGTTTGCTCATAGGCATGCCGTTCATATGAAATACTTTCATATCAAGTAATAGTGAAATAATTTTTGAAATAATCTACAACTTCAAACTTTTTAGGAACTTACTTATCTAACACTCTCACTATCTGCAATATAGCAGTGAATAAGGAAGTGGATACCAAGCCTCTGACAGGGCAAATGATGTAGTAGTCAGCTCTCCACGATAACTTCATTAGATCCTGTTGTCTTCCTACATGCGTATATGTCTAATGAGAGTGGTTATCTTGTTTCCAGCCCCTCAGCCAATCAGAAAACAGGAAAGACATTACTTGTAAGTAGATATATTGACATCAGTACTACCTGGAATCTGATTATACATTCTCTTATCTCATATAGTATGTGTCTCTCATTAATCCAAACCAATTCAGCTTTCTCTTCTTCTATTCAAAATTACAGTTGTCAACTGGCAGAATTTTATCAAAACACCCAAAATACTAGAAACATAAAAATGTATTTCCTGAAACCAAGGCATGCTACAAATTAAGTGGTTCTTATTTTTTTGTGTTAGATTTTATATCCTACATACCTCTACAACAGCTTTTTGTGTCTGTATTCAGAGTGCTTTTTCTTAAATAATATTGCATATTTATCACAAAGGAAACAGGAAAGTAAAAGAAAAAAATCACTTAAATATTAATAGGAGTTGCATTGGCTAGAAATTTAACTGAATTCCTATATATTATTGTGTCTGACTCTTTGTGACCCCATAAACTGTAGCCCGCCAGGCTCCTCTGTCCATGGAATTCTCTAGGCAAGGATACTGGAGTGGGTGGCCATTCCCTTCTCCAGGGGATCTTCCCAACCCAGGGATCGAACCCAGGGATCAAACCCAGGTGTCCTGCATTGCAAGCGGATTCTTTACCATCTGAGCCACCACGGAAGCCCCTTTTCAATATATGGTATGCTTAAGAGTTTTTCTTTTTAAATAAACTAAAGACAAGCCTTTCTATCCATGCTATGAGAATGACTTCTCTAAGCTGATAGCAACATTATACTCTTTGTTGGTATAGCAAATGTTTGTATAATTATATGAACTTATAAATATCATTTTATTTTTAAAAATGCCAAACATAAAGCAAAGAGTAAAGGGCTGCGATTGATGTAGTTAAGGAAAATGTAGAAATCACTACGATCTGACAAATGCCCATCCTGAAGCTTAATTGGGGACCCTTCAGATGCAGTCTTTTTGCATATGGACTTGATTAAATAAAGAGCATATACAAAATACGAGACAGCTTATATCTTTTATAAAGGTATCTGAAAGTTAAAATGTAACTAGGTAATTTAATAATATTTGGTTCTATCTTAGTTGTTTTATTTTCATAAGAATTTCCAAAATAAATTGTGTACCCAAATAGAAGAGTGCAGGTATGATAAGTACTTTGAAGGAAGCAAAGATGTACCTGGTTCCTTTCCTTTTACCTTCCCATGGTAGGTGACTAGTTTTGTGGGATAAACTTCAAGAGTTCTCAAAATCAGCTTGACCAGTAGCTACTTCCTTTGTGAGTCTAGATTCATATGTTTGTGCACTATAATTAATGGACAAATAATTTCTCCTGGCTTGAGATAAAGCTTTACCAGCAAGTCACTTGCATCAGGATAATTCATGAGCTTCTCAGGCCTTGCTTATGTCTAAGGAGAGGAAGATCTTCTAGGGTGATGGCTTTCTAGAAGTGTTGAAAGATTTGTATATGTGTCAGCAGAAAGATGATTTTGGTAAGGATGGGTTCTATTCTAAAGAAAAGAACTGGTAGTATTTTCAAAGTTACCTCTGAGGGATACAGATTTGTGGTTTCTGAGTTTTCTGATCTTCTATTTTGTTCTTTCCCAATAAAGAGAGTGTTTGCTGCTGCTAAGTCACTTCAGTCCTGTCCAACTCTGTGCAACCCCATAGATGGCAGCCCACCAGGCTCCCCTGTCTCTGGGATTCTCCAGGCAAGAACACTGGAGTGGGTTGCCATTTCCTTCTTCAATGCATGAAAGTGAAAAGTGAAAGTGAAGTCGCTGAGTCATCTCTGACTCTTTGCAACCCCATGGACCACAGCCTACCAGGCTCCTTCATCCATGGGATTTTCCAGGCAAGAGTACTGGAGTGGGGTGCCATTGCCTTCTCCGAAAGAGAATGTTTAGGATAATTTAATATTTAAGGATAAAAGACCCAGTCTGTGCCTCCCTTCTACTCCAGATTAGTGAGGATCAACATTAGTGGAAGTGAGAATAAGAATGGAGGGGTTTCGGAAGCCTAACGCTCTGACTGGTAGAAGCTAGTCCAGAAAAAGGTGAATTGTTGACTCATTTCTTCATGTATCTCAAGATTTATTCTCATGCTACATCTTTTATCATACAGTTAACAAACTTCATGACAAAATATTAACTGAATATGTTTTTTAAAACATATTTTGGAGACTTTGTTCAAGATGACTATCTAATCTTCTTGCTCCATTCCCTCCCACCGCCCCAACTCAATATCCTGTGTCTTCTTTTAAAAAGCAGACAAATAACTTTTTGTGCAAACAGGAAAAGGCAAGAGTGTTCTTCTGTTTTCAGGATAAAGGAAGGGAATTGTAAAGTCTTGACTCAACCTAAAGATTTTTCTGGATCTCTTCCTTGAAGGGGAGATATTCCCAGAAAAAGGAGAGAGCTTTTGTTTTGCTTTGGAAAGCCCAGGATGGCCTTTTATTAATAGAGTGA
The DNA here is from genome assembly GCF_029378745.1 of Bos indicus. Lineage (NCBI taxonomy): Eukaryota > Metazoa > Chordata > Mammalia > Artiodactyla > Bovidae > Bos > Bos indicus. Next base: position 45,007,201 of record NC_091781.1, read on the forward strand.
GGACCAGGACCATTAAAAGGACTGGATACTCAGACTTCTGATCACTGTGTTCTGTCCAGTAGATGACCGTGTGGGGGGAGGCAGCCCAATGGGCACGAGCGAGTGAGAGAGTTGGGTGTCCTCATGTCCCGTAGATCAGAGTTCTCTGTTGGAAAAAGCCACCTTCCAATCGTCCATTTTCCTTTCCTTTTATTTTTCCATACACTATTATTTATTTTCCTTTTACACAAACAACTTTTTAACTTTTTATTTTATATTGCAATATGGCCAATTAGCAGTGTTGTGATAGTTTCAGGTGCACAGAAAGGGACTCAACCATACACATGCATGCATCCGCTCTCCCCCAAACTCCCCTCACATCCAGGCTGCCACATAACATTGAGCAGAGTTCCCTGTGCTGTAGAGTAGGTCCTTGTTGGTTATCCAATTTAAATATAGCAGTTACACAAGCAATTTTAAAGCAAACTGTGTTATAGAAAACATCATCAGAAAATACAGGGAAACAAACAAACAAAAAGATACGCTCCTCATTCTGGATTTGTATAATCTTTCAGGAGGCAAATTTGCTGGTGTTTATTCTGAACCTTAAAAATATGCATGTCCTTTGACCCAGCAAGTGCCTTTCCAGGAACTTACCTTAAGTAATAATTGGATCTTGAGTGAAGGAAAATGTTCAGAGATTATTTCTCTACAGTTATTTATATAATTTGAGAACAACTTAAGACCCATTGGAAGGGGAGTATTGCATCCATGCATACATATTAGTAGCCATTGATAGATATTTGTTAATGTAAAATTACAATATGACAGTTATAAATTAATAGGTAATTAATCATGCTTATGTAATAATAAAGAGAAGACATTTGATCATGCTTCAGCTTAAATATCTTTCATTTCTTTCTTGCTTAATTCCTATATTATTTTCAGTTATCACATGACTAAAATTATTTCATGTCATCCAATGACTAATACTGTGTTTCCTACTTGAAAAAAAAGAATATTTTTCTATCTGCTGGCTGCCCTGATGGTCATCGTTATCTTTCTTACTAGCATGGGCAATTATCCAATAGCTTTGCAGGCCTGCAGTACAGGGCTCTGGGATAACTCCTCTGGGACTGCTTCTCTCTCTTCTTTCCAGTAGACACCATAACTTTTCACTACCCACCACATACTATGCCAGCCCTGGTCTAGTTTAAACCAGTTCACAAAAAGGATATCTGATCCGTCCCTGAGACCACCAGTGAAGGACCTTATGTAATCTTCCAGATCATTCCAACATACAGGAATCCATTTGGACTCTGTTGCTTTCTTTGGATATCTGCATATCCCTTTAAATCCTGTGTCCTTGCTGGTAGAAGGCCCATTCTTCCTCCTGTCTGTGGTCTATAAAGAGCACCCACAATCAAATTGCTCCTTTGACCTTTCAAGTTTCAGGGGAACAAGGGAGACCATTCAGCTAGAATTACCTGAAAATTTGGTCACATCTACATGAATGTAGCATTATGACATGGTATTTTCTACCTTCAGTCCCTGGTGGTGTTTTATTTTGTGGAGGCGTTAGAGAAGAAATTCACCTCGTTGAAGAAAAGGAATTTTAGTGCCTTAAAATTTTCCCTCCACCATATGGGAACCTGAAATCTCATTCATACTCTGTGAAATTGAAGAAATTGGATATTTGGGTTTGGAAATTGGTGGTCCTCCAAGAAATATGGGATCTAAAAGTGTTAAATCCTTTCATAAATAAACCTTGATTCAGACTGGAATGTCTTGGCTTGATTTTAAAGGTGATATTATAGGAGACATATAGTTGTTGACTGGCCTTAAAGATAATTATCAGCACATTCCAGTCTTAGTCTGCCATCAGCAGGGCCTGCCTTGTGATGAAGTCAGTGCTCTTTCCCTTATAAGAATATTACATTTAGACATGCCTTCAACCCCAGGGTGTTTATGAACCACACTCAGCTCACGAACTATGAATGCAAAAGAAATCTCTTAATAGTGGCAAATGTTCTCTTTCAAGCCTTCTAGATTTTCATGCCACATGTCTTGGCAGTTTGGTTTTATTTCTAATGGAACTCTGTCCTGCTGTCTTTGGGATGTGAGATCAATATTTGTGATTTGCTTTTCTAAATTTGCAAATTTAGCTTTCCTTAGACCCAGTAACCTGTTTATTTTTGAATGAAGTTATAAAATGAAGTCAGTTCACATAGTAACTTCCTTGGGGTAGAGAGAGTTAAAAAAGTGAGGGAGGGGAAGGGTGGAAATTCAAAGGAAGTTCCTTGCTGAACCATCAATACCATGAATTCGGGGACTGAATCCTTCATTCCTGGCATAGTGCCAGATGTAATTTTATTGAATTAATGAATTAACTTATAGAGAGTTTAAAACATACTAAACGTGCTACCTTCAACCCACCTAACAGGCCCTAGGAAGCAAAGTACTCTAGAGGTCGTCACACACTCTGGAACCTGACAGCCAGGGTTCAGATCCCAGTTCTTCTACTTACTAGCTGTGCTACTAAGGGCATATTACTGAACCTCTGGGTGCCTACATTTTCCCACCTCTAAAATGGGAATGTAAGTGTCCTAAGAAATAAAAGGAATTATAAACAATTACTCACACTCATGCAGGTTAGATCAGTGCCTGGCCCAGGGTAAATGCCATATAGTTATTAATTAGTATTAATACTTAGTGTTAACTAGTTATTGGGTATTAATGTAGAGCTTAGGAAAATCCTTAGAATATTTGGTTTATCTTTCATTTCAAATGGAGACAGAACAAATATATACATTAACATTTTAATAAAACAGTTTTATAGTGTCTAATAGACTAGCCATTGATTCAATCTAAAAATAATAGCATTTAAAAGAAAACTCTCAGGATACGTAGTGTATATGTACATAAGAGAAAGCGTTCCATAACCAGATGATTCAAATTCCTCAAACATATGAAGTCTTCTCAATATATTTTTCCATGTACATAATTGTCCCAGAGTTTATTTATCATCATTCTTAAGGCAAAGCCTCTGGCCTTTGATCCAAGTGGCTGCCCCTGAGATGCTCAGGGCCCATGCCAAATGTAGCTGCTAGCACACTCCTTCCCATGTCTTCTGAACCCTATCCCTTAGTATTTGGTCCTGGGCTCTTAGTCTCCTTGTTCTGAGAAGCTACTTGTGGTGGGACATAGGCCCCTGTCATCTATGAAATCTACCATCCCTTTAGCTGCTTGAAGTAGAAGCAGTCTCTTAATCCAGCAGCTCTCCACTCATCCAAATTCATTCTGACAGTTTGACTTCTTGTACCAAGAATCCAAGTTTTTGGCAGCAAAATCCTTTTACCTCCCTGCTGCTGCTGCTGCTAAGTCACTACAATCGTGTCCAACTCTGTGCGACCCCATAGACGGAAGCCCACCAGGCTCCCCTGTCCCTGGGATTCTCCAGGCAAGTTTACCTCCCTAGGACTCCTTAAAACTCCCTAGGACTCAAACCTGGGCCACCGTCTAGAGCAAGGAAGGAGACCCTAGGCCTTAGCCTTTCTCAATGCACTTAAAGCCAGGGAACATTTCCAGCTGGGTTACCCCACCACATAATTTTGGCACAATTGTTAGAGGCACACAGAACCAAAATACAGCTTTTAAAAGCTCTAGAAGGAGGCAGTTTGGTGGAGTGACTGGGCTTGAGGGTTCTGCATCAGACTAACTACCTGGTCCATGTGCTGGCCCTACAATGTTTAGCTCTTTGACCATGGGCCTGTTTAACTGTTCTGTGCCTGCTCTGTAACATGGAAATAATGTTAAGGCCTGCCTTATTCAATGAATTGATTCTGTTTAGTAAATTGATTGGAGTCTGGACCAAAACCAGGTATTTAGTGAAGTTGGTTGTGCTATTATTTGAATGGCACTTCATCTAGGCATAAAGTCTATGCTTAAGGTCCCTGGTGCCCTCTGCATTGCTCAGGTCAGCTTGTCATCTATGGCTAGTAAAGGTGGTCCGTGGGACAGACCTTGACTGTTTTCCCTCCTGCCGGTGAGCTAGACTGATATCTCCCACAGCCTAGAGCACAGGACGAGGTGTCCCTTGGAAGGGAAATGGCAGCAGTGCTCCTGAATGGTGCAGAAAGGCCTAGAAGGGGGCTAAGAGCTCATCTCATTCAGAAACTCACTTTACAAAAAGGGAAAACAGGCCCAAAGAGAGGAAGAGAGTAACCTGGTAGACTTGCTGTTCTTCTGGCATTTCAAAGTCCTTCCTTCTCCATGCCAGCATGTCCAGACCTATCCTGTCATTCCAGCCCATGTCTCTCCATGAAAGTTTTCTCAAGCTTCCTGCTGTTCCCTGACTCTTCTGTTCCTCATCCTCTCCCTTCTAATCCCAGAGCAGTATTGTGCTCTCCAAACACTCCCTGGCCTTTCCTGTCTCCCTTGCCTTACCTGACTGTTTCCTTGCTAGAATGTTCTCCCCACCACCACTGCTTGATAAAATTCTACCCGTTCTTTAAAAATAAGAGGTCAAAACTGATAGCCAGTAATTCATATGTGGCCCACAAATGTATTTTGTGTACTCAGGTTTTTTTCTCTTTTTTTGTTCAATTGAGGCATCCTTTGAAAACATCAGATACAATGAGAAAACAGCTTCCCAGGTGGCACTAGTAGTAAAGAACCTGTCTGCCAATGCAGGAGAACTGGGTTTGGATCCCTGGGTCAGGAAGATCCCCTGGAAGAGGGCACAGAAACCCACTCCAGTATTCTTGCCTGGAGAATCCCACGGACAGAGGAGCCTGGCGGGCTACAGTCCTTAGACTTACAAGAGTCAGACACGACCAAAGCGACTTAGCACACAGCACGCATGCGATGAGCAGACGTCATGCAATGAGCAGACGTCAGACAGTTTTCTTCTTTTGATAAGAGCATCTTGCTTCATGGAACCTGCATTTTTGCTTGGTAGAGTTAGTGGCTGCTAGGGAGCATTTCCACTGCTTGACCAGCATTGCTACTTGATAATAACTGCTTCACCCTGCCAGCATGTGGGTTTGTGACCTGGTTTTAAGACTTGTTTAAATGCTATCACTTCTGAGGAGCTTCCTCTCCCCTTGTCTTGCTTTTCTGAATGTATCATTTCCTCCTTGTGTATGCGTCTAACATTCCACTTGTGTCTCTTCTCATGGCAGAGATGGAATTCTTTTCTGCTTATTATCGATTTTAGTAAATGATACTTATCATCTTTCAAGGGCTTACTAAGGTCAAGGCACAGAGTTGAGTGTTTCATGGACATTTAAATCTCTAGGCCTCACTACGACCCTGTATGAAGTGTTTTATTATCTCCAATCTACAAATAAATACAGAAGCCCAGAGAGTGTAAGTGGCTTACTCAAGGTCACACAGCTGTTAAGTGACAGAGAAGGAATTTGAGCAGTCATCTACCTAGCCTCAGCATTTGTGTTTCCTCCTGTTTTATACTGATGGTCTCTCCCACTATATTGAGAACAATATCAGAGGCACAGGATTCTGATCCATTTTTGCCAGTTGAACATTTAAGCAATAGTAACAATACGGGTCATGGCAGTGTCTGGAGCACTCACTACATGTTTGATGCTGTGCTGGTCATTTACCTTGCAACCTCACATAATCCCCACAGCCACCCTATGTGGTAGGCATATAATCACATATCCAGCTGAAAAATCAGAGGTCGAGTCAAAGACAAGAGCAAGTGGCCAGGATTTGAATCTGGATCTTTCTTGACTGTGAGTCCTGTACTTTTTCTCCACCCACCTCCCTCATATTTCTGAACCACTTTTCTCATAGAAAAGCTATTAGCTCATTAACAAAGCCAGCAAGCAAAGCCCCCTTGTTTGTTTCTTCCCACCCATACAGGTGACATACTGGTTTTTCTGCAGACATTCTGGTGAGAGTGTGCAAGAAGGATGCTGTATGTGTGTTCACGCATGTGTGCACGTGTGCACACACACACACACACACACACACACACACACACACACTTGCAACTCCAAACTGGGAGCAACAAGCTTGTCTCTTGTTTTCATGTTTGGAAACTGGAGCTGCTTTTGTTACATTGTAAGGGTTTCATCTGGGTAGAAAATGTTCTTTACATACTCACCTTTGCCTTTGAAGAGGTCGTCCATGTTGCCAAACATTGTAGGTAACATCTGAATGGGAATGACTAAATACAGACTGAGTCACAAATTGAAAGTGGAATTTGTATGATTTTAGCTGTTATACTTTTGTTTCTCGCTGAATCAAAACAGAGGATGCCAGGAAGCCAGCTTGTCTCTGTCCACACCTTGATAGTCGTGAGTGCCAAGAAGTTCACGTGGCTGTCTTGTTTAGAGCTGTGTAGCCTCATCCGTTCTCAATCTTCACTGTAGAGTTGCTGCTGCTGCTGCTGCTAAGTCGCTTCAGTCGTGTCCGACTCTGTGCGACCCCATAGACGGCAGCCCACCAGGCCCCACTGTCCCTGGGATTCTCCAGGCAAGAACACTGGAGTGGGTTGCCATTTCCTCCTCCAATGTATGAAAGTGAAAAGCGAAAGTGAAGTCGCTTAGTCGTGTCCGACTCTTAGCAACCCCATGGACTGCAGCCTACCAGGCTCCTCCATCCATGAGATTTTCCAGGCAAGAGTACTGCAGTGGGGTGCCATTGCCTTCTCCTCACTGTAGAGTGAGTGAGAGTTTTTAGAACTATCCAGTTGAGAACATGTTACTGATGGTTTCTACAGCATTGGGAGTTCCTGCTTTTCTTGGGTCAGGCCTGCTAGAGTTGTAAAAGGAAGCTTTCTGGACATTAACTTTGTAGCAAAAGTGGTGTAATGAGGTTGGTGAAGGAAGAAACATTTCCCCTGTAATAAAAGTGGAATTGTTTAGAGCTGGATAAGACTTTTCTTACTGTTTGGTATTCAGATGAGATTTACTTTGGAAGTCACATCAGCAAATATTATATTTCTTGAGAACCTCGGCTGTGTTTTCAATCACAGGGCATCTTTATTTTGCTTCACTTGCGCAGCAAGTTGTTAGCTTCAACTTGTGTAGTATGTAGATGGCTTCAACTTTGTTTTTTCTTAAACCTACAGGTAGACTCACCATTAAAATATGTTTTTAGTATCTATTTTGGAACCTTAAAAAATGATCTGGGCCAAGGGCAAACATTTTGTGCCATTTGGTCCACACAGTTTCTTTTCGGTGCTTACTCACACAGACACTTAATTTGTTATCATGTATTAGAACATTTCCCTGTCGCCTCAGAAACTGTCTCACAGGTCAGGCTTTTAGAACCTGAATTTTTTAAACACAAAACAGGATTATGGATTAATCTCAGGCAGGGAAGTCTCTGGGGGCAGCGTAACCTGACAAGTGAGACTCTGCTCTTGGCAAGACCCCTGTGGGGTCGCCCTCTGTTCCTGTCGTTGACCCATTGGACGAAAGAGTGGATGTGTGTGTGAGTCTAGGCATGACTTCTCTAAAGATCAACATTTGTACACACTGGAGTCACCTTTTATACATAGTGCTACTGACATTAACCAGAGAAGTGGGCCTGACAGCCCTGGCCTCAGAGCCAGCATGAGAGTGGCCCGGCTGTGTGCGCACATTTATCTGAAGGGATTCAGCACAACATTACACAGCCTAATTGTTTTTTGTCCAAAAGGAACTATTGCCCAGATAGAGGCGCCTCTAAGGTTACTGAATGTGACCCATCAAAATGGGGTATTCATTTCCATGTATGTATACTTGCTAGTTATTTTAAATACCCAGTTATTTAAAGTGTTTCTCCTCTCGAAGTTCAGATACCATGATTTTTCTTACAGCGAGTTATACCAGTATTCTTGAAGAAAAGAGAGAGGAAATATTTTTTAATGAAGTAGTTTGAATATTTGAGAAGTTGTAAAAGAGAAGAGAATTGCAGCTGAAGCAGTCAGATCCTTCAGTGAATATTAGGGCTTCCCAAGAGGAAGCCAATGTTCTTCTCAGGAACATTTGTCTTGAGACTGTTTAATAGCAGGGCTGTGTTTGAGTCAGGCTTGTGTTTAATCACTTTATATGGGACTAGACTATGCGCCAAAGAATTGATGCTTTTGAACTGTGGTGCTGGAGAAGACTCTTGAGAGTACCTTGGACTGCAAGGAGATCCAACCAGTCCATTCTAAAGGAGATTACTCCTTGGTGTTCATTGGAAGGACTGATGCTAAAGCTGAAACTCCAATACTTTGGCCACCTCATGCGAAGAGTTGACTCATTGGAAAAGACTCTAATGCTGGGAGGGATTGGGGGCAGGAGGAGAAGGGGACGACAGAGGATGAGATGGCTGGATGGCATCACTGACTCGATGGACATGAATTTGAGTGAATCCTCAGGGACTTGGTGATGGACAGGGAGGCCTGGCATGCTGCAATTCATGGGGTCACAAAGAGTCAAACACGACTGAGCGACTGAACTGAACTGAACTGAGACTATAATCTAATATTGGTACTGAAAATGGGTGATATTTTTTAACCTGAAAAGAACTACTAGGAAAGAAAATCACTTATTTTTAAAACTGAGATCAAAGACATCAGTTGTAGAAAATATCCTTTGTGGGGTACATAGACATCTGCCTCCAAAGCATGATACAAGTATTTGGTGAAGTCTGATGTTTACTATGTGCATATAAATTGTACCATCTAACACAACTTTTCATCACAATTGTGGGGTTTTGAAGAACAGAGTGTCACATTTTAAGATTTGAGCAGTTTTATCTCTGCTCAGACCACAGTAAATGCTGCCATGCATCATGGTAATTAGGAAAAACAAAAGTTACTGTTTTTAAGTCTGAAAATTATGCTCGGCGGGACTTGTACTTTGGTTGCTTTTATAGGAGTGGACCAAATTTGACCCTTGTCATCCACCAGCTCTCTGCCTGATTATCTTAGGGACCAATACACAGTCCTTAGCAGTGGGTCAGAGTCAGTCCATGGTGCAGAGCCAGGTGAGAAGCAGGTCCAGGGAGCTCAGTGTCATAACCCCATTCTCCTTAGCTCAGCTGGATGGCCAGAAAGTCAAATCTCATTCCCTGGAGTGCAAGGAGGATGTTGAACCACTCACTGATGACTGCTGAGATGGGAACAGAGACAGCGTTGAGCGGATCTGTTGTTGTGATCGGGTGGGTATTATTCCGTTTGGAGATGGAAGGAAAGCAGATTCTCTATTCAGCTTGAAAATGCAGTAAGGTTCAGTCTGTCAGCCTAGCTTATGTCTTGTCTCATACTCATCGTCAGTCACTCTGTATGTCTGGAGAACTGACTGGGTGGGCGTCTTTGTTCCGAGTCTTCTTTTTATGAAGCGATATCCCCAAAGTTAACCAATTAAGAATTGTTTTTCTCTGTGTAGCAGTAATCTCTCTGAGAGGAGTGAGCCAAATTGCTGTGGGGGATGCTGTGCCCCAGGGACGCATTTGGGAGGATTTCCTTCTCCTGAAGCCACAGGGTCAACATAAAGCCTCCATAAAAAGTTTTAAATAAAGGAGAAATTGAAGCGGAAGATTTTATTCTGGCACTTCATGTCTCGTTTTTGCTCTCCTCCCACTGAGGAGCTAACCAAACCAGTGATCTGGAGCATGTATTTAGTTTGAGAATAATGAAACTTTACTATGATTAAAAAAATTTTTTTTCCTTACCTGGATTATAATTGTAAAGAAACCAGATCTGCCAGTGATCTTTATGAATTAGGCTTATGATGCCTTTGTAGCTATTGTTAAACATGGCACTTAAAAATGTTTTATTGTATGTATATGTGATTGTTTTATAAAATGGGGATTATGACTATGACATTTCTATCGCTTGACTCAAGGAAGGTGATTTTATGTACTTAGTGAGTAGGTGTCAAGCCATTGATCTAAATGCTGATGGTTTTACCTGGATTTGTAGTTGTCCTTGGGAATGGAAGTCATTTATAGCATGAAAATTCTCTGCTGAAATACTCCTAGCTGAAACATTTTGGAGAGGAGTCTTCCTTAAGAAGATGGAAGTGGCCTCATAGACCTTATGTGAGCATCTCCCTTCTCCAGCATTTGCCCTGGCTGACTATTTCTCGTGGAGGTGAATGCCTATCAGACATGGCGTGTTCTTTAATTTTTTTTTAAGAAATTAAACCTTTTATTTTTAGACTATTGCAGCTTCATCTGCAGTTTTAAGAAATAATAGAGAGAGATCTTGTGTATCCTTCACCAGTTTCCCCCAGTGGTAACATCTTGCAAAACTGTAGGATAGTGTCACAATCAGGATCTTGCCAGTGATACAAACCAGGTACGGAACAGTCCCAGCAGCCATAGGACCCTTCACGTTGCCCTTCATAACTGTACTCAATTCCTCCCCCATTTCCACCTCTTACCCCTGGCAACCAATAATCTGTTCTCCATTTCTATAATTTTCTCCTTTTAAGAATATTATATAAATTAAATCATATAGGATATGACTTTTAGGGACTAGCATTTTTCAATTTTATTCACTGGTGGTTCCTCCAAGTTGTTGGATATATCAGTGCTTTGTTCCTCTTCATTGCAGAGTGGATGCCCCTCAATTTATTTACCCATTCACCAGTTGAAGGACATCCAGGTTGTTTCTAGTTTGGTACTATTGTGAATAAAGCTATTTTGGACATTCCTATACAGGTTTTTGTGTGAACGTAAGTTTTCATTTCTTTGAGATAAAAGACAGAAAGAGTATAGTTACTGGGTCAAGAAACTGCCAAGCTGTTTTCCAGAATGGTTGCATTGTTTTATATTCTGAGTCAGCACTGTATGAGGGATCCAGTTTTTCTGTATCCTCACCAGCATTTGGTATTGCCACTACTTATTATTATAGTCATTGAGATAGGTGTATAGTGATGTTTCATTGTGGTTTTAGTTTGTGGTTCACCAGTGGCTAAAGATATGGAACATGTTTCCGTGTGCTTATTTGCTATGTGTATGTCCTCTTCACCACAATGTCCTCTCATGCTTTATGTCTATTTTCTAATCATTTTAGGAATTTTACTTGTTGATTTTTGAGAGTTCTTTATATATAGTCTCATACTGGTTGTTTGTCAGATATGTGGTTTGCAAATATTTTCTCCCAGTTGATAGCTTGTCTTGTTATCCACTGAACAAGTTCTTTCACAGAACAAATCTTTTTTTTTCCAGTTTTGATGAGGTCTGGTTTACTAATCTTTACCTTTATGATGTGTGATTTTGGTGTCAATTCTTAGAACTCATTGCTTAGCCTTAGATTCAGAAGACTTTTTTTTTTCCAATTGTTTTTCTATAAGGTTTATAGTTGTATGTCTTATATTTAAGATCATGATTCACTTTGTTTTTGTACAAGATATAACATGTAGGTCAGTGTTCTTTTCTTTTTTTCAATCTATGGATGTCCATTTGCTCAGCACCGTTTGTTGAAAAGGCTATCTTTAATCCATTGAATCGTTTTTGCTCTTTTGTCAACCATCACTTGAACAGTTATCTTTTAGATATAATATTGTCACATATATCTATTTCTGTGTTCTATATTCTGTTCTACTGATCTGTGTGGCTATCTCTCTGCCAACATCACATTCTCTTGGTTACTGTAACTACTGTGGGCCCTAATATTGGGTAGAGTGATTCCTCCCATTTTATTCTCTTTTGTCAGAATTGTTGTAGCTATTAATGGACTTGTCCTTTTCCATATAAATTTTATAATAACTTTGTCTATATCTATAAAAAACTTGCTGAGATTTAGATAGAAATTACATTGAAATTACATTGACATGTTTAATATCTTCAGTCTTTTCATCCATGGCTCTCGATGCATTTAAATCTTTGATTTCTTTTATCAGAATTTGAGAAGTTTCAGTGTCCAGATCACATCCATGTTTTAAGTTTATACCTAAATATTTCATTGTTTTTGGAGTGATTATAAATGGCTTTTTGGTTTTGATTTTGGATTCCACATGTTCATTGTTAGTTTATAGAAATGCAGTTGACTTCATGTGTTGATCTTATATCTTGCAACCTTGCTAAACACATTCATTAGTTCTAGGTGTTTTTTGTTGATGTCTACATAAACAGTTATGTCATCTGTAAATAGGGATGGTTTTAATACTTCCTATGGAATTTTTGTGTTTTTTATTCATTTCTTGCCTTATTGCAGCATCTGGAATTTCACATATTATGCTGAATAAGAGGGGGGAAAGCAGATATCCTTGCTTTGCTTCTGATCTTAGAAAGCATTCAAGTTTTTGCTGTAGCTATAGATTTTTCAGTTAAGTGCTTTTTATCAAGTTAATGAAATTCCACTATATCTGGTGTGCACATTTTGAGATGCAGTTTTGTATCTTTAAAAAAGGGAAACTAAACAGTGGAAAGTATTTTGTTTTCATGTCCATTTTCTTCTAGGATCAATAATGTAAAGAAAGCTATTGTTGGCAGAATTGTAAGATGATCTCAAGGTTTCCTCTCTCTGAAGAACATACCCTGTATAATCCCTAGGACTGTGGGTAGGATGCAGTGTCACTCATGTGATTATGGGACAGACTCTCATAAGCATCAGGACTGTGGCTTTAAAGTTTTGAGTGGGCCATGTGGCAAGTAATCAAGGTGTCTATAGAAGCTAGGAGTTTTAAGGGCATGGGGACCTCAGATCTATATACAGCTGCAAGGAACTGAATTCTTCTTCAGCCACATGAGCTTAAAAGATGATCCTGGGCTCCAAATGAGAATTCACCATGAAAGTATTTTGATTTCAACCTTGTGAGACTCTGGTTGGAGAACCTTGTAACACTATGATTCTTGCTTGGACTTCCAGCGTACAGAGCTGTGAGCTGCCAAGTTTGTGGTCATTTGTTATATCATCATAGAAACATAATACAAACATATCTTAAATAATTTGGAAAAGTGTTGGAATCAAAGCACATAGTGAATATTCTACTCCAATGAGTTAAGAGGGATTATTCCAAGATTTATTCACTAATTTGTGTTTATCCATAATTTGTGGCTACTGGTTTTATGTTAGATGTTATCTTCAGGCCTGGGCATACTGAGAAGAATGAGCCATGGTTTTCCCTTGCTGTTGAGGAGCTCATGGCCCAGAGTGTCCTCCTAGATCTCTCAGTATATGTAGTTTCTCCAACAATTATCCCATTACGTTTGCATTCAACAATCAGACTCAAATCCGGGTAAAGAGTAAGCCATCTGCAATTATTGGGTAAGTCCCTTACTCTTTTTGAGTTGGAGTTTTCCATCAGTTCAGTGATATGCTTCTTTGTGAGTAAGTGAGGATCAAATGGTGTTTAGGATACCTCATTATTTTAATCAGAGGTAATGATTACCTCTCTTCAGTGTAGCTTCTTTTCTTTTCTTCCTGTCTGCATTCCACCCACAATTCTCCATGGCCATCTACTGTGTGTTTGTGAAGATGCCCCAGTGGACCCATTCAAGGATGCATTTGACTCTGTATATTTATAGCCTAAGGTAGCATACAGGGAGGACACTACCTATTGCTCAAGGTAGATAGAACTGTGATGCTGGGATTCTGAGGGGACCAGGAAAGAGCTTGGGGTCAGGCCTGATTTGGCCTGATTGAAATCTTCCATTATCAACAGGTATCTCCTGCAGAGCTACTCCAGTAGGAGGACTCAGAATAAAAGATGCCTCCTTTTTTCATTTTTCCTCCTTAGAATTGACTCAACTGATCCTCACATCATAGGCAAGAAGTCTATTTGAAAATATTGCCCTGATTTGTTGAATGGGAATGGGTAGATCTTGGTAATATAGAAGTGGTCAAGGGGCATAGACAAACGCTTCTGATTTTGTAGGGCTTGCCAACTCGTTCTGAGTGCTTCAGAATCAATAATAACAATAATAAAAGTAGAAAATGCTAGACAAGCAAGCTGCCAAACTGGGCTTCAAAACCCACAGGAACTTTATGAGGGAGCAAGTTGAAATGAGCAACATTCAGGCACATTGTGGGGCAGGGTAGAGGTGCCAGGAATGGCTGATGACAGCTGTGGAGTCACTAACACTCAGGCACTCCCTGGTGAACCTGGATTATAATCAGCATAAATCTAAGTGACTGTCAAGGGCAAAGAAACCATGCTAGGAAGTGTGGCCTGTCTTAAGATCCTTTTGGCTGACAGTAGTTGCCACCATAACTGCCACCAGAGGGCCCCTCCCTGCTTTATTACTATCCTTTGGAGGTGATGCTCTCCCAGCAACTAATTTTTCCATGGGAGCAGAAGTACTTTCTACCGAGACCTTCTTTTGATGCAATTTAAATTTAAAAAAAAATTATTGAAGAAGTATAGTTGATTTACAATGTTATGCTAATTTCTAATGTATAGTAGTGATTCAGTTATACATATATGTATGTGTGTGTATATATATATATATATCCTTTTTTATATTCTTTTCCATTATGATTTATCACAAGACACCGAATATAGTTTTCTGTGCTATACAGAAGGACCTTTTTGTTTATCCATCCTATATATAATTGTTTGCATCTGCTAATCCCAAACTCCAAGTACTTCACTTTCCTACTTCGTCTCCCCCTTAGCAACCACAAGTCTATTCTCTGTGTCTGTGACTCTCTTTCTGTTTCATAGATATGGTTGCTATTTTTAAAGCTTACACTCTTTTTACATTAATGATTCATAGTTGTATCAAAAAGTACAAAGAAGACTATTATAGATCACCTGAAATCTAACCTCAAAAACAATCATGTCATGTATATTTTGATGCCCTTCCTTCTTCTTTTTTCCTATGAATATTCATTTAGAAACCCACGTATGATTGGGATGGTATTGTGTTTATCATTTACTAACCTGCTTTTCTCAGGTTTCATTAATATCTTTCTTCTCTGTTAAATGTTTCTAATCTATGACCAATATCTCAACAACTGATGCCTGCAATGTATTATCTGATTTCTTTGTAACACCTATACACACACACAGACACACAAGTTATTTAATTTCTTTGGAAGGTGAGGGTATGTCTGTGTATGTTGGTATAAGTACTTGTGTTTATATGTTTCTCTCTATATATGAACATATATATGCATAATTTTTATTCTGAGTTTTATAAACAACAGTATGATGAACACATTTATTATATCTTTAGAATAAATTCCTAGAGGGAAGTCACTGGGTCAAATGCTGATTCTTGGGTTGTGCAGAATTTAAAGGAATTTAAGAGTTTGGGGGGGAACTTCCCTGGCAATCTAGTAGTTAAGACTCTGCACTTCCAATGCAAAGAATTTAGGCTCAATCCCTAGTTTGAAAACTAAAATTCCACATGCAGTGTGGTGTGACCAAATAAACATTTTTCTCATATGCTAAAAAAAAAAACTTTCCACAAAAATTGAAAAATTCTTACATGTCACCATTTGACAATAAGTTGTAAAATTCGAATGCTCTCATTCTGTCCAATACAGTAGCCACTAGACATATGGATATTTAAATTTAAATTTTTTTATTAGTTAAGACTAAAAAACAAAAAAACCAGTTCTTCAGTTGTACCAGTCATATTTCCAGTGCTCTATAGCCACATATGGGCTTCACTGGTGGCTCAGAGAGTAAATAATCTGCCTACAATGCGGGAGACCTGGGTTCGATCCCTGGGTTGAGAAGATTCCCTGGAGAAGGGAAAGACTACCCACTCTAGTATTCTGGCCTGGAGATTTCCGTGGACTGTATAGTCCATGGGGTCACAAAGAGTTGGACAGGACTGAGTGACTTTCACTTTCATAGCCACACATAATTAATGGCATGCGTATTGGAAAGTGCAAATTAGGGCCTTGCCTCATCACAAAGAGTTTTATGGGACCATGCTGCTCTGATATCTTCATGAGTTCCTTTATAATTGTGATTGGAGTTTAGTATATTTTGTAGGTAATTAATTTGGCTTGATATAGATTTCAGAGTAAAAAATTTCACTGTTCCATTGAAGATGGAAAATGTTGTCTTTCTGAAAACGTAAAAACATGGAAATTCAACCCTTTGTCTTGCTTCCTCATGCTCTAATAGGCTGAAAAATAAGAGCTGGTGTTAAAACTAACATCACTATTGGTGATAATGTGCTTTCTGTGTGGCGAGTGTGTAATTATTTTAAGTCAGGTATTCTTCACAAGGATTCTGGGAGGTGCAACTGTCACCCACATTTTACAGAGAAAGAAACTGATGTACATGGAGCTCAAGTACTTTTTCCAGGGTCAGTATATGCCTGGTTCCTGACTGGGACCTAAGCCCCCAGCTTCCGAGTCCACACACTTAGCTACTCTTTGTACTGCTTCTCGGGTAACACTAGTGGTAAACAACTCGCCTGGCACTGCAGGGGACATAAGTGATGTGGATTCAATCCCTAGGTTGGGAAGATCCCCTGGAAGAGGGCATGGCAACTCACTCCAGTACTTTTGCCTGGAAAATTCCATGGACAGAGGAGCCTGGAGGGCTACAGTCTATGGAGTCACAAAGATTCGGACATGACTGAAGTGACTTAGCATGCACACACTTCTCCTCGAGAACCTAAGACTCTTAGGGAAAACACTGGCTCTTTCGCAGAGCTGTGCACACATTAAGTAAAAATGTCTCCCAGTTGCTCGAAAAGTAGCTACACCAGACATACACAGAAGTAGATCCACAGCCTTTTTCTAAGGGAGATTCCCCTGAAGAAGTTCGGCCTGGGAAGAAGTTCGGCCTGGGATGATGAATGCTCAGGGGCCTTCCAGAGAAACTGTTACTCATCCATACTCTGACTCAGAATCTGTTCAGTCAGAATGGATGTATTTTACACATTTATTCTCCATCCGTCCTTTACTATGGAGTGAGATTTTGTTAATAAGCTTTGAGAAAGGAGGGGGAAAGGAGGAGTTTAAAGTGCTGTCAAAATCAAAGAGCTGAAGCCCAAACAGCCTCGCTTGATGGGGTATTTGTTTGCAGCTGAAGGATCAGAGGTGACACATTTAGGCAGAGAGAAGTTTAAACTTCAGTGAGGAGAAAACAAGTCCCAAATGCAATCTTGAGGGTAGCCAGGTCCAAGCAGAAAACAGTCTGGGGATTTTCAGTTTCAACCTTTTCCAAAAGGTGTCACTCTAAGGCAGCAGTGGGGAGGTGAGAGGGAGGCAGAGATAGAAATATAAGATAAGAGTAATTGGAAAAATAAGATTAGTAGTCCTTGTTCTAACAGATCCTTCAACCCACAGCATCAGTGCTTCAGAAGTTGTTGCTGTTGAGGAGAGAGGGTTTCAGCGTTTATCTTTACCTCCTCATCTTAGCGTGACCTTCTCTGTACCCAGGGCAGAGCTGGGCCAAGTCCCAGCTATTCCCCCAGGACCAATTCACATTCCAGATTTGCTGTAACTTGGGATATGGGCATTTCACTGGCTCTGTGTTTTGGTGCAAACTGAAATGACCATCCTCTTGCGCTTGGGATGCAGTGAGGACGGAAAACTAGGATGGATGGTGAGGGGGGATGGCAGAAGAGCCTGTGTAATTTTAACACATGGTTTTAAAAGCAGTTTAAAAATTCCAAATCATTAACACAAGATAGACACTAAATCAATGCTGACATATAATTTAAGGGAAAAATTGTTTTATCAAAATATTTGAAGATCAGTTCCTGCCAAGTGAGCCTCTTGAAAAGCACTGGATGTTGCCACGTGTCAGAAGAGAGACACAGAGCGGGGCAGTTGGGCTCTTGGCAGATAACTGAGAGAGAATCTGGTTTTCAAATATTTAGTTAAACAACACAAATGTATGTGTAAGTTTAAGTCGACACATGTTAATGATTTAAGGTCTTAAACAGGTTTCTTATTTTATTGTTTTAAAGCTCCAATATTCACTTTAAAATTCCGACCATTTCTCCAGAACTGGGTGTTTAAGCATTAGACTCTAGAAATTCATTTGATAGCTTCACTATTCTTAAAGTGTACAGAGTTATGAATTATTCAAATACAGCTGAATAGTCCTGGTAACTTAACCATTTTATAAGAGACTTTTTGTAATCTGTCACGTAGAATAACTAATAAAATCAGAACTGACACACAAACAGTTAGGGATTTTTGTTTTGTTTTGTTTAATTGGTGAGACCAAGAAGTCATCTAATTTGAAGAAAGCCTTAATTATTCTAGATATGTAACACCAAAGCAATGTATATTTTAAAATGTAATCTTAGCTTTCTAGATAGAGCATCAGAATGCCAATCTTTCCCTATGTGGGGACCTTTTAGGAAATTTTTAAAACTGGAACATGTTAAATGTTTATAGAAGATTTCTGATGTTGCTGTGATTTCTCTTTTTTCATCACAGATGGCCTTTTAGGAACAAAACAGCCTCTCTAAACTCCACGCCCCCACCCAGGAAATATTATTGTCTGGTGAATTACCAATAGATGAGCTTCCAAAATAAGCAAATGCTGTGTTGAATTGAGACACACTGGTTGCTCTCCTGCTGGATTTTTCAAAAGCATTTATTAGCTCATAATCATTGTGATTCTTCCAGTAGCAGTTCCCCAATGAACAGGACCATGGGGCCCTGCAGCCTGGGCTTCCCAGCTTGTATTTCCTCCCTCCTCTTTAGCAGACCACTCCCATTTACCTACCTGGTTTTGGAGACCAGTCATGGGGCCTAGGACAAGATTGGCTTTTAACTGTTGCTCATCACTCAGTTCTTTTCTTTATTAGTTTTTTTTTTTTCATCACTATTGTAATTAAATTTGTTTCATTCAGGGTTGCCCGCCAAACCAGACAGCTTCTGAGGGTGAGCATGTTATGTCTAGCTGAGTGCCTTGCATGCAGGAGATACCCAGGGAGACGAGGTGGTGCAATGGTAGAAGGGCTGCATGTCTCCCAGGTCCCAGCAGAGTGAGTGGAATGCAGAGCGGGATTAAAAGCTGCTTGCTTCTACCCCAGCTCAAGGCCTGGGGTAGCTTTTTTATCAGGCCATCTCGAAACTCTTGGGTTCCTGGGTGCTCTTGATGGCTTCCAGGTGGCCGTGAGCATAGAGTTCCTTCCATTCAGGGGCTGAGTATCCAAGCCCTCTTGTCTCCATAGCAAAGAGAAGGTGCTTGAGGCAAACAGAGAGCAAGAACTTGAAGGGCGTTTGGTGAGGATGGCAAGGGGACCGTTGATTTATGGGGTAGGAAAGTATCAAGTTCGGACTTACACTTCATCCATCATTGCTCTAAGAGGGTCAGAGGAGGGTGTTTCAGAATCACATCTTTGCACTCCCTTTCCTCTCATTCCTCAGGTATTTATTGAGTGTGGACACTGGTTCCATGTCAGGAGCTGAAGGGCCTTCCAGAGAGAATGGAGACGTGGTCCTTGCCCTCTGAGGATTACAATCCAGTTGTAGCAACAAAGCACACACATGAAAGGGTTGTGCAGAAACGTGAAATGGTGTTTGATGAGGTGGTAGAAAGTCAGGTGCTGAAGGTAACAACCGAAGGCACTTGGGTGAAAGTAATGCTACCAACAGCCCAGCCTTGGGACAGTAGTAACTGTCACGGCCTGGACACTTGCAGAATGTCTAACAGAGAGGGCTGGATGCTTGAGGTGTATTGTCTCCCTTTGTGCTTGTGCCAACCCTGTGTGGTGACTTCTGTTTCCTCCCCCTATTTTATAGAGGAGGACCTGCGGGCTGAAAGGTCAGTAATGTTCAGGCTTCCCAGTATAGGTTGCACTTTGCTATCACGTCAGAATCACCTGCTTTTTTAATAAAGTACTAATGCCAGACTCCTACCCTCAGATGTTTTCATTTAATTGGTAGGAGTGTGACTATAGCATCAGGATTTTAATAGTATTTCTAAAGGGTTCAAATGTGCAGCAGAGTTCAGGAAGCATTGGGTTTAGATTGTCCTAAGGTCACAGAGGTTGTATTGATGGAACCCAAACTTGATCAGGTCTGCCTGTTTTCAGAGCTCCAGATTTATATCACTGAACCTATGAAGGAGGCCAGAGCTCTGTGGCAGAGCCTTAAAGGGGAGGCAATTTCAGTAATTGAAGCGGTCACTATAGGGTAGTCCGGGCCTGCCAGGTGGCACCAGTGGTAAAGAACCTGCCTGCCAGTGCAGGAGACTTAAGAGATATGGGCTCGATCCCTGGATCAGGAAGATCCCCTGGAGGAGGGCATGGCAACCCACTCCAGTATTCTTGCCTGGAGAATCCCCTGGACAGGGGAGCCTGGCAGGCTGTGGTCCATAGGGTCTCAAAGAATTGGCCACAATGGAAGCAACTTAGCACAGCACAGCACTATAAGGTAGTCCAGGGGTGTGTGTGCATGTGTGTGTGTGTGCTAATGTTGTTGCTGAAGATAGGTGACAGCAAGCACAGAATCTTGAATTCAGTAATAAGCAAACATAAAATGGGTTGAATACTTAAATTGGCCCTGTATTGGCCATGCTTCTATGGCACCAAGTACTTGGGCATTGTTCTTAGTGCATCATACACATTAACCCATTGAATCTTCACCAAACTCCTTTTAGCTGAGTTCCCACATCACAGGGAAGCTGGGTTCAGAAAGGTTTTATAACTGACTCAGAAGGACACAGATAGTAAGTGGTAGGCTAGCTCCTCAGTTCTGTTTGTAACCACTGTGCTGTGCTGTCTCGTCTGTTAAGCATGTCCTGTGTGTTTTCATATTTGCTAGCCCCACACTAAGAGCTTTACTTTCATTGCTTCACTTAATACATGAAGTAATTCTAGTGAGACATACTATTGTTACAGATGAAGAAACTCAGACACTTTCCCAAGGCTCTATAATAAATGGTAAGGCAAGTGTTATTAGTGCAGTCTGGTTTCTTAATCCATAATTTTAACCATTCTCCATATATAAAATATTTTAATTATGTATAAATACATAGCTATATATTTACATATATTAAATATCTATTTCTATGTATGTTATATAAAAATATTCAAAATATTTTAAAATAGTTAAAACTGAAAAAATTCAAATTAAATTTTAAGCAAAATGCTGTATAGAAGACAAAGTAGAACAACTCCCTTTGAGTGTGAGATGGTGGATGGAGCTCTCTGCTGATTCACACCCCTCCTCCCACTCCACTGATCTGTTTATTAGCCCCCAGATGCCTCTTTGGAACTCATGGTGGTCTAGGGAACAGAGTTTGAAGACCACAACTGTGGGTAATCAGGAGCCCCTTGAGATGTTGGAACCAGACCAGTGATACTTTTGATGAAATATTGATGGTTTAGGCATATTTTCCTGGAAGTAGGGAGGCAAGTTGTAAGAATAAATCCCACAAGACATCTTGGTTCACCCAGTTCAAAGTCACATCCAAAGACACAAAGTCAAAACAGCTGAAAAAAATCAAAAGGAAAGTCTAACCTTCAATCTGTGTCTTTGGAAAACATTGAAGGGACCCCAGGAATAACACCTAGCAACTTTTTCCCCTTTCTCTTTTCTCTTCCTTCTCAGTCATCTTATTCTGCCCTTAAAACAAAACCAAACCTCTGTGTGCCCAGTCTCCAGGCTCATCACTCCTCTTTCCTCTCTCACGCCTATCTCCTACTGTTCATCACACAGACGGTCACAGCCTGCCCTTCAAAGTCCTGTGCCTTTGCACTCAGTTTTGTTGGTTCACTCTACTACCTGTTTCCTAAATTCCAGGCGCAGTCCTGGCTGAGAGAGAACTCTGACAGCGAAGAAGCTGATCAGGCAAAGCCAAGTTCTTATTTAGGGTTGGGGTAGGAACAAAGGCTGGGAACACACATGTGCACACAAACACACACACACACACTTATTTTCAATCTTGTCAGAAATGTGGGAGGGGAAGGGATTCAAGCTGGAAGCATAAAAAGTAGTGATAGAAAAAGATGATGCTTCAGGAAGTGTTTCCAAAATAGACTTGATGATGAAGAAAAAACAAAGGGGAAAGAGAGGGAAGACACAAATGTGGTTCTTAAACATGAGTCACTGAGAAAAGCTCAGGACACTGGACTAAAGTGTCACCAATGTGTTAGGGAATGGCAGGTATGGAGAGCTGGGGTAGGTGGTAGGGATCTTGTTTAGATAGGTGTGCATGGATCATCCTGAATTCAAAGTGATACTGTGGCATCTAAATGGAAGTAATTACCAAGTGGTTCAGTGTATGTGAAAGATGTTAAGTGAATAAAAGGAGATAAAGTTTGGAAAAGTATTAGAATAGTGGTGAGAGCTATGGAGACAAACCTCAGTCCTCCTCTGAGAAGCCACGTGGATGAGGAAAATGTCTCTGGGATAGAGTCATGAGGGGAAAGGTCCAGTTATGGATGCAGGAAGGTGAAGAGTATGCAAAACAAACAGGGGAAATAAGTTCTCAATCTAAGGAGAGCTTCTGAGAACCCAAGGGAAAGGTTGGCTTATAGGTGAATGGGGAATGGATACAGTCCCACTCACCCATTACACTGTGTTTCACAGAGGCTATCTAATAAGAAGGGGGGCTTTTTAATTTTATATATATATCAGATCAGTCACTCAGTCGTGTCTGACTCTTTGCGACCCCATGAATCGCAGCACGCCAGGCCTCCCTGTCTATCACCAACTCCAGGAGTTCACTCAGACTCACATCCATCGAGTCAGTGATGCCATCCAGCCATCTCATCCTCTGTCGTCCCCTTCTCCTCTTGCCCCCAATCCCTCCCAGCATCAGAGTCTTTTCCAATGAGTCAACTCTTCGCATGAGCTGGCCAAAGTACTGGAGTTTCAGCTTTAGCATCATTCCTTCCAAAGAAATCCCAGGGCTGATCTCCTTCAGAATGGACTTGTTGGATCTCCTTGCAATCCAAGGGACTCTCAAGAGTCTTCTCCTACACCACAGTTCAAAAGCATCAATTCTTCAGCGCTCAGCCTTCTTCACAGTCCAACTCTCACATCCATACATGACCACAGGAAAAACCATAGCCTTGACTAGATGGACCTTTGTTGGCAAAGTAATGTCTCTGCTTTTGAATATGCTATCTAGGTTGGTCATAACTTTCCTTCCAAGGAGTAAGCGTCTTTGAATTTCATGGCTGCAGTCACCATCTGCAGTGATTTTGGAGCCCAGAAAAATAAAGTCTGACACTATTTCCACTGTTTCCCCATCTATTTCCCATGAAGTGATGGGACCAGATGCCATGATCTTCGTTTTCTGAATGTTGAGCTTTAAGCCAAGTTTTTCACTCTCCACTTTCACTTTCATCAAGAGGCTTTTGAGTTCCTCTTCACTTTCTGCCATAAGGGTGGTGTCATCTGCATATCTGAGGTTATTTAAAACAGTTTACAAAATTATACATACATCTCAACTATATGTAATATGTAAAAGAGTAAGAGAGAGATGGAGAAATTAAGATGTTCAGAGTGTTTATCTCCATGTGGTGGTATTTTGGGTAATCTTAGCTAAAGAGAATATCATTATTCTTATATAAAAATTTTTTTTTAATTTTCCTGTCTTTTGGATTCCATATGAGTATACCTTATTTTAAGGGAAAGTGTTATTTTATTGATATTAATTAGAAGAATAAATGATATACAGGCTATGTCATCCGATGTAATGCCCTCAAACATCTAATAGGAATAAACAACATAATTTCCTGTTTCCGGGTAAAGAACCCAAAGGCAAAAGAGATAAAGAAACTTGTGTCAGTCATATAGTAAGTTATGGAGACATGTTTCAAATCTGATCATTTTTAAGGCACAAGTTTCATAGACATAGCCAGCTAAAATATTACTTCCAGTGAGAAGAAGTTGGGGAACCATTCAGCTGTGCAAACTACACATTAAGAAAAGACATATGGCAAGAAGGAGGGTATCGGTGGCCTGCAAGTGTTGGGAGAACAAGAATAAAAAGTACAACCTCTTAATGAGAGGGACCTGGTGGTAGGGAGATGGAAGCAGGTATTATAGGCACTTGATAAGGAGTGTAACAGTTCATCAGTCAAGACAGTCCAAGTCACACTGGAGGTGACAGCCTCTCATCTCATGTTGTAACACAGTGAAGGTGCTGCCTTGCTTATGTGGTATGGTTTGGCCTTTAGCTTCATTGTGATCACTCAGGGACTCAGGCTGAAGGAGACATCATCTGAAACATGGTTCTGAAGTCATTATGGCCAGGAAAAGGGAAGGTTGTGGTTGATTGCTAGTTCTTAAATGCTTCTGCTTGGAAATGACAATGATCTAAGGTGTAATTGTTAAAGCTGGTTTAATATAAAACTAGTTAGTATCTGCCGTACGCAGTCACATGGAAGGTGAACTAAGAGCTTGGAAACCCACAAAGTAGCATTCTGTGTCTGTGGATTGCGAGCGGGCCAGCTCAACTAAGAAGAGATTCAGCAGGTGAGAATCCTGGACACCCTCCCTCTTCTCTGACATTGATAATACATTTGGAATTTTTTTTTAAAAAGTTACGAAAGGAAAGGGAGTCGTGAGGACACAGACCATCCCAAGTAGAGGATCAGGCAGACTGTATCTGAGCTGATGCTTGGAATGACCATAATATTGATCTTTTAAAAAGCAGCACTGCTATTGAATCTATAAAAAATAGGGTAAAACAGACAAAAACACTTCTGCTTCAGCCTCATCAAGTATTGTTTTGTAGAAAGGCTTCTAGTTATATTTATGATATTCGATGAACTTATATGAGAAACTAACAAGTTTGCTTTTTAATATTTAAATTTCGTTTGTTAAAGAATAATGCTGTTTATCCCTGTGTAGTTCTGTGACTTTCATAGGTTATGCTCTATATTCCTTGCTTTTAAAACTGTTTTTGGTTTGGGCTTTTATTTATATTACCTGGTCATCAAGTTTCCTCTTTTTATCAGGGCAAAATGGAGGGTTTTCTGAATTTTAAAAGCCTGTAATTTACCTTGGATGTGAACTATCGTGCTTATTCTGAATAAATTCCATGTAAAACTGCAGAAATGGTGTAGAAAGTCTTTATGAATTGGAACTTAACATGTCATTGACACGTTTTGAAGGGCGTTCTGTTGACTTTAGTGATAGATGATCCCATTCTGCCAAGTTCAGCTGGAAGGGGTGACTTAGAAATCCAAACATCAACTCATGGAGTCTAGAAACTTCCTGAAACCATGGTTTTAAGTTCTCAGGGTGGATGCAGCCTGTATCTGTGCAAGGGATGGCATTCCACGGAAGGCTCTGGAAAAGAACCATTAAACACCAGCCTTCTTTGTTGTGTGTTGGCTTTTAAAAGTCTCCAATGGTTCGGGAAGGATAAGGCCTTGCCTTGGGGCTCCCTGGTCCAATTTTTTGGGACCTGGCTGAAAACCCTGGATATTTGATAGTCTGGCTTATTTCTATGGTGTATTAGCACCCTATAAAAGTTACATGTCATTTATTTCAAGTTTAGAACCCTCTCAAACTTCAGGGGCAAACCAAATTTGAACCTTTTGTGGCTGGGATTCTGTTTACCTTTGGCCAAACCTTGCTTCCTGAATATGAAACAGGGAGGTGAGGTGAGAGGGGAGCCCCTGAGGCCCCTTGGCCATCAAATCGCTTTTGCCAAACAAGGCTTTGATAGGCTAAAACATGAATGAATTTGAAACACATAGAGTAGCTTCCTGTCAGAATGCTCTGGGGCCTACACACAAAAGTATATTGTGCCGGGCAAAGTGCATTTGAGTGTTGCTTTCAGCCAACTGTGAGGCAGTATCTGAGATTTTTGCCAAACACAGGTTGAAATTGGGTCAAGCCACTCACCTTCCAGTTCTAATAAATACATTAAGTAGTTTCTATAAAAGTTATTGGATAATTCAATTGAATGAGGACCTTGGAGAAATTTGGACATTTCTTGGGTTTGAAATGTTTATTTTTAAGTAGTGACAAAGAAAGAATGGACGCCGGGATACAATGCCCAGCTCAAGAATGGCTTTAATTCCTTTGTGTCTGTTGTCAGAACGCAAGGTACACCTTGTGCTTGAATGGAGGAGAAATAACACACTGCGTCCCATGCGCTTTTCAGATAGAAGAACTGATGAATGCGCTGGAGAAGACCAGACAGGAACTGGATGCCACCAAGGCTCGCCTTGCCTCCACGCAGCAGTCCCTGGCTGAGAAAGAAGCACACTTGGCCAACCTCCGGACAGAAAGGAGGAAGCAGCTGGAGGAGATCCTAGAGATGAAGTGAGTGCCCATTTTTGCTTTCTCAGTCTTTCTTTTCTAACTTCTCTGTAGGGATGAGAAAGGGAATGCTAAAGAAGAGGAGGAAAGAGCTTGGAGAGAGAATCATGTAGCTAACACTTGACTAGTTGTTTCTGTGACTGTGCTTCTTATTTTCTCGAATTACAGCTTCCATGTCCCAATGTGCACATTTTTCACATCTGTTATTCAAAAAAGAAAAAAAAAATCCAACATAAGGTTTTGTGACTCTGTGTTTTGTGGACGGCACTAATATTCTTAGATCTGTCTAAAAGGTTTGAGCTGGCCAAGAGACAGAGGCCTTGTTAAGCACAATGGTAATTGAAGTCCTGCTCAGGGTTAAATGGAAACTTTTCTGAGGAGGTATTTCCTAATTGTGACTATAACTTTGCTAATTATATTCTTTTCACTTGTGTACAATGCCTGGCTTGTGTTGGTTTTCATAGTCTCAAGGTTGGCACCTCTTTGTTTAGAAAGCAGGACTCTGATTTGCTGGGCTGATAAAAACAGGCTTGGAAATGCCCCTGCCCCCCTGTCTCATTGGGTAGGTAAGGACTGGATGGGGGTGGGGGTTGGGTAGGGGAGGAGACTGGAACAAATGTCTTTCTTTGATTTAATCAATAAGGTGTGACTGCTTGTCGGGCAGTGGTTGTTCCTGTGGGCCTGTGACACACCCACCTCCACCTAGCTTTTATATCGTTCTCACAGTGAAATAATATCACCATGAAAGAACATAGTAAAGATAATTACTCAAAGATTTTAGAGATAATCAATTGCTATGAATCTATTTCTGAAAAATTAGGCAAGAAGCAGCATCTCTCTAAGTCTTTAAATGAAATAATCACTAAAGTATGATTTAAATCCAGCCTCCTTCCAAAATAAGGGGAAATGTACAGAATTATAGCATCTTAAGCCTGTAATATAGACTTTGAAATTGGTGGCTAGGTATGGAAGAATAACCTTACCCTGACCCTGCAAGTCTTACACATGGTTAGTATTAAACCCAGAAAGCTTAGATCATGGAAAATATGGAATGAAATATTTTGAAGGATTTAATAATGAGGACAAAACATTTATTCCTTGTCAACTACCTCAGTTTCTCCTAGACCAAAGAATAAGTAGTTTTTTTTCCACATATAAACTCCCATTTTTCCTAATAAAAGATGATATAATAAAAACAGATATTATTATCCTCAGTTTCGAGGTGAGGGAACTGAGACTCAGCGAGATTTCAAGTAATTTGCTTAAGGACATCTGGCCAGGATTAAACCCAAAAATCTGTTCAGACTCTGTTTCTACTACCTCATTTTCTCATGCAGTTATGTCAGCTCCACCAATTCCAGAACTTTTGTCTGTTTGAATCACTGCAGAAATCATACTGCCTAGAACAGTGCCTGCATATGGTTGGTGCTCGGTAATTGCTCATTGCTGGAATGAATAGATTGAATGCTGGAGACTGGATTTTATGTACTTAGGAAGAAACGTATTTCAAGCATTTGTGACATTATTGATGTGATCAGTAATTTATTAATAATGTCAGTACATTGATTGCATCAGCCTTTATTCGTTCTCTTTCACTTACCCAGCTTCTGCCTCCTTGTGTGTTGCTATGTGTCAGATTCAGGCTAATTTCTCTCATTGTTCTGCAGCTGTTCCCAAGTTAACTCTACACCTCCTGGAGTGATTTATTATGCCATTATAAGGAAACTTTCATTATTTCCTGTTTATAAAAAGAGCATATACTTCCAGTGTTTTCAGAGAACAAGTAATGGTGAAGCATGCTGGTTTGGGAGTTGTCAGAGCTGGGTTGAAATCCTGTTGCGTCCACTTGGTGGTTGTGTGACTTGGGGGAAAATGACCTTAACATTGCTGACCCTATGGTTTCCTCCTGTAATGACTTTCGTGGGGTGGTTGTGAAGAGAAGCACTCAGAGGAGGGCTTGGCACATGGAAAATGAAATATGTGTGTAAATGGCACTATCAGCCAATGAAAATATGTCATTTGTTTAGTATACTTTGTGAAGAGTATCATTTGTCTAAAATTTGGGTTTATTTTTCTAAAACATATAAACCTTTTCCATGTGTATGTTTTCCCACTTAATTTCATGATTTCAGATAGCACCTAACCAAGACCTCTTTGGGTGAATTGCCACATTATTACCGAAGTGCTTAATCTGCTGCCACTGCAAAATAAATAGAAAATTCCTCTTTTAATTCCTTTGGTAAAAGTAACAAAGCTCTGCTTCATTAAGCCCAATATGAACCTCATTCATTCATTAACTGGCCCAGAAGCCCCAATAACAGGGTTCTTCCCAGGACCATGGGGACACAGGTGCAGGGCAGTTAAATTGACTGAGAACCCCAGTTAGATTTACCAGCCTCTTCAGATGTTCTAGTCAACCAAACGGTTTGGTGACTCTTGATTGAGCTGAGTTGACATGTTGGTTATTGGACAGTAACTGAGTCAGTGTCAGTCAGTGTGAACAGTCAGCTGGGTGTGTCACTGCGTTTACTGCCACTCTGTGCCACTGTTGTTCATGCACCTGACAGGCAAGTCCCCCCAGGACTGGGAAGCCCTGGTACATGGGAAAAGCTGAATGGTGTTAGGAAGGGGGTAGGGCCATGAATCAAGAGAAACAAGATGTGGTCTCATAACTCATCCATAACCTTAAAGGAGGTCACTCTCTGGTTGCCTTTCTTTGGTGACATGGCGGTTGATATTACCTGCCTTACCTACTCCATAGAATTGTTACAGTAACAGGGTTTTTAAAAAAAATACTGAACTGAAATTAATATAAACTAGCATATGTAAAAGCACTTTGAAACGTAAAAGGGGATTTTGAAATGAGAGATGGTGTCCGTTAAATTTGTTGCAAAATTAAATGACACAGATTTATAGTATTGGAAAACAGCTGAGTGCAGCCTTCCAGCCTATATAAGCCAGACTGCTGTCCACATAATAAGGAATTCACCAGGCCTGGTAAAGACCACTTGCCTTGGAAGCCATGGGCTCATAAGGTGGCGGTTCATGTTTCACGGCTCTTGAAGGTAGCTCCTTCATCCTTATATCGAACTGAAATAGCTTTCCATTTAATTAACGTTACCACTTGTCTTAGTT
Source organism: Bos indicus (assembly GCF_029378745.1). NCBI lineage: Eukaryota > Metazoa > Chordata > Mammalia > Artiodactyla > Bovidae > Bos > Bos indicus. The sequence goes on from NC_091781.1 coordinate 45,036,434, forward strand.
TTTGTTTCAGAGCTACATAGATTTCAGCTGAGCCCTGTCCACAGGACAGGCAGCCTTTTATTTTTCATAAGTTTACTTTTATTTTATATCTGTTCAGGTAGTACTGTGCATTCTAAAAGGAGAAAAAAAGAAAGAGCAAAATTAAAAAGAAATAAAATTGCGTGTGATCCTACCATGCAGAGATAGATACTAATAGCATTTTGATGTCTCCCTTTACAAATGCTCTTTATTTTTTTAACAAAATTAGATTGTACTTTCGTATTTTGTAAATCCTTCTTTTGCTTGCTGAATGGTAAACACTGCTCTGTGCAGCAAACATTGAATTGTATTTTTAATTATCTGACATACTATCATACAGATGTCTCCCTTTATCAGAGGCTTATGTTGGTGCCAATATTTTGCTAATATAAAGAATGTCTTGATAAGCATCCTGCTGTGTCAATTTGTTAGCTTATTTTCAATAATTGCAGATTAATATGTAGTTATAAGAAGTAGTACAGAGGATTCTCTTGTACGCTTCACTTGTTTCCCTCAGTGGTAACATCTGGCATAATTACAGCATAGTATTATGCCAGAAAATTGATATTGATACAGCTTACCAACTTTATTTAGATTTCTCCAGTTTTACATGTACTCATGTGTGTATATGTATTTATTTACATACAATTTTATCACACGTATACATTTGTATAACCACCACCATGGTCAAGATGTAGCACTGTCCATCATTACAAGGCTCCCTCACACTGCCTTTTGATAGCTACACTCCTAACCCAACTGTTTAATTTAACCAGAGTTTTCTTTTGTGTTTTATCATTTTGGGACCTGTGCAACACTGGCCTTCATTTTCCTCTGCTATTTTTCTTGGCCAGGGAGGGAATTGTCCTCTTAGTTTAAATTTAGGCTAAATTTAAAGTGAGAAAAATATTGCTTGATTTAAAGACTTACCTTTAAATGAGTTGGTTAATTTGTTTACAGTGAAATTCCCTTTTAATATTGGATATCTAATGGCAGGCATTCAAAAAGAAAATCACTTATGGTCCTACCATACAGAGATAGACAGTGATGGCATTTTGGTGTATACACATTTACAAATGCTCATTTTTTAAAAGAAAATTAAATTGAACTTCCATATTTTATAAATTCTGCATTTGAGGAATGAATGTCCACTGCTATAAGTGGACAAGCGAAAATGTGTGCCCTTATCAAGTTTTCATTTTAGTAAAATGAGTGATCGAAATGAATGGACAAATAAATAAGCAAACAAACGAATAGTTAGATGAATAAAGTAGCTTCTTGTGGAACCAAAGAAGTTTAGAATCCCACTTAGAAAGCTCTTTCCATTGGTAAGGACCCTCCTGATTATTTGGGAGTAAAGAGGGAAATGCCATGTCACTCCCTAAAGTCTGAGAAACCTTCTAGGATCTGAGCCTAGTGGACAGTCTTTGACTCTCTCTTGTGTAGGATTCTTCTCCCGAATAAATATTTTTTCCAGCTTAATCTTCATTGGTTAGTATTCTAACTGCCAGTCATTATTCCCGCACTAGAAGGAACTAATGGTTCCCAACCATACATTTTCACAGGAGAACATAATATTCTCCTTCCCTTGTGTATAAGATTATTCTTTTACTTAAAAAATATCTAAAACCTCTTACTAAAACATTTCATAATGGTTTGTCTTTGTTACATTTGCTTCTATTTAAAAGGGATTTTATTAAAATAATATTAAGAACATCATTCTATATGTTTGGTTTTATTAATACCAGTTAATGAGCTTACATTCCAGTAACCAAAGCTCGATTATTTAATTTGTGGCAGGTGAATTTGATATCTGTAGCTAAAAGGAATTGAAGGCCATGAGATACTGTGCTTAAAATCTATCTGTGTGCATTTGCTCAGACAATTTAAACTAGCCTAGTAATTTAATAGGCAGACAGGCAGGCTAACTGATCTGTTCCATTTAGTATTAAATACTGAATGAATAAGGGGGGTTTGAGAGCTGGTTAAAAGTTACATAATGTGAAGTGTGTAGTTTAGACTTTCTGTGGTGATTTCTCATACTTAATGTAAAGATTTTAAAGGAACATCTATACTTTAACTCGTCTGATGACATTGTGAGAGCCACCTTAATTTACTGGGTATTATTACATTCTCGAATCTTCTCCAGATAGCCTCAGAAGCCTTTGTATACACTGGGCTATTTTAGGAAGTTTACAGTGAGGTAAGACAGAGGCTTATTCTAAGGCATTATCCTGTTGGCCTCTTTGATCTAGGATCCCTTTTGAGAGAGCCACTCATTAGGTAAGTACCCTTCAAAGGAGAGGCAGGGTGCAGAAAATGATAAAATCAATTTATTCTTTCCTTCATGCCAACATGAGAAAAGACAAATCACATTTCTTTAGGAAGGAATCCTAAGTGCCTGGCAATTTGGACAGGATTAATGGAGCCTGGGAGAGGAGTTTTGAAGGCAACTGTTACTTAAAATTGATAAACTCAGTTGCAAGAGAAGTTATGGGGATTGAATGAAATAATGCATTTATAAGAAACTGATTTATAAGCCACAAAAGGCCATATATGTATCATGGTTCGTGACATATTCATATGTTAGGTAAACCCACTGTAATTAGCATACCCTGAGCTCATCTTCAAATTCGAGTTGGCCTCACACTTTGAACAGTTTTTTTGTGTGTGGGGTGAGAGGGGGCTACAGTGTAATTTTCTCTGTAAGCCATGGTTATTTAGAAAAACTTTGCCATGTTCAATTTAAAATATATATTAAATACTATCGTAATATGTCCTGGAGTTCCCTGATGGCTCAGATGGTAAAGAATCTGCCTGCAATGCAGGAGACCCAGGTTTGATTCCTGGGTCAGGAAGATCCCCTGGAGAAGGGAATGGCAACCCACTCTGCGATTCTTGCCTGGGAAATTGCATGGACAGAGGAGCCTGGTGGGCTCCAGTCCATGGGGTCACAAAGAGTCAGAGACGACTGAGTGACTTCCACTTGATGTTAATGTGTCCTACAATATCCCAATCTCTCTGTTCTTATTTGTTTCCTTCTAGTTCTAAAAGTAAATTGAGTCAGCTAAAATACTAGTGAAGCTTTTCTTAGCTTCCTAAGTTACCTGTAGTGATTGAAGACAGGTGGCAGAGAGAAGAACTGCTCATTCAGCAATGGTTGTGGTTTGAGCTGCAGACAGTCACATGATGGGCAGTTGTTTATCACTCAGGATTTCTGTATCTCTCTTGTAACCCTGGAGTTGGTGGTTTAGGGCCTTTAGTGAAAGAGAAAAGACTTAATATACATAAAGTTGGTAAATAAAACTGAACTACAATGAAAATAACTTTAGAATAGTGGAATGGTCTAATTAGCTTGAGGCAAGGAACAGAAAACTGCACATTCCAGAGGTTCATGCAAGCAGCGAAGTAACCAGGGACTGGCACTCCATCTGCCTTGATGCTTTGTCATTCTCTGCACATGAGATTCTGCATATGTTTTTCTCTGCACCTCAGGATGCAAGGTGTTTGCCTCAGTTCCAACCATTCTATCCACATTCCTGCTGTCAGACAGGAGAAGGGAACCTCCCTGCCATTTAAGCTGCCCATACCATCCATTGACATCTGAGTCATTTAACAATTTATTTGATAAATAGTTGTTGGGTATCCATTGCTTGCAAAGACTGCTCTAAACCAGAGGCACTCACCACTCTTCTAAGTGGACACAAAGGACAAAGATCTCTCCATTCTAAGTAGGTACAAGAACCAGAGCAGGGAAGAGGCACACTGATCAGTGTTTACAGATGGTCACATGTAGATACAAGAAAGCAGGAAAACCTGGACTTCAGCTGGGTGGCTGTATGTCCGGCTAACTCTCAGGGAGTCTACTACCAAGGAAAGAAAGAGGTGGAGAGGTATTAAGGGCAACTAGCCGTCTTTGCTGAAATGAGAAAAGTATGGAAGAAAAATCAACTGATATTTTATCTCACTGAATATTTAAAAATAACTTTGCAACTACACTTTTAGTGATAGCATTCCTCTCAGATATTTACTTGTGTATATGTGGGTTCAGTAAGTATTTGAGTTCATTTCTGGGTACCAGCATTGGTAAACTATGGGAGAGTCATGTGGTGAGTGAACAGATTGGGAGGTACCTGAAAAATATGTTTATGGTTGGAATAGCTGATGGGTGAGGGGTGTTAGTCTAGAGAAGACCAAGAGACACATTCTCCCTCCAACTATTAAAGGGGTGACAGGAGAGGAAAGAAATGGACTTGATTTATGCTGCCTGAGATGATTGTGCCTGAGCACAGTTATTCTTTAAGAAGACGAAGGCCTTCCTACAGTGCTTTGTAGCAGTCAGAACTCTATGCTCTTTTGAAGTGGTTTCTGAGGTATGTCGGCAAATCCTGGGGGGAGGGGTGCTATAGAGAGAGTCCCCTTCCCCAGGGACGGGCGGAAGGGTGATCTCCACAGTTCCTTTCAGTGTGTAATTCTACCAGTCATTCTGCTAAATGAGTGATCTGGAACTTGAAGACTTAGGAGATGCTGGAATCTTGTTTCTTCTCTTAAGGAACTCTTTTTGAAATGCAGAAACTTTTGCCAAAAGCCAAAATGACTGCTTGGTCTAGGACACTGTCCCCTCAATAGGACCACAAGTACAAGACCTATCCTGTACTTGTGTATACTGCATTTATTTTTCATAAGACTCTTTAGATATGACATGCACGAGCCAAGCAGAGATGTGTTTCACAAATCATCACAGAGAAAGAATCAGTAGTTAAATTGTGTGTCAGGTAGAATCAAGACCCCTTCAACTCTCCTTGCCCTACGGAATGTACTATCTCTGATTAAAATGCTTTCAGAGGATTAAACTAGCTCAGGCATATATACTATTCAGTTCATGCAGACTTTGGGTAATGAGATTAATATTACCAGTGAACAGTTCTTAAGTGCTTATTACATGTCAGGCAGGGGCTATTTACTTCACCTGCATATGATTGCCACCTCCTTTGAGATGGGGAGTCTTATGACCCCCAGTGTGTAAATGTAGGAACTGAGGCTCAGACACCTGGAGCTCAAATACAAGTCTGACACTACAGGCTATGATCGTAACCACTGACAGTTTGTATCACTCCTTCTCCTAGTGAAGAAGAGGTTGTCATCTTAAGAATTTTATTTGGTGATGCTGGGATCCAGTTTTGGTTGAATAGTGGATGGCAGCAGGCACATAGGTTCTTCTTTCAACTTGCATTAGGGAAGCAGGAGAGCAAGCCAGGTTGATGGTGGGAGGGAGGGGGCAGGAAGAGAGCTAGTTGGAGGAGGCCTTTGAACTCAGCTTCCTTATCATAAAACAAAATAGGGGAGACACTGTCTTCGGCCAAAAACATGTACTAGATGTATAGTTTTAATAGTGAAAAATGTCAGTCAAATGGGTCCCTTGGTTTTTAGTGGAAATACAAACATTTTCAGAGCTAGAGTGGTATAATCTTTCAGCTTAAATAATCATAATCAGCAGTTAAATAATCTAAATGCTCATGAATTTGTAGAGTTGAAAGTATTCCAAGCACCGCACTTCATGTTATCTCCATCCGCGCAGCAGTAGCTCCACGGGGGCTTGGGAAGATCAACCATTAACAAAGGGAAAGAGAATCGTACAAGCCTTCCAACCTCCTAAAATGTGGCAAGTTAAAGGGGGCAGTTGTGGTCCTTCTTTCAATCCAAGAGCAGCTTTCTTTTGGAGAAATTTTGTTAACTGCTTGATTGAAGGATGTACAGGATACTGGCAGCTTAAGCCCCAGGAGGCAAGGTATGGGGCAGCTGTATACCAGGAAGAGAAGCCAAGGGGTGGGCACTACAAGCAGGGTCACAGATCAGGTCCTGAAATGATAATTCTCCGGGGCAGTGAGCAGGGCTCTCATGACTTAAGTTCACATCCCGAATCTGCCAAGTGTGACTGAGTGAGCCAAAGCCAGCCTGACCCTCCAACCGTAAACAAGGCTCTGGACTCAGATGACCAGGTTGATAGCTCCTGATTCTCTCAAGCAGTAGTTCTCACCCTGGCCGTAATTTTGCCCCTTAGGGACATTTGGTGAGACTGGAGATGATATTGTTGTCACAGCTCAAGGGAAGATGCTACTGGCAGGTAGTGTGTAGAGACCAGCGATGCCACCAAGCATCCTACAATACGCAGGATCGCCTAACAGTAAAGAAGTAGATGTTTTTTCAGGAATTCTGTTGCTTTTTCAATGATCCAGCAGATGTTGGCAATTTGATCTCTGGTTCCTCTGCCTTTTCTAAATCCAGCTTGAATATCTGGAAGTTCACAGTTCATGTACTATTGAAGCCTGGCTTGAAGAATTTTGAGCATTACTTTGCTAGTGTGTGAGATGAGTGCAATTGTGCAGTAGTTTGAACATGCAGTGGCATTGCCTTTCTTTGGGATTGGAATGAAAATTCACCTTTTCCAGTCCTGTGGCCACTGCTGAGTTTTCCAAATTTGCTGGTGTATTGAGTGCAGCGCTTTCACAGCATCATCTTTAGGATTTAAATAGCTCACCTGGAATTCCATCAGCTCCACTAGCTTTGTGTGTAGTGATGCTTCCTAAGGCCCACTTGACTTAGCATTCCAGGATGTCTGGCTCTAGGTGAGTGATCACACCATTGTGATTATCTGGGTCATGAAGATCTTTTTTGTATAGTTCTTCTGTATATTCTTGCCACCTCTTCTTAACATCTTCTACTTCTGTTAGGTCCATACCATTTCTGCCCTTTATTGGGCTCATCTTTGCATGAAATATTCCCTTGGTATCTCTAATTTTCTTGAAGAGATCTCTAGTCTTTCCCATTCTATTGTTTTCCTCTATTTCTTTGCATTGATTATTGAAGAAGGCTTTCTTACCTCTCCTTGCTATTCTTTGGAACTCTGCATTCAAGTGGGTGTAATTTTCCTTTTCTCCATTGCCTTTAGCTTCTCTTCTTTTCTCAGCTATTTGTAAGGCCTCCTCAAGCAACCATTTTGCCTTATTGCACTTCTTTTTCTTGGGGATGGTCTTGATCCCTGCCTCCTATACAATGTCACCATCCTCCGTCCATAGTTCTTCAGGCAATCTATCAGATCTAATCCCTTGAATCTATTTGTCACTTCCATTGTATAATCATAAGGGATTTGATTTAGGTCATACCTGAATGGTCTAGTGGTTTTCCCTACTTTCTTCAATTTAAGTCTGAATTTGGCAATAAGGAGTTCATGATCTGAGCCACAGTCAGCTCCCAGTCTTATTTTTGCTGATTGTATAGAGCTTCTCCATTTTGGCTGCAAAGAATATTATCAATCTGATTTCAGTATTGACCATCTGGTGATGTCCATGTGTAGAGTCTTCTCTTGTGTTGTTGGAAGAGGGTGTTTGTTATGACCAGTGCATTCTCTTGGCAAAACTCTATTAGCCTTTTCCCGGCTTCATTCTGTACTCCAAGGCCAAATTGGCCTGTTATTCCAGGTATCTCTTGACTTCCTACTTTTGCATTCCAGTCCCCCATAATGAAAAGGACATCTTTTTGGGGTGTTAGTTCTAGAAGGTCTTGTAGGTCTTCATAGAACCGTTCAACTTCGGCTTCTTCAACATTAGTGTTTGGAGCGTATACTTGGATTACTGTGTTGTTGAATGGTGTGCCTTGGAAATAAACAGAGATCATTCTGTAGTTTTTAAGATTGCATCCAAGTATTACATTTCAGACTCTTGTTGACTGTGAGGGCTACTCTATTTCTTCTAAGGGATTCTTGCCCACAGTAGTAGATATAATGGTCATCTGAGTTAAATTCACCCATTCCTGTCCATTTTAGTTCGCTGATTCCTAAAATGTTTATGTTCACTCTTGCCATCTCCTTTTCGACCACGTCCAATTCACCTTGACTCATAGACCTAACATTTCAGGTTCTTGTGCAATACTGCTCTTTACAGCATCAGAATTTATTTCCATCACCAGTCACATCCACAACTGGGAGTTGTTTTGCTTTGGCTCCATCTCCTCATTCTTTCTGGAGTTCTCCACTGATCTCCAATAGCATATTGGGCACCTACCCACCTGGGTAGTTCATCTTTTAGTGTCATATCTTTTTGCCTTTTCATACTGTTCATGGGGTTCTTCTCAAGGCAAGAATGCTGAAGTGGTTTGCCATTCCTTTTTCCAGGACCACATTTTGTCAGAATTCTTCACCAAAAAGCTATGTTTTTTCCAGCTGAGTGCCAAAGAATTGATGATTTTGAACTGTGGTGTTGGAGAAGACTCTTACGAGTCCCTTGGACTGCAAGGAGATCAAAGTCCTAAAGGAAATCAGTCCTGAGTGTTCATTGGAAGGACTGATGAAGGTGAAGGTGAAGTTGCTCAGTCATATCCGACTCTTTGCGACCCCATGGACTGTAGCCTACCAGGCTTCTCCGTCCATGGGATTCTCCAGGCAAGAATACTGGAGTGGGTTACCATGTCCTTCTCCAGGGGATCTTCCCGATCCAGGGATCGAACCCGGGTCTCCCACATTGGAGGCAGACACTTTAACCTCTGAGCCACTGAAGCTGAAACTCCAATACTTTGGCCCCCTGATGCGAAGAACTGACACATTGGAAAATACCCTAATGCTGGGAAAGATTGAAGGCAGGAGGAGAAGGGGATGACAGAGGATGAGATGGTTGGATGTCATCACTGACTTAATGGACATGAGTTTGAGCAAGCTCCGAGTTGGTGATGGACAGGGGAGCCTGGCATGCTGCATTCTGTGGGGTCACAAAGAGTCAGACATGACTGAGCGACTGAACTGAACAGCAAAGAATGATCCAGCTCCAAATGCCAGGAGTGCCAAGGCTAAGCAACTCGTTACTTGCCTCCCTTTTTAAAATTGGTGTTTTTTAAATGAGGGGAGAGAGAAAACTTACTAGGTTCTCATCTCTGATTTAGCTTGACTTATTTTCAAAGGGGAAATGTGTTTCCCCCATTCAACATCATGATTTTGGCCCAGAGGCCTTGATGGTCTGGGTTCTTCTTGTGTTTTGTGCAACTCTGACTTGATTCTGGATTGCTTTCTTGGGACTATAGACCCCAGAGAAATTGGCACAAGTCTGAGATCTAAATTCCTAAGAGACTGTGCTCCCTGTACGATATAAATCCTGGCTAAGATACAAAAGACCTAATCCCCAATGCCTACTGCTCAGTGGACCATGCAGTCCTCTCCAGCTCCAGTGTTCCATCATTCTGTAACTTCTGGATCTCTCTGGTCCTCACTTTGTCCAACTATAAATGAAGGGTATGGGATTGGCCAGTCCTCCAGCCAGGCCTCTAAACTGATGCCCCTTTTACTCTCTCTCTCTCCCCTTGTTCATCCTTTTCCACTTGTTCCTTCTTTCATCACAACCCATTAGGTAGTTAGGTTTTTTCCTATGAACCATTTCTTGCAATGATTATTTTGAGCAAAAAGGAGAGAAGTAAAATAAGGCCACTGCCAAAGTGGGAGAATGTATTCCAGAGCTGTGGCATCAATGGGACAGACTGTGGTCCAGATGCCAGCTCTTTCCCAGAAGAGAGAGGGCAGGACTTGGGGGAAATCCCAGCTTGAAGGTTTTCTGTCTCCCTGTATCATCTTTGCAAAAGTAAAATAAACTGTAGGTATTATTGTGGGATGCCTCAGCCCTGAGGAGGTAGAGGGGAAACATCAATAACTGCAGCCCAGTGACAGAGGGCATCATGACAAAGGCTCCAAGTCACTGAAGACCTCCAGGATGAAGCAGAGAGTGGAGGTGAGGAAGGTTTTGGATGTTCTTTGTCCCTGGAAAGCACTTAATGAAAGTTTGTGGAAGGAAGGAATGAATGCTGATGGAAATTATGCTCTGCCTATTGCTAGTGGTTTCTCCCTCCCGTCCCTACCTTTTCCATTCTCGCCTTCTCTTCAACCCAATCTCCTCTTTCTTCTTCTTTCCTTTACCTCATGTTCCTCTCTCCTTTCTTTCCTCTCCTTTCCCTACCCCTATTCTGGTGCCCTACAAAGTGAGAGGTGTCAAAATATTTTCTGTACTTTGTTAACAAAAGTTATGACCAACCTAGATAGCATATTGAAAAGCAGAGACATTACTTTGCCAACAAAGGTATGGCTAGTCAAGGCTGTGGTTTTTCCTGTGGTCATGTATAGATGTGAGAGTTGGACTGTGAAGAAGGCTGAGCGCTGAAGAATTGATGCTTTTGAACTGTGGTGTTGGAGAAGACTCTTGAGGGTCCCTTGGACTTCAAGGAGATCCAACCAGTCCATTCTGAAGGAGATCAGCCCTGGGATTTCTTTGGAAGGAATGATGCTAAAGCTGAAACTCCAGTACTTTGGCCAGCTCATGCGAAGAGTTGACTCATTGGAAAAGACTCTGATGCTGGGAGGGATTGAGGGCAAGAGGAGAAGGTGACGACAGAGGATGAGATGGCTGGATGGCATGACTGACGTGATGGACGTGAGTCTGAATGAACTCGAGGAGTTGGTGTTGGACAGGGAGGCCTGGCGTGCTGCGATTCATGGGGTCGCAAAGAGTCAGACACGACTGAGCAACTGAACTGAACTGAACTGAATGATTCCCTTGCTAGATTCTAATTTTAACTATTGAGCAGGAGGCAGACCTGGGAAAGAGTGTGTGTGTGTGTGTGTGTGTGTGTGTGTGTCACACACATGCATGTTGGAGGGCAGAGAAGGGGCTGGCTCTGGCAATCATGCCATGAATGAGATCTTGAGGGGAAGCTGCTCAGTTTCTCAGGAGCAAAGCAATTGAGAGCTAGAGCCTGAAACCAAGTCGCCAGTCAAGAACAGCCAAAGTCTTTTGTTTTCTAGTCATGGAATTTGGGAGCCAATGGATTGTGAAAACTGAAATGCAGTGTTTGACTTGATCTTTGGGTTAAGCCAATATCCCTGGGATCTTCATTTGAACCTGCAGGAGGCTTTGGCCAACTTCTTTGAGAATCTGTTAATACTCACACCCAAGCCTTCACTTCCTTGAAGAGATTTGCAGAGTACACTGCAGCTTGTGCCAGCATGCAGTTATGATAAAAGTTAAATTGTCTTTCTGTTCTGTTTTGAAAATGGTGTTTAGGTGTTCAGTTTATGAGCCCTGAGCTTGGTGCTTCTTTCTCTTCTTGGCTCTATCTCTGGATGTTTTCTTGAAAAAGTTCCCTTCAGTGCATTTCTAAGGCTTTATTCTAAGGCAGTATGGTAGGTCCAGTGGTTATTCGCTGCTCTGCCCTCCACCTGCCATTCTTTGAGAGGGGAGACTGTGCCCTGGAACGCTGCCCCTGTAGGATGCATTGCAGGGGTTCCTTTGCTGTCTGACTTCTGGTGGGTCCAGGGCCTGAAGCAGGCACTGCAGGAGATGGGAGGGTGCATGCATGACAAGTTGCTTCATTCACGTCACACTCTTATGCTGGAAAGGGTCGCCATGCCCTCCTCCAGGGAATCTTCCTGACCCGGGAATGAAACCTGTGTCTCTTGTGTCTCCTGCATTGGCACATGGGTTATATACCGCTAGTACCACCTGGGAAGCCTGATGAAGTGTGGGAAGAGAAAAAGACTAGAGAGTTTCCTCCCTGTTCCTTTCTGGCACTGGGACCACATCTCTGGCAGTAGGGACTTCTCCCATGACTGTAGCTCCTCTTAGCAGTGCCCCATCCATAATTCCCATTGGCACTGGGATTAACTCATATTTCCTGTTGCCCCTTTAGCCCAAGGTGCAGTAATAGCCACCCCCTTGTTGCCATTTCCCCGGTGCCTCAGCACATTTGTTTTATTAATCTTGACCGCCTGTCCTCTGTAGTCCTTTCACTGAAGTCTCCTCACTGGACCTGTCTGTGGTGAATTCTGTTTCTGGCCAAATATAGACCAGTGCAGTGGGGAAGATCATGGTGCTGTAGTCATAGGTGTGAAATTTGTTACAATGGTTTGAGAAAACATTGTTTAAAAATGTTTACACTTCCCATTGTAAGTAATTTTGGAAAAAGAAGCAGAATGCTTGATGCTACAGTCAAAATATTAAAACAAAACTGTCATTCTGTGGTTTTATAAAAATAGTTGGTTTTTAAATGACCCTTGAATATGAATGACTGCTGCTGTGACAGTCCCAGAAAGATGCGAAGCTGATGTTCCCAGAGTCAGCCTCAGTCTTAGGACTAGTGAAAACAGCCCCCTGTTCCTGCCATATACAAGGAATAAATTCCCCTTCCATATTCTTTAGGCCTGGGGGAGTTTGTTTGACTGAACATGGATGAGTTTTTTGAGATGGAAGGAAAGAGAGCATTCTAGAAGTCCTGGGCTACAGTACAAGACAGCTGCCTCCAGGGCCTGACATCTTTACAGCCAGGCTCAGGGCACTTGGGAGTCCCATAAAGTTAAAGGCATTGCATCTTTGATCAGCAACTGCTCTAATGCAGACCTCCAGACTGAGGTGCAAGCTCAGCATGCCTACTCATTGATTCAGTCACTGTTCAGACATTGACTCAGCTCATTCATGAAACAAGTGATCCAGGAAGTCACAGTTGTTTATTGAGACAATGAATGAACAATTTCATGTCCAGTTATGGGATTAGAAAGTTGAATGTAGAATTGCAGCTGGGATGAGTGTGCAAAAAAGGAAAGATCTTTGGAGAGAGGAGAGCATCCTACAGGTAGTAGAAGGGGTCCTTTAGGATAAACCATGAAGAGTTGAGTGAGTGAGAGTTCACTAAATTGAAGAGGCAGGCTAGGTGAGTGGAGTTAGGTCAGAGAGCACATTCTAGGAGGAGGAGATTCCCTGTGCAAAGGCCCTATGGTAGAAGTGAGCAACATGCTTTTACTTAATTCACAGGAGGCCTGTGTGGTGGAAGCACAGGGACCGAGGGGGAAAGCAGGATTGACTGAGGCTGGAGGGATGGCAGGAGCCAGACTACTCATGGGGGCCGTGGTCAGATTATTGATACTTATCCTAGGAACAAGAACCCACTGTGAGTGAAGTAACATGATCAGATTATGATTTGAAAATAATAAAAAGCAATTACAGTGTACTTACCATGTGCCAGAAACTTTTAAAGACCTTTGTAAATATAAACTTAGTATCTTCACAGCTTCCTCTAAGATAAATACTGCTGTCATTCTCATACTACTTTTGAGGGAAGAGAGGCACAAAGAAGTTAACCAGCCCAGGGTCTCAGAGCCCAGGTAGGATTTGAGCCTCTCAGAATCGCCCTGTAGTCTTGCCACTTTGCTTGACCACCACAGCACACACAGGCTTTTGTGTGGAGCATAGATTTGGATGTGGGCATACTACTAGGAAGCTGCTGAAGTTTTTGAGGTGGGAAGAGATTATCCTAGGATGATGGCAGTGGAGATGGAGAGAAATGGAAGTTTTCAAGAGACCTATAGGGAGCTGAGTTTATTGGACTAGGTTTAGATTGACTGCTGGAGTGGTGGAGATAGGCATCCCTCTCTTCCCCTTCTTCCTGCCAGCTCTCTGTTCTGTTTCTCTGAAAACTTTCATGCCTTTATGCAGGAGGACTGTGAGGGAATTGTTGTGGCAACTATTGCTCTAGTCCAGAGTTTCTTAACGGCAGCCCTTCTGATGCTGGGCTGGTTAATTCTTTGTTGTGGGAGCTGTCTTATGTTTAATAGCATCTGTGGCCTTTACCTAGTAGATGGTGGGAACAATCCCCCACCTCCATTTGCAACAATCAAAAATTCCCCCAGGTATTTCTGGAAGTCCCCTTTGAAGGAAAAATATCCCTTGAATGAGAAGTGCAAGTCTACTCCTGTGTATATCTACAGTTTCTCATCTTGGACTAGCAGCCTACCACCTCCCTGGAATACTGTGAGCCTTGAGCCAGTGTGTTAGTGGTATTAGTGAAGTTTTAAACTGGCCCATGCCCAACATGTAGGCCTTCTGCCTTCTGGAAGCAGGCAGTCCTAGATTGGGTAGATTCAGAAAGTTTAGAAAGGAGCCTTTCCCACTATTTAACAGTGTCATTCATCTTTGTCTTTAGTGGGGTAGCTTAGACACCTGCCTATAATTCAGGGCCATTTTCTTTAGGGACACATAACTCTTTAGTTCTAGGAACTGATTTCAAGATGAACTTTGTGTAATCTGCTCTCATGTGTGGGCATTGCCTGAATCTTATGTTTCTGGAACAACTGTTTTCTCAATAGCTCCAAAACTTTCCTGTGAAGACTTTGATTTCTTTAGAAGGCCTTTCATACTCTGATTTCTTTTCAGGCTGCATAAATCTTTCACCTTTTACTAGAGCTTTCCATGGAAAAGGCCTTTCAATGAAGAATATATCAAAGTTAGATAAGCTTCTCATTTGGAATGATAAATTTATCAAGTGCCTGTATTTAGAGAATTTTAAAGAATTTTGCAATGTAAACTAAGAATAAATAAATAGCAATAGAAATTTGTTATTTCACTGAAAAAAAAAAAAAAAAGAAAATTCCCTACTAAATAATATATTTTTAAAAAGTACCTTGAATAGTCTGCCTTTTAATGTAAAACCCATGCTGGCATATGAGGAGAAATACCCAAATGAAACATGACTCTAAGTTAGTGTTGATGAAAACTGGGTTTTATCTTTTTTTAAAGGACGGGTGCTTCCATGGAACAGAGAGGTGTATTCCTGTGAGAATCATCTCTTGTCTGTCTAATTGATGGCCCAATGAGCTAGGGTAAATTTCTGTTAGACCTTTTTTTTTTTTTTTTTAAAAGATGTCAATTGCATACAAAAGTAAAATCAAACTCCACTTCCCCTTCACCTAACTTCAGCCATTACTCAACTCATTGGCAGTACTGTTTGCTTCCTATCCCACATTTCCCCACTCCTATGCCTCGGTTATTTTGAAGCAAATCCCAGACGTTATATCATTTCATTCATAAATATTTCAATATAAACATTCTTTTTTTTAGATAAACATTTGTGACAGCAAATTACAAACACTTTAAGGTGGAGGATAATTCTAATGAAGGCTTTCCCCCATAAATTTGAAACTCACCGGAATCCAAATGTGAGAGGTTTAGATTCTGATTTTTTTAAATGTTGCTATAAAACTGCAAAATGGACCATTTAATGGTATTATATAGGGAAATCCAAAAAATTTATACTGCCTGACACATTCTTCAATTGATTTCTGGCTCTATTCACCCTGGCTTATGCTTATGTCTCAATGTTGTCAGAACTGACATGATTACATCATGGTAGACTTTTTGTTCCCTCTTGGTGATTATTGACATTTCTACACATGACTGGAAGGACGGGCCTTTCTTGGTCTTATGTCTTTTCAATTTCTTGACTGAATGGTAACTCTTCAAGATTTTGAAGAAAGAAAACAGACAACAACTTTTGTTGAAGGGTGACCATAAACTAATGGTTAGTCTCATCTTTATGCCTAAGGGTTCTTGGGTTTTGATTAATGGTAACTTTTCTACAGAGAATGTAGCTGAGATTAAGCTCTCTTTGTAATAAGATTAAACTCCCAAATCTCTACTGAGGCCTGAACATAACTATTTTGCTTATTGTACTATTTTTGTTGATGATGATCTCTGCTTGTTCCCAAAAGCCCCATTTCCTTGGGAATTTTTTTTTTTTTTTTGATTCAGTTATTCTAGAGCAGCCATCCCAAACCTTTTTGGCACTTGTCACCAGTTTCGTGGAAGATAATTTTCCCATGGACAGGGGTCGGGGAGATAGTTTCAGAATGATTCAAGTACATTACATTTATTGTACACTTTATTATTATTGTATCAGTTCCACTTCAGATCATCAGACATTAGATCCCAAAGGTTGCAGACCCCTGCTCTAGGATGTTTGTTGTTTAATTAATTCAATCATAATTCATTGAGCAAGAGGTAGGCTTCTCCCACTGTCCTATATGCTGATCTAATCATGGCTCAGACATAGTCCCCATTTTCCCAGAGGTTAACTCCAGTCTTGATGTTTTAATTATTAGGATGGATCTTGTACATCCAACCTGGATGATTTTAGGGAGGAGCAGAATGATTTCCATCTCTAAACATCTTCTTTGCCCTTTTCTCCCTCAACTAGGTTACCAGGGTATATCTTTGGGTTGAGCTAGATGTTTGTCTTGGGCTTGGTATTTCAACCTGGTTGCTCTAGAGGGGAATGATTTAGGAATGCATAACAGGTGGGCCAAGAACTTGGGCAACAGTCTTGCCCCACTTGCAGTAGAAGGTGGATAGAGAAGGTGTCCCAAAAGGATAGGGAAATTTGAAGGTTAGGGTCTCACACCAAAACAGACTTTATATCCATCACATTTTGGTTGACAGTTGGCCTTGAGCCAGGCAAGACTACATGATGATGATTAAGTGTGTCATCATGAAAACTTAGTGTTTCATATCACCTAGCCTGTCCTCTCATCTGGTGATGCTCCCTAAATTGCAACAGCATTTCTGGAAAGAGGTCTTTTAACCTCTGCCCAGCATCAGGGTTGATGAGGAATACATTAGCACAAGAGTCAAGAGACTGGGCTTTGAAAGGAAAGATGACTTGGGTTTATATCTCTGCTTTGCCATTTACTCTTCTTGCACTGTGACACTGACAAATGTATAAATGACATTACCTTGCCTGTGGAGTTTCTCTGATGATTAAATGAGCGAATACATATAAAACACTTAGCACAGATCTATATTTAGCAACTCTTAATAACTCTTTCAGTGTTCTCTCAGAGAACTGTCCCTTAAATGTCTGCCTTTTGTTGCACCGTAATAATTTTATTTGTCATGTCACCCTCTTGCTTTTTTATTATTTTGCATTTTGCTTTTTGGGGCACATAAGTTTAGCCCTTCTTAATGATTCTTGAGTATTTAAGACTGTTCTTCTGTCGTGTCCTATTCTCAGTAGCCCCCATGCTACAGAATCTTCTTATCTCCAAAGTCCCCAGTTCTTCTTTGTCTTCTTCTAACAGGTTTAGAGGACCCTTAATAGTCTAACCCATGTCTGTTAGATATTCTTTGGATTCTTTTTCTGTGTATTCCACAATTAGTCACTGGGCACTTTCTATGGATAGGGCATTGAGTCCAGCCCTATTAACATGCTTCCAACCTAGTGAAACTTATGCACTAATGAGGAAGATGGAGTAAGAACTCTGATAAGAAAAAGAAAAAAAAAAAAAAAGAACTCTGATAAGAAAGGCCCCGGGGCGGGGGGTCGGGGTGGGGACAGTATTAGGACATTGAATCCAGATTGGAAGGAAGCATGGGGGCTTAAGGAAACTTCCAGGAGGAATAAAGGTCTGATATGAGACCTAATGGGTGAGAGATGTGAGCCAGGTAATGAAGGGGGATAGGAGGAGTATTTCATATGGGACTTAAAATCAAATACAGTATTTAAATGGCCAACAATTAAATAGATGGGACCCTGCTAAGAACCCAAACAACTCTGGAAGATTCTGCTGAAAAATGTCCACCTCCATAGGGAGAGGGGATCAAAAATGTCATTCCCATAAGTATGCAATAATAGCTAACCTTCTACCACAGCACCCTTGCCTCCTAACCTTATCTTTACCTTAAAACAAATAGTTTCCCCTCCAAGCAGGTTAGAGTGCCCTTTTTCCTGCATTCTCACATTCTTCGTGACATGTGGTCGTTGAAAGTTGGCTACTAACCCAAGTCATTTTTCGCAAGCTGCCATTGGAGATGCTATCTACACAATGTATAGTAACACTGTTTACATTCACATTGGCCAGCTGTAACTGGATATGAAATTTTCAGCATTACCTTTCTTGCATGATGGTATCAGAAATAATTTATATGTTTATAATAAGAAAGGATTTTTTAAAAAATAAGGTACACAATGAAAGGGGTTCCCAGAACTGGTCTGGAATTTTTCAAGGAGATATTGAGTGTGGAAAAGATTTAAAACTCCAGCTTGGAGTTTGCTTTTCAATACAACTAATAGCGTATACAGGAAAATCCGTGCCAGCAAACTTGAACAGCTTTCTGTTGCATAGCCGAATGTTTTATTATTTTAATTTTTGAAATAATACAAAAAAAAAAAAAAAAAGAACTACCAAAAGAATATAAAACCTTAGTAAGAAACGATTTGATTCCTGCCAAGGCTGACTTCAACCAAAATGGGCCTCTGCCCTTTAGCATCTCTGAAAACACGCTTTCTTCTTTAAGCTTCATTAACTAAAGACATAATAATGATCACAATAGGATGGTGTTTCTATTGAGTAGCAGCCAATGGAGGACCAGGAGAGCCTTAGCCTCTGATGCCAAAGTCCACAAGGCAAGGGCTCTCTAAAATCAGCTGGGAGAGAAAGAGACCTGGATTCCTTTTTTTTTTTTTTTTTTTTTGCCGACTGAGTGAATTATGCCCCTGTCTCATGAACTGTCTTACCATCATTTCCTTGGGCCTCAGTTGCACCCAGAGCAGAAGTGATTAGCTATAGGCTCAAAAGGTTCTTAAATCCAGCCAAGAAACCAGTTACAGGAATGCAGCAGATGTTCCTGCATCTTAGATGTGGGTTGTATAATCTCTTGCTTGCCACACCTGCAGGGCCAAAGCCTGCCTGTTGGAGATACAGAGTTTAACTCTACACATATATTTGTGTACAGACCACACACATACTCATGCTTCCTGATAAGACCCAGAGGTATACAGGCTACTTCATTTAAAGATTAAGGAACTAGTAAATTCATCTATAATATGTTAAAATGTACACAGGGTCAGTAAGGCAGGAGAGAAGAGGTCATCTGTTATCATGGAAGAGTCAAATGACCCATGGAAGAGTCAAATGAATACAGCAAATTATCTGTACTAGATCTGAAATTCTGTGAGTGTTACATATTTTAACAGAATAATAGATTGGATGATATAGATTCATTGTGTTATTGTTAAAAGTAGTAAATGATATTTTTGTAGGGCTTTGAAATTATAAAAATGCTTTCTCTTGTGTGATGTTTTCAAGTGACTAATAGCATGGATGTTACATCTCTTTTCATATCTGATAAATCAAGAATTACTTATTTCAAATAAGACTTCTTTTAAAAAACAGAAATTAAATGTGCATATTGTGAGAATACTGACTAGCATCAGGAAGAAAGTGTTTACCTGAGAAAAAGACTTGATGTTTGGATTTTTTTTCTAATCTCTTTTCCTTTGCATACATTTTGCATAGTCATGATTTTACTGCTACTATTTGCTCTGTTTTTTCTTTTACATGGAACAATGCTTCTTATTCTCCAGTTAGTATAAAAAATTTTTATTAAAAAAATTGAATATGGTAGGAATAGTGCATATACAGTCACTGTGGGGAAAGGGAATCCTTATAGTTTAGTTTGGAACTATGTACAAGGTTTAGCTATTTTCTAAATTTGATTGTAGTGATGGGTTCACAACTGAATATACTACAACTCATTTACTTGTACACTCTAAATGGGTGAATAGTGCAATATGTGAATTATATCTCAATAAAGCTATTAAAAGTGTAGGGCTCTGCACAGTATTAAGAGGTCTCCCTGAGTCAGTGCTAGGAGCTGAAAGCAGACAGAGAAGATTGTATAATTAGGTCATGGCATTATAACTTAGACATGAACTTTTTCAGTGATTCCACAGAGGTGAGAGAGCAATTCATTTAGCCTGTGAGGTAGGGAGGACTTTGAGGAGTGATATTTAAACTAAGTCGTAAAGACTGATAGAAGTCCAGTGGATGAAGGAGTGGAAGTATCATAGCGATGTGGGTAATAAGAACTCAGTAAGGACTTTTTAAATAGGAGTTATAGTGATGCTGATGATAGGGATGTTGGTAGTGATGATGGACGATGATGATAGTAGTGATGATGACGACTGTAAGAGGATCAGGGCAGTCATGGTTGTGGTGATGGAATAACGTTGAAGATAATGATGGTGGCAGCATGATAATAGTAGTGGTAATGGTGGTCGTGGAAATGATTTTACAAAGACTGAATTTGAGGAACTTCTCAGGCCACTAAGTGATGTGCTTCTAGGCATCTGCAGCCATTGGTCTTGAGCGGCACATGGCAGGTAGTCAAGAACACCTATCATTGGCTAGTGCCTCACTTTTTGATCAAATATCATCTTTCATCCAGACTTGTAGGAGCTGTTTATCAGCCTATAAAAGAGGAGCTAAACATTTAAGCAGTTAGTCAGTTGCTGCACTTGGACCTGAAATATAGTGGTTCATACTCTTGCAGTGAGAAACTACTCATGACAATGACTGGCCTGCTGTGGAGGCTACCATGGATCTAAGTGCTGGGTATCACCATGACCCCTTCCATGAAAGTTTTGAGTTAAAAATACTAGGATGAACTACTTGAAATTGCTGTATTTTAGGTCAAAAATAGTTAAATAGCAGCCATTTCATCTGGATTAGGCTATAATCTACCTTGTGCTGATTTATATCCTACCCTCTTCACTAAATGTGTGAAATAGCCAGGAGGAGTCAAAAGCTGATACATGTTATTCTGCCATTATGATAGCATATGCGGCATTGATTCTGTGTGTGTGTGTGCATTTGCATGCATATTTGCATGCATGTATGTCTGTATGCATGTATGTATGTGTGTATAGAAGAAGTATATAGATCGATACTTTTCAGTGCATTAGCCATGGACCTTCTGTGACTACTGAGCATTTGAAACATGCTTGTCCAAACTGAAGTATGATATGAATGTCAATACACTCCTGATTTCAAAAATTTATTATGAAAAAAAGAATACAGATTATTTCAGTATTAATTTTATATTTATACTGAAATAATATTTTGAATAAATTTGGCTAAATAAAAAGATTAATAATAATTTCAATTGCTTCTTTTTGCCTATTTTTAAAGTGGTTACTTGAAAATTTGGCTTGTATTTCTATTGACAGTGTTGCTACAGACAAAAAGGATTTTTAAAGTCCTTTGCAGTGTAATTTTTTGGCAGATTCAAGAGGAAGACAATTCAAAGTGGCTTTTAGAAATTGCCCTTGGATATCCTGAGCCCAAATCTGCTTCAGTTTCCGCAAAAGAGGAAGGAAAACCAATCTGGTCTCTAAAATCTACATTTTGAAAATGGCCTTATAGACATGTATTCCCTCTGTAATATACAAAATAAATTCTAGCAGCTCATAGTTTTTCCATGTACTTATAGTATTTTCTTTGCTTTTACTTTTTGTTCTCTGTGTTCTTCCTGTCATCACTTTATCAAAATATTGAGGCCCTGGCATCGAGCAAGTAGAGATATTCAAGATACATAAATGCCTCACTTATTCAGTACTGAGTTTATCTGAATCACTTGGGGATTGGCTAAGTGTATAAGCATTCGGGTTTCTCTGAAATTGAGACCATGCCACGCAGTACGGGATTAGTGGAGAGAAAAGTGTGTCAGTCTCCTGGCGCTGACAATTTGAACTGTCAGGGTCAGGGCCCTGTGGTCTCCTTTTGCTCCCCTAATCCTGACTAAGAAGGTATTTAAGTAGAATCCTGGGGTGCTAAATTAAGGAGGCTCTAATGGGAAAATGGGAAGTGGAGGGTTTAAAGGACACCCATTAATGTGCTCACTTCAAGATGTACTCTCATCAGTGCTTCTTAGGAAGGCACATGCTCACCAGTAATGTCTTTTCTTTTTGGAACACAACCAAGGGCACGTATGGAGATTTTTAAACATAATATTTTGGAACCCGAGGGAAGCCAAAATATTGCAGACAGTGATAAAACCACAATTTAGTAATTGTGTTGTGTGATCCTGCAGCATGTGGTAGGGCCGCTAGAATGGGAAGTGTGATGAGTTTGGGCAGCAGACATTCTACATCTCAAGTTGCCATCTAATCCTCCCTTAAATAGGTCCAGGCAGATACGCAGGGTGTCCAGAAAACCCTTTTTTCTCTGCAGCCACATCTTCTAGGCCAAAGAGAAATCAGGGTACATATCAACTAGGGATATACTTACCTGCCCTAACAGAAACACTCAAATTGAATAATATTTTTTTAACATAACAGTAAGTCTGCAGGTAGCCAGAAAGTGTATAGTATTTTACTATTGCTGTTCTATTTCATCTTCTGTCATGGCCAGCTTTTCTCTTCATGTTACAAAATTGTTGCTGCAGATTCAGTCATCACATCTGTATTTCATCAGAAGGAAGAATATGTGCTAAACAATGTCACCTATGGGAAAGTATATCCCCTTCCAAGGGGATATCCCTGTATTACTGGCCTGAAACTAGTTACATAACTTCTCCCAGCCAGGGACTCTTGAGCTGGTGAAGATGTAGCTCGAATGTAGGGCCTATAGACCTTGCCACTCTAATAGAGGAAGTTGTAGTCTACATAAGTAGCTCCTAGTTTCGTTCTTGGCACATAGGAAATAATCAATAAAAGAATCATAAACTAATCTCACCTTTATGTTTAAAAGATGAGATCAAGCAACACTCTGACTATATACTCTAGAGAAGTGGTTACTTTGATTAGTGTCTAACACTAACTAAGCATACCCTTTAGGCATGTTTGGCCTGTAAAACACAGGGCCAAACTTTCTTACTCCCTGTAAAAACTTGATGAAGGGACAATCTTCCCAGGTTTCAGAGAAGGAAACTGAGGCTCAACAAAGCTAAGTAAACTTGCTTAAGGTACATACTGATGTGGAAGAGGGCTGGATGCTCACCCTTGCCTTCAGCCTGGGCATTTGTAACCTTTAAGCTCTTATATAAAGTAGAAGACTCTTGGTAGGTTTGCCTGTTGTTAAATCGCTAAGTCATGTCCAGCTGTTTTGTGACCCCCATGGACTTAGCCCACCAGGCTCCTCTGTCCATGGGATTTCCCAGGCAAGAGTACAGGAGTGGCTTTACGATTTCCTTACCGGAGTAACCTACTGATCACATTTGAAGCCTAGAACCAAAGACTGGAATAAATAGCAAAAAGGACTGTGAAAAAAGAAAAAGGATGAACAAATTAGGCTAACGTTGGTGCAACTGAAATAGGTCCCCATATTATGAGCTGTTAAAGGCCTTAATGATGCCAAATTCTGGACTCTCTCAGTCTTAGAATATTTTCCACCAATTCTCCATTGTGGGGTGGGAAGTGGGTGGGGAGTTTGCCGTGTCCATATGGTAATGGTTTGTCTGGGGTTTTCTCAGGGCATTCTCAGGAACAGTTAGGCCATTTTGTGCTGGGTGCTGTTCTGGAGGAGTGAGAAGGAGCTGTGTGCGTGTCTTGAGATGGAACCAGCCCTGCCAGAGTGGCCCCTGGCTGCCATGAGATCCAGTAGCATGGAAGGAGAGGTAGACTGGAATCGCCTCCAAGGAATGGAGGTTCCCCAAGAATGATGGATCTGCCTTTGATGTCTGGCAGCTTCCAAATAGCACAGAAATGATACAGATACATGCCAAAAGGGGAAAAACAACTTTTGATCTAGTTAGAACTAATTAAACTTTCAATGTGCATGAAAGAAACTTGAGTGCTGGCCAGTTGTTTGCTGCGGATGGATTTTGTCAAAGAGCATAGTTGAAAATAATGTAACTAAAGCAAACCCCTGCCTGCTGTCCTACTTGTGGGGAGTTAATTTTTTGGTCTTTGCTTCTAAAATGTTGAGGATTTCCCCCCTTGCAGGCTGAAATTACCTGCAGTCTCTTTTTTTCCTTTTGTACAGTGATATTAAGAGTGATGTTTTTCTTTAATGTTTTCTCAGAAGGCTCCCCCTTCAAGCCTTCCTTGTTGTCATATCTTGTTTAGTCTAATGTATGTTTTTTGTTAGTGTGTGGACTAAAAAAGGTAATCTAATTAACAGTAGAAGGCAAGAAGCCCTGCAGGATTTTGGCAACAGAGGAGAACGTGGGCTCTGGTATTTGATCAACAGCTTCCACTTAAGGCTCACAACTCTTGCCTCGTTAGCAGGGGACTTTTTCCGCTCTTCATAATCGGGCTTCAGCAGAATATAAAGTGTGTATTTGACAGGACAACAGTCACATCTAAGGGTGGATTTTGAAAATTTAGGTTGCCTTTATTCAGAGCGACTGGCTTAGTAAACGTTTAGAGGGCCCTAATTATGCTTTGGGGGCGATTAAAACATTGTGGATTTATGCTGTTTCACTAAGGAAAAAAGCCTACCCCACATACCAAGAAAGGGGGAAAAAAAAAAACTAAAAGGGAGGAAAGAAAAGAAAAAGAGGAGGTGGGTTGGGTGATGGGGGGAGCTCACAGGGCCCCAGCTTGGAGAGGCGGCCTCTTGGTAGAGCATATGAATCCACTTACATGTAAATTGCTTGTCGCTATGAATTAAGGGAAGGCTATGAAAGAACTGCTTTGCCGTGTTTACTATAGGATTTTTGACAGACTCTTTCCTCTTTCAAGTAAATTTGGCTTAAGTCCATAGTCAGTCCAGTTTTAAGTAAACTCCTCTTTTGTTACATTAACAAGGTTATAACATCACTGGGGCAGATTTCCAGCTGCAGGAACCGAGGCCTAAGTATGGGGCTGAGGGTATAATTAAAACCTTCGGGTGGGAGAGTTAAACTCTCAAGTAAAATTGGATAAAAGGCTAATTGTCCATAGCAACATAATACATGCTTTAAATATCTGTGAAATGAAGATGAATAGTAGGAGGCTTGGAAACAATCCTTTTCTACTCTGAATCGAGATCTGATTTTTTTTAGCTCAGGATAAAGGGCATTTCTGCACACATGCACATACACCTCAAATTTTGAAAGCTCAATGCTGTCCCTTGTGACTCCTGTGACTTGTCTTCTATCTGTGCTAAAGATCAACCTGCCTTCTTTTGAGGAACTTCTCTTACAAAACGGGGAGTGTTTATAGCTGATAAGTGGGACCTACGTATTTTGGTAGGTCCAAACAGAGGTGTTGTGTAGTTTGTCCACATTTGCCATGGCTTCCTTTAAAGGAGCGGTGGTAATGGGGTGTGGGCGGGTTGGCAGGGAGTCTAGGAGAAAGGTGCACATACCTTTGGTGACCTTCTCAGAGATGACATCCAACCAAGCAAGATGATACATTACCACAACGCTAAAAAAACAAAACGGCTTGTAATGGCAGCTTGTCCTGAGTGAATGCGTCGGGAAGGTCCATTTGTTATTCATTAGGAGCAGCCCGGCTGGTCTGGCATAGTAGGGAGCCTGGAGACTTAAGGTCATTCTACACCCCTGCCCCAGTGGCACGGACAACAGCGAAGACAGCTTTAGCAGCCCCTACACTTCTAGACTTTGCTGCTGCTGTTTGAAGCTCTGCAGGAACGAAGGTGTTCGAAAACAGTTTAGGGTTACTCTAAGAGGGTGGGAGATGGGGGTGGGGTGGAAGGGAAGAAGAAGAGGGGAAAAATATAATAATTTTGTTGGCAAAATGACTTCATGGAGCTGAGCACAGTGAGCTGAAAAGTCCTTCAGCTTCCCCCCAGCACCCCAGGAAGTGTACCCGCAAAGAGCTGCAGGTCTCTCCATCTGAAGTAGGGACAGTCGGAAGAGAAAGTGTGTGAGGAGCCTGGGGTTTTTGGAGAGTGGTCAGTGTTTGAGGGATTGCTGGGAGAGCTGTATGACCATGCCCAGCTAATAGAGTTGCTGGGTGCAGCATGGTAAGGCACTGAGGGTATCCTGGGCCGCCAGGAGGGCAGGCCAGTTCTTTGTGAACCAGAGATGCAGGACTGTGGTTGCAGGGCAGCTGGAGCTGGGCTGTGGGAATGGAAGGGCGGTGGAAGGCTGGCAGTTACGGGCATCAGCAAGTGGACTAATTGAGAGTGTTGGTCTTGCCTGCCAAGAAAAGAGGGTCTCGTCCCTGGGCTCTGAAGTACAGAGTGGTCCTGAGGCTTCCCTGTGTGCTTAAGGGAAAAGACCCAGGAATTGCATTTCCGTTATTTTCAGCCCAGTTGTATTGCAGAGTATTTTGTCTCGCTGCATAATATGGATACTTGTGTTTTAAATCAAGAAGTTCCTTCTCACTTTGTGAATTAAGAGTGCTTTAAGATAGGATACACCTACTGCTGGAGCTGGGGATGCTTTCCGTCAGAGCCGAGATAGCTGTGTTCAGTTCCATCATGGTTATTGATGTGCTCTTATGATATGCATTGGAGCCTCCTTGCAATACTTTTTTGCTCAAAGAGTTATTTAGATCACACATTTGCCTCGTGGCTGCTTACTATCAGTAGTGTTTTAAGTATGTTTAAGTATGTCGAAAAAGAGCTTATATTTTAGAGTGTATAAATCCATTTCTGTTGCCAGCATTATAAATTTAAATTCCTTCTTACATGTACTAAATTCATGTAATGCATAAACCAGGTTATAGCTCAGAGTAAGAATGACATTATGAGAACATAAAGTTGAACATGCTGTTTAATAGGAGCCAACTCTTATTAGTTCAGGCTAGTAAAATTTTAGCCATCTTTGCATTTCTTTGTCTTTAAGTAGTGTATGTTTCATTTTTGAAGTAGAGGTTTAGTTATCATGTGTATATACATACATACATATAAGTTAAAGTGGAAAAAAGTACTCCTCTTTCTGTCAGTTATTAATATTTGATGCCAAAATATGGAAAAAATAGTTCTGTTAAATTTTTTGAAGTTATGTACTCTTTGGGAAGCAGAAACTGGGATTTTTTTCTACCTGGATTTGATTGAATGACTGTCCATTTTGTAGAGAACGTGGTTGTGGGGAGGTTCCTGGCCATTTCAGAGACAAATGTCTACTTTCTCTATAAGTCAATAAATATTTATAAATCAAATGTTTTGTGATGAGGGAAGAGCTTTCCTACCAGAAGGTTAATCTTACCAGACATCTTCCTCTCCACCCCTCTCCCACCACTTTATCTTCAACCCAGAGGATGCATATCCCTTATGACACAAATATTACCATTATTATCAGTAACCCTTTATGGATAGAAGAGAAACAAAACAGTGATATGAGTACTCTCCATGCTTACCTTTTCTTTTGTAAATTATTTCTCAATTTTGTTTTGTTTTCTGTATTGATGGCCTGACAAAAAGGAGTAGCAGTTTTCTGTTTGGGCAATGAAAAAGTTTTGGAAATAGATGGTGGTGATGGTTACACAATATTGTAAATAGAAATGGCTAAAATGACAATTTTTGTGTTATATATTTTTTGCCACAGTAAAAATGTGATGAGTGATAGAGAATGAGAAAGAAATAATAGGGAGCAAAGTCCCAGGGATCCTTTTGGTTTGTAACCTCATTGTATTCAGATTTCTGTTTCTGTGTCAGCTTATCTGAGAAGGCTTTCCTGATCACATTAGCTAAAATGGCTCCTTTCTTATTACTCTTTGTCTTCCTAACTTTGCTCTAACCTTATTTTTAATGTATTTTTAGAGTTTAAATAAAATTCACATAATAAAATATTTTCAAAATTTAAATAAAATTCACAGAATATAAAATTCACCTTTTTAACTAATTAAAGTTTACAATTCAGTGATTTTTTTTTTTTTTTTTGGTATATATAAAGTGTTGTGCAGTCATCCCCACTATCTAATTCCAGAGTATTTTCACCACCCCATGACATCCTCATACTCATTGACCAGTTACTCTTACCTCTTTTCCCCTGCCCCTGACAGCCACTAATCTGCTTTCTGTCTCTGTGAATTTGCCTTTTCTGGGTATTCCAAAAATGAAATCTGTATGTGGCCTTTTATGTTTGGCTTCTTTCATAGCATAGTGCTTTTAAGTCTCATCCATGTTGTAATATGTATTACTCCTTTATTTCTTTTTATTGGCAAATAATATTCCATTGAGTAGATATACCACATTTTATCCATTAACCAGTTAATAGTCATTTGAGTCATTTCTACTTTTTGGTTATTATGAATAATACTGCTGTGAATATTTGTCTATAAGTTTTTATGTGGATATACATTTTCATTTCTCTAGATATTTTTCTGCATAACACCACCACTATATCCATAAGTGTACTGTGTGTGTGTGTGTGTGTGTGTGTGTGTGTGCACATTCATTGGCCCTGGGTCCACAGTCCCCATTTTAGAAGGTAAATTCTGGAAGAGGTTAGACTATCTTAGTCTCCAGTGCTTAGAACAGTGCTGATTGAATGAATGATCTAATGAAGAATGGAGTTCTGTATTAGAGGAGACACAGAATTCTTTCTGAGCCACAGAGTAAGTCATTCTTTTCAGTCATTCTTTGGGTTGTGGTTGGGCAGGGGGGAATACTCAAAGAAGAGAGCTGTTATTCAGTGTCACAGGAGTGTTGGGAGAGTCAACCTAGCCTACTGCCAGGCTGATGTCTAAAGACACAAAAATGGGATGCCTCAACCAACCACCGACCCATGTTATTTATTATGCCAATTACTGCTATCAGAAGAATCAGTTCTTCCTGTGACAGACATTGTCTTGTATTTATAATGAAGGCAGAAATAAAATTCTTTTTTAGTAGTGCCAAGAAGAGCAAGATCTTCATCTTTTTCAGAGGTGCAGTGTCCATCTCTTCTCTGACAGATATGCCAGAGAGGAAAGAGTGGGATGCTGCCGCCTGGGGGTGAGGGCCAAGTATATTTTTATTCACTAGTTGCATTTAAGAGGCCAGAGACATCTTTTTATATAAAGCCAAAGTAAAAGTTCAGTTCCCGTAGAATTTTTGTATACTTCAGCAAGACAGGTATCAGTCTCAGGGGAGAGCAAATGAGGCATTCTACATTTGCCTGCCTGTCTTCAATGGATTCTGGCAGGTATTATTTTAACTTTTAGGAATTCTACTAGCTCTACCTTTGTTTTCATGAACTATGTAATTTAAAATACTCTTCATGGATTCTATAGGATTTTTATTCTATTTGGTTGGTTTTTCTTTGTAGTTAATCTGCCTTTAAACATGTGGAGGAAATGGTTCAATTTTTAAAAACTTCCACAGGATGTGATACATACAGTTTAAATGATAAATCTTTCCCCTAGAAAGAAAATGTCAGGGCACAAGAGCAGACATAGTTATCATACTGTTTATTATTTGACTTGGCTGAAGTCCTAGATTTGGGTTCTAATTTTAATATATTAGAATATACTTTTCTTAGAGGTTTATGTTTGGTAAGTGAGTAGTAGGGTAAATTGAAATTGCATTTGACTAAATTACATTTTTCCATGATTATTAGTTTTTTTCTTTTATCAGTGAGTGAAGAATTTCTCATCTACTGTCTTATAGGTGAGTACATTTCCATCCAAGATGCTTCTGCTAAGGACAAGAGATTTTAGATTTATTGGGATGGTTTATGTCTCCAAGATGCCTTTCAGTCATGGTAGAAATCATCTGTTGTTGCAGTCTAGGTGGAAATGGGCAGTTATCTTCCTCTCATATATTTCCTTGACTAATTCTTATTTTTTTAATGGAAATAAAAATCGGTGGTGGGGTGTGGGAGGACGGTTCAAGAGGGAGGGGACGTATGTATACTTATGGCTGATTCATGTAGTTGTACAACAGGAGCCAACACAACATTATAAAGCAATTATCCTCCAATTAAAAGTAAATCCAATTCAATAAGTAAAAGAGAGAGTAAGGGAAGCTCCCATAGATAATATAGATTACTATGCTTTGAGCACTTGAAGAAAATTGTAAGACTCACATCAAACAATGAAGAGAAGGACCCCATTGTCAGCTGAGCTTCGGGGAGGGACCATCCACTGAAGCAAGGGTGAGTGAGTTATCCCACTACCCCAGCAGCCTCCCCCTGCAGTTTACAGTACGCCAGCCCATAGGAATGTGAATCCCACTTTGGAGCCCATTGTGAATGTGTTTCTGAGTTGTTTAACGTGTTTCTCACAAACAGGACATGACATGTATGGTTTAAATGAAAATAATGGCCTTGCTGCTCGGTGCCAGACCGTCTTTTGTCAAGAGCATCCTGGCAATTGGAAGGGCTCTGCGCTGACGTGGCCCACAGGCCGGGTCCTTAGGGGATCTGGACTTGCTGTGTTTCACACAGAGAAGGCTCTTAAATCAGGGGGCCCCCTGAGGGCCTGCGTCCCTGGTGTATGCATGTGTGCTGTTCTGCAGCATGTGTGTTGTGCAGCCGGCACTTGAGTTGGGCTTGCTGCTGTTGCTTCTGACGGTAAAAGCTTGCCTGTGAATTAAGAGAGAGGGTTTCTTAGGATTCCTTAACTATGGAGTTTGTTTTCAAAACAGAACAAAAGCAATAACCAAAAAAACAGTTATTTTTATTTATTTTCTTTTATTTTTTTTGGTATGAGAGTGTTAAAGTGTATCTAGGTACTTTAGCTTAAGCCTTGTGATAAGGTAAAAAAATTTAATTATTTTGAAAAATTGTAGTAAAACATACACAATGTAAAATTTAACCATTTTTAAGGTACAGATCAGTGGGATTAAATATGTTCACATTGCTATGCAACTATCACCACCATCTGTCTTCAGAACCTTTTCACCTTCTCAAGCTGAAACTCAGTAACCATTAAACAATAACTCATCATTTCCTCCCCCCCCCACTTCCTGGCCACCACCATGCTGCTTTCTGTCTCTATGAATTTGACTACTCTATATACCTCATATAACTGGAATCATACAGCATTTGGTTTGTTGTGATGGGCTTGTTTCACTCAGTATAATGTCTTCAAGGATGATAATGTTTGATACAATATAAGATAAAGGGTGTATTTATTCAGTTTTATTGCTTGATTTTTTTCTGTGTGTATGTTTTATGTATGTATGTTTGTATGTATGTATGTATGTTTCTGTGTGTATGTTCAACTAGTTGATTTATCGGTTTTTTTTTTTTTGATTTATCGTTTTGTGTCCCATGAATGGCATGGGGGCATGGTGTCATCATAGATCAGTCATTCTCAACCAGGGGCTGCTGGGCCCCCAGAAATATTTAACATTAACTGGAAACATTAATTTTGGTAATCACAGGAAGCAGTGGTGTAGGATGGTATGGTACTGGTGTCTAGAGGGCAGAGGCCAGGGGTGCTTCTAAACATTCTACAATGGCCAGGATACCTTCCACAACAAAGAATTATCTAGCCCAATGTCAGTAGGAGAAGAGGATGACAGAAGATGAGATAGTTGAATGGTATCACTGATGCAATGGACATGAGCTTGGGCAAACCCCAAGAGATGGTGAGGGACAGGGAAACCCGGCGTGCTGCATTCCCTGGGGTCACAAATAGTCAGAGACGACTTGGCAACTGAACAATGCCAGTAGTGCTGAGTTTGATAAATCCTGTCAAGGGTTAATTAATTTGCCAGTTAATAATGGGGAAAAAAAATCTCGAGAAAAAATTGCATGACACATTTTCATTGAGTAGTTTTGAAATAAATCTCTGATGTCATCAATTTGTTACTAATTCATTAAAGCATTAAATATTGGAAGTTCAATACAACCTAATGCAGACTGAGTTCCTATCATCATGGAGAGACTTCAGTCATAAAAATTGGAGGATTCAGTATCATCCATCTACTTGTACTTTCATTAATTTTGCTATAGGTTCTTTTGGGAATATTTAAGTCTCTGTAGGTAATGAGTTTGGGTGGCTGCACAGAGATGGTGAAGCATGGAGTTGGAGTTAGGAGATCTTGCTCTGGTCCCTGTTCTGTTATTGAGTGGCTGCATGACAATCTGTATCTTTGACATGAATCTAGTAGAAAATTCTTCAAAATTCTTAAAAAGTGACTTCCTTATGGTTTAATTACTATGAAATACATTCTGCTACAGGCTTTCCCAATAGCTCAGTTGGTAAAGAATCTGCCTGCAATGCAGGAGACCCCAGTTTGATTCCTGGATCAGATAGATCTGCCGGAGAAGGGATAGGCTACCCACCCCAGTGTTCTTGGGCTTCCCTTGTGGCTCAGCTGGTAAAGAGTCCACCTGCAATGCATGAGACCTGGGTTCAATCCCTGGGTTGGGAAGAGCCCCTGGAGAAGGGAAAGGCCACCCACTCTGGTATTCTGGCCTGGAGAATTCCATGGACTGTATAGTCCATGGGGTCACAAAGGGTTGGACATGACTGAGTGACTTTCACACACTATATTTTGCTATATTAGTTTTCTTTTTTTTTTTTTTTTTAAGTGAAAACTGAACATTGCCTTAGTAATAAATGAGTAGGTTAAGCCTTAAGTTGATTGCCAGTAAAGGTACTATGTTCTTTGCAAAAGGCCTGATGAGATCCTGGACTCTTTCTGCTATCATGCCCTCTCTTTATTAGGACAGACTCCCATGGCCAACATTGGATTGACACCTATGTGATCCAGTGGACTCATATATTTTTTTTAATGCTATTTTTCATTGAGAGCAGAAGATTTGTCTAGAATATTTAAAAGTTAGGTAGCTGGGAAAAGCAAAAGCTAATAAAACCTATTTTTAATAGGTTTTTATCATATTATATAATATGTTAAACATATAATAACATAACATATAATAACATAATAGAAGTGAGGAACAAGTATCTAAACCAAAGTTATGGAGTCCAATTTTTAACAGCCAAGAAAATTTTATTTCCTTGGAATATGTTATGTGTCTTTTTCCAGTGCACTCTTTATAGTTATGTGTGTATGCTTAAATAAAGAGGACTAGAAGAGAATTGATTGTAAAGAGTTCCAACAGATGCCATTACCTGCAGAGAAATTTGTGTGAAGAGCAGCTTGATCGCAGGGAACACTGAAAAGGAAGCCGGGTTCTGAGGAACTTGTGGTTTAGTACCACCTACTGTCCTGTCACCTCGTGAATTCCCATCCTACCACCAGCTCCCATCACTGACTTTGAAAAAAGAAATCATTATCTAGTATTTTTTCTTAGCAGTTGAAGCAAAGTTTCTTCATAAGACCAGAACTTTTCCAAGAATGTGCTGGCAGCCTGTGCAGTCTCTGGATTTCAAAGTCTGATGGTATCTGGATTTTGAGCCTGGGCTTTGGTCTGCCTCTCCTTGCTGTTTGATATGATCCAGTTTTGCTCTGTCAGAGTTGGAAGGTAGTTACAAATCCTAAGAGGAGGCAGGTTGGAAGATAGAATAGGGGTTCACCTTTCATCAGGAGACAGGAGAAGCCAAACCTCATCTTTATGTTCTCTCCATTTTTCTTATATAGTTATTTTTTGTAAAATAGAAAATCCTTAGAACCAGGATGGCGAAGAGGTTTCATCCCGAGTGTCACCTTCAACTGATTATGTTAAGTAATCAGTGTTTGGAACACTTGCCACTAGCTTCAGACTCAAAAAGAATTCTGTGATCAGTTAATGATGTTTGCCACGGTTGAGCATAAGTTGCAATGGCACATACGTAACGTATTCTCCAACATTGTCTAGTTAGGGGCTCTTAGATTAACAATGGGATTCTCTAGGAGTGGTCCTGGCTGTTCATTAGCATACTTTGATTCTGGCAAATGCTTCTGTTGCAGTTGGCCCTTGTATGAATAATATGAACTCTTGAGTCAGATCACCTGGATTAAAATCCTAGCTTTGTTTTTAACCTTGTGAAAATTAATAGATCTTCTATGTCTATCTTTCTTATAAATAAATAGGGGGCATGGTTACATCTTTTAGTTATTGTGAGGATGAAATGAATGAATACACATTGTTTAGAATAATGCCTGACACATACTAAACTTTCAGTCAGTGTTGCTCAGTTGTGTCCAACTCTTTGCAATCCCATGGACTATATAGTCCATGGAATTCTCCAGGCCAGAATACTGGAGTGTGTGGCCTTTCCCTTCTCTAGGGAATCTTCCCAACTAGGGATCAAGCCCAGGGATCTTCCCAACTAGGGATCTGCATTGTGGGTAGATTCATTACCAGCTGAGTCACAAGGGAAGCCCATGTGGGTTGAATAGTGGCCCCCAGAAGATGTATTCACCAGAACCTCAGAATATGACTTTATTTGGAATAAGACTTTTTGTGGGTGTAATTGAGGTAAAGAGTTCAAGATGAGACCACTCTGGGTTAGAGTGTACCCTGAATCTGAAGACTGGTGTCCTTGTAAGAGATACAAATGGAAAAGACACACGGCAAAAAAGAAAGGTCATGTGAAAAATGGAGGCAGAGATTGAAATAATTTATCTGAAAGACTAGGATTTATCTTCAAGGCTAAAATTATTAAAGACTGCAGGCCATCACCAGAAACTGAGAGAGAAAAGTGGAACAATTCTCTCCCAGGGTCTTCATATGAAACGACCCTGTTGACCCCTTGGTTCCAGACTTCTGACTTCCTGAACTGTGAGAGAATAAATTTCTGTTGTTTTAAGCCATCAATGCTCAGAAAGGCTTAATTTGAAACCATTAGAATGTACAGAATGAAGAAGAGAGGTAATAAGCATCATTGAGATAGATATAGAGATTGATGGTAGACTAGACAAGCCATCTTCCTGGTATGGATACCAGCTATTACATCAGAATTTGAGAGAAGGCAGGGAGTTGAATTCTAGGCAAAGTGCTCTATGGGACAGAAACAAATGTGCAAGGAGGATATATTCTCAGAGAGTGGATGGTACTTGAGTATGCCTAAAGCAAACTGAAATTTTGATAACCTAAGAATACATTGATTACTTTCTCAGATGAGACACTGGGTTTTAGGAGTCATCACTTTCTGCATGTTCAGAACAGTCCAGCTCCTTATGCATTTGTGTGAGAACACTGGTCAGGAGAGGGAGGGAAGGCATGGACCTGGAGGCACACGGCAGTCCAGGGCTGCCACCTCAGATCTGCCTTCACTGCCTGATCTCCGGCTAGTTACTTAACCTCTTGGCCTCAGTCTTGACCACACAAAATGGAAGTGACTGTACCTACCACACAGATCATGTTGTGAGAACAGCTTAATATGGACTTCACCTAGCACAGAGCCTGGCAGATAGCAGATGCTCATAGCATTTTTAAAAATGTTCTAAGTGCCTGTGTTAGGAATTTGAGGAGATAAGGGAATAAGAAATACACAGAAAATTGTCTCTGCTCATAAGAGCAACATAATATAAACTCCACATCATAGTGGAGAAGATCAGGGCACTTAGAATGATGAAATATTGATTGAAAAAAAGGGATAGTTTTTGTTTTGCTGAAGGATAAGCAGGAGCCTCAGAAAGGATTCAATTTGACCTGAATCTTGAAAAATAAGCAGAGTTTTCATAACCAGGAAAGGGCAGGTACGTATACTTTTTAATGGACCAGTGAGACAGAAATATACTTGGTGAGCGTAGAGAATGACAACGCATCCCTGGACAAGCAATTACTTGGGGTTCAAAATGGAGAGGGTTGAATATAGGAGAGATGAGGTTGGATGTGCAGATTTGTGCTAATAGATTTGAATGCCACAAATTTGGAGCCAGAGGGAAATACGGAATGCTTTTGAAAGCACAATAGAAGGATGGCTCTGTGGTATGAAGGAAGAATAGGAGCAGAAGTCAGAAACGTTGGTGCAAGTTAGGAGGCTGAAGCAATGATCTGAGTGATGGATGATGGAGGCAGAACCTAAGGGAGAAGAAAAATTGGGAGAGAGGGGAAGGAGGGAGACAGAGAGAAAACCCGAGCTTCATCAAATGCTTATTAAATGTTTGGTGAAAGGGAGATTAATAGGATATGGAAAGAGATTGGCGTTGGGGGAAAAGGCAGAAAGAGTAGAAGACGAGATGGCTTGATATGTTTAACGTATAGGATCTTCCTAAGAATGGTGTGATACATGTGAGTCCTAATTGTGCCTGAAATGTTTTCTATTAGTTTCGTTATTTTCAAGTGAAAATTTCCTTTTTAGTGGTAAATAAAAGTATTTTCATTGTAATAACATTGAATAATTCATAAATGTGTAGGAAGTGGTCCCCCAAATTATCACCATGCAGATAATCAACATTAATAACTGATTCTTCCTTTCTCCTTCCCCTTCCATCCTTTCTTCTTTCTTTTTTCATCCAGCCTCCTCCTCCTCTTTCTTTGGATTCTCTCACTTCTCTATTACATATATTTGTGTATATATATATGTACACACACACACTATATATACATGTACTCTTTCATATGAAATGGTTACTTGTTATTATATAGTCTACTTGGTTCCCTAACAACATCTCATTAATCTTAGCACTTGTGAGTGAGTACAGATTTACCTCATTGTAAATCTACTTTATCAGCAGCACTGTGATTTATTTAACTACTCGCTGTAAATGAATGTTGAGCTTGTCTCAGGTCTTGCTAGTAGAGATCACACATTTTTGAGCCCTTGCATATAATTGCATTCATATGAGGTACTTTATTTCTAAACACTTTTGCCAACAGTGGCTTTAGACTTTTTTTTTTTTTTTTGTCTTTTTGATTTGGAAGCCCTTCTGTTCCTCCCAACAAAAAAGGAGGGGGAAATTCCTCATTTTATTTGTTTATTTTAAAATTTATAGTGGAGAAAAGGCTTTGTAGGCTTGATGTTCATTTATCCTTCTTCCTTTGTGAATTGCCTCTTCCTTCACTTTGCCCTTTTTGTTTGATGTGGTAGTTGATAAATTTATTTGTACAATAAAGGTGTATACCTTTTGTTAAAACATTGAAAATATTTTCCCTGTGTGTTTGTTATCGACCAGTTATTTCCTTGTGGCTTCTGGTTTTTAGGTCATGCCTAAAAGACCTTCTGTTACCTCTACCAAGAACAGCTAGAGGTCTGAATTGTTAGGTCTGGCACTTGCTGAGTTGCTGTGCCACTTGCCTCTCAGTCTGCACAAGCTTTCTCCTGAGTTTGCTCATGGCCTGGCAGGCGAGGATGTCATTATGAGCTTTGACTATCTTGGAGATGGAAGACTGCCTCCTCTCTGAAATCCCTTCTCTTGACAAAACATGTCATGCAATCATGACCTGAAATCAAATCAGTGCTGAAAGAGAGAACTTGAATCCTTACAAGAAGTCATCTCCAGTGCAAAAGCTGCCCTTCTCCCTGAGAGCTTTGCTCAGTCCTTTCTATCCACAATGATGGTTGATGTTAGTTGACATTTCTATTCCAAATTTATTTGTGTTTGGCACTCAAGAGGCAGCCTGAACTTCATTAGTTGCTTGCATAACCTTTAATGGAGGTGGCTGCTGCATTAAAAAATTAAGTCAGGCTCTTACAGACTGTTACCTCTATCCCTCTATACATAGAGAACCTCCTGAAACCAACATGCTGGTCATTATAAACCCAACAGATTCTGGTTTTCAATGGATAATCCAGATTACAAAAATTATGATGTGGTCTTCTTTTGATCTCCATTGCAAAAGTAGATTCTAAGTAAGTCAAATGGTGATGTGTAAAAGTGAAATTGCTGCTTGGAAGTAAAACAATTGGTGTTGGAGTTTTATATTGTTATCATTTGACCCAAAGGCTGTTAGCAGATTTTCCTAAAAGGTAATGCTTCTTGCTTGTCATTTTTTGCCTATTCTCTGTAGTGTTTATATTTGTCCTTTGATGTAACTTATCCATTTTTAAGAATATCCCCATAGTATTTTTTAGATTCAATGTTTCAAATAGATGGTGGCAACAATCTTTTCTCACATTGTTTTACTTTTGGTATTAGAACACATCTAATGTTTTAGATTCATATATTCTTTAATTTTTCAAAAATTGATGTATAGCATACCTGCATGTAAGTGCTCAGATTGTTAAATGTTTACAAAGTAAATACACCCAGGTAACCAGCACCCAGA
Source organism: Bos indicus (assembly GCF_029378745.1). NCBI lineage: Eukaryota > Metazoa > Chordata > Mammalia > Artiodactyla > Bovidae > Bos > Bos indicus. The sequence goes on from NC_091781.1 coordinate 45,074,014, forward strand.
CAAATAAGTCAGAGCATCTTGTGTACCCTAGAGGTCTTCCATACCTCTCCTAGTCATTATTTATCCCAATGGTGACTATTCTGTCTTCTAACACTATAGATTAATTTTGCCTGGCTTGAACTGTGGTTAATAGAATCATTAAAGTATGCATTCTTTTATTCCTGGGTTCTTTTACACAACATTTTATTTGTGAGATTTATCTATATGGTTGTGTGCTTGTGTAGTCAATTCATTCTCATTCTAGTTGAGTATTCACTTTCTCAAGAATACCTCATTTGTTTTTATTCTTCTTGGTCATTTGGGCTGTTTTCACTTGGGGATTATTATGAATAACACTTCTGACATTCTACTAATTTTATTTTGGTGAACATTTGCACACATTTTTGTTGCTTATATACTTGGGATTAGAAAGGCTGGTAGAAGGCATATGCAGAATGCATATGTTCAGTCCTTCTGAAGTAGTGGTAGAGAATATGTATGACATTTTGCTTGAAAGTAGACTATGCTACTGTGCGTTTTGATATTTCTGAGGGAATATATTACTATTTAATAGTTGAAAGGAATTGAAAAATGTTCATTTACTTTGGCATGGTTTCCATTATTTGCTTTTATCTGAGAACTCACAAGTTATTCTACAGGTAATATGGTCTGAAGTAAATTGGGTGTAAATGCACAGTCCTTGCCCCATTCCAATTTACCAAGCCCAGAGGAAAACATTTGTTACACTATATTTTTACAATACTTCATTGTGATATGATGAGGCTTCAGGCTTTAAGAAAAGGAAATTGGGAGGAGAGAACTAATATGATCCAGTGTGATTTTAAGATAACAACTAGAATCTTTGCAGAAAAAGGAGCCAACAGGTCTGATATAAGGCATTGGGGCCACACATTTTTGCAGTGGGATTAAGGAAATGGAAAAACTTGTGCTTTTCAGCATCAGAAAGTCCTCTTCCGAAACATTCCACATTTAAAGTGTAATACTCCAAGCCTTTAGAAAGAAGCTGCAAGGGAAAATGGAGCTGGCTCAACAACTCAACAACATTTTCTCGATTTTAAGCCTATGACAATAAATCATGCCTTTGATCTCTTCCTGAATTTATGCTGTCTGGCAATTTGAGGAGGTTGTTCCAGAAGAGTCTGTTGCAATGAAATAAGATCCTTCTTTCTATAAGTACAACTTAATACCATTATGCTAATTATCAATCTCATATAATCTGATATATTAGTTAGGATACAGATTAAGCTGCTATAACAAAGAAATCTCCAAATCCAGTGACTTACATAAGATGAAAGTTTATTTCTTCCTATGTCAAAGTCTGTGTAGGTCTCCTAGGACTGTCTTGATGGTTTGACAGTGAAAGAGACGCAGACTCCATCTCACTGTTCTGCCATCCTCAGCACGTGACAGTTTCCATCTTATGGTTCTGGATGGCTGTTCCAGCTCCCTCTGTCCAGGCTATGTGCTTAGTACCAGAAGAGGAGCGAGAGACTAGGGAAGAACATATTCCTTTCCTTTAAGGGCACAATACAGATCCTGTGTACATCACAACCAAACTCATCCCCTTAGGTGAAACTTGGTCATATGGCCACTTCCAGTTGTAGGGCAACTGAAAAATATAGTCCTTAGCCAAGAGGAACACGTCAGCTAAAATTTCATAACTATAGAAGGAGAGAGTGGATATTGGAGAACAACCAGCTGTCTTGTATGGGTTTGGAGCCTTTATAAATATGTCAGATATCTTTATCTATGGCCTCTGATCTCTCTTCTATATTCTCTCACTTCTTGTCTTTCTTACTTGTTTTCCTTCTTGCATATAACTCATAGCTTAAAGTGCCTCAACACACTTTTGATTCCTTGGAGTTTCTCTATTAGCCGGGAAATAGGAGAAGAGCAAACCGTGCAATCCTACCTGTCCTTTCCCAGATATTAATCTGGGGGGAAAAAAAGACCTTTTTCTTTGTTTTATTTAGTCTACCTGTTAATTTCTTTGAGGTTGTTGTGATGGTTCTGAATTCTGAGTCCAAAAACCCTTTGTAAAGTTGAGCTGAAAAAATGTCCATCCTGATTCCTAGCAACCTATATTTAACCAGAGTACTTGTAAGTATGTGTTAGACAGGGAAATAATAGTTATCAGTCTCTAGTGAATTATAAAGGAAAATAATTAGTTAACCTTGAGATAGCAGGGGTGCCAGACAGCTGAATAGCAGAACCCCTCCACTCTTCAAGAGGGTTGGGAGCTTGGAATGCATTGTCTTCAGAGACAAGGGAGCTGACCATTCATTGTGTGTCTCTGGAATAGGACACCCACATTCTTTTGTAAACTTGTCTCAGCTCATCTGCAGCCATTCAACACCTCTGAGCCACTTGTGATTGTCTTAGAGGGTGTAATGTTCTGGCAGGCAGATTTTGAGCGTCTCTTTCAGGGTCAAAAGTCATCCAGGAGTTAGTCAACCTGAGTTTGACTTCCATTTTCACCAGTAATCATTTGTTGTGTGGCTTTAGATGAATTTCTTAATCTCCTTTTGAGAATGTCACTTTTTAACATGAAGAAATTTTGCTAGTAACCTTAAGTTAATTCATCTTATTTATTCATGGAGCAGTTATGGTAATGTGAACATCAAGGGAGGATGGGTGTGTGTCCCATATATGTTGTGGAAGCCAGGAAATACGCAATTAAGTGGCACAAGTGTGGCCAGTTTAGGGTGACCATTATGTCTCTGACATGATGTTTCCAATAAAGAATGCAATATAAGGAAGAGCTTGAGCCCTGAAGCAAGACAGATATAGGATGAATCCCTAGCTCTGTGTGGCCCTCTCTGAGTCTCAGTTTTTTCATGGTCTTGTTACCAAGGTGATTGATTCTGGAAGAAACCCCAGCTCTACCCTTTTCTAATTAAATGATTTTAGACAAATTATATAACTATTCTGTATTTCAGATCCCGTTTAATAGCCCTGCCTTAGGTTTCTCAAAAGGTGATGTAACACATGAAAAACATTCAGCGAAACACCTTTAACGTAATAAATGCTCAGTAAAAGGCAGCTGCAGTATCATCTTGATGGTTGCCAGAGGGTTTTTGTGTTTTTTTTTTTTTATTTAAGAATTTACTAGTTGAAATATAACAGCTGTATTTGGGTATGATTGACTTACAGTAAATTGCAGCTATTTAATGTGTAAGACTGTATAACTTTTGGCATATGGATGCACGGGTGAAACAGTGAAGATAATGGACATACCCATTACTTATCCAGATTTCCTCATGCTTCTTTGTAATTCATTCTTCCTTCCTCTTCACAGTCTTTCCACCCCACTCCTCAGGCAAGCACTGATCTGCTTTATGTTGCTGTAGATTAATTTTCTATTTCTAGGATTTTGTGTAAATAGTATCATACAGTATGTATTCTTTCTGACTTGCTTATTTTCACTTATCGATATTACATGAATCAGTAAGTCATTCCTTTTCGTTGTTGACTAGTATGCCAATAATCTTGGCACAGGTCCAATCCCTGGTCACAGAACTAAGATTCCAAATGCCACACAGTGCAGCCAAGAAAAAAAAAAAAAAAGTGAAAGGGGGGAATGTATCATCTTGCCTTTTGTTTCATATTTTCTTTAATCTCTTTTTGCTTCCTTGATAGAGAATTATAATTGATTCGTTTCTGTCATCTTTGTCAGTATATTCACTGTAGCTCTTTATTTTGTTATTTTGGTGGTTTCTTTAGAATTTATTATAGATGTATCTTATCACATCTACTTTCCCAAATGTCATTATTCCTTTTCATGTATAGTATATGAGTTTTACAACATCACATTATATTTCCATTTTTTCCTCCTGATTTTTGCTTTTGCTGTAATACATTTTACTTCTATTTTTTTATAAACCCCAGAATACATTTTTTTTTTTTATTATACCATGCTTGGTTCCAGTGATAGATTGTCTTTAAGAGAAATTTAAATAAGAAAAGTGTTTTTTTTAATATTTACTCATATTGTTAACATTTCTGGTGGTCTTTATTCCTTTTTGTACATTGAGATATCCATCTGATACAATATTCTGTGTCCTTGACTATTTCACTTTTTTCTTTTTTTTGTAGAGCAAGTCTGCTGCTGCTGAGTTCTTTGAGCTTTTGTTTATCTAGAGAATTCTTTATTTCATCTTTGTTTTTGAAGGTTTTTTTTTATGGATATAAAATTCTGAGTTAACTGATTTTTTTCCCCATTAACTCTTTAAAGATGTTGCTCCACTGTTTTCCAACGTTGTTCTTTCTCAAAGAAAACTGCTATCATTTTTGTTTCTCTTTAATATGTCTTTGTTTACTTCTGGCTAATTTTCACATTTTTTTTCTTTTATTGATTTTAAGTAGTTTGATTATGATGTGCCTTTCTTTAGTTTTCTTCATGTTCCTTGTGATTGGTGTGATTGTGATTTACTTCTTAGATTTGTGGATTTATACTTTTTGTTATTATTTTAAGGTACCTTGTGACTGGCAGCATATTTAGATCACATAGGTTGTCTCTTTTTGAGTGGGCATTGGTAGTTTGTTTCTTTTAAGGAATTGGTCCATTTTTATCAATATTGTCAGATTTATGGTCATAAAGTTATAATTAGTGTTTCCTTATTACTGTTTTACAGGTTCTAATGGTGGTCTCTTTTCTTTCTTGATATAGGTGATTTCTATCTTTCCTTTTTTCTTTTTGGTCAGCATGCCTAAAGGTTTATCTTCTTTGTTGTTGTTAAGTCTCTAAGTCGTGTCTAACTCTTTTGTGACTCTATGGATTGTAACTTGCCAGTCTCCTCCATCTATGGGATTTCCCAGGTGAGAATACTGGAATGAGTTGCCATTTCCTTCTCTAGGGGATCTTCCTGATCCAGGGGTCAAATCTGCATCTCCTGCATTGGCAAGTGAATTCCTTACCAATGAGCCACCAGGGAAGCTTTCATCTTCCTTAGTGATCTTCTAAGGAACAAACTTTATGTTTCATTGTTTTCTTTTTGTATCTTTTCTGGTTTCAGTTCATCAATTTGACCTTGTTTTCTAACAGTGCAAGTTTTCTCTAATTGCTCCATCATCTGCTTCTTATATAGTTTTATTTGTATTTTTATTTTCATTAAATTAAAAATATTTTCTAATTTCCCTTGTGACTTCCTCTTGAGCCCATAGGTTATATAACAGTGTGTTATTTAATTTCCAAATATTTGGTGATATTCTCAGATACCTTTCTGTTGCAGATATCTGATTTTACTCCATTGTGTTCAAAAGAAATTATTTTTATTATCTCTCTTCTTTTAAACTTCTTAAGGTTCATTCTATGGCACAAGTATATTTCATTTTGTTGAATGCTTCGTTTGCACTTGAAAAGAAGATGTATTCTTTTGTTGAGTGGAGTGTTCTATAAATGTCAGGCCAAATTGGTTGCTAGTGCTATACCATTCTTCTATACTTTTATTTTTTCTCTACTTATTCTATTGATTAGTATGAAAGTAGTGTTGAAGTCCTTGTAAGATAATCAGTGATTGGTTCTCCTTTCAATTCTATCAGTTTTTGCTTTGTGCATGTTGAAGCTCTGTTATTAACTGTGCAAAATTTTAATGCTGTTATAACCACCTATCATTTTGTAATGACCTTTTTATTACTAGGAAAACTTTTTTTATTCTTGGTAATATTCTTTGCCTGGAAATTGACTTTATCAGTATTAATATAGCTGCTTCAGTTTTCTTTTCTTTATTTTTTATATGCTATATCCTTTTTGCTTATTATTTTTAATATGTATATATTTATTTAAAGTGAGTTTCTTAGCACATAGAAGGTCTTGCTTTTTCAATCCAATATAATAGCGTCTTTCAGTTGCTATATTTAGACTATTTATTATAATGATTGGTATGATTTAATTTAGGTTTCCCATTTTATCATGTGTTTCCTGTTTACCTTATCTAATTTTACCTATTTCTTCTTAAGAACTTTCAGATTATTTGACTATGTTTAATGTTCCATTTGACTTTCTCTGTTGGCTTTTTTACTATGTACATTTAATTTTTAAGTGGTTGCTCTAGAGATTTCTGTCTCTGTGTATTTAGTCTTGTGTGGTGTACTTAAAATTAATGTTCTAATACATCCAGTGAAAGAAAGAAACCTCACAACCCTGTCATTGTCTTCAGTTTTCAATTATATGTTGTATTTGTTGCAAACATGTTGCAAACATACATTGAAAACCCCACCAGAAACATTATAATTTTTACGTTTAAAAGAACATTTAATTCATATATAACTTAAAGGTCCAAAGAGGAGGAAATATAGTCTAGCATATTTTCCAGTCATTTCCCATTGCTTTAGAGCTTCCTTCTTTTCTGAATTTCTGGATTTTCTCCTGGTTTAATCTCCCTTAATTCTGAACAGCATTTTTTGGGTCACTTTTTTAGAGCAGATCTGCTGTTGATAAATTCTCTGAATGTATCTTTGTCAGAGAATTTTCTCTTTATTCCTGAAGATTATTTTGCTGGCAACAGAATTCTGGATTGACAGATTTTTTTTTTTTCCTGTCAAGACTATTAAAAACTTTTTTTTTTGCTATCATCTGGCCTCCATGATTTCTGGTGAGAGATACACAGTCATGTCATTTATTATTCCCCTTTGTGTAGCATGCCATTTTTCTCTAGACTTTTTTTATCTTTGGCTTTTAGCAGTTTGATTTTGATATAGCTATGGGTAATTTTCTTTGAGTTTCTACTGTTTAAAGTTTGTTCTAGTTCTTTTCATTGTGAATTTATGTCTTTTACCAAATCTCAGAAGTTTCAGTCATTTTCTTCACAATTTTTTTTTTAAACATGAGTCTCTTTTTCTCTTTTGGTAGTATTCCAATAGCACAAACGTTACACATTTTGATATTGTTCCACAGGTTTGTTTATATTTTATTATAAACAAATTATATACTTTGTTTATATTTTATTGAGGATTTTCTTCTCTTATTTTGGATCAGGTGTTTTCTATTGATTTATCTTCAAGTTTCATGTCCCTTTCCATGGTCCTTTTCATTCTGGCATTGAGTCATATGGTGATTTTTAATTTCAGCTATTTTATTTGTATAGCTTTTATCTCTGATGAGAATTTCTTTTTTTCAATTTATTTAAAGTGTATTTAATTCCCTGGTGGCTCAAATGGTTAAAAAAAAACAAAAATCTGCCTGCAATGCAGGAAAACCAGGATTGATACCTCAATTGAGAAGATCCCCTGGCAAAGGGAATGACTACCCACTGCAATATTCTTGCCTGGAGAATTCCAGGGACAGAAGAGCCTGGGCAGGCTACAATCCATGGGGTCACAAAGAATCAGATGCAACTGAGCAACTATCACACACACACACACACACACAACGCACACACAATCTTTATATCATGCAGCATAGTTAGAATGTTTGCTTTAAAGTTTTTGTCTGATAATCTGTGTCATGTTGGGGTTGGCATCTGTTGATCATCTTTTTCTTTGCAAATTTGCCATGTATTCCAGATTTTTGTTTGGCAAGTTTTCTTAACATTTTAAATATTGTGTAATGTAGACACTGGGTCCTGCTAAAATTCTTTGGAGAATATAGGATGTTTGGTTTAGCATGCAATATAGTTAAATTCATTGCAAGTTCTGTTTATTCATCTGTGAGTGGTGGTTTCAGTGTTGATTCAGTTTTCAAAGACTTTAGGTCTATTCCATTCATGCACAGCTTAAGGATGAGCCGAGTAGTTTTGCAGGTTCATACACAGAGTATGAGGTGGCTGGATGGCATCACCAATGCAATGGACATAAACTTGGGCAAACTTCGGGAGATGGTGAGGAACAGGGAAGCTTGGTGTGATGCAGTCCATGGAGTTGCAAACAGCTGGACATGACTGGGTGACTGAACAACAACACAGAATTATAGGATTATCTTATTCAGCTCTTTACTCTCCTGGATTCCCTCTACACTCTCCACTTCGCAGGGCTCTCCTCCCCAGTTTTCTGGTGAGAAAGGTGGGATTTCTCTGAGAGTTCTGTTTATGTGGGCTGCTGCAGACACTTCACATTTGGGGTCCTTAGGAAGCTGCTTTTATACAGCATTTAGTTATAATCAGTGAGAGAGATGGGGCTGCAGAGGACTACTCCCTTTTGGCCAGCAATGAGAGTCTCAGGACATTGTTTAAAGGGTTAAATGTTACCTGCCATTATGTAATTTCCCCCATGTTCTTTAATAGTTAAGTTCAGAATTTATTCTTTTATGCCTCTTAGTGCTTAAATGATTTCTCTAAACAGTCACAGTTGGTAGCACAACTGTGATCTGAGTGTTTAAAATGGCTGACAACTTTCCAGGTGGTTTTAATCGATTTGTCTACAGCAAGGGATATACTGAACACAGGCAATGTTGTATGGCTTCCACCATTGCCTCTGAGTGGAACAGGTTTGTGAATGTCTTGAATGACGTTCTTTCATGAAGGGCTCTGCATTTATCATGGATTCTGGAACTTCCTGCTGGTGAAGGTTCTTATTCTTGGTCCATGACTCATTCCCATTGATTCTTGACATTTCTTACAGGCTTTAACCCAGGCTTTGTTGGTGTGGGAGATGAGATATAGAACTCATAGGGACCTATGTACTATGAGAAAGTTAGGATCATGTTTTCAGATAGGGTTTCTGCTCATTATATGAGAATAGACATATTAAAACAACAACATCTTGATTTGCATTATGCCCAAGATTTTTCCATGACAAATTGACTGTTTACATTTGTGTAGTGATTATTCAGTGAATGTCTTTACCCACATGTGCATTGCATTTATGAATAATCAGATATAGCATTTATAGAAGCAAGAAAGAGTTAATTATCACCATGTGACTATTTATAATTTCTTTTCTTCTTTTTTTTTTTTTTTTGCATGCTGAGGGGATGAATAAATGTACTGGAATAAGGCCAGGAATGCCCCTTTACCCAAGAGGGAGTTGTTGCAGGGGAATCCAGAACAATTAGACAGTGTTACTTCCTTTTGTTAAGGCAGTCATCTGGGGTCACAGCTAATGTAAAGAAGGGCATTGTCAGTAACAAGTAAAGTGAGGCTGTTGTTAAAATGAAACAGGCTGTGCTTTGCCCTGTAACCTCTTACTACAACCAGCTCTTCCATGATAGCCATTGGCGCCAAGAAAAATCGGGCAGAATAGTTGGAACCCTTCCCAGTCCAGAATATGCATTACCAGCCCTTCTATTTGAAAGCTATTTTAAATCTTTTTAGAACTATCTAAGTAGTTAGAGATAAAGTTAGAGAATACTTTCATTGCTAGTAGATAAATAAGTTTAATAAAGCCTTTTTACAGAATGAATACAGGAGAGAGAGAAAAACCAAAATGGAAATCAGGAATCTTAGAATTGTTAACTTGAAGTGGTTTAAGGTGCTCTCTGGACTTCAGTTTTAGGCTTTTGTATAATGAGGAGGGGCTACCTATTAGATCAGACAATAAATGAAAATATTAAACAATGATAAATGTTAGGCTTTGTGCATTACATGGATTATCTCACTTAACCTCACAACAGCTATAAGATACATAATCTCACAACAGCTGTAATATACATGCTATTAAATTTCCTTTTTCCAGGTAATAGGATTGAGGCTGAGGGAAGTTACTTGATTTGCCAAAGTTGAATATTTAGGCTTCAAAGTAATACATTCTGACTATAGACTCTGGTGAACTCTTGAAATTATAACTACTCAGTAGTAGAGTTCAACCAGAGCTCTGATTCTGATTGTTTTGTAGGGATTTCCTGGAGCACAGTGTTCATAAACATTTTGAGGCCCATACTGGCCAAGTGCATTAGAATAGTTGCTGAATTGATTATTGGTGTCTGCTGTGGCACAAGAGGACAAAACAAAGGCATATATGCTCAGTGTTTGCTATCCATATCAGGTGGTTACTGAGGGCCCTTCTGACAAAAACACCAGACACAGTACTGCTACTAACACCAGCACATGGAGCAGTTTTTCAGTCTCCATTATTTTACATTAACTTTAGGAATTTGTAGTGTCACCATAGGTACAGTATTAGTTTTCCAGAGGAGAGCTCTCTTCTCTTTAAAATATCTTTCAAGAGATGTCCTGAAATATCATAGGGCTGAGAGAACCATTGTATATAAATAATGGTCCTAACATAAATTCAGAAGTAACTATATTAGTGAAAAAACAACATGATGCCATAATAAACCACTTGTGGAATCTTTGTTCCTGACCAGAGATCAAACCCTGAGCCTTTGGAGTGGGAGCACTGACTCCAAACTACCAGAGAACTAACCCTAGGGAGTATCAAGTGGTGAGAACCCACACAAAGGAAACCACTTGAATACAAGACCTGGCATCACCCAACCACCAGTAGCACCCTGTGTGGGACACCTCATTGAAACAACAAACAAAACAAAAATACAAACCCAGTAATCAGCAGACAGGAATACCACCTCACTCAGCCTTCCCCATCAGAGGAGAAACAAACAATCAAAAACTCAGCACTAATCTCACTGTATACAAAGCTCACACAAACTACTGGACCAACCTTAGGAGGGCAGAAACAAAAAGGAAGAAAGAATTCAACCTTATTCAAGAAAATAATTCAACTTTTCTTGAAGCCTGGAAAAAGGAGATCTCAAACACAATAAATTTTTTTAAAAAATGAAAAGACAGAAATACTGCACAAATGAAAGAACAAACTGGAAACACAGAAGTCAAAATAAATGAAGAGGAAATAGGAAAATTACCTGAAAAAGGATTCAGAATAATGATAGTAAAAATGATTAAAAAAAAAAAAAACCTTGAAAACAAAATAGAAAAAATGCAAGAATCAATTAGCAAAGACCTAGAAGAATTAAAGAATAAGCATATAGAGACAAGCAACACAATTACTAAAATTAAAAATACTCTAGAAGGACTCAATAGCAGAATATCTGAGGCAGAAAAATGAATCAATGAGCTGGAAGATAAAATGGTAGAAATAACTTCTGAAGAGCAGAATAAAGTAAAAAGAATAAAAAGAGCTGAGGATAGTTTCAGAGACCTCTGGGACCATATCAAATGCACCAACATTCGAATTATAGGAATCCCAGAAGAAGAAGAGAAAAAGAAAGGGTATGAGAAAATTTTTGAAGAGATTATAGTTGAAAATTTCCCCAAGATGGAAAAGGAAATAGCCAATCAAGTCCAAGAGGCACAAAGAGTCCCATACCAGATAAACCCAAGGAGAAACAAGCCAAGATACATACTAATCAAACTAACAAAGAGTAAACACAAAGAAAAAATATTAAAAGCAGCAAGGGAAAAGCAACAAGTAATATACAAGGGAAATCCCATATACTTAATAGCTGTTCTTTCAGCAGAAACTCTGCAGGCCAGAAGAAAATGGCAGGATATATTTAAAGTACTGAAAGGGAAAAATCTACAACCAAGATTACTGTCCCCAGCAAGGATCTCATTTAAAATTGATGAAGAAATAAAAAGCTTTTCAGACAAGCAAAAGTTAAAATAATTCAGTACCACCAAACAGCTTTACAACAAATGTTAAACAGACTTATATACTCAAGAAATACAAGAGAATAAAAAAGATCTACAAAATCATCCCCAAACAATTAGAAAATGACAATAGAAACATATATATCAATAATTGCTTTAAATGTAAATGGATTAAATGCTCCAACCAAAAGACACAGATTGGCTGAATGGATACAAAAACAAGACCCATATATATGCTGTCTACAAGAAACCCACTTCAGACCTAAAGACAAATATAGACTGAAAGTGAGAGGATGGAAAAATATATTCCATACAAATGGGAAGCAAAAGAAAACTGGAGTAGCAATCCTCATATCAGACAAAATATACCTTAAAATAAAGAATATTACAAGAGATAAGGAAGGACACTACATAATGATCAAGGGCTCAATCCAAGAGGAAGACATAACAATTGTAAATTTCTATGCACCCAACATAGGAGCACCTCAATATATAAGACAAGCACTAACAGACATAAAAGGAGAAATTAACAGTAACACAATAATAGTAGAAGACTTTAACACCCCACTCACACCAATGGACAGATCATCAAAACAGAAAATTAATAAGGAAACACAAGTCTTAAATGATACATTAGATGAGATGGATCTCATTGACATCTTCAGGACATTCCATCCAAATGCAGAAGAATACACCTTATTCTCAAGTGCACATGGAACATTCTCCAGGATAGACCACATCTTGGGTCACAAATCAAACCTCAGTAAATTTAAGAAAATTGAAATTGTTTCATGCATCTTCTCTGACCACAATGCTATGAGACTAAATATCAATTACAAGGAAAAAACTGTAAGAAACACAAACACATGAAGATTGAACAACACATTTCTAAATAACCAATAGGTTACTGAAGAAATCAAAAGGGAAATAAAAAAATTTCTAGAAACAAATGACAATGAAAACATGACAATGCAAAACCTATAGGATGCACCAAAAGCAGTTCTAAGAGGGAAGTTTGTAGCAATACAACCATACCTCAAGAAACAAGAAAAACATCGAATAGACAACCTAACTTTACACCAAAAGCAACTGGAAAAAGAAAAAAAAAAAAAACAAAATTAGTAGAAGGAAAGAAATCATAAAGATCTGAGCAGAAATAAATGAAAAAGAAATGAAAGAAACAGTAGTAAAGATTAATAAAACTAAAAGCTGGTCTTTGAGAAGATAAACAAAATTGACAAACCCTTAGCCAGACTCATCAAGAAAAAAAGAAGAATCAAATCAACAAACTTAGAAATGAAAAAGGAGAGGTTACAACAGACAATGCGGAAATACAAAGGATTATAAGAGACTATTATGAACAACTATATGACAATAAAATAGATAACCTGGAAGAAATGGACAGATTCTTAGAAAAGTTCAATCTTCTAAGACTGAACCAGGAAGAAATAGAAATTATGAACAACACAATTACAATCACTGAAATTGAAGCTGTGATCAAAAATCTTCCAAAAACAAAAGCCCAGGACCAGATGGCTTCACAGGAGAATTCTGTAAAACATTTAGAGAAGAGCTAATGCCCATCCTTCTAAAACTCTTTAAAAAATTTGCAGAGGAAGGAACATTTCCAAACTCATTCTATGAGGCCACCATCACCCTGATACCAAAACCAGACAAAGAAAATACACAAAAAAGAAAGCTACAGGCCAATATCACTGATGAACATAGATGCAAAAATCCTCAACAAAATTTTAGCAAACAGAATTCCGCAACATATCAAAAAGCTCATACACCATGATCAAGTTGGGTTTATTGCAGGGATGCAAGGATTCTTCAATATATGGAAATCAATCAGTGTGATACACCATATTAACAAATTGAAAGATAAAAACCATATGATCATCTCAAAAGATACAGAAAAAGCCTTTGACAAAACTCAGCACCTATTTATGATTAAAATTTTTCAAAAAATGGGCATAGAAGGAGCCTACCTCAACATAGTAAAGGCCATATACGATAAGCCTACATCAAACATTATTCTCAATGGTGAAAAACTGAAAGCATTCCCTCTAAGATAAGGAACAAGACAACGGTGTCCATTTTTCCCACTATTATTCAACATAGCTCTGGAGTTCCTAGCTACAGCAATCAGAGTAGAAAAAGAAATAAAGGGAATCCAGATCAGAAAAGAAGAAGTAGAGCTCTCACTGTTTGCACATGACATGGTACTGTACATAGAAAACCCTAAAGACAGTATCAGAAAATTATTAGAGCTAATCAGTGAATTTAACAAAGTTTCAGGGTACAAAATCAATACACAGAAATCACTTGCATTTCTATATACTAACAATGAAAAATCAGAAAGAGCAATTAAGGAATCAATCCCATTCACCATGGCAACAAAAAGAATTAAATATCTAGGAATAAACTTACCTAGGAGACAAAAGAACTGTACCCAGAAAATTATAAGACACTAATGAAAGAAACCAAAGATGACATAAACAGATGGAGAGATACTCCATGTTCCTGGGTAGGAAGAATCAATATTGTAAAAATGACTGTACTACCAAATGCAATCTATGGATTCAATGTGATCCCTATCAAATGACCAATGGCATTTTTCATAGAACTGGAACAAAAGAATTTACAATTCATATGGAAACACAAAAGACCCCAAATAGCCAAAGCAGTCTTGAGAAGAAGAATGGAGCTGGAGGAATCAGCCTTCCTGACTTCAGATTATACTGCAAAGCTACAGTCATCAAGACAGTATGGTACAGGCACAAAAAATGGCAACCCACTCCAGTTCTCTTGCCTGGAAAATCCCATGGATGGAGGAGCCTGGAAGGCTGCAGTCCATGGGGTCGCAAAGAGTCGGACACGACTGAGCGACTTCACTTCACTTCAGACCTTTGGAACAAGATAGAAAACCCAGAAATAAACTCATGCACCTATGGGTACCTTATTTTTGACAAAGGAGGCAAGAATATTCAATGGGGCAAAGACAGCCTCTTCAATAAATGGTGCTGGGAAAACTGGATAGCTGCATGTAAAAGAATGAAATTAGAACACTTCCAAACACCATGCACAAAGATAAACTCAAAAAGGGTTAAAGACCTACATGTAAGACCAGAAACTGTAAAACTCTTAGAGGAAAATGTAGGCAGAATACTCGATGATGAAAATCGAAGCAAAATCCTCTATGACCCACCTCCTAGAGTAACAGAAATAAAAACACAAGTAAACAAGTGGGACCTGATTAAACTTAAAAGTTTTTACACAGCAAAGGAAACTATAAGCAAGGTGAAAAGACAACCCTAAGAATGGGAAAAAATAATAGCAAATGAAACAACTGACAAAGGATTAATTTCCAAAATATACAAGCAGCTCATACAACTCAATACCAGAAAAACAAACAACCCAGTGAAAAAGTGGAAAAAAGACCTGAACAGATATTTCTCCAAAGAAGACATACAGATGGATAACAAACACATGAAAAGATGCTCAACATCACTCATTATTAGAGAAATGCAAATCAAAACTACAATGAGATATCACTTCACACTGGTCAGAATGGCCCTCATGAAAAAGTCTACAAACAATAAATACTGGAAAGGGTGTGGAGAAAAGGGAACACTCTTGCACTGTTGGTGGGAGTGTAAATTGATACAGCCATTATGGAAGACAGTATGGAGATTCCTTAAAAAACTAGGAAGAAAACCACCTTATGACCCAGCAATCCCACTCCTAGGCATATATCCTGAGGAAACCAAAATTGAAAGAGACACATGTATCCCATTGTTCATTGCAGCACTATTTACAATAGCTAGAACATGAAAGCAACCTAGATGTCCATCGACAGATGAATGGATAAAGAAGTTGTGGTACATATACCCAATGGAATATTACTCAAGCATAAAAAAGGAATGCATTTGAGTCAGTTCTGATGAGGTGGATGAACCTAGAACCTATTATACAGAGTTAAGTGAGTCAGAAAGAGAAAGATAAATATCATATTCTAATACATATATACAGAATCTAGAAAAATGGTACTGAAGAATTTACTTGCAGATAACAATGGAGAATCAGACACAGAGAATAGACGGATGGACATGGGAAGAGGCGAGGAGAGGGTGAAATGTATGGAAAGAGTAACATGGAAACTTACATTACCATATGTAAAATAGATAGCCAATGGGCATTTGCTGTATAGCTCAGGAACGTCAAACATGGGCTCTGTATCAACCTAGAGGAGTGGGATGGGGAGGGAGATGGGAGGGAGCTTCAAAAGGGAGGGGATATATGTCTACCTATGGCTGATTAATGTTGAGGTTTGACAGATGACACCACCCTGATGGCAGAAAGTGAAGAAGAACTAAAGAGCCTCTTGATGAAAGTGAAAGAGGAGAGTGAAAAAGTTGGCTTAAAGCTCAATATTCAGAAAACAAAGATCATGGCATCCTGTCCCATCACTTCATGGCAAATAGATGGGGAAACAGTGGAAACAGTGACAGACTTTATTTTTTTGGGCTCCAAAATCACTGCAGATGGTGATTGCAGCCATGAAATTAAAAGATGCTTACTCCTTGGAAGGAAAGTTATGACCAACCTAGACAGCATATTAAAAAGCAGAGACATTACTCTGCCAACAAAGATCCATCTAGTCAAGGCTATGGTTTTTCCAGTAATCATGTATGGATGTGAGAGTTGGGCTATAAGGAAAGCTGAGCAACGAAGAACTGATGCTTTTGAACTGTGGTGTTGGAGAAGACTCTTGAGAGTTCCTTGGACTGCAAGGAGATCAAACCATTCCATCCTAAAGGAAATCAGTCCTGGGTGTTCATTGGAAGGACTGATGTTTAAGCTGAAACTCCAGTATTTTGGCCACATCATGCGAAGAACTGACTCATTTGAAAAGACCCTGACGTTGGGAAAGATTGAAGGCAGGAGGAGAAGGGGACGACAGAGGATGAGATGGTTAGATGGCATCACTGACTCGATGGACGTGAGTTTGAGTAAACTCCGGGAGTTGGTGATGGACAGGGAGGCCTGGCGCGCTGCGGTTCATGGGGTCGCAAAGAGTCGGACACGACTGAGTAACTGAACTGAACTGAACTTGACAGAAAACAGCAAAATTCTGTAAAGCAATTATCCTTCAATAAAAAATAAATTAATTTTAAAAAATTATAAATCTAAAAAAGAAAAAAAATGAGAGACACTTCTCCAGTACCACAATTTGAAAGCATCAGTTCTTCAGTGCTCAACCTTCCTTATGGTCCAACTCTCACATGTGTACATGGCCACTGGAAAAACCATAGCTTTGACTATACAGACCTTTGTTAGCAAAAAACAAAGAAACAAACAAAAACCCATGATATGACCTTAAATCATAATTACTAGGGATTTGTAAGATAAATGTTTTTATTCTGAAGAACAGTGATATTATAAATTGTTAACATAGATATACAAAGACACTTTGTGGCAAGTTAACTCTGGAAAAATTTTTTATAAATTATAAAATATATGCAACTATTAGTGATTCAGAATATAGTCATTAGATAAATGTGATAAATTTTTCATTATATTTCCCAATAACTTTAACCATGGAACCATTTTATTTGTTATCAACTATTAAAATCCTAAGGAACCATTGTCACACTTTGAGAAATGCCAACTCAAGACTCACATGCATAAAATGGAGTAGAAGTAGTTTTCAAGGTGACTTATTTCTTCTCTGACTCAGCATGGACCTAAAATTGTGATATTAAGAACTAAGCAACTCTGCTCATACCCTGGAATGAGGACAAAAAGGAGAACTGGTTAAACATCTTTGTCAACTGTAATTTCAATGAAAGTTACTGAGAAAAATCATAATATTAAACAAATGGGAGTTGTAGCTGAGACCTCAATCCAGTGGTAAGTCATCATAAAATAGTGGTGATTAACTAGAAGAAAGAATTATTTGTTTTACCTGGAACAGAGAGGAAATAAAAATGAACATGTTTGATAATTCCATGGAGCAATTCTAAAAACTTACCTCAGTAGCTAATCACATTTAGTCAATAACAGCTTTACTATACCCACTCAGTGTTCATTTTTAAAATTAGAAATAAACCCACTGGGTAAGCCAATGCTTCTGAAATTTTAGTTTGCATTTGAGTGACATATAGGCTTATTAAAAATGCAGTGCTCCCAAATGCACTGGGATTTTGATTAGCAGGTGTGGGTTGAGATCCAAGATTCCATACTTTTACAACTGTTTGAGAGACACTGATGTAAACCATGTGATAATACTAGAAACGATAAAGTATTTTGAGAGGCCTCAGAATCCTGAACATAAATAATCAGTCCACCTAGGCTGATTTTTGGCAAAATGTCAAAAAATGCTTTGCTCTTCATCTTACTTCAAGCCAACTAATGCTTTCACGCTTAGACCCCCATGTTTGAGTATAAATGCTCAAACATACAGGAGTTTGTTTCTTGCTCATAGAGTTTATTTTTTCCTCATGTAAATCCAAGCAGAATCTAAGTTAACAGGGTCTAAGTGAAAATGAAAGTGTTAGTCACACAGTCGTGTCTGACTCTGTGATCACAGGGACTGTAGCCTCTGTCCATGGAATTCTCTAGGCAAGAATACTGGAGTGGGTTGCGATTCTCTTCTCCAGGGGATCTTCTCAGCCCAGAGATTGAACCCAGGTCTCCTGTATTGCAGGCAGATTCTTTTCCATCTGAGCCACTAGGGAAGCCAACATAATTGGGGTTGGATCTAAGCTCCCACATAATTGTTCTGGGACCCAGCACCAGCGAGGCTTGACCATCTTCAATCTATGGCTTAGAACATCATTTGGATGTTGATGGCTAGCTGGTGGGTGGAGAGAGAGCCTAGAGAATCATGAATAGTGATATAGTCAGAAGCATGCCCTCCCCTACCAAAAATTCACAAGGGGTACTTCAGTATCTCAGAACGTGGCTGTATTTGAAGTTAGAGAGGTTATGAAATGAGACTTATAGAGTAGGACCTAATTCAGTATGACTGTTGCCTTTATAAGAAAAGAAAACTTGAAGCATCCTATTTAACACCCTTTAACACCATCCATTCCTCCTTCCTTCCAAAACCTGTATAATGCCACTTACTTACTTGCTGCAGCACACACTGCTCAGACTTAATCTGGTGAAACCAACATCTTCAGAAATGATGGTTGTGGTCAGTATGTCCATTGTCCTACCGAGTGGAAAGTACGGCTCATTGCAGCTAGGGAGGCCAGAACAATAATGTCCCTACTGTGAGAAGGATCTGTGTTTGAATTCTGAATCCCCTATCACTTACCAGCTTGTCCAAATTAAAAAGGTTATTTAAGAAAAGAAAAAAAAGAGGAAATTTGGACATAGACATTAGAGATGTATGTGCATAGTGAAAAGACCATGTGAAGACACAGTAAGGATGTGCCAAGGAGAGAGGCCTTAGAAGAAACCAAACCTGCCAACATCTTGGTCCTGAACTTCTAGCCTTCAGGACTGTGAGAAAATAAATTTCTGTTGTCTAAGCCACCCAGTCTGTGTTACGACAGCCCTAGCAAATACAAATAGGGGCTTAAGGGTTGTCCTGGAAAGGGTGCATATTATTTTCACTCACACTTCACTAACTAAAAGTCAGTCACATGGCTCCCTAATTGCAGTGGGGTCTGGAAGATGCAACCTAGCTGCATGCTGGGAAGAAGATAAAAGAAGTTTAGTAAATAGTGTCTGCCACCACTTTTGCTTCCTCTTTTGAATTTAGACCACTCAAATATGGGTCTACAGAAGCCTCTTAATTCCAGTAGACCAGCTCATCAGCTCTCTTCTTCAGTTCTATCAAAGCTCTTCTTTTGTGGGAGGTAAGTGGATGAGCACCAGAAAAGTCAATTGGTAGGGGTTCCTGCAGAATGAGGGACAGCTCTGAGCCTTGTATGTGTGTAGCATTCAACACGAGCCTTTTGGGAGTGAGGAAAGGCAGAAAGAAGAAAGCAAGACAAGTAGATCTGAGAAAGCCCAGGGTAGTAACCATATCAGTTCAGTTCAGTCGCTCAGTCGTGTCCGACTCTTTGCGACCCCATGAATTGCAGCACGCCAGGCCTCCCTGTCCATCACCAACTCCCAGAGTTCACCCAAACTCACGTCCATCGAGTCGGTGATGCCATCCAGCCATCTCATCATCTGTCGTCCCCTTTTCCTCCTGCCCCCAATCCCTCCCATACATTGCTCAAAACCCCAAATGGAAGAATTGTTTCCACAGCAAATCCATTAGCTGCAGTGGTGTGAAAAAAGGGGGGGCTTTTATAATGTTTAACACTAACATACATACAGAAAGAACGCAAATCCTAAGTATACAGTATAAGGGATCTTACACAAACTCAGTTTACCCTCGAAACTCACGTCCAGATCGTGAAGTAGAGCAAGACCAGCAGCAGCAGCCCATTACACCTTCCCAAGCACTACACTCCCAAGGCTAATCCCTATCCAGACTAACACCATGGATGAGTTTTGCCAGTTGGACTTTATCTAAATGGGATTGTGCAGTATGTACTGCTTTGTGTCTGTTTCTTGGACTCTACATTATGTTTATGAGATCCATCCATATTATATGCAGCTGGTGTATTTGTTAATTCATTTTTCTGGTTGTATAGTATTTTCTTAGATCACTATCTCCTAGTTCATTTATCCATTCTTTTCTTGATGCGCATTTAATGCTGCTTCCAGTTTGAGGCCATTATAAATAGTGCTGCTATTTGTACTATGTTTTGTGTGTGTGTGCATGCCTGCATGTTAGTATTGGGAATAGAAGTATTTGGTCATAGGTATGTGTGTTTTCAGTTTTAGTAAATACTGCAAAACAATTTTTCAAAGTAACTGTACCAAAACAGTTTATTTTTTTTTATTTTATGTACTACTCTGCCCTTTCTGTCCCACTCTGAGACCATCCTTCCTGCTATTTGCCTCTGGGCTTATTGCTGATCCTGGGACCTGAATTGTTAAGCTTGCCTGTGGGAGGCCTCATTTAGATCTGCCATATGCTCCCCTCTTGTCAACATTTGCCCTGTTACTTGTCTGTTTCACTTGGATCTTTTTTAACTTTGAATAAAATCAATTCCAGAGCATTTATGAAACAATCTACTAGTTAGTACACTGCAGTTGACAGAAATTCATTGCAAAATAGCATGAGCTAAGAAAGTAATTAGTTGGTCCTTGTAACTGAGAGAAGCCAGAGGGATTAAGGAAGTGCTCAAATAGCCATCAGGGCTTCTGTCCCTCCTGCTGTCCCTCAAGCCTTTTCTCTTCATGGAGAGGCCTTCGTCTCTCCTAGCAGAGATGGGTTTTCTCCATGCAGTGGGTAACAACATCCCTAAATCCTCTTTGCCTCTTACTGGGCACTAGTTGGATTCTGACACATCTCTGAGCCAATTATTTATTGTAGGAGTGAGGAGAAGGAGAGGCACATGCTGTGAATGCCCAGCCGGGTAAAATGCCCAGCCAGAGGCAGGGAGGAGCAGGACCCATGCCTGAGGACTTCAGGGCATGATAAGGAGGACACATGCCAAAGTGTGGGGATACTAGACCACCAAAACCACCAAAAGCCTGTGCTTCCTCTGGGAGGATATTGGTGTTTTCAAAGAGCATCACGTGTGGTCCAGTTTGAATGATGGGAATTTAAGGCCCTGGGTCATGGTGAACTCTTTGGGGTCACTTCAGATCACTCAGATGGGTGACTGCCCATGACCAGCTTTCTTATGAGGCCAGCTCGATTACAATGGGCATAAAATGTCTCATTAAAATGGACCCAGTTTTGGTCTGCTAACTCAGCACAAAGAGGCCAAGTGACTGCTTCACATCTTTTAAGATGGAAATGAATGGAATTGCACAGTACCTGACCTCATCAGTTTAGCCAAGATGGTACTGGCAAAGCCACGTCTGATTGGTGAGTGAGACAAGGGAGGGAAGGGCTTTCCATGGAGATTTCTGGGCAGCATAATGACTAATAACAATTCCTGCAAGTCAAGAAAAGTCTGTATGATGATAAGAGCCAGTGGTGAGGATGAGAAAAACAATTAAACTGGCTCACTAAGAGGGGCACTTAGCCCCTACTTTCACTGCCATGCAATTCATTTTAAGGCAGAATAATTTAACTCAAGGGATATAACACATTTTGGCTCTAATGGAGTAACTTGAAGATCATGTTATAACAGCATACATTTCACGAACAGACCCACGTGTTAGTTGACCTTAGATTCTTTGTGGAATAAGTGAGGATCTTAAAAGGAAATTATTTTTGGATGACTATCTCTATGCCAAGTTCAACATCTCCTGAGTGACTGCACTATGCCAAGTTCAGATCTCAGGGGATTTTAGAAAGGGCAGCTAAAATGTATTCTTGCATGACTTTATGGTAAGCCAGCAGAATAAATGCCCAGCTATTTGATGAAACCAATAAAGCAAAGTGGACTTTTACAGTGGAAATGTCCTCTCAAAAAAAGAAACTATGTTTGAGGTTTTAAGTGAGATCCTGAGAAACATCAAAGGAAATATCATTTTCAAATCATCTCCATGTGCACACTGGCAGCAAAGTGTGAAAGCATCCAAGTGCACAGATTTTGTCTCTGTCCTGCTACTTGCCAGCTAAGATGCTAGGCTTCTCTAAGGCCCAGTCTATGGTATCTACTTCAAAGGGTTACTGTGAGATATTCTCCATCATCAGATAGTCTCCTTAAAGAGCTTTGCACAGTGTGGGGCATATGGAAGCTCTCAATATGTATTAGGTGTTATTAGGTTCATAGGTTCTTAGATTTCTCATGAGGTTTAGTTAATGGCCCCTGAGAAAAAGTTAACATGCACACCAGGTCCGCTCTGGCTATCATGACCATCAGGCTCATCGAGAAACAATGGTTGATTATTTTTAGTCCTGGAGCTCTCACAAGTTTTGTCCACTCTTTAGGGAACATTGTTACTAATCTTCTGTTTTGGTCTGAGACACTTCTCACAGGAATAGGTTAATTGTGCTGTTAAAACATGCTTCCTGGAAGGAAGGTTCGGGAGGGAGGGGACATAGGTGCGCCTATGGCTTATTCTTGATGTATGACAGAAAACCACAAAATTCTGTAAAGCAAATATCCTTCAATTAATAAAGTGGCAAACAAACAAACAAACAAACAAACATGCTTCAGTAGAAATGACAGCATACAGTTGGTTAGTCAGTAAGGGAATCCATCAGTGGGATTTGCCTTATCAACACTGAGCCACATCACACCAGAGATTCTTCAGGCTCATTGATATGCATTGGATAGACCATCCAGAATGCAGGTAGTCAGAATTAGCCCTTTTTTTGGTCACGGAGGGCTACACAGGGAGCCTGAGTCCATTTTGGTTTTTAGATTTCAGTGTGAGAACTAACTTTGAAACCTGCCCTTGCCGTTAAAGTAAGAAAGAAGCATCTGGAGGTAGGACAGGGTCTCTTCAACATTCCTCAGTATAATCCTACAGCTTGGTTGGTGTGACTTCTCCTCTTCCCTTATAAGGAATTCATTTTCAGAAGAGAAATTAATTTCCAAGGACTCCTTTTCCCTCATTTTCTTCTGTCTCTCTGGCTCTCGCCCTCCTGTCTCTCACTGCTTTTCTACCTCTCTCCTTTGCTTACTTTCTATTTCCTTCCTTCTTTTTGACTCTCTCCCCCTTTTTTCTCTCCACATTAAAAGAAAAAAAAAAAAAAAACCAGGGAAACTTAAAAAACATTTATCTGACACTAGTGCCAGGAAGACTCTCTCCTTCTCCTGTAAGTAGGAGCCTAGCAGAGTGGTTCAAAGGCAGTACATACTCACAAGTGTTCTTTGAGTTGTTGAATGGATGAATAAACGGATGACCAAATGAGTGAACAAATAAATGGTCTTGGGTCCTGCAGAGCAAATCTTTGACTACCTGATTCTACCATCTCGTTGGAAATTTTTCTCATCTTTAGTGGCAAGCTAGCTTGGGTCCTGGAGCTAGCCTGCCTAGCTTTGAGATCTGGTCACTTGGAGCATGTTACTTCATCTCTCTCTGCCTCAATCTGTCTCCTGTAAAATGGGTATAGTAATTTTTTAAAGTGGTCTGTTAAGAGAATTATCTGAGTACACACACACACACGCTTACACACACACAAACACACTCTTGGGATAATATCCAACACAATAAGCACTCAATAAGTGTTATTAAAATTTTGAATATTGTAGCTTTATATGAGCTCACATGAGATTTATGTGGAAACAATTTAACTGTAAAGTTCATTGCAAAGTTAACAGAGATTTATTCTTCTCACTGCTTTGCTTTTTTGTCCTACAAAGGACAAGAAAAATCTCTCTTGGAGCTAGTTTTTCTTGAACTGCTCAGTGTCATCAGCCAAGCGCTTTTGCTCCCTTATACCTCAGAGAATCCCGCTGTTGCTCTTGTTCCTTGGTTCTGTTCTAGCTCCATACTAATTTATGGATGCAAGGATTCAGAGAACCCCTAGCCCCACCCTCCATGTGGGGTTCCATTTCTAAACCCCAATAGCACACCTGATGCTTATTCCTGAATGCCCAGCATTCTATTTCATGGAGCTGTATACCCAGATAGCAGTCTGCAATGGAGCATTCTCCTTGGCAGGAACTGTTACCACGTTGTAGGCACAATTATCCACTTGCCCCCTCAAAGTGAGATGGAAATTGCTAATTACACCTGCAAGACCCTAACTGGGAACTCATTCCGTTGCATGCAGCAGAAATGCACCTGCAAATAATTAACTGCAGACACCCAAACTGTGCCCACAAGAAAGGAGAGGGAGCCCAAGCTCAGGCTCCAGCCCCTCTGCAAAGGCTCATGTTTCCCAGGTTTGCAGTTGGACCCTTTGAACATCTCAGAGGGCAGAGAAGGAAGTTTCTGTGCACAGCCACAGAGTCTGTGCTGCGTTCCAGAGCGGCACGTGTCTTTGCAGTCCTAATATCATCATTATCCAATAGATGCTTTCCCACAAGTGGGAAAACAAAAATGGGCTCCAGAGCCTGTCCTTTCTCTTCTCTGTGTGTGTGGTAGGGAATTTCCACTCACCACATGTCCCTCTATTATATCTATATGGTATCTGCCGAAATAAATATTGTAGTCTCTTTATTTTTAGTTGGTACTGCACAGGTCCTTCTCAGATTAAACAGTCAGAGGTCAGGAAAGTTGAGATGAACCATAGGTTTAAAACCATTGTACTGTGTGGAGTTATTTATATAGAGGTTTTCATATATAGACTTGATTAAAAGCCGAGGATATTTGCTCAGCAGAGAGAGGAAAAACCATCATTATCTGATTTTACAAGGAATTCAGTGGCTGCTAATCAAACCCGGGTCTGCATCTGGTTAAGACATACTTGGCACTGGCTTGTCACAAGTAGAGGTTTTGCCATGTCAAGGGGATCTTTCACTCAAAGCAGCGACCCATATTGGACTGAACAAACACATGAGTTTTTAATCGAGAACAATAGTTTAACAAACCACTTCCCAGGACCATCGAAAGAAAAGTATGTGCCCATGGCAGTTCTGGCACCAAAAGATGTTTATTTGAGTGCATTTACTTCAAACCATAGCCCCAAATGCCCAGCAGAGGAGGACCATTAAAAACTAATGCAGAAAACTGAATTTCCATGGGGTGACCCACATTATCTGGCACCAGTGCCAACCTTGAAGTATACGCTTGCCTTTGTGAAAACTGTCCCCTTCCTGTGTGCTCCAGCTGAAGCAGGGGTACTGTGGAACTGCCGAGATAAGTCGTATGCATTGAAAGCTTTCTATTAGAAAATATAAACCTACTATTCCTTTTCTAAATCTGTTAGAAGTTTCTGTGCTGAATTTTTGCCAAAAAAAACAACTACATAGGGAATTTTGAAGCATTGTGATCATAAGAGGCACATCTAATAATTTTTGAACATCAGGTGCTGTGCTAAATGCTTTAGCTGCCTTGTCACACTTAATGTATGCAGCAGCCCTCTGAAATTGGTGGTCTTGACATTTCATCTTGGAGATGAAAAGAACAAGGCCTGGGTGGTTAGGTCACCTGCTAAGTCACATGAGTAAGAAGTAGCCAACCAGAGTTTAAACCTGGATCCATCTGAGCCAAAGATCAGTTTCTGTCTCCTGTCATTTTCTTTGGAAGAAGAAAGATTATTGTACTGTTGTCATATGTGTTGTGTAGAAATTTTATCAATGTCATGACCTTGAAGAATTGTTCTATGTTGGATCCAGAAAGAAACTTTCAGATTGACAGCACTCACCTAGACATAAAAGGTGGTAGAACTGTTTTATCATTCTGATCTTTAGGATTTGCTCTTTCAAGGTCCTGCTCTATGCTGGTAACTTGAAAGTCACTTCCCCATGCTCTCCTCCAGGGCAGGGGCCACACTGATTCAGTTGTGAGGCTCCAGCTCTGAGTGTGGAGCTTGGCACATGGAGTATGTTTCATGAATGTCAGCGTAATGATTTGAAACATTCAAAGTATGGTCTCTTTCCAGGGCAGCTCTCGAAGGCCTTGGCAGTTTTGCCAAAAAGAAAGAGGAATTCCACTCGACAGTCCCATCATGCAGATCTTAAATCTTACTTATGATCCCCCAGAAGTGTGGTGCCCCGTGAATGAGGCGGTGACAAGCAGTCAAATGGCTGACTCAAAAGGTCAACAAGGAGAGGCCAAGTCTGGGGCTTTATCCAGAGAGAAAACTGGAAGGCAGCTCTTGAGACTGTTGCTGCTGTGTCCTCATCAGCTGGAAGTTTGCCACTAATAACAAACTGGAAAATAATAAGATGATAATGATGATGATGAGACTAATGTTTATTGAGGACTTGTTATGTTCCAGGCATAGTGCAAAGCTCTCTAGGGGAATGATTTCATTAGACCCTTACAAGAGACCCATGAGCAGATACTGTATAATGGTCTACTTGACAGATGGGGAAACTGAGCTTCAGAATTTTATTGCTTTGCTTCCCAAGCCACTAGGCTAGTAATTGATGGAGTCAAGTAGGTAGACTCAGAAGTTCTTCCGAGCCCAAGGACTTAACCACTGCACATCATGCCTCAACTGAGGTTTGGGAATGGTTGACTTTTGTCTAAATGCATGAGAGTATATTCAGAGTTATTCTTATGACACAATAGGTCTCATTTATCTGCAAACTGAAGTGCTTTCTCGAATGAAAAGGATTTGGTTGAACTTGCTAAGCTGAGGACTGCCTACTCTTTGGATGGCTCCCAGAAGGGCCGATTTGAGAATGCTGTGGCCTAGACTGAGACTCGGAGGAGCAGAGGGATACTTACATGCACTGTCAGAGAGGCTGAACTCGTGGCACCCATCTGAGTGTGAAGTACCAAAAGCTGGGAGATATTTGAAGCAGCGACCAGGGTAGCAAGTCAGACCTGGGTTCAGATCTGAGCTCTTTGTGACTTTAGTTAGGCAACCCACCTAACCTCTGAAAGCCTCACTTTCTTCATCTGTGAAATAGGGATAATATCATATTAATAGCAGAAGATGGTTTGAATAGTGCATAAATGATGTCCAGGGCCTGGAAAATAGAAAACCACACACATATTATAGGCATGAGTAGAAGCCGCTCATATCCTACAAATAGTATCCTTGAAAAGTGGGAGTTGAAGCCTTTGGTGCTAAGTGATGCATGTGACTTTAGCCCCAGTATAAATATTCTGAGGAATCCTGCCAAGTTGGAGAGGTAGGTCTCTCATCTAGTACTTCCTCTGTACTGCCACACATACTAGCCACCAGAAAATGTTTCAGGTTCCTTTCATGGTTTGTATAAGGAATTTCCACCTGGCCACCTCTGCCGGCCCATGACAGCCTTCAGGCATTACCCCCAGGCCTATTCAGCTTGCTTGGGGTACAGTATGTTCTATTTGTTGTTGTTCGGTCACTCAGTCATGTCTGACTCTTTGCAACCCCATGGGCTGCAGCACACCAGGCTTCCTTGTTCTTCACTATCTCCTGGAGTTTGGTTAAACTCATGTCCATTGAATTGGTCATGCCATCCAACCATCTCATCCTCTGTCGTCCCCTTTTCCTCCTGCCTTCAATCTTTCCCAGCATCGGGATCTTTTCCAATGAGTCTTCTCTTGGCATGAGATGGACAAAGTATTACAGCTTCAGCATCAGTCCTTCCAAAGAATATTTATGATTGACTTCCTTTAGGATTAGCTGGTTTGATCTCCTGGCTATCCAAGGAACTTGCAAGAGTCTTCTCCAACACCACAGTTCAAAAGCATCAATTCTTCGGCCCTCAGCTTTCTTCATGGTGCAATTCTCACATTCATACATGACTACTGGAAAAACTGTAGCTTCGATTAGATGGACCATTGTCAGCAAAGTGATGTCTCTGCTTTTTAATATGTTGTCTAGATTGGTCATAGCCTTTCTTCCAGGGATCAAGGGTCTTTTAATTTCATGGCTGCAGTCACCATCTTCAGTGATTTTGGAGCCCAAGAAAATAAAGTCTGTTATTGTTTCCCCATCTATTTTCCATGAAGTGATGGGACCGGATGCCTTGATCTTCGTTTTTTGAATGTTAAGTTTTTAGCGAACTCTTTCACTCTCCTCTTTTACCTTCATGAAGAGGCTTTTTAGTTCCTCTTTGCTTTCTGCCATAAGGGTGGTGTCATCTGCATTTCTGAGATTATTGATATTTCTCCCGGCAATCTTGATTCCAGCTTGAGCTTCCTTTGGCCTGGCATTTTGCATAATGTACTCTGCATATAAGTTGAATGAGCAGGGGGACAATATACAGACTTGACATACTCCTTTCCCGTTTTTGAACCAGTCCATTGACGAACCCAATTTCTTCTTTCCATAGAAAGCTCCCTGAAATCACAGACTTTCATTTCAGGAAGGATAGGATTTTAATTGTCTTGAAACAATGGGGGTTATCTGGGAGTGAGACTGCATCTGACAGAGGTACAGTTAGGCTTCTGCTGAGAAACTAGTTCCTCCGTGTATCTCCCACATCCTCAGAATGTCTGCAGGCACTAGGTTTCACTCTTGTTCTTTGGATTTATTGCCATCATTACTAGTGTATAAGTATAATGCTTTGTATTTATATGTGGCTTTCATTCGAGATGTTAAAGTGGTTAAAGATGTGCACGGTGGTGTGGGGAAAGGCTACTCAGAGCCTGGTTGTGATCGGGCTCATGCCTTTATTCACAAAGCTTGCCGCTGGTAAATGCTCACAGTTGACAAGCCTTGACAGCTGATGTAGTAGGGAGTAATGGGGAGGTGAGGTTGTAGGGAGATGTAGTAGGGAGACTAGAAAAGCCTCTACCATTGGTACAGTCCTAGAATCCCTCCCTTTGAAGTTTGCTATTGAGAAGGCTAAATGATGCCCATCTCTGTAAGTCATCTTTAAGGTGCACAGTAACCCCAAGGGGTCATATTTTAGTCTCCAATGCTTTCTGAGGAATCCATGTATCAGACTGCTTTCTTCTCCTTGAGGAGAGACTGCAAGGAAGGAGGAGATAGAGAAAGGCTGGACTTGCAGGAGAGGTAACACCCCTGCAAGCAGGTGAGAGCGGGAGGATTAGTGCCCTCAGAGACCATGACCAAGGCTCTTTCTCTCAGATTCCCAGAGGTTCCCAACAGGACCAGCCCCCCACCCCCACCCCACAGTGATGAGCTGCTAGGGAGTGTGTTTTGTATTGGCTTTCTTCCCTCTGTGGGCTCACTTCCTCATTCCTTTACCAGTTTTTGGTGATCATCTCCCCTGTTGAGTCAGACTCTGCCTGGAGGTCTGTTGCTTCTGGAGAAAGCTCCTGTATCAGTTTTCTATTGTTGTCATAACAAATCACCACAAATGCAGCAGCACTGAAAACATCACACCTTTTTTATCTCACAGTTTCTATTGTTTAGAATTCTGGCACAGCAGAGCTGGACTTTCCCAATCAGGGTCTCAGTAGGTTGAAATTCAGGTTATCAGTTGGTGCTGCAGTGCTTATCAAGGACTCAGGCTCCTCCTCCAAGCTCACTGGGTTTTGGTAGAATTAACTTCCTCATGCTTTTCACATGCGCCCTGCCCCACCCCACCCTGCCCCGCCCCACCCTCTACATCTTCAAGCCAGTAGTGGCCAGCAGTGTTCTGATGTTTCAAATCTCAATGATTTCCACTTTGCCACATTTCTCTGACTTCCTTTTTGTTTTTAAGGGCCCAGAGGCCAACATTAGGTGCACTATGACAATCCATTATAAGCTGCTTATTTTATGGTTAGCTCATCAGTGTCCTTAATTACATCTACAAAGTCCTTTTGCCAAGTAATATTCATGGTGTAACATCAGTGCACAAATATTATGGAAGCCACAATTCTTCTTACCACACCCCACTAAGAGATCAGGTGTCTGAGTAGATATCTAAGTGGACATCTCCACCCTATTCAAACCCTGGTTGGAGCTGGAACCACTTGTGTTAGATCATTTGTTTGTTCGTGTATCCATGACATGAACAAAGAAACCTGACTTCAACAAATAGTTGTTCAACAAACACTGCTGATGACCGGTATTGTGTTAGACCTAGTTCCAGTATCTGTAGAATCTGCAGGAGCTCCCAGTCTAGTGGCAAAGGCAGAGTGAGCAGGGGATTAGAAGAGAGTAGGTCTTCCCAGTGAGATGAGATGGGCAACTGCTGTGGGAAGATCAGGAGTGCTGAGGAGTTGAGGGAACCTTCTGGATAGAGTAGCACCTCGAAACATAGACCTAAGGGATGAGAAGTATCTAACTGGACGAGTGGGAAAAGAGAAGAGCCCACTTCTTGGCAAGTCATCATGCCTATTTTAGGTGACTTGCTGTCATTGCATGGGGTCCACTGAGCTTCAGGTTATACTGTATGTTAGTGTGTTTGAAGGAGAGGAGAGGGCCAGAAAAAATGCTCTCATGTGGGATGTGGAGAAAGGTAAGTAAAACCGTATATTCATCCAGCTTTCATGTAGGCTTGTAAATAAGTAGCCCACATTTACCAGCCCACATATATCTTACGACTTGTCAGATGCTATGTAACAACTTTATAGCAAGATTGACCACATAAGCCAGTTTTTCTGTTTTCTTAGTTATTTCATGCCCTAAGTATGGATTTCAAAGGACTTCTTTACATAACCCTGGCCGCTGTAGGATTAAACTGAAAGGGAAGAGTAGAGGATCTGATTCATGCTTCAGAAGGTAAAAATAAAGAAAAGTGCAGCATAGTACAGTAAAAACTCTTTCAGACTTGACAGCAGGAAATCTTAGTTTGATCCTAAATCTCCAATAATTTGCAAGTTTGAGTTATCTTGGTTTCTCACCTGCAAGATGAGCACACGATTATTAGCTTTGTGTACCTTGCAGGCTTGTCAAAAAAAATGAAAAAGAAAAAAATGGACATGACATGATCCTGTTTGATTATGCATGTCTAACAACCAGTAGGCATTTTCCTAACGTACATCTTCCTGAATTTTAGGACACTTGAATAATCCGGTTACTGGAAAGGGCATTTGATTGTGATAGCAAAGATACACTTTTATTTTTGTTTTTCATTCTTTTTCATCTGCAGTTTTCTCATGCTGCTGCATTTGCAAAGATGTCCATAAGTGCTTTCATCTTCCTCTACAAAATTCATACTTTATCCCATCCCTACATTCTTTTCTTCTTGGCCTTGTAGATCCTGTTCCCGCCTCTCACATGCT
Source organism: Bos indicus (assembly GCF_029378745.1). Lineage (NCBI taxonomy): Eukaryota > Metazoa > Chordata > Mammalia > Artiodactyla > Bovidae > Bos > Bos indicus. Next base: position 45,105,234 of record NC_091781.1, read on the forward strand.
TTGAAGTGGGTTTTGTAGCATTCACAGTAGCCAAGAGGGTTACATGAGAAGAAATGGAAAAGCGTGTGTTGCCCAAGGCTAGGAGAGCAGTTGACTAAACGAGCAAATGTGGCTTTGATGGAGGAGCTTGCATTTAATAGGAGAAATAATTTTGAAAGAATGATAAAAATTTGGTGTTTATAATAAGGCCAGCTCTTTGAAGGTGTTGCAGCAAGTTTTTATTTTCTCTTATGTAACTATTTACACATGCTGAACATTTCTGTGTTCTGTAAGTTTTACTTTCTCGTTTGTTAGGAAAAATGGTCAGTGCAGAGCACAAGGCTAGTATCAAAAGCTGGCCACTTTGTCAGACAGTCCCAGGTCCCCCCATGTTCTTTCAGTTCAGTGCAGGGCAAATATCAAAGAACTTTCCTGAGCAGTTGAGATTCTGTAAGCAGCATCAACATCAGGAGTCTGTGTTTGGGAAGCTCTGTGGAGTAGTGGAAAGAAGACAGAAGCAGGGAAAGAGTCACCCTGAGCTATGTTTCTGGTTCTGCAGCTGTCTAAGTGAGGGCTGTCTGATAGAATTTTCTGTGATGACAAGTACTGCAAAGGCTTTGTAGAAAATTGTCTATCACATATTATATGAATAGTCAAACTTTTTAATTTGGTTTCAGTGATAGCATTACATTACTCATTGATTTGGGAGGTTTTTATTGTGGCCCCCTGCATTTGACAAGGTATTTTGTTACTTTCTGATGGTCTCCAGAATGGTGACCACTAGCACTGTATCCTTTTGAGCTCTTGAAATGTGGCTAGTACAACTAGTGCAAGTGAATTTTAAGTTTTACTTAATTTCAATTTATATAGCCACTTGTGGCTAGTAAGATTTGAAACAGCATGGGTAACTAAATGAATAGCTTGAGAAAGTTGCCACATGCAGAGTGGTTTAGAAGATTGCGACTCTAGAGTCACACTGTCTTGATATGAATCCTGACACTCACTTGCACAGAACCATGGCTGGGTACTTGTTTTATCTGTGCCTCAGTTTCTTGGTCTGTAAAATGGGGATAAAGAAAGTTCTTACCTCTTTGGACTATTGTGAGAATTTAAATGAAAAAGTGTAAGACGCATAACAGCATGAAAAGGCAAACAGTATGAAAAGGCAAAAAGATAGGACGCTGAAAGATGAACTCCCTGGGTCTGTAGGTGCCCAGTATGCAACTGGAAATCTGCAGGGAACTAACTCCAGACAGACTGAAGAGACGGAGCCAAAGCAAAAACAACACTCAGCTGTGAATATGACTGGTGATGGAAGTAAAGTCCAATGCTGTTAAGAGCAATATTGCATAGAAACCTGGAATGTTAGGTCCATGAATCAAGGCAAATTGGAAGTGGTCAAACTGGAGATGGCAAGAGTGAACGTCGACATTCTAGAAATCGATGAACTAAAATGGACTGGAATGGGTGAATTTAACTCAGATGGCCACTATATCTACTACTGTGGGTAAGGATCCCTTAGAAGAAATGGAGTACCCTCACAGTCAACAAGAGAGTCCAAAATGCATTACTTGGATGCAATCTCAAAAACGAGAGAATGATCTCTGTTCGTTTCCAAGGCAAACCATTCAATATCACAGTAATCCAAGTCTATGCCCTGACCAGTAATGCTAAAGAAGCTGAAGTTGAATGGTTCTATGAAGACCTACAAGACCTTGTAGAACTAACACCCCAAAATGATGTCCTTTTCATTATAGGGGACTGGAATGCAAACGTAGGAAGTCAAGAAACACCTGGAAAAAGTGAAGTCAGTCAGTCGTGTCTGACTTTTTGTGACCCCATTGACTGTAGCCCACCAGGCTCCTCAGTCCATGGGATTTTTCCAGGCATGAATACTGGAGTGGGTTGCCATTTCCTTCTCCAGGGGATCTTCCCAACCCAGGGATTGAACCCGGGTCTCCCGCATTGTAGGCAAACACTTTACCATCTGAGCTACCAGGGAAACACCTGAGTAACAGGCAGATTTGGCCTTGGAGTACTGAATGAAGCAGGGCAGAGGCTAATAGAGTTTTGCCAAGAGAACGCACTGGTCATAGCAAACACCCTCTTCCAACAACACAAGAGAAGACTATGCATGGACATCACCAGATGGTCTACACTGAAATCAGATTGATTATATTCTTTGCAGCCAAAGATCGAGAAGCTCTATACAGTCAGCAAAAACAAGACCTGGAGCTGACTGTGGCTCAGATCATGAACTCCTTATTCCCAAAGTCAGACTTAAATTGAAGAAAGTAGGGAAAACCACTAGACCACTCAGGTATGATCTAAATCAAATCCCTTATGATTATACAGTGGAAATGAGAAATATATATTCAAGCGATTAGATCTGATAGAGTGCCTGATGAACTATGGACAGAGGTTTGTGACATTGTACAGGAGGCAGGGGTCAAGACCATCCCTAAGAAAAAGAAATGCAAAAAGGCAAATGGTTGCCTGAGGAGGCCTTACAAATAGCTGAGAAAAGAAGAGAAGTGAAAGGCAAAGGAGAAAAGGAAAGATATATCCATCTGAATGCAGAGTTCCAAAGAATAGCAAGGAGAGATAAGAAAGCCTTCCTCAATGATCAGTGTAAAGAAATAGAGGAAAACAATAGAATGGGAAAGACTAGAGATCTCTTCAAGAAAATTAGAGATACCAAGGGAACACTTCATGCAAAGATGGGCACATTAAAGGATAGAAATGGTATGGACTTAACAGAAGTAGAAGATATTAAGAAGTGGCAAGCATACACAGAACTATACAAAAAAGATCTTCATGACCCAGATAATCCCGATGGTATGATCACTCACCGAGAGCCAGACATCCTGGAATGCTAAGTCAAGTGGGCCTTAGGAAGCATCACTACACACAAAGCTAGTGGAGGTGATGGAATTCCAGGTGAGCTATTTCAAATCCTAAAAGATGATGCTGTGAAAGTGCTGCACTCAATATGCCAGCAAATTTGGAAAACTCAGCAGTGGCCATAGGACTAGAAAAGGTCAGTTTTCATTTCAATCCCAAAGAAAGGCAATGCCAAAGAATGCTCAAACTACTGCACAATTGCACTCATCTTACATGCTAGTAAAGTAATGCTCAAAATTCTCCAAGCCAGGCTTCGATAAAACATGAATGATGAACTTCCAGATGTTCAAGCTGGATTTAGAAAAGACAGAGGAACCAGAGATCAAATTGCCAACATCTGATGGATCATCGAAAAAGCAAAAGAGTTCCAAAAAAACATGTACTTCTGCTTTATTGACTGTGCCAAAGACTTTGACTGTGTGGATCACAACAAACTGTGGAAAATTCTTCAAGAGATGAGAATACCTAGACCACCTGACCTGCCCCTTGAGAGATCTGTATGCAGGTCAAGAAGCAACAGTTAGAACTGGACATGGAACAACAGACTGGTTCCAAATCAGGAAAGGAGCACGTCAAGGCTGTATATTGTCACCCTGCTTATTTAACTTATATGCAGAGTACATCATGAGAAATGCTGGGCTGGATGAAGCATGAGCTGGAATCAAGATTGCCGGGAGAAATACCAATAACCTCAGATATGCAGATGACACCACCCTTATGGCAGAAAGCAAAGAAGATCTAAAGAGCCTCCTGATGGAAGTGCAAGAGGAAAGTGAAAAATGTGGCTTAAAACTCAGCATTCAGAAAACTAAGATCATGGCATCCAGTCCCATCACTTCATGGCAAATAGATGGGGCAACAGTGGAAACAGTGACAGACTATTTTTTGGTCTCTAAAATCACTGCAGATGTTGACTGCAGCCAGGAAATTAAAAGATGCTTGCTCCTTGGAAGGAAAGTTATGACCATCCTAGACAGCATATTAAAAAGCAGAGACATTACTTTGCCAATAAAGATCTGTCTAGTCAAAGCTATGGTTTTTCCAGTAGTCATGTATGGATGTGAGAGATGGACCATAAGAAAGCTGAGTGCTGAAGAATTGATGCTTTTGAACTGTGTTGATGGAGAAGACTCTTGAGAGTCCCTTGGACTGCAAGGAGATCCAAGCAGTTCATCCTAAAGGAAATCAGTCCTGACTTTCCATTGAAAGGACTGATGCTGAAACTGAAACTCCAATACTTTAGCCACCTGATGCTAAGAACTGACTCATTTGAAAAGACCCTGATGCTGGGAAAGATTGAAGGCGGGAGGAGAAGAGAATGATAGATGATAAGTTGGTTGGATGGTATCACCAACTCAATGGATATGAGTTTAAGTAAACGCCAGGAGTTGGTGATGGACAGGGAAGCCTGGCGTGCTGCAGTCCATAGGATCTCAAAGAGTGGGACACGACTGAGCAACTGAACTGAACTGGAGATGTGCAACAGAGTGGCTGGTATTTATTTTTTTTAATGGACTTCAGGTTTTAAAATTGATTTAACTGTGATATTTGATTCATGAAATACTATCCTCATTGCGCTGTGCAGTATGAAAGACACATACACACATATATGTGCACACATACATGCTACTTACACAAACAATTTAATCATGAATTATAACCTCCTATCTGTATGAATTGTCACTCCTCCTAACACATGGATTTTGTGTTTGCTCTTACCAGGCTTTTAAGAAAAGATTTAATCACATATGTATGAATAGTTAAGCTGTTTGTAATTTGATTTTATTTGCTTTACATTACTTATTGATTCAGGACATTTTTTATTTAGGCCCACTGGATATGGGGAGGCACTTTGCTAGTTATTGATGGCCTTGAGATATAAAACCATGATATGGTTCCTGCCTTGGCAAAGCTTCTGGTTTCAGATAAAGAAACAAATAATTATGATGTGCAAGGAAGAGTATTTTGCCTATGGTGAGGACAGAATGTTGTAGGAGCTTATGAAGGGTGTACATAACCCAGCCCTTGGAGATGCCTGCTGGGAAGTGTTCCTCTAGGAAGTAGGGTGATATCTAAGCTGATTTCTGGACAATAAAGAGAAGGTAGGTGGGCAAAGGAGAAGAAACTAGACCAGGGTCCTGGGCAATGGGAACATCATAGGCAAAGTCTGGGAGGCACAAAATCAATCTTGTGGCTTTGGCAGTACTATATCTGTGTAAGGTTCAGTGATGTAAACCAACTCTGTGAGCAAAGAACAATGGAAGAAAAGTAGAAGATGTGGATTCTGGTCACATTTTCCTCTAACTTAGTGGGTGAATCGTTTTTACCTCTCTAAATGCCAGTTTTCTTGATATATGAAGTGGGGAAAAAATGATTACCCTTCTTTCTTAGAAGATGTAAAGATCACTCAAGGGATTATACATAAAAGCTCTCTGATAGGAAAGACAGTGTTCTTTCAGTCAGTTTAGTTGCTCAGTCATGTCCAGCTCTTTGCAACCCCATGGACTGTAGCACGCCAGGCTTCCTTGTCTATCACCAACTCCTGGAGCTTGCTCAAACTCATGTGCATCAAGCCGGTGATACCATCCAACCGTCTTATCCTCTGTCACCCACTTCTTCTCCTGCCTTCAATCTTTCCCAGCATCAGGGTCTTTTCCAATGAGTCAGTTCTTTGCATCAGGTGGCCAAAGTATTGGAGTTTCAACTTCAGCATCTGTCCTTCCAATGAACATGCAGAATTGATTTCCCTTAGGATGGACTGGTTAGATCTCCTTGTAGTCCAGGGGACTCTCAAGAGTCTTCTCCAACACCACAGTTCAAAAGCATCAATTCTTTGGCACTCAGCTTTCTTTATGGTGGCTTCCCTGGTAGCTTAGAGGTTAATACATCTGCCTGCAATGCGGGAGACCTGGGTTTGGGAAGATCCCCTGGAGAAGGAAAAGGCAGCCCATTCTAGTACTTTTGCCTGGAAAATGCCATTGACGGAGAAGCCTGGTAGGCTACAGTCAATGGGATCGCAGAGAGTCGTACACGACTGAACTTCAGTTTCTTTCACAGCTTTCTTTATAGTCCAACAGTATTCTTTAATGTCACAATTATGGATGGTATTCACTAAGAAGAGACATGGTTGATATGCTAAATTCACTCTAAACAGTTAATACTATGGTGATGATCTAGCATCTCTGCTGTTGTGTGGTAGTTGATAGCCACAAATGTTTTTTTTTTAATTAAAATTAAAGAAACTTAAAAGTCACTTCCTCACTTGCCATCTTCACATTTCAGATGCTCAGTAGCCCCATGTGGTTAGTGGCTACTGTATCAGATAGTGCAGCTATGGAACATTTCCATATCACAGTGTTCTGTTGAACAGCTCTGAACAATACCCATACTATAACTCAGGAATTGTCAGCTTCTGAAGCCTTTATATTCTTTGGTGTAACATGGTCTTAGACTGTCAACTGGGCAGATATGTAAGGATTTATGTACATGGATGTCCACGTCTATTAAAGAATCCTTTATAATAGATGGGGAAAGTAAACATCCCATTTGTCCAACAGTGGAGGCTGATTAAGTAAATAATGGTGTGTTTGTACACATCCATATTTATACACACTCAGTGGATACATTATAACCATTGAAAGGGATAATACAGATAGGCCTTTATTTTTATTAAAAGTTGCTCTACACTTACCAGTGAGTGAAAAGTCAAGTTAACATGCATAGCATGCATTCATTTTAGAATGAGTATGTCTGTATGTTGTTTATGTAAAGGATAGGGAGGGAAAAACAGAGTGCACGAGAGAAAGACACAGAAATATTTGGAGCAATACTTACCAGTGTCTGAAAATTGTTTTATAGTGGGTGAGATAACAGATTGTTATTTTCTTTTTCCTTACCTTTATCTTCTGAGTTTTCTTCTAGCACATAAACTGTGTGTAATGAAAAAGAAGAAAAGAGAAGGGAAAAAAGAGAAAAAAGGACAAAAATATTTACACTTGTCTGAAATGTCAGAATATGAAAACAGGCATGAATGAAAGACCATCGAGATAGGTTTTTGAAAGTTTTTGAAAGGTTTTTGATGATTTGCAGACATGCCCATGAGTTACATATTTTGTGAGGAAAAGGATTTATCCCCTTAAAACCTTGTCATTGTGGGTTATTCACTGTGAAAAACATCTTTGGTCTTTCTGTGGAAACCTTTCTAGTCCCTTTGGCACTAGGCTCAAGAGTTAGCTCAGGCTCTCCTCAACCTGAAATGTCCTTGATTGTAAAATAGTTGATGTGTCTGAAAATGTGTAGAAAAGGTGTGTATGTGCGTTTCCCCTGCAGTTTGGGTGGTCAAAAATTTGGCCAGCACGTTGTTTCAGATTCTGCCTTACCAAAAAACCTCTGTGATTTGAGGCATAAATGCCAAGCAACATACAGGACTTTATATTTTGTTGTGTAGATAAACAAATGGTCATGGTGTCAGCTCCCAGATATTAGATTGTAATCCTAATCATATCTTTCCAAATACCAGGCTATCAAATTTAACAAATATATATATATGCATATACCTACACACACACACACACACACACACACACACACACGTATATATATATTTGCTAGAAGTATTGTAAAATACATGGCTTAAGTGAAAATCAATAACATGTCTTTACAAAGAAGTGACAGCTCATTGAATTTGCAGTCCAGGGCCTTCTTGACTCCTTAAGTGTCAGTGCCATTCTGAGAAAGACAGGGAATAACTGCTTCCAAGACTTGCAGCTCCATAATGAGTGGCAGCTACAGGGAGCTGTGTTGGAATATTTCTTTCTCTGTGTTTAGGGTGTGGCATGAGATGGTTTGGAAGATAAAGAACCTATGCAAATGATACGGGGAAATTGAAAACAGAACAGTGAATTGTGCTTATGAAGATTCCGTAGCATCTCAATTCAGACATAACTAGCAGTCAGTATCTCCTTCCCACATCTTATTTCCAAAGACCACAGAATTTAGTAGGAAAAAAAAAAAGGAGAGAGACTGCATTGACAGACACAGCTGTCATTATTTGACAGGAACACATGTAAATATCTTAAACCATTCTTTCTTTCGAAAACTGAGTGATGGTAAGAAATCAGTCAAAATTCTGCAGGTTTTATTAGCTCCATGTTTCGTAAGTATTTGTGATTTGGTCATAAAAAATTATTGAAAAAATCAGGTATCCACATTTACCTCTGGGTCTTTCCAAAATAGAAAACAAATCCCTAATTTCAAACAAGCAAATAGCAAAATTCATAGTTTTCCCACCCCAAACCATACAGGCATGTTGTTTTTAACTTAGTTTTGATACCTTGAAAGGTTAACCTCTTTGGGCCTCAGTTTTCTCACAGGTGAAATGGGATAATCAGACTAAGCTGGTACTTTGTAAATCCCTTTCAGCTCAGACATCTTGGCAGTGCTACCCCACACACTTCTCCCCATGCTTCAGGCTGATTTATCTCTATTTCGTCACGGTCTGGGGATTATTTAGCGTTGGCTATGGTTAATTTCTAATGAAGGTCAAGTAGCCTAAAATATAGCTGCAGATGTAAATGGATTATGAATGTAAAAAGGATTATCATAATTTTATTTGAAATTCTTTTTGGAAAGAGATGTTCCTAGGACACATTCACCTCAAACTTCCGCAACAAAAACACCTGTAGAGCAAGCCAGAAATAATATGTGCCACCAATGAACTTGTTGGTTCAGATGTTTATAAGAACTCGCTCTTCATCTTATACAAAATTCCTGAAGCCGTCTTCCAGCCAGTATGGCCCGCCTCTGGCAGCAGCCGGGGTTCATTTGCTCTTTCATTGCCTCCTTTATGTGCTCTCTGCCATTACTGAGGAGGCCAGCTGTCTACCTAGAGAAGGCTTTCCAGGAAAACACCGACAGGCATTCAGCAACCTGAATTAGATTATTTGGTAGGTTTTCTGTAAACCTTCCATTTTTGAATGAGTGCTGAGAGTTTAACTCTGGACCCCTTACTGCTACAGCATGGGTTCCCTCCAGCCTGATATCAGTATTACTTCCAAATGCCTCATGTGCAGGGGTCATTTCACCAGAAGACCCTACTTTTACTAGGTTCCTAGGACAGTCTAGATAAACTCAGAGTCCTAAGAAACCCATGTACTAGTTAAGGCAAATCTAAGTTGTAAGGCTCAAAGAATAAATATATTTCTCTCTCTCTCTCTCTCTCTCATAACAGTTCTAAGGTGAGGGGGGTCCAGGTTGGTAAGGCAGTTCTCTTTAATGCCTTATGTCTTGAACCCAGGTTCCTTCTATCTTGTTGCTCCAATATCCTTTAGCACAAGGGTCAGCATACTGTGGCTTTCATGCTGAATTCATCCATCTACTTTTTTTATATAAAGAAAGTTTGATTGGAATTCAGCCATGCTCACTTGTTATGTATTGTAGCTACTTTTGTGCTTCAACAGAAGAGTTGAGTAATCAACAGAGATCATATGACCCACAAAGCTGAATATATTTACTGTCTGAACCCTTACAGGAAAAACTTTGCCTACCCAGCCCTAGCATGGCTGAAGGTGGGTTGGGCCACATCCCCATTTAATAGCAGTCAGAAAGGAACAAAAATGTCATTGAGAAATATTGTCTTTTGATCTAAATCCCACACCCATAAATTAATGCACTTCTTTTCACATCTTATTGAGAAGAACTTGGTCCATGGCCATATCTAACTGTAAGGTCTCATAGAATGTCTAACCGGGAAGCCAAGTATCCAAGAAGGAGAAAACAGTTTGGCGAACAGTTAGCAGTGTCCACCATGTTAACCTGATCTCTATTGGAAAATAGAATCTACTGTATACATAGTGGGCCTCTTTAGCATATTCAGGATAGTTCACATATGGAATGCTTACATTGCACTAGGTACTACAGTAAGGGTCTCACATTTTTTATCTCATTTAATCTGCTCTTCTTTGCTTGAATAACCACTTACCAACCTGTACATATCCAATTAAATGCTGTTTTCCCCAAGAAGCCTTCTTTGATCCTCTTGTCTAGAGTAATTTCCTTCTTGGAACTTCTTTCACCCTTAACACATCTCTCCAGTAGTATCTCTTGCTGTTGTGCAGTTGCTAAGTCGTGTCTGACTCTGCAATTCCACGGACTGCAGCAGACCTGTCCCTCACCGTCTCCTGGAATTTGCCCAAGCTCATGTCCATTGAATCAGTGATACCATCCAACAATCTCATCCTCTGTTGTCCCCTTCTCCTCCTGCTTTCAATCTTTTCTAGCATGAGGATCTTTTCCAGTGAGTTGACTCTTTGTTTTGTTGTTGTTGTTGTTGTTAAAAAAACTAATTTTATATATTTATTTTTTACTTTACAATATTGTACTCTTTGTATCATGTGACTATTGGAGCTTTAGCTTCAGCATCAGTCCTTCCAATGAGTAGTCAGGGTTGATTTCCCTTAGGATTGACTGGTTTAATCTCCTTGCTGGCCTCTTCATTATTACTACTCACTTCTGTGCCTGATTTTCGTGATTAGTTTCATGAGGATGGGGATTATATTCATTTATCCACTCTAGTATCCTGGGATCTAGCATAGTGCTTGGCACATAGGAGGCCCTCTAATCATATCTGCTGAATGAGGGAGTGGCCATTGTGAGGTAGATGCTACTGGCATTTCCCATTTAACAAATAAACACACTGAAGCTCAGTGAGGACATTTCATCTCCCACTAGGCTACTAAGTAATCATTTGGGATATTTAGGGGAAGAGCTGTTTCCCCATCTATTTCCCATGAAGTGATGGGACTGGATGCCATGATCTTTGTTTTCTGAATGTTGAGCTTTAAGCCAACTTTTTCACTCTCCACTTTGACCTTCATCAAGAGGCTTTTTAGTTCCTCTTCACTTTCTGCCATAAGGGTGGTGTCATCTGCATATCTGAGGTTATTGATATTTCTCCCAGCAATCTTGATTCCAGCTTGTGTTTCTTCCAGTCCAGCGTTTCTCATGATGTACTCTGCATATAAGTTAAATAAACAGGGTGACAATATACAGCCTTGATGTACTCCTTTTCCTATTTGGAACCAGTCTGTTGTTCCATGTCCAGTTCTAACTGTTGCTTCCTGACCTGTATACAGATTTCTCAAGAGGCAGATCAGGTGGTCTGGTATTCTCATCTCTTTCAGAATTTTCCATAGTTTATTGTGATCCACAGAGTCAAAGGCTTTGGCATAGTCAATAAAGCAGAAATAGATGTTTTTCTGGAACTCTCTTGATTTTTCCATGATCTAGCAGATGTTAGCAGTTTGATCTCTGGTTCCTCTGCCTTTTCTAAAACCAGCTTGAACATCAGGAAGCTCACGGTTCACATATTGCTGAAGCCTGGCTTGGAGAATTTTGAGCATTACTTTACCAGCGTGTGAGATGAGTGCAATTGTGCGTAGTTTGAGCATTCTTTGGCATTGCCTTTCTTTGGGATTGGAATGAAAACTGACCTTTTCCAGTCCTGTGGCCACTGCTGACTTTTCCAAATTTGCTGGCATATTGAGTGCAGCACTTTCACAGCATCATCTTTCCAGATTCCCATCACTTCATGGGAAATAGATGGGGAAACAGTGGAAACAGTGTCAGACTTTATTTTTCTGGGCTCCAAAATCACTGCAGATGGTGACTGCAGCCATGAAATTAAAAGACGCTTACTCCTTGGAAGGAAAGTTATGACCAACCTAGATAGCATATTCAAAAGCAGAGACATTACTTTGCCAACAAAAGTTCGTCTAGTCAAGGCTATGGTTTTTTCCTGTGGTCATGTATGGATGTGAGAGTTGGACTGTGAAGAAAGCTGAGTGCCGAAGAATTGATGCTTTTGAACACATGCTTTTGGTGTTGGAGAAGACTCTTGAGAGTCCCTTGGACTGCAAGGAGATCCAACCAGTCCTTTCTGAAGGAGATCAGCCCTGGGATTTCTTTGGAAAGAATGACGCTAAAGCTGAAACTCCAGTACTTTGGCCAGCTCATGCGAAGAGTTGACTCATTGGAAAAGACTCTGATGCTGGGAGGGATTGGGGACAAGAGGAGAAGGGGACGACAGAGGATGAGATGGCTGGATGGCATCACCGACTCGATGGACATGAGTCTGAGTGAACTCTGGGAGTTGGTGATGGACAGGGAGACCTGGCGTGCTGTGATTCATGGGGCAGCAAAGAGTCGGACATGACTGAGCGACTGATCTGATCTGAGGGGAAGAGCTATTGGGCTTCCGAGCCTGCCAGTGCAGGAGACACGAGACATGGGTTCAGTCCCTGTGTCAGGAAGATTGCCTGCAGAAGGAAGTGGTAAACCAGCTCCAGTATTCTTGCCCGGAAAATTCCACAGACAGAGAAGCCTGGCGAGCTACAGTCCATGGAGTCGCAAAGAGTACGACACGACTAAGAGACTGAGCACAAGCACAGGGAGCACAGCGGGAACTCTAAGCTGTGTCTGTTTGCCTTCAGAGCTTCCGTTCTTTACCATAAGCCAGGCTTCCTCAACTTTGCCACTGTGGACATTTTGGCCTGAATAATTCTTTGTTGGTGGGGGTAAGGGTGGGGGACACAACTGTTCTGTGCGTTGTAGAATGCTTAGCAGCATTCCTGGCCTCTACCCACTAGATGTCAGTAGCACCCCCTAGTTGTGACAAATGTCCCCAGACACTTTCAAAAGTCCCCAGTGGGCAGAGACACCCCTTAGTTATGCCAGATGAGAACTCCTAGGCTTAAGTGCTACTGCCTCTGTTTTGTTTTGGACTCCAGGAATCCATAATTACCTTACTTCAGCTTTGTGGTGACTTTGGGATTTTGTCTTCCTTTGGGTAATGACCCTCTTCTTGAGCCCCCTCCTCTCTGAAATCTTTCCTGATGCAGCCTTCAGGTAACCAAGCTGTCCTTCATGTTGTTTATCACTTTTATGATGCTTCGTATTAAATCTAGATGTGTCACTGCCTTTCTCCTCGTAGTAGACTGTCAGTTAAGAACTGGGCTGCATCTTCCCCTGTTACCACCTGTAGGTGACACAGGATAGCCCTGAGTCAGTGTTTGTTGAGTCGAATCATATCCATCTGGATGAGGCAGGGGCTGAAGACTAGGAGGGAAGTAGTGGAGAGTGATTGTGGACAGTCTACTGCAATGTAATCCCACCAGGACCGTTTTTTTTATGGTTTCCTAAATATAAGGAGAGGTTTTCCTTAATCTGAGGGAGGCCTGGCATGCTGCAGTCCATGGAGTTGCAAAGAGTTGGACATAACTGGGCAACTGAACAACAACAAATCTGAGGATATAGCTGCTGTCTCTTGGCTAATCCTTTTTGTTATTGTTGTTGTAAAGAAGCAATATTTCCAGGATAGCCATGATCAAAGGGTGCCATTATTCCTGTGAAATGCACTGCCAAGTGATATCTTCCTTATACTGCCCCAGCTCTCTGCCTCCTAGTGGGACTGTTCCGTCATTCAAATAGCCGTGAGCCCAGAGTTGGGGTGTTCATGTGGAATTGGGTACACATGACAGAGGACTCAATTCCTAACTCTGTGACCTCAGGCAAGTTATTGAGTCCCACTGAGTGTCCATTTAGTTATTCAGTCAATATTTATTGGGCATTTACCATGTGCCATATACACTATTAGGGACATAGCAGTAGATGAAACAGACTGAAATCAGAACACCCTGTAGAATGGAGATTCTAATGGGGTTGAGCACAACACAGGTAATAAACACATAAAATATGTAGGAGATGACATGGTAATAAAATTAGCCAGAAGATAGTAAAAATATGTACCTGGTATATTTTTGAAGATTAAAGGAGCTCATGTATGTCACATGAGCATTGGCATGTTGGTGCTTAATTAAGGTTAGTCAAGTCTTTCTCTTTTTTTCAATTGTGCACTTGTAAAGTTAAAGTAAAAATATTGCTCCTTTATAAAGGTAAGGGGCCATGAAATTAAAAGACGCTTATTCCTTGGAAGGAAAATTATGATCAACCTAGACAGCATATTGAAAAGCAGAGACATTACTTTGCCAACAAATGTCCATCTAGTCAAGGCTATGATTTTTCCAGTGGTCATGTATGGATGTGAGAGTTGGACTGTGAAGAAAGCTGAGCGCCGAAGAATTGATGCTTTTGAACTGTGGTGTTGGAGAAGACTCTTGAGAGTCCCTTGGACTGCCAGGAGATCCAACCAATACATCCTAAAGGAGATCAGTCCTGAGTGTTCTTTGGAAAGAATGATGCTAAAGCTGAAACTCCAGTACTTGGGCCACCTCATGCGAAGAGTTGACTCATTGGAAAAGATTCTGATACTGGGAGGGATTGGGGGCAGGAGGAAAAGGGGACGACAGAGGGTGAGATGGCTGGATGGCATCACTGACTTGATGGACGTGAATCTGAGTGAACTCCGGGAGTTGGTGATGGACAGGGAGGCCTGGCATGCTGCAATTCATGGGGTCGCAAATAGTCTCTGAACTGAAAGGTAAGGGGGCTATTTATAAGTAATCCTGATACTAATTCACATTGTGTTGCCTGTGGCTTCTAACATTTGTAAAGCTCTCTCACCTACTTTATCTCCAATAAGTTATCACATTTCAAGTGGAAGACTTCTTGAATGAAGCAGAAGGACTGATGCTTTCAGACACCTGGTCCAGGCATGAAGTAGATTGCCTGTCCTCAAAAAACATAAATAAATAACAGACTCTGACTGAAACAGCAGAGAGAGTAATGGTGTCTACATTTTGCCAGTTGTTACTGTTGGCTTTTAAGAGCCAGTCCTACTGTGGAAGGGGACCAGATTCTGTTAGTCATCAGTGTTCAGGTGTGGGGTGGGTGACGGGGCAGGGTGCAGAATGGTAAGGAGGCTAAGCACTCTGGCTTTGAAGTCAGTCCTGTGTCCTGGTTGGAGTTGTGTCTCTGTCACTTCTTCACAGTGGGTTATGGAGCAAGAAGCTATCCTTTCTGAGCCTCAATTTTCTTAGGGAACACTGAGAGGATTGAAGGAGATAAGGCAAATAAAACAGGTCTTTGTGTCCACCTAGCGATTGTGTTCACCTAGCAAGCCTGCTGCTGCTGCTGCTGCTAAGTCACTTTAGTTGTGTCAGACTCTATGCGACCCCATGGACAGAAGCCCACCAGGCTCCCCCGTCCCTGGGATTTTCCAGGCAAGAACACTGGAGTGGGTTGCCATTTCCTTCTCCAATGCATTAAAGTGAAAGTGAAGTCGCTCAGTCATGTCCGACTCTTAGCGACCCCATGGACTGCAGCCTACCAGGCTCCTCTGTCCAGCAGACTCCAAATCATTCTCTCTGTCTCTAGGATTGGATGACCACTTATTGTCCAGAGTGTTCCTTCTCAAGGCAAAATGACAGCATCTTACCCCATTGTTTTGATAGTAGAGTCTGTTCTCCTGAGTACCAGCAGGGCCTAAATTAGGAACACAGCATGCTCAATGAGTACAATACCCATTAAATCAAAGCTGTAAATAATTACCCTTAAAGGGTAACCTGGATACAAAGTGAATAACTGGACAATGGTGGCTGCTTTGCCAGACACCTGAGGCAATGACACATTTGATTATTATTGTTTTTGAAATTTATTTGTAATTGTTTTCA
Source organism: Bos indicus (assembly GCF_029378745.1). Classification (NCBI taxonomy): domain Eukaryota; kingdom Metazoa; phylum Chordata; class Mammalia; order Artiodactyla; family Bovidae; genus Bos; species Bos indicus. The sequence continues at coordinate 45,120,743 of NC_091781.1, forward strand.
CTTTTAATCTCTTTGAGAGTGCTATAACACTTTCTAATATTTGAAAATGGGCTTCACATGAAAATATTTCAGAACCACTGCAGGATGCAAGATTTAAACACACAGAAGATAGTTTGAGCTTGTACTTCTTCCAATCAATTGTTAGTGACTTCCAGAGTGCTGTGGTGAGACTGGTATCAAGGATGGTCTGAGCACTGAAGAAGTTCTGAACGATCCTATCATTTAGTGATGTTGGCAACTGTAGCAGAAAGGGAGGATGGGGACTCAAGTGCAGGTTGAGGTCTCCTGAGATTTACCTGTGTATTTTAAAAGTTGCTGGAAAGAATGAAATTAAATCATTACTGTGTCTCCTGCAATCAACCCCATCATGGAGATGGCCTAACATCTGTTCTCAAAATGAACCAATATTCCATGACTGTGTTTATAGTTTGACACACCACTACAGTTCACAGTTGTTAACTTTATAGATAAATATTTATAAATTGAGCTCTGTGCAGTTTCATTGTGAATTAAAAAATATTGGCAGTTAAACTGATATAAATCAACAGGGGACCAGATACAAAATATTTTTGATCTTTGCTTGAAAAAAAGTGATGCCCTTGTTAAAAAAAAACAAAACAAAACAAACAAAAAAAAACCTCATAGTGAATATTCATCCATTGAAAATGCTTTTGAAGATTTTCATTGGAAACTATGGTTCCCCTTATTTATTATATTATTTTAGAAGTCTAGCATTCTTCAGTAACATTATTCACAGTAAACTCTTGTACATATATTTTCATCTTCTTAGGTATAAATGGGGGATAGAAAAATTCTGGAGAAAAAAATCACTGTTTTCTCATGCGATTAAAATATTTTACAATAGGAATTATTTAATTGTACCAAAAGTACCATAGAAAAGCAATAAATTCAGCTTACAATAGTAGGCAGTTAATTATCAACACTCAAGGCCTAGAGAAAAGAATATATTAGAAATTGCAGACTATTGTTCAGTCAGTTGCTGATCTTTCTTTGAAGCCAGACATGACCTTATCAGATTTGTTTTGTATTGCCAGAGTTCTCATATTTTTCTCTGGCTTCAGAACAATGGAGTTCAGAGGTCAAGAATACCTACATTCCACATGAGCAAACTTTTCATCCTATGAAATCATAATGATGAATAGTCAACAGCCAGCCACACTGTATATCCAGGAGGAGAAACCAGAACACTGAAGCTGGAATGGGATCTTATAGGCTGTGAAGCAGGAGGTATTTGTGAAAATAAATTGTCAGTGGCTTTGTGAGACTTGGTTTAATCTTCTTTGTTAAAGATGTCTAACTTTTTGTTAATCCTTTATAAACAAGTAATCCTGGACTTATGAAATTTCTCAACTAATAACTTTGTTATTCCAAGTAGAGTATTTGAAAACTTCTGAAGGTTTTGTCTGTGTTTTTATGCACTGGGTAGTTCAGCACAGGATGGATGTTTTTAATTCTTAATAAACTTTTTATTTATGGCTCAGCAGGTGAAGCATCCACCTGCAATGCAGGAGATATAAAAGACTCGGGTTTGTTTCCTGGGTCAGAAAAATTCTCTGGAGGAAGAAATGACAACCCACCCCAATATTCTTGCCTGGGAAATCCCACGGACAGAAGAGCCTTGTGGGCTACAGTCCAAAGGGTCGCAAAGTGTTGGACATGACTGAATGACTAAGCACAAGCACAAACTTTTTATAGGTCACCACGAAAACCTATTATCTCATCCTTATCTGAAATAAGACCTGTGACACCTCTAAAAGGTAGAGACCTTTTAGAAATCACTCAGTCATGATGCATTTTCTATATCATGTATCAGCTGATCATGGTTTTGTTAAACTATATTTTCTTGATAAGCATGCAGTAGACATATGCTTACTAAAAAAAAAAATGATACAGTTTCTCCCTATTTTGTTTTGCTATCTGAGGCAAGGTGGTCTCACTCATCCTTCTCCCTGATACTTGAGATCACTATTGTAAATAATATCCTTGATTATTTATGACCTATTCGTAGATAATGTAAGAGCAAGCACAGTACCCTGGCACATGTCGTTTAGTCGCTAAGCCCTGTCCTACTCTTTTGTGACCGCGTGGACTGTAGCCCGCCAGGCTTCTCTGTCCATGGCATTTCCCAGGCAAGAATACTGGAGTGGGTTGCCATTTCCTTCACGAATCTTCCCAGACCAGGGATCGAACCCATGTCTTCTGCATTAGCAGGTGGATTCTTTACCACTGAGCCACCAGGGAAGCCCCAACCCTGGCCCATAGTAAACATTTAATAAGCATTTGTTGAAAACAGGGCTTATTAAATTTGTATCTACAGATTTATAAATGAGAAAATTGAATTTTTAATAATTTTACAATATATAGTATGATATCCACCGCTTCTATGTTCTCTAGGATAGTGGTTCTCAGAATGTGGTCCCTGGGCCAGCAGGATGAGCAGCCCCCAGAAATTTGTTAGGAATGCAAATTCCTGGGCTTCATCCCTGGCTTACTGAATCGGAAGCTCTGGGAGTGGGGTACAGCGACCTGCGTGGTAACAAGCTCTCCAGATTGGGCTGGCTTCACAGCCATGTGATTTGTGCAGTCACACAGGACTCTGCTTCTGAGAGAGCCTTGTGCTTGGTTTAATGGTTCTGCTGTCATCATCTTGGAATTCTTAATATTTTCTTAGCAACAGGCCCACATCTTCATTTTGCCCTGAACTCTACCATAATATACCCTGCCCTGATGCCAGGGAATACCCATGTAGACTCAGAGTTTGAGAACCTCCATCTCTGAGACATATTCAGATTCCCTCAGAGTATCTGCTCAGTTGCCCATTTTATTATAAAAGACCACCTATCCAAATTTTTCTAAGCAAGTTGGCCCTGAGACAAGTTACTGCTAAACTGTGTTAATATTTCTCTTAGTTTAGTAATCTAACCTGGGTTTTAGCAAAATTTCAGTCCTCTCCTGGCTTTCCATAGCAACTACCCTGTAGTGGCTGGACGTGGAGAGTTCCTGATTTTCCATGTCCATCTAGAACCTGCTTTTTCCTGGTTACCCAGAAAGTGTTCTCAGAGCAACCTTTTCTGAGCCTGTCAGGTACTGCCAAATGATTACCCAGTTTTGTTTCCATGATAAATTACCCAGGTCTCTGGGTTTATGGATGTTTTCAGAAGATCTCTCTATATAGGGGTTGGTTCACAGACATTGTGTTACATAGCAGGGAATCACAGTGAGTGGGTCAGTCAGGGCCTCAATAGAAACAGATATTTCAAATTAAGATAATTCAAGAATCATTTATTTACAAAATAATTAATTCCAAAGGTATGATATGATGTAATGGAGCCATGAAAGTTTGTGCAGGAACCTAGGACTATAGTGACAGAAATGTCACCATTTCTAGGCCCAAAGAGACAAGGGAATGAGAGATTCCCAGAACCTGGCAAAAGAGAGAGTCATAGGGAGCTGCTTTGAGAAGGGTAGTAGCCTTCTGGAGATAACCATGCCACCTCATTCTCCTCACTGCATCCCGTTAGCTTAATTCTGCTAGAAGCCTGAGGGCAGAGAACACACTGATGTGACCTGAATACGTCAACATGTGGGGAAGAAAGCAAGGAGAGAAGAGAGGAGATGGATCCAGAGGAACAGATGGAAAATATCTGGCACGGTTCATTCCATTCACCTCCTGGCATCTACTCTCAACCTTCCTTCACATGAAAAGTTAGCACCCCCAACACAGGAAATGTGTGAAGTCACCTCGGCTCCTGTGTCATTGTGAGGGCAATGTCTATTAGGTCATGTTCCTATCTAAAACTTGAGTCACCACTAGTCTTGTAAGGTAGCAGAGGGTAAAAGGGAGAAAAGAAATGATTTAGTGAGACAAACGTAACTGCTACAGTCCTCATCTCTAAAACTGGCCATGAAGCCTGGTTGGTGTCTGTGGTTTCCTTCTTCCTTTGCCTCTTGTGTGATCCCCTTACTTTCAGCTGGATAGGGTTCATGACTTGGTAGGGTGATCCATATCTTCTTTCCTGCAACATCTAAGTCCTGTTGGCCTTGACCTTGTTGGATTGGCAGTTTATACTTACATTTAAGGGTATCCCCGTGAATACCTGGGTTCTCCTTCCTTTTACCCATTGCATGGCAGAAATGCTGGCCATCTTCCTGTGGTTCAGTGGAATGCGAAGCTCAACGTGGCCAGGAAACAGTCACACTGTGATAATGTTCTTTGATGGGAGCAGTCTTCTTCTAGTGAGTTGTCAGTTGTTGTAATGAGAGAGGCTAGTCCCTCCGCCTCTTCTCAGTTTCCTGATCTGTGTATCCTGACTATGGGGGAGATAACACTATATATTCACCTGTGATTTAAGACATGCTTTATTCCTATAGGACAGTAACCTCTTTTGGTGGTTGTCCCCCATCTGGAACTAAATCAGCATTTCTAGATTTGGGGCCCATTAATGGTGAAGTGTGTTCCAGGGTTGGAGGTGATGTTGTGCAGGATATCTTGTGATAAGACATTTTATTTCTGAGAATTGTGATCCTGGAAGAAGTGATGAAGAGAAATTAAAACCATAAACAGAAAATTCTATCCTGTTTATGGATAGAACAAGCACTGACCTGTTCAAAGTCAGAGAAGTCTAATGTCATCATTGTTTCCCTAGGTGGCTTGTTAGTCTACCAGGGCTCAGTATTAGCCTTTGCTGTGGGCAGATTTGATACTTGGCTTGGTGGTAGTTGAATAAGCCTTGGTGAGAAGACTGTGTGACTGAGTTGAGCATGGCTTCTGTCCCTGCCAATGTGACCATTGAATTCTCTTTTCTAAGCAACATACAGGAGATAAAACATATTAACTGTTTTCATCACACTCCTAGTTACAGGTTCTTTTTCAGTACTTTAATTATGCTTTTTTTTTTGGATAGATTAGATGTTATTTTTTAAATGTAGGCCATTATAAGCAAAAGTTTATATAAAATTATTTTTTAAATAATGTTCTTTGTTCATCATTTCTTCTTACATCTCAAACTTTCCTTCTTGATTTACAATTCTTTATAATTTTACAAGTCCTTTTAGTGTAGCTCTGTTGGTGATAAACTCTTCAATTTTTGTTTCTCTGAAAATGTTTTTATTTCACCCTCATTCTTGAATCAACCAATTTCAGATAGAAATTTGTTTTCTCTTAGCAATGCATTATTCCACTAACTTCAGGCTTCTGCTGTTGCTATGGAAATGTGTCTGAGTAATTGCAAGTGACTAGCTTCTCTCTGCGGAGAAGGCAATGGCACCCCACTCCAGTACTTTTGCCTAGAAAATCCCATGGACAGAGGAGCCTGGTAGGCTGCAGTACATGGGGTCGCTAGAGTCGGACACGACTGAGCGACTTCACTTTCACTTTTCACTTTCATGCATTGGAGAAGGAAATGGCAACCCACTCCAGTATTCTTGCCTGGAGAATCCCAGGGAGGGGAAGCCTGGTTGGCTGCCGTCTATGAGGTCACACAGAGTCAGACATGACTGAAGCGACGCAGCAGCAGCAGCAGCTTCTCTCTGTGATTGTTTTTAGTCTTACTATGATGTACAGATATGAATTTCATTTCTTCTGCTTCCTTTATATGTGAATTCATATCTTTTACCAATTCTCTACAGTTCTCAGCCATTCTCTCTTCAAATATTGCCTACACTCTATGTGTCTCTTTATAGGACTCCAGTTACATGTGCAATGTGTGCTAGACTTCCTCCTTCTATTCTCCATATTGTTTAACATCCCATACTCATTTTCCCTCTTCTAGTCTCTCTGAGCTTCATTCTGGATAATTTCTCTATTTATACTTTCCAGTTCCCCCACTCTCTCTTCACTACTGTCTAATCTGTCACTAAACTCATTCACTAAGTTTTTTAGATTACCTATTTTGTGTGTGTGTGTGCTCTGAAGTCCAAAGTTTAATTTGAATTTTTTAAATCTTCTGAGTCTTTTTTTTTTTTGCATGCTCCTTTTTAATTTAGTTCTTTTATTTATTTCTTTAAGCATTTTGTAACCAGCTATTTTATAGTCTGTTCATAATTACAATATCTGAAACCATTATATGTGTATATTCGAATTTCCACTTATTTTCAGTTAATTCCACTGTGTTTTACTCACTGGTAATTAGTTTCCTTATATACTTGGTAATCTTTGGCAATTTATAAATGGCACATATTAGTGAGAATCATGAGTGACTAAAATAGAGATTCTTTTCTCTAGAGAAAATTTATTTTTGCCTCTCCTGTAAGTAGAGGCTGCTACCAATCTAGGATCACTTAGTTCTTTTAATAATACTGGTTTAATCAGGGTTTTCAGGTTAAGCTCCTCCAACTTGCCACTGGATTAGTCTCTCAATTGTACAAGTGACCTTGCTATTTGCTCTGAGAGCAACCCCTTCTAATTATGTGGGCTTTCAGCACACTATTCTGGTTTCAGCTGAGTTTTCAAGTTTTGTTTGTTTATTTTAGTCCTTTAGAGGTTTTCCTTACTTCCCATGAGCCCAACAATGCAATAAAAATTATGTTTTGAAAGGGCCCTTCATAGCATCTAGTCAGCTGTGATGCTGGAAGCAGAAGTTTCTTATTTCATATGTCCAGTATACACACAATATTATTAGAAATAATTTCTGAAAAATCTTTAAATATTTTAAGTCTGTCAATTTTAATTTTACAGGATTTCTCCATTCTAGGTTTTTCAGGATTTTCAGTTTAATCCACCTCTCAAAAATTTTCAAGTTAAATCCCATTACTGATTCCCATGAATGTGGAAGATAGTTTACCTTTTTTTAACTAAAAAAAAATTAATTTATTCACATCTTGAAATTAAGAGAAGATTTTATTTGAATTGCTTTATTTTATGTGGATTCCAAGAAAACGGTAGGTTGGGGCCTGAATTACAGAGAAAATTACCTCCCCTCCCCCCGCCACTTTTTTATAGTAATTAAATACAGTTTCTGAAGATCATATTACTTTAAAAAATAGACTTTATATTTTATAGCAGTTTTAGGTTTACAGGAAAATTGAGTGAAAAGTACAGAAAATATCTACATACCCCCTGCCCTCACGCACACATAGCCTCTTCTATTATCAACATTTTCCACCAGAGTGGCACATTTGTTATAGTTGATGAGCTTACATTGACACATCCTGATCACCCAGAGTCCATAGTTTACAATGAGGTTCATTCTTGGTGTTGTACGCACTTTGGGTTTTGACAAATGTTTCATGACATGTATCGACCATGAATGCATCATACAGAGTAGTTTCACTGTCCTCGAATCATCTGTGCTCAGCCTGTTCATTCTTGTATCTCCCTAACCCCTGGCAACTACTGATCTTTTCACTGTCTCCATAGTTTTTTCCTTTTCCAGAATATCATATAGTGGAATCATAGATTGTGGGTTTACTTTGCTGCTGTTATTTCATTTAAACATTTATTGAGGGTTACTCTGTTTCAGGGTTGGCAACCTTTTCTTAAAGGGCCAGATAGTAAATATTTTAGACTTTCAGGTCTGTTGCAGCTACTCAATTCTGCTGTTGTAGTGTGAAAGCAGCCATAGAAATACATAAACAAATGAATGTGGCTGTGTTCCAGTGAAACTTTGATTACGGGAATAGGCAATGGGCTCACCAGCTGTAGTTGGCTGAAACCTGATCTAGTTCAAACTCTGTATCGTGTGAAGTTTTTGTTTGTTTTGTTTTTAGCATATTAAATTTTCACTGATATTCACCAAGACTGTTTTGGAAGTTCTCCCTTCTTACACAGTCCACCAAAGACACAGTGGTCCACTTTCTTTCTCAAAACAGCCAGATTTTGCTAGGTTAGGACCTTTGCACATCCCATTTCCCTTTCTGGAATGCCCTTCCACATGCCCTGTGTCTGCTTCCTCCACTGTTGCTTCAGGTCATAGCCTAACTGCTTCCTGCTTAAGAGGATTTCCTTGATTTCCCTCTGTAAAACCATTTCTCATCCACTTCTCATCCAGACTGGCCAGAGTTCTATCATTCTGTTTAGAGCACGGATCAAAATTTATAACTATGTATTTTTCATTTGTTTGTTTAGTATGTAACTCCTGGCTAGGCTGAAAGACAGTTTCAAAAGGGCAGAATCCATGTATTGATATATTCTCACTGTGTACCTAGAGCCTGGCATAGTTCCTGATAGATAGTAGATACTCTGAGTAATTATTTGCTAAATGTATGAAGTAATTCTATGAAGCAGGTACTGTTACTTGTATCCATCTTTTGCAGAGGAGGAGACTTAGGTTGCATCAAAATAAGTCATTTACCCAAATCATCTTGCTAGTAAGTTGGGCCCCAGATTCAGTCTGAGGTGGGTCTGTCTGATTCCAGGCCCTGGGCTGATCTCCAGTCCTTCAGTGGCCTTTTGATTTCTTGTTATGTGCAGAGTTGAAGAACAAAGTCACCCAGATATTCTTGGAGACCTGTCAAGGGAGTGAGAGGTGGTGGGTGGAGAGGTGGGCTTACAGAAGCCTGGTGTTAGTATCAAATGAACTGACTCAAGTTAAATAGGAAAAGGATCAGTTACTTAATTGCAAACAATCCCACTGTTAAGGTTTAGCTTTATGATTCAGGGGTCAAAACAGTTTTATGCCAGCGGGATCCCAGTATTCTTACGGTGGTAAAAAGGAAAGTAAGTAGGAAGGTTCCATTCTCAGTGGAGATCCAGGGCAAAGCAAAGTGCCCCAGCTTATCCAGGAGGTCTGGCAACCATTAAAGAGAAATGACTTCCTAAATTCTAACTGACAGGAGAACTGAATGCATTGTACCATCCAGGAGGCAGAGCCCCCACATTCAGGGAAATGAATATGGTTTAAAAACTCATGGGATCTTTCCGGTCTGTCCCAAGCTTGGGAATTCAATGTGAAACACTTTTTTAAACAACAGTTTGAAAGAAAGTTAATGTACTTTTCTTGGGATTTTTGGAAAGCTATATTTTGCTTATTAGTCAGTGGAAAACCTATATGACTAAAATATGTTTAAATGTAAGCTGGCTAATAGAACAGGCTCAGGGCAGGAAAATAGACCATTTGAAACAAATCAACCATTAATTTCATATGTATTTCTTAAGAAAAAAGAAAACATTGAAGCAAAGTGAAAATGACATGATGGTCCATTTCAAACATTTGGTAAATGTAACATAAATGAATTCTCTACCGTGATTCTGTGAGTTCAGCCAAACCATCAGAGCCAACTTTAAGGGCTTCATGATAACTGTGAGTTTAACAAAGTTTTGCAGAATTATGGTGTTAATTTTCTGAAAGGAATCAACTGTATAAGAATATATTACTTTGCCAAAGAAATAATCCATAAACAGAATAAAACTTGCCTGAGTATAACACTGACTAACACTTAACGTGTATAGAAGTGGCTGTACTCAAAGAGAAAGACAAGATATTTATGCTCACACACGTGTATGAAAACTGTCTGTATCAAGAAAAAGCATATCTTTACATCTTCCTAGATCTTTTATTTTTTTTAGCAGTAAACATAATCCATCATACATGTCTGCATATACACACACACGCACGATGATTCATAAAAAAATAAAGATTGAAAATCAAAACCTTGAAAACCTGGAGGAAGTAACTCTGTTAACCACAAAGTCCATTATAATTACTATGACTGTTCATCACATTTGGCCCTGAACTCCCTGGCAGCCAAGGCAAAAAGGGAAACAAGATAAATTGTACCGTTTTTGTTAGTAGAAAGGAAGAAATGGACAAGTTCCTGAAGATAGAGATTTTCCTGGCACCAGATATTAAAAAGAGTTTCTTGTGTGTGATTTTCTGTAGGAATATTGAACCACGGAATGGATAATGCCCTCAACAGCTCTTTTCAGCAAATGCAGATGTGGTTTTCATAGAGCTGTCTCCTGTAACCACCCCTGTTAAAAGTTGGTGCTATAACATTAATTGCAACTTAGAGAAGATGCATTTTTTGAGAGTACTGTTTCCCCCCCCCCCCATATTGTGAAAGTTGCATGGTTTTGCTTTCAATACATATTTTTTAAGGTCCAGAGAGAAATTCTAATTTGTTTGCCTGTGTTGCAAAGATCTGGCACAATTCCTGGCACTAACTAGGCATTTCTCCATGGGTTTTTACTTGGACATATCACATATTAAACCACTTCCACTCACCACCATCTTCTACAACCACTCACCACCATCTACAAGTTCTGAGCTTGCACCCAGGTTTCTCTGTTAGTCTACCTTTCTCCTTATTCATTAACGATATAGTAAGATTTCAGTAATTTGACTAAGTGCAGACAGAGGCCCTAAATTACATGATTATTCATAGGAAGAATAGTGTTAGCCCTTTCATCAGATTCACTGTAAATTATTTCTGCTTTATCTAGACTTTTCTAATTGTTTTTAACTTTTTATTAACAATATTACTTTATTATCATATTTATATACTCTGTGTCAAACTAACATGACTTGTATAATAAAACACATTTTGGGGGAGGGTCTCCTACCACTCCTTTAAACAGTGAAGGAAAATTTCCCCCTGGCACTGGGGAAAAAAACAAAAACATAGCAGGCCCAGTATTTTTTCTGCTCGCTCTTAGGGAAAAATAGTCCTATAGACCTAAAACATAGCCATTTCTATAACTGGAATATTCACCTGAGTTTTTAATTAGCAAGCAATCAACTGAAATGTACTCAAAAGAAGATGTTAAAGATTGGTTGAATCTGTTAGCTTAAAATTATATGGACAGATCCATTTACTGCCCAAGGCAGTAGCACTGCCAAGCATGCTTTGCCCAAGTACCAGTAAGATATGAACTTTTGTTGGTGATGACTTGGCATTTGCCTTTTCTCTCTTATTTCTTAGTTTCCAAAAATGACCCTGCACTTTACATGGTATCCCACAACCCATTCAGCTTTCTAGCCTCTGGGAGACGTGGTGGTCCTTAGCAGTACAGAGTTTCATTTGTGGCCATTGGAGAGCTGCCAAGGGCATGGTTCTGCCTTGTCAGCTTTGGGAAGAATCATACACACTCCTTTGTTAGCTCATCCTATATTTTAGGAAATGATAAATGTGAGAAATTGTCTGAGATCCCAATTTGCTTGAGGATGTTGAGTTTTATTCAGGTTTCCATTACTGTTGTTATTGGGCATTGTATATTCATGGGTGTATTTCACTGCTGTGTACAGTGGACAACAAATGGAAATCAAGTTTCTTCAACAAATTTTTATTGGATGCCTACTGTGAACTGAGCACAGGGGCAGATGATTCTGTGTAGGGAAGGAGGTCGGTCAGCACTCTTCATTTTAGCAACATAACAGCGTAAAGAAGACAAACATTTGTCCACAATAAAATTATCTATTAAGAAGAGAGTAGATATCCTAGTACACAGCAACTTTTTAATGTCTAGCTTCAAGAGCTAAACAATACCCTCTCCACCCTCTGCGTTCTTGCCAGCTCTCCTTGTTGGAAGAGATGGGGTTTTCTTTTTTGATTGTCCAGAATTTTGCTGAGTTAGCAAAGGCAGTGCAATTTGCCCAGTCTTAACCTCAAAGACTGCAAGGAGAGTCGGTGAAATATTGCCCAGCCCAGCCTTGGGTTAGCCATGAATTATGCATTGTGTATTTAGACTATTCTACTGTTATAGTCTGTTTATCTGTTGACTTCCACCAAGATTTAGGGTTTTGTTGTACTTAATAACTTGCTTTATTTTGTTTGACATGTATTTTATGTCCTCCATGTGCATGGATACATAAGATACACAGTCGTGGGTGAGGGTCTGGAGAGAAAGCCCAGCCCTGGAAGCACTAACTTTGAGAACTCTGGGGGAATGATTTTCACATACTTCTCACTTTTACAAAGTGCTAATCAATATGACAAAGAATCAGAGTTTTCTTCCCTGTGAACCACTCCTGCTTTTGCCACTCTCCAGAAAACAAAACAGTTAAAGGAAGGGAAGGAAAATGAGTTTACGTTTCTCTTATTTTGATTTTTTTTCTTAAAGCTGGTCCTTAAATATAGGACATGTCAAAAGATGTTCAGCTAATTTCAAGTTAATGTTCAGTATTGACTCCAACTAAGAATTTCACTGTTTTAGGTCACATTCTAATTGTTGACTCTTATTCTTTTATTAAGTCCTATGTTCAAAATTGTGGTCTGGTAGGCTATACAGAATTTGCCATGTCTTAAAAAATAAAAGCAGCAATGTATAGACACAGATAATGCTTGATTTTAGCTTAATTTGAAAAAAAAATCTCAGACATTTCTCAGTTTGTGTTTAGGAATTTTGAAGCTGTTAACAGAGAAAAAGCGAAAACCACACTCAGAGTATTCATATTTAATATGGTTCATTACCAGTCTGAGAGAGATGAATATAGGCATATCTTTTTATGTTTACTTATATTTAGCAATTATCTGTAGGCCTTGAAAACCTATTTTACTTCATTATTTCCATCTTAGTTTTTGGGGAATTTAAATTATCGTTATTAAAACAGAGATGTCAGCCTCTAAAAACTCTCCAAATGGAATTAACTGTTTACCCAGCCCCTATTTTCATCAACTTCCTCTGCCTACCACAAGTGTTTGTGGTATCTAAGGCAAAATCTCTTTCCCGCTATTTTGACCCCAAGAATTACATAAACACCTAAAATGAAGACATTTTTCGTTTGTGTAACTCTCCACAGTTTTACAAAGCTCTGAGTCCTATGAAGACTCCCATTGGACAGAAGAGGAGCAGAGCTCACAAGTCTTACTCCTTACGCCTGCCAAGCCCCTATGTCCAAAGTCACACCTATCACAAATGGAGGATTTCATTTTTTTGATTGAACCCAGGTCTTTTGACTCCAGAGTCTATGCTCTTTGCTAGTCTCAGTCTTCCTTTTAATAGAAAACCAACAATGAAATAAGTGTTCATTGAGCGTTGCACTCCATTTAGTCAAAAAAAACGTTCATCTACTCTGTGCCAGGAATGTGGCAGGCACGGAGGATGCCCACCGACAAATGAGAGACCTCAGTGCTTAGCTTCACTGAGCTCAGTCTGGCTGGGAGATGGGCCGATGTCTCAGGTTGGATTTCCCCAGAAACAGACCTTCAGGCAAGGCTTTGAAAACAAATAACTTATTGGGGGCCTTCCCTGGTGCCTCAGTGGTAAAGAATCCAGCCTGCCAGTTCAGGAGATGCAGGAGCAACCCCTGTGTTGGGAAGATTCACTGGAGGAGGACATGGCAACCCACTCTATTATTCTTGCCTGAAGAATCCCATGAACAGAGGAGTCTGGCAGGCTACAGCCCATGGGTTTGCAAAAAGTCAGATGTGACCTAGTGATTAAGCAACACTACCACCAACTTATCCGGAAGGGGGAGAAAGCTGAGGTATGCAGCCTCCATCTGTGTTCCACCAGTAGCCGAGGAATGTTCCCAGGAGTATGGACTTTTGGTGCTCCAGGTCTGTATGTGCAGGGCAGCTAAGAAGCCCTCAGGTGAGTTGCAGACTTCCGCAGTAGGACTCACGCTGATTCTGTGGTTGTGAGTGCTGAGGGGGTGAGGGTGAGGCACGGGCCAGCACAGCTGCAGCAGGGAACCGGACAGCAATCTGTGATTAGTGTGTTGTGGGAGGCTGCAGGGACATTGAAGAGCCATCAAGGAAACATTTTCAGAGAAACCAGCAGTTCCCTGAAACCTGAAAAGAAGCAGAATTAGGCCAGCTGAGGCTGCAGGGAAAGCATTCTAGGTGGATGAAATTATAAGAAGTTCCATATGGCTGGAATATGATGAGAAATGGGTAAGGCAAGATAAACAGAGGTTAATCCCAAGAGACCTGGAAGCCACAGTGGAGAATTTGCACTTTATCCGATAGGCAATAGATGATCACAGGAGGTTTTTAAATGGGGGCATATCATGACTAAGTTTGTATTTGGAGAAGATCCTTCAGGCTTCAGTTCAGAGAATGGAGGGAAGGAGTCACAGTAGGAGACTAGAAACCAGTCAAGAGTATTTTGCAATAGTCCAGGTTTGTGAGGCTAAGTCATTGCCTTAAATCTGGCCAGCCGTACAGCCTCCCTTCAGTTTGATGAGTCCCAACAGTGTCAAGGTTGGCTGCCAAATCAAATCATATTGATGCCAAAAGGTCTCTTGGCCTTGTCAAGGGATGATGGCTCTGGAACTTCTCTTGCCTCTTTGCATCACCAGTAAGCTCATGACCCCCTGTGTTTGATCGTTTGCTTAAATAGGAAAGTTTTTATTTCCTTTTTCAAAAACATTGCTAAAATTGTTAAAACGCTATCCAATTTATTATCCCCAGATTACAACCCTGTGACTTCCTCTCAGACTAACTGTTTGGAAAATGATAGCGGTTTTACCTGAGGTAACCCTGTACAATGCCTTTTACTTACTTCTTGGACATAAATTATTTTGTTTCATTGATACTGAATGATTTTTCTTTAAGCTAGGTTGTGTATTAGGTGTATTGTCTTTGTCTTTATAATTTCTCTATGCATCAGTGTTGTCTTTTCTGCTTAAAAACTCCTAAGGGGCCGGGGTCTAATATGTATATATTCCACGGAATAGTTGAAAGTACAAAACATACTGCTCAAATAGCTTTGGTGCTGTTGACAGTTTGTTTTCAGCTTCCCTGAGCTTAAGGCTCCTGAGGACTTAGAACATAGCACCCATGGCCCGAGATGCCGGAAACAAAGACTCTCCTAGACAGTTCATGTGGCTTCTTTTGTTTTTCTGCTTCTGTTTGCAGCGCAGTCATGGTGGATCATGATAGCTCAAAATTGGGGACATTTAATAGTAATCATAGATGTTAAACCCGAGGCTAGGGCTAACACTGTATAGCAACGACAATGGACTACTGTAACCTCCACAACACAGATAAATCTTACCAGCCTGTTGAGTGAAAGAAGCCAGGCCAAGGGAGAAAAGAACATGTGATCCCATTAAGTCCAAGTAAGCAAAACCAATCTGTGGTTTTAGAACTCATGAGAGTGATTACCCCTGTTAGGGAGTGACTGAGAGAGTGCACAGGAAGACTTTTGGGTGCTCATTATGTTCTGTTTCCTGAGATAGTTACTTTTACTTTCTTCTTGCACATAAATTATTTTGTTTCATTGATACTGAATAACATACATTTGTTACATATGTATGATTACTTTGTGAAATGCATGAAGCTGTATATTTACGATGTGTGAAGTTTTCTATATGCATGTTATTCTCTATTGAATACATTTATTTAAAGACAAATTGAAAATGGAAACTTTAGGTCTCAGAACTGAACAGAGCTAACTCTCCTGAACATTTGTTCCAGCCTATATATGTCTGTATCTGTGAAACCAAGACCCAGAAAAAACGTACTGTGTGTTCAAAGCCTTTGGCCAACTACTGAGCTGTGGAAATAATATGGTGCCCAAGGGACACCATATTAGGGTCCAGGGAGACCTAGCCATTGTTCCTGTCTGTGTATCATCCTAGCTACATGATAGATTTGGTATATCCACATGAAAATTGAGGAATCCTTAAGAAAAATAACCTCCAAGACAAAAATCCACAGGACAAAATGATCAAAATACTTTTGTGTTGCTTTTTGTTGTTTACTTTGAATTTTCTCCTGTCCTCCCATTGTAGCTAATGATCATGCTGGGGAGAAACAGAGATTTCATGGGCACTTCCCAGCACATGGCTTGGACTCAAGACACTTTTTAAGGAGTGGCTCCTATGGCTCAGTGTTTAAGGAACTAGGAGATTGTCAGTGGAAATTCTGGACCATCTTTTAAGGTAGACACATGACTCTTCCTCCCATTGTGACTGACCCAACCGCTGACATATTCTCCTTGGCTTTTAGATAAGAGTCTTACTACAGAAAAATTTGACTGAAACAATATGTGAAATAATGGATTTAACTAGGTCTGTGAGGGATTAAGGGCTTGACAGTAGCTCAGCTGGTAAAGAATCCGCCTGTAATGCAGGAGACCTTGGTTCAATTCCTGGGTCAGGAAGATCCCCCCTGGAGAAGGGATAGGCTACCCACTCCAGTATTCTTGGGCTTCCCTGGTAGCTTAGCTGGTAAAGAATCTGTCTGCAATGTGGGAGACCTGGGTTCGATCCCTGGGTTTGGAAGATGCCCTGGAGAAGGGAGTGGCTACCCACTCCAATATTCTGACATGGAGAATTGCATGGACTGCATAGCCCATGGCGTCACAAAGAGTCAAGTACAACTGAGCAATTTTCACTTTCACTTTCATGAGGGATTAGTTGAAGCCTCTCTTCTCCCTTCTACCAGGAAGTTTAATATAGAGGCTGTGGAAACACTGGGCTATTTTTGTGTGGTTCATATAATGAAAGGATTGCAAGAATGAATACGCTCTTGTCTTCATAGTAAGTAATACTTGTGACTGGGGGCTGGGTCCATGTCAAAAATCTCCCAGGTTTGGAAAGGTTTCTTTCATAGACTATTTATCATAGGTCCTAAAAGGTCCTAGGAATTAGAAAGCCTCTGGGTTTCAGAAACCGCTACGAGACTTCTTTGGGCTTGAGTTGTGGTCTCTTCTTGAATATTTGATGCTGAAACTCTTTTGAGCCTGCAGGTGTATTATTGTCAGATGTGTACTGGTAAATCTTCTCCTGTGAGCTCTTATGATTAATAAAGATTTGGCTTGAGTCTTTTTAGATTTACTAGAGAGAGGAATGTTTCTTAGCTCTTTTCTTCATACTCCTCATTTAAAATAAAAAGAAATATCCAATATTTAGTTAAAGATGTTATATGAGGTAAAATGTATACAAAGTTAATAGTGAAGTATTCATATAAGAAATAAGATGCCAAGTCAAGCCCTATTCTGAATGGAGGTGGCTGAGCTTGGCTAACAACAATAAAAATTGTCTTTTAGCAATCAAGCACTGGGCCTTATTCAGCACATTTCTCATAATAACCCTGCGTGCTAAGTCTTATCTTACTCTGTGCGACCCCATGGACTGTAGCCCACCAGGCCCCTCTGTCCATGGGATTTCCCAGGCAAGAATACTGGAGTGGGTTGCCGTTTTCTTCTCCACATAACAACCCTACTAGGTATTAATTGTTGTTCAGTCGCTAAATCGTATCCAACCAGGTATTCATAGGCATGTACTATTCTTATCTCCATTCTACAAATGAAGGAATTGATGCTCAAGATAAAAATCATAGTTAAGGGAGCTAGTATAAAACCTAGGTCTGTCTGGCCCCATGGTTCATCTTGCATCCATATGTATTCTATAGCATGGACTCAAAGCATTATGTTTTTTCCTGGGAGTGACCTTTCTAAGAGCTGAGTAGATCTTCCCTTTTGGATACAGGACAGGGGCATTTTTCATTTTTTACCATCTTGAGGAACATGCTGCCATTGTCCTTGGGTAGGGCTCATTAAACTCACCCTCTAATTCAGCCACAACCCAAACCTGGAGTACCATTCCCTGGGACTCTGGCTTCACTGTAGACATTCAGAACAGAAAGGCAGGTATTGGTCAAGACTTTGGAGTAGACAGATTTTGGTTCAGATGTCGTCTGTCTTTCTAAGCCTTGGTTTATTCATCCATAATATTGGAATAATGATAGTACTTACTGGAGGAGGGCATGGAAACCCACTCCAGTATTCTTGTCTGGAGAATCCCATGGACAGAGGAGCCTCGTGGGCTACAGACCATAGCGTCTCACAGAGTCAGACACAACTGTAGCAACTTAGCACACACACACCCTCAACATAACAGACTTATTGGGAAAGCTAGTTAACATTTATGTAAAATACTTGGCATAGTGCCTGTCTCATAATAAACCTGACAAAGTTATAGATATGGTTGTTCATAATCAGCAATGACAGCAGGAGAGCCTCATGCACATACCTACATTCACAGTCACACATGTGCAGTTAATCGTGAGGCCAGACTTTATGGATGCAACCCTGGAGACCAAATTCTCTTGTCCCTCTGGAATGGCTTCCATGGGCATGGAACTTGGCATCAAGAAGACATTTGAATATTTCCATGACATTGGATTCAGCATGTAGAGGGCTCTGCAATCCCTTCAAACATTCATGGTAAAGCCATGTCCTGGTTTTCACTAAAGAACTCTACTTAAAGTTCTACCCTACCACCATTCACACACATTCCACAGAAGGATAAGACTTGGCTCATTTTTTTATCAGATTTGCAAAAGAAAATTATTCTACCGTATGTTGGCATATTTGCAAGCTAAATGTGACACAGTATGGAGAGTTTAACTCAGATGATGAAGGAATTAAAAGAAATTCCCACATCTAAAACAGATGTACAGGCAGGATCCATACGTGGTAGTCAGTTCACGAATTAAGAAAGTAAGTGAAAGGATAAGTGCACATTTCAAGATCTAAGTCTTTGTTCAATATTTTAAACACATGGTTGATTTCAAAGTCCTTTTAACCACTGAGTTGGAAAGCACACCACTCAGAAGTAGCTGGCACCTTGGAGGAAAGGATTAGAATTCCTTGTGTCCTTGATATGTTAAAGAAGTGATCAGAAACAATCAGACTGGATTCAGTTCAGTGGAACAGGAGAAAAACAAACTCTTGTGAGCAGAAGGTGGTGGAGAGCGGGCTTTGTATGGATCCAATCAAGACAACCCATTCCAAGTGAGTCATTGCTGAAAGTCAGGGGCACTTCTGGGCAGCATTAATGAGAAGCTGCAGACTGTACATATCTCAGGAGGCATCTCTCCCTACCTCTTCATTGCCACAAGGCAGAGCACTCTTCATGCCATGAGAGATTCACAGAGAAGGAGAGAGTTGAGGATTATGTTAATGCCCTGCAATAGGAGGTCAGGAAGAGAAGAAAAGCAGTCAATGTAAAGACTATGGAAAACAGCCTATGCCCATGAAAACAGGAAGAAGAAATAGGCTCAAAATTATTGCACAGGAATTGAGGTTAGCTTAACGAAGAAACTGAGAAAAGGTGGGAGAAGAAACCTTGAAACTTTACAAGTTTAATACCATATCTTTTTTAGAATAAGTTGCAGTGAGATTTGGTGAGATGACAAAGGATGATGCTGGTTAATTTTGAAACTGTTTTCTGTCATCTGAACACTCAAAGGTTAAACAGAAATATTAAGAAAGTCTTCTGATCCGGACTTATTTTAAGATTCTCTATGTGTATCTTAAAAAATCTCACTTCCAGATGCATCTTCTAGTCATTCTGTTTGGGTCAAATGTTTGTCTGTTTAATTTATGTATAGAAGGCCTAGCTTAAATGACACCTCTTCCAGGAAGTCTTTCCTGAAGCTGAAAGAAACCTTTACCCTTTCTGAAACCCTCATAGCATTGTATTATGGTTCCCTCCCCTGTGATGCTTTCTCACATTAAATCTTTGGTTATGTGCTAACTAGTATATGATGAAAGCCTAAATGAGCAACTCTTTCTTGGCATTTGTGGAAACTAACTTTGGCAGCACCCTCCTCCTAGCCTGCATGCAAAGGGTTGCTGCTGCTGCTGCTGCTAAGTCACTTCAGTCGTGTCTGACTCTGTGCGACCCCATAGATGGCAGCCCATCAGGCTCCACCATCCCTGGGATTCTCCAGGCAAGAACACTGGAGTGGGTTGCCATTTCCTTCTCCAATGCGTGAAAGTGAAAAGTGAAAGTGAAGTCGCTGAGTCATGTCCGACTCTTCGTGACCCCGTGGACTGCAGCCTATCAGGCTCCTCCGTCCATGGGATTTTCCAGGCAAGAGTACTGGAGTGGGGTGCCATTGCCTTCTCCAATGCAAAGGGTTAACTCCTGACAAATATCAACAGACTAAGGGATGTTTCCCAGTTGGCTTCATGTAGTTGGTGATTGAAGCACAATTTGAAAAAAAAACAAGGAAAACTTCACCTGTGTTATTGTGATTTGTACAGACTTATTGTATTTGAGTAGAACTCACAAAACTTAGAAAAACATGGGAGGGAAAGAGAATAGTAGATGTTAAAACATAAAAAGTGAAGAAGACTCTCCAAGGAGCCATGTTGGAAGAGGGACTTGAAACACTGAACAGACCAGGGAAGGCTTTTTTACTGCCAGGCATAGCTCATGAGTTCCTGGGTTGATATGACTGTTTGGGCCCTATGACTTCACCAGGTAGCGTTTTTTACACAGTTAGATAAGTTTTTGACCAATATGAAGAAATTTGACAAGCTCTACAGAAAGTCTCTTGAAACCTTTTGTTTTTTTCTGAAAAGACGGGAAATGGTGAACAGATTCTATGGCAGATCTCAAATCACAGTTCTCTTTCAATCTTCATTCTGTGGAGATAGAGAGAAAAGTCACGAAGATGGGAGGAGACAAATGAGTTATTGAAACAGAAACAGTAAACACCCATGAGCCCAGAAACACAGAATTTTGCCTCTTTTACATAACCTGTGAAAAAATTACTCCTAAAAGACCATGATCTGTTTCAGCCTATGCACAATGAATATTATCTACTATAACAAATAGTTTTCCCCTCTAGAACAAAATCATCCTAGTTTAACATAATATCTTAATCTCATGTAATTTAAAAAACAAGTTTAAAGACATAGAGTGAGGTAATCTGTAGTGATTGGGGGTGAAAGGCAGATATGTCATGGGAGCCAGTATAATTTTGGATATTTGACAGCTAACCCTAGTTTCTTAGTTAATATTGTATCTTTTTAATGGCCACCTCTGGCTTTTAGTGTTGGAACGCCATCTTGGGAATGTGTGTTTGGTTGTAGAGGCAAACTATGATGCTTTGTCAGTACCCAAGACAGATGACTATTCTATGTTCTCAAGGATGGGCCTTCTCCAACCTCAGTAATTCTAAGTGGTAGCCACATCGAGAGAGTGCCATCAGTATTACTTGGAGGTTAACCTGTAGATAATCATGATATTTTTAAATGTCATGGTATTTTTGAAAGTTTTTCTTTAGGGCTGTCATTCTAGGGGAAAGAGAATGAGTCAGTTTAACACTCATGATAAGTGGACTGTTGGTATGACAAAATCAGCATTTATAAAACATTTTTTAAAATAATAATTAATCATTGCTAAGGTATTTATTGGGCTTTCCTGTTAATTCAGATAGTAAAGAATCTGTCTGCAGTGTAAGAGACCCAGGTTCAATCCCTGGTTTGAGAATATCCCCTGGAGAAGGAAATAGCAACCCACTCCAGTATTCTTGCCTGGAGAATCCCATGGACAGAGGAGCCTGGAGAATCCCATGGACAGAGGAGCCTGGTGGACTATAATTCATGGAGTCACAAAGAGTTGGATATGACTAAAGCAACTTAGCACACACACATACAAAGTATTTACTGGTATTTCAGATATTTGTTCCTTTTTATCCATGGGGAAACTGAGGCTCAGATTCGTTATTCAACCATGGAGTGGCCAAGTTGGCACTTGAGCCCAGGCAATTAGCCTTCCAAACCCAAACTCCTTGCTACTGATTATAGTTCCTCATATGAAGTGCAGATATTTATACAAATGTTTGCAAATCCTTCTTTTCATGCTTTGGTGAGTATTCACTGCATCATTCTAGGTTCTGTTGGGTGAGAATCATTTGATGGCAAGAGTGAAAAGAGTGCGCTCTGTGTGGGACACCTCAGTGATTCAGCTGTAGCAAAGTGTTGTAATAGATAGGGTGGCAGAGTGCAGTCCTTAGCAGGAGGCCATCGCTGTGCACCATTACACCCAGCCCACCCCTTACCAGCAGTAGTTACCAAGGGACCATTAGTGGTCCTGCTCAGTCATTGGTTGGCACCACAGTGGGCCCCGCCCACAAGCAACCGCTGGTCAGTGACTGAGTGATAGTAGGGGCGGAGTGAAGTTCCTCAGGTGGAGAGTAAGGTAAAAGGAAGATCCTGTCCTTCTCCCAGGAGCCCTCCAGCTCACCTGGCCTTCAGGGGAGCTGGGAGGCCAGGGAACAGGCTGAAGGCTGTGTCCTGCAGGGCTCCAGATCCCTCAGCAAGGCCATCCCATGTGACCATGTCCCCCATCCCCACCTCTGTAACCTAACTGCTACAGCACTGTGCATAGGACACAGTCTAGGGGACCTGGCCCCTGCCATTTGGGTGTCCTGAAGAGCCTGAGGACTATCGGGCCCTGGGTGCCTGCCTCCCTCAGCAATGACATCTGGACAGGTCTAGGGGCCTAGCCCTGAGGGAGCCGCCATCTGAGATCTGCCTCTTCAGCCAGGACCTGGATCTCCGAGGGCGAAAGTTGTGCCTGGGGACCTTGCCTTTCTTGTCAGAATGGTGAGTGACGTTTGTTTGGTGGAGATTTACAGAAACATTGTTACCTGACCACTGACCTGACCTCAAGAACACAGGGTGTAACACCAGGCAGTTCGTAACAGCTAACCATGCCCCTCCCTTACCTTTCCTACAAAAGGGCTTTGCTGAAAGTTTTCAGGGAGTTTGGGATTTTTTAAGGTGTGAGCCACCCATCTCCCTGCATGGCACTCAATAAACCTTTCTCTGTTCCAAACTCCAGCGGTTTGGTATTGCTTGGCCTCATTGTGTATCAGGCACATGGACTCGTGTTTTGTGGTCTCTGCTGTGGCTGGCCACACCAGCTGTTTCTGACTTTAGAGTCCAAGGTGTAAATTATAACTCTGCCATTTGCTATCTGGATGAACCTCATTTTACTTGTTTTGTAAAATGGAGATAGTCCTACCTCATTGAGTGGAGTGCCAATTAAATGAGTAAACACAAAGAAACTATTTAATCTATTGTTCAAGAAATGGTAGTATTTATTGTGGTTAATATTGTTGTCATAATGTCATGAATATGTGACATTTTAACTGTTGTGGCCTTACGCATACTGCCCAATTAGCATATAGAATGTTCTATTTATTATGTTTATTGAGTACCCTCTGTGTACAAAACAGTGGAAAAATATCTGCAGAAAGACTGGAAGTCTAGAAGAGAGCTTGTGAACCAGCTGGGAGGGCAGACTTCTGCAATGAAACGGAGCCTTGCTTGTGTTTTGCCATTAAATGCTTCTAGTGCACAGGAGACAAATAGTTGTTTTTTTATATAAAAGTACTTAATAAACAATTGTTTCAGTGACTGGATTGTAAATCCAAGAGGTGAAAAGTGTTTTATACATTCCATCAGTATTTCCAGTGGCAATAACGGGCAGTGTACCAGTCAAATACTCATTGGACGTCTCTTAGTTACAGAAGTGAAAAATAATAATGGGGGTGATGAATGTTATTTAAGATGTCATTGGATATTTCCAAGTAGACGGGTAGCTTGGTCTGATTGTATCTGGAAAGGGTGCTTCAGCTGTCTTGTGGAGGGAGGAGAGGACCTCGGAGAGAGAGAGTGGTAGCGGAGGAGCCTCTGCGCCATCAGGAGGCCTTTCCTGATCCCTGCTCGTGACAGTGCCTCTCACCCCCCAGTCCATTTCCCCTCTTGGCTTTTTGTTTTCTTGCTTATTTATGCTGCTATGTTCCCAGGACTTAGAATAGTTCCTGGAACATGGGAGGGACTCAGTATTTATTGAATAAGTAGATAAAAGTGGCTCAGTCAGTAAGGAGCTTATTGGGGTTGTGAGAAGTGACATGGTAGACATCTTCTCAGTGGAAATGGAGAGAAGAATACTGATTTGGGATGAATAAATGGAGTGAACCTGGTGGGTAAGAAAGAGAAGTCAGGGGTCACCTAGTCTGATGGTCTGATTAAATGGCCAGATGATGGTGCCTGTTTCTGAAATGCAAAAGGATGAAGAGGCAAAGGGCAAGGGTGAGAGGAGCTGAAGGTAAGTAGAAAAAGCAATGGGCCTGAACAACCCAAGGCACCTAGGAAAATGCTGTAACTACTCCTTAGGTAAATCACCTGTGGTCTTTTATAGCAGCAGAGGTGTATGTCTGACACAGGCAGACCTTCCTTGGTGGAATGTCCTCCTGGAGAAGTAAGAGCGAAAGGAATTCAGTTGAGGTGTGGGAAAGCCTTAATATACAAGAATGTCTCAGAGTACACAATGGGAACCAATATGAGGTGCCCCTCCCTGAAAGTCCAGTTAGATCTACAGGGGAGCCTGTGGGGAGAGATCAGTGAGAAATGAGGTGTCCTCTCAGATCCCTTCTTTTGACAGCTTGGCCATTCCTGTTTTACATGGAAGCACCATGGAATGCAGGAAGGTCCCCACAAGTTGCTTTTCCAATATGGTCCGTAGTCCTTTGTAGGCCTCTTCCTTATTTTTTAATATAAGGACCTTTTCTCCTCTTAGACTTTCAAAGAAAAGGGACCAAGGAAACAAGGCTTGACAAAACAGTTTTTTTTAAATTAAATTATATGAACTTGAAAATTCATAGATAACTAAATGGTTCTTCCCCCATTTGGAGAAGTCAGGGAATGTTTTCTAAGTACCTATGCTGATAGGAAGGTCTGTGGTTTTTAGGGATATTTTCTTCCCAATGCTTCTCCTTCCAAGAGTTCAAGTGTTACGTTCAGTCTCACATGAAGGACTCTGGAAGAGGTCTCAGGGGCAGGTCTGAACTTGAACCATAGTGGTAAATATGGGTATCCTTTGCAAAATGTCACAGCCCTGGACATCTCTTTCTGGGCTTTGTTGTGTCTACCTCAGCATTATTGTGACTGTTCACAGAGTACTCAGCTCAGCAAAAGCAAGCTTTCTTGTCCAAGGTCTTTGGCAAGAACCCAAAACAACAGCTATGCCCTAGTGTCCAAATATATTTGGGCGACATACCACAAATGGAGGTCCTGGAATTCACTGATGATTTCCTTTAGAGCCTTTTGTTGCCATTCCCCATTTAGAAAATTTTAGTAGATAGTGATGTGGAAAGATTTTTATTCTCAGGAACTCTTCCTGGCATATCGTTTACTGACACATAACACAGAACTACAGAACAAGATGCTCCAGACCCAGTGAAGGGAGATATTTGCCATAAAATTTGTGGCCAGGAACATGGAAGATTTGGCTGGATTTGAATTCAGGATTTACTACCTACTAGATTTGTGACCTGGGGTAAAATGGGTATATTTGTAGCATGTCTAAGCTAACAGTAAAGTATTGTTGAGTAGGAAATGAAATAATGCATGTAAGACACTCATCTTCACATAGTAACCGGCACATTACACGTGCAGTGAGTGAAAGTCACTCAGTCGTGAATGACTCTTTGCGACCCCATGGACCGCATACAGTCCATGGAATTCTCCAGGCCAGAATACTAGAGTGGGTAGCCTTTCCCTTCTCCAGGGGTCTTTCCAACCCAGGAACCAAACCAGGGTCTCCTGCATTGCAGGCAGATTCTTAACCAACTGAGCTATCCGGGAAGCACATGCAGTAAATAGTAGTTATGATTCATATGTTCTTTTATATTTTGTTATTTATATTCATTTATTGTATGGCTTTAATTCTAAGTTGCAGGTTTTTTTCTATTTTGATATTTTTTTAATTGGAACTTGTTAATTGATTTATGCTTATTCTGTTTTATATACCTATTGGGTGTTATAAATGGAAACTTTTCCCACTGTCTTTTTGAACTGGCAGTGAAAGTTATAGGAGGACTTAGTGCATTTTTTTAACCTGTCACCTTCCTGAATTATTTTGAGTAGTTTTGTAGTTGATTTTTACGTTTTCTGAGTAGATGACCACATGATCCATAAATAATCATGATTTGGCTTCTCTTTTACAATAGCTGTGTTTTAATATCCTCTTCTTGTCTTGTTACTTACTTGGAATATCTGGAACAGTACTAAATACTAGTGACTAGAGTGAATATCCTTGTCTTGTACCTAGTTTTCTTGGGAATGCTGCCAGTAGTTCACCATTATTATGTTCAACATTCAGATGAGATCATCCTTATTAAAGAGGTACACTCTTTATTTTTAGTTTCCTATAAATTTATAACGGGAATTTTTCAATTTTTACCAAATGCCTCCTAAGCATTTTTCTAAGTAGTGGCTCTCAGGAGTATACACAGGAATTCCCAGAGGGCATTAAAAAAAAAAAATTAGGACTTGCTCCAGATATGCTGCAGGATAATTTGCTATGTTAAAAATCAGGCCCATGATGGTGATGTGTACCAAACATTAAGTACACCTCATGTACTTAATGATGTGTACTCATTACGAAGGTTTGACTTTGGTGATCACATGCATATTTGGGTCTCTTAAATTACTGATGTGATGATTTGTGTTATAGAACTCTGAATTTTAAACCATCCTACTTTGCCTGAATAAATCTTACTTGGCCCTGTTTATATTATTCTTTTAATGTGTTACTGGATTTTCTTTGCAAGTATTATGACTTACAGTTTTTATATCATATTCATAAGTGGAATTAGCCTATGGTTTATTCTTTTATGTATATAAGCCATGACAGTTTTGAAAATTAAATTGTGAAGTGTCTGTATTTCCAAAATTCTTTAAGCAGACAGAGAAAATTGATCTGTTCTTGAAAGTATGAGAGTACCCTGTTAAGGAACCCAAACCCAGGGCCATTTATTTCATGATTATTGAGGTATTATCTTCCTTCTCCCAATGAATTTTATTATTTTTATTTTCCTAGTTTCCATTTCATCCAGATAGAGATCTGTTGTCCTTATTCTGATCTCTTCTTTGTCTGTTATATTCTCTTGGCTTTCAGTCATTCTGTAATTAGTTGAATTCTCCTACCATCCTTTTTTTCTTGATTAGATATCCTAAGAAAGAGGGTTTTGTTGTTTTACTTTTTGTTTTCCTAGTATTTTTGTGTATGAGCATCCTTCCTCCTCACCACACCATTCTGAATGGGTGGAGGGTGGAAGGGATGCCAAAAGTAGACTCTTAAAAAGAGCCATGGTTACCCAAATAATATTTCTAGAGAAGCTGGTTTTCTCTACAGTTAATCATTATCAGTAGCCCTCCTAGGATTTAAGGAACACCTGCACACATATTGATGTACATATATTCATGCCCACATGTATTTGTTTAATTATGCATAAGCATATGCATATACACATGTGGGTTCTAGTGTAACAAATCTCTTTATTGAAAAATTTAAGGTATATTTTTCCCACATGGATATTTGGATTTATTCATTGGAAAAGGGTCACACTGACCATCAATGAAGACTGGTAATCTTATTTAATCAGATGTGAAACATCATCAAGGAAATTTCCTATGCCTTGAAAGTTTTGTTTCTTTTAAGAAACGTGAATAAACTTCATGAACATGATTTTTAACATAATTGCCTCATATAGGAAATAGACTATCATGTCACATTTCACCATGATAAACAGTACACTAAATGGGCACAGTATTCTAAAATTCACATGTGGAAGAGAACCACACAAGTATAAAAAGTAAAATTTATATACAGGATTAAGGGTAAAAGTGTATGTTACAACATGTTTGCCTGATAGTGTATAATTGCTGAGCATTATTTGTCGGTTAGGGGGATCAGCTAAAGCCCAGTGTATAAAAATTCATGCCAGTAGGAAATTTACTATAAATCAAAGTCTAGATTACTCCATAACATTACGTCTTCGAGTTGTAAATTAACTTGCACAAATTTGGTTTTCTGGATAATGAGCAACATTTCCAGTGGAGCTGGAGGCTTTCCATAAATAAGCTCAGATGAGAACAAAGCCTCACTTCCCCGTCTTGTGTCCTGCTAGGGCCTCTGTGTGCCTGCTCTTATTGCCAGACTTCCACCCAGAGGTGGCCTTGGGGTGTGTCCTGGGGTGTGGGCAAAGAACACTCATCTCTAGCCCTGTCTATAGCTCACCACATGAAATTTCATTCTTACTGTAACAAAGCCATAGCTGTTTCCTGCTCTCGCTGGGCACAGTTCCGCCTTTAAGCAAG
Source organism: Bos indicus (assembly GCF_029378745.1). Classification (NCBI taxonomy): domain Eukaryota; kingdom Metazoa; phylum Chordata; class Mammalia; order Artiodactyla; family Bovidae; genus Bos; species Bos indicus. The sequence goes on from NC_091781.1 coordinate 45,148,563, forward strand.
ATGTTGCCCCACAATCTGGTGATGCACGGGTCTTTAGATGGCATACTGAAGCCCCATGCCCCTGCTCCTGGAACACTGACACCACGTGTGAAGCCTGGGGTGCCGAGTGCTTCTGCAAGCAGAGCCATTTGTCCTCAGGGAGAAATGACATGTCACTTTTGGAGATGCTGCGCGTTGTTGTTGCTTTGACGTGTTTTCAAATTCCTTGAGGTGAGAAGACGATGAAGAGGGAGACATTTGGGCCTTGTAAGCAAGTCACAGAAAAGATTGGGCTGAGGAGTCACAGTTATCAGAGTGTTTCTTCAAAACCCACTGGCCAAATGGACTCACATTAAACAGAAAATCTACTATTAATACTAATGCTAAAAATACTGATGGTAACTCTAACCATAGTGCGAAAGTCTAATATTTGTATGTTATTGCATTTGTGTCAGGTATTGTGGTATTACTCTGCTTTCTCTTTTCTTCTCCCAGCAACTCTATGGGATGGTGCCAGTTATAAGGAACCCAAGGATTAGAGAAGTCTGCGTCGAGCTTCTCTGGTTATCAGCTTCAGCTTATAATCTCTGGAATGCTCTGGAGCCAGTATCCAGAGTCATGTCGGCTAGCCACAGCTTGCCTTTATGCTGCTTTTTGCGTCCTTCTAGGATGCACATGGGAGAAGGAAATGGCAACCCACTCCAGTGTTCTTGCTGGAGAATCCCAGGGACGGGGGAGCCTGGTGGGCTGCCGTCTATGGGGTCCAATAGAGTCGGACACGACTGAAGTGACTTAGCAGCAGCAGCAGGATGCACATCAGAGACTTCTGCTATTTCTGTGTGTAGGAATATTCCCTCTGCTCCAAGGTTCCTCTGGTTTGGAAAATCTGCAGTTGATGTCCCTCGTGACTCTCTGGAATCCTAGTGAATCTCATCCTCGTAGTCCCGCCGTATCCTCTCAGTGACTTCACTGCTCCGTCCCTGTTTCACTTGCATCTGTTCTAGACTTAGTCACATTCTGTGCCTGAAGAATTAAATCACCATTTACGTTCTTATTCCTTAGTCTCCTCCACGAGGACCTCTCCAATTGCCATGTTTATCCTCTCTCTTTGGGACATGACAGGCCTGTATTTGACTTTTCCAGGGCTTAGGGCAAGAAGACAAATGTAGGCCCAGTTTAGCTCACGTATTCTTTGTAATTTCAGTTTACTTGGTCAGTTGCTAAACTTTCAATGACAATGAAATGTCATTGAAATGTTGCAGTAATGGCAACAACTTTTTTAAGAAACCAAAAAAAAAAAGAAAAATTGCATGTGGGTGTTTTGATATGCAGGGCCTCAAAGCACGGGCCCAGGCCAGGGGACCCTCTCGCCCAGTCTCAGGATGGAGGGAGTCTTAGTTCTAGCTCAGTGAGGCTGCACTGGGGGACCACCACCAACCTGTCTTTCTAATCCTTGTTCTCCTCCAGCTCACAGGCTCATTGTCCTTCTTTCCTTTTGAAAGGAAAGTGGATTATGCAGATTATATTGATACACCGACTTCTCCTGAACAAACTTCACACAGAACAAATCACGTTTTATCTGGAAAGTGGCAGAGATTGGCAGAGAAGAGCAGGTTTAAGCTAGTAAATTGTCTGCTACTGTGAATATCAGAAGTTTGGGAAGGGAAAGTATTTTTCTGATCAGATTTTTCCGGTCAAGCTTGGGGAGAGCTCTCTTACTATCTTTTCTGTCTTATTCCCTAGCACATGTTCATGGTATCTCCTGTCTGTCTGTCTGTCTGTCTCTCTCTCACACACAAACACACACAGGCCTTTATTCATCAGGGAGAAGAAAGGAGGAAGGAAGAAAATAGTAAATTAAAGTCAAAGAAGTTCTTTCCCCTGAAGTTTGGTAGATTGGAAGCTGGGTAATGAGATTAAAGGCAGAATGACACATGTGGGCACTTCTGAGGCATGCCAGGCTCCTGCTTTAACTGTAAATGCTCCCCCGACCCCCTCTACCAAGGGCTCTGACTCTGTTAAAATGCCCACTGAATTAAAATTCGTTCTCTAGTTGGACCAGGGAGTTAGTGTTGGTGTAAGCAGTGACCTATAACAATTTAAAATTTAATGAGGCAGGAACCAAACTGGGCTTGTGTTTTATGTGTCTAAAGCTTGTAAAACATGCCATTCTCTTAACCACATCAAAATAAATATTAGTAATTAGTTAATATTAATGGATATTTCAATGAAGGTCTTTCTTTTTAAATGGAAAATAAAGCAAATTGACTGGAAGAGAATATTATGTTCCCCCTGGCTGGGCCAGACCATGCTGTTTACCTGGTGGCAGCCACCCAGGCTCAAGGCTCAAGGCAGAGGGTGTGGGGTGGATGAGTGGCTCCAAAAGCCAGGCCTTGTACAAGCAAACCTGCAGAGGGAGGGCTCGTGTCACCGCGTGTGACCCAAGTCTGCGGGAAGCCCCTGGAGCAGGGCAGGGAGAGCTGAACCCTCCAAGAGGAGAGCTGAGAGAGAGCGTATCGCCACACCATGAGACTGACAAAAGACCTCTGCGTCTGGGATCCCTGCGTGCTTTGTCATCCTGCTTCAGGCCACAGCTCAGGGAATTTAACTTCCCCAGTGTCTAAATGCATCCTCCGTCCTGAACTTGGGCTGTGGAATTCATCTTAACTTGAGAGAAGAACCAATGTTGACATCATGCCTCCCTGCATGAGATCTCCTGGGCGTTCGTCCCAGCCCGCTAGGTGGTTCCTGGACTACTGGGAACATTGTGGTTCTGTCTCATTGTCTCCTCTTTCCCCAAAGTAAGGACTGTGTTTCACCCAGCCTGGTTCGAGACTGAACATATCACATTAAAACTGTGTGATAAGTGAGGGTGTGCCATGTCTCAAAGGCTGTAGGGCTAATTACTGCCTTGAACTTATGCAGAGCAGCCAAAAGGATGTTGTTTTTTTTTAAAGATTATGATTATGGGACTTCTGGTTAGAATCCTCTGGGTATCAGGCAGAAGTAGCAGCCCAATTTGGGGGAGAGGAGAATAAAATGACAAGAATCTCAAATTGGATAAATATATATACAAAGACAGCCTCCTTTCCCTCTGTAATCTCTGTTCCCTTTCAGTATATTCTGGGTGTTTAGTGAACCGAAAAATATACTTAAAGCTTTTCCCACTGCTCTTACAATAAGCCCAGGATACTGTAACCAAAACTGCCTATCCCAGGAACACCTGTCAGCAGTTTGATTTTTTTTTTTTTTTTTTTTCATTTTAACTGAAACTGAGCCACCATCTTTGTTCATCAGGTGACTATTGATTGGGACATGCTTCCTGCCTATAAGCACTATTATAGGTACTGGAAATGCAATGAACAAAACCAACTGTCATGGAGCTGATGTTCTAGAGGGAGAAAACCAATCAACAAGATAAGTAAGACAAATATTGGGTTGACCCATATCACACTGTCAATTTCATAGGTCCAAAAGTTGGTAATCCCATAAGTTTCAACTTAGCATATGATATTTTGATGATGGTAAGCACTAAGGAGAAAAATACTTAAAGGAGAAAAGGACATATATGTATGGCACAAACCAACCCAATATTGTAAAGCAATTATCCTTCAATTAAAAATAAATAAACTTAAAAACTGAAAAGCAAAAAAGTTGGGTATGTGAAATGTTGAGGTTAGGGACTTTCAGTTAAAGAATGAGATGGTTGGATGGCATCACCAACTCAGTGGACATGAATTTGAGCAAACTCTGGGAGATAGTAAAGGACAGGGAAGCCTGGGGTGCCACAGTCCATGGGGTTGCAAAGAGTCAGACATGACTGAGTGACTGAACAACAAAACAAGGTAAGGAAAGCCCTCACAGAGAAGCTGAGGTTTGAACAAAGGTTGAAGAGAATAAGGGAGCCAGCCAGATTCGTATCTGGGAGGAAGAACATTCCAGGCAGAGGGAATAGCAAATGCAAAGGCCCTGAGGTGGGGTCAGCAAAGCAGCCTGTGTGTCAGGAATAGAGTAAGTGGGTGAAGGAGAGTGGAATGGTTTTAGAAGAGTAATCAGGAGCCAAGTCAGGCAAGGCTGGTTCCATTGGGATGCCTTTGGCTTGACCCTGAGTAAGATGAGAGGCCTGTGAGATGTTTCTGAGCAGAGGAATGACTTGCTGCAATGTAACATTTCAGCAGGATCCCTGGCTGCTATGTTGAGCAAAGGCTGCAGGGCTAAGGGCAGAAGCAGGGGCACCAGCAAAGAGACCACCGCAAAGATCCAGGCGATAGACAGCGGTGAGTCAGATGAAGGGGTGACAGCGGGGCGGTTGTGGTGTCCACCTGTGGATCTGCGTTGAAGACAGAGCCAGTTGGAATGCTGAAGGGTCAGATGGTGGAGTATGAGAGAGTGGTGGGTAGAGGGCATGTTTTGGTCAGAGCAATGGAACAACAGAGTTGACCTGAGCTGAAATGAGGATGACTATAGCAGGAGCTGGTTACACGTTAAGAGACTGTCTCCTCCTTGGCAGATTTTAATCATTCCAGGATGCCAGGCTCAGTTCTGATGAGTGAAAATGCAGAGCAAAGATACAGGAAGGGAAATAACCTTAAGTAGCCTTTTTCAATAATGAAACGGCAATTCGAAGAATATTGACTTTTGATGGTGCACTGGGGGCACCATGTTGAACTTGGGGCATTTTCTTATCTAATACGCACGACAACCCCTTTCATGGGTGGGAAAGCTCATAGAGGTGAGGCTCAGAGCCTTTCTGAGTTGTTCCCGGGTTGCTGACGGCTTATTTCACTGCCCCAGAGTGAATGGTTGTGTGTGAGGCTCACCACACTAGGTAAGAGTAGAAGACAGACACAGCTGAGAATTCTGAAAAATGGTAGCCAGCCAGGCGTGCCCCAGAACTCCTAGCCCAGGCTGGGCTGACTCTTAGCCCCCAGCCCGTCCCTGAATACATGTTGAATGACTCCACCTTATCAACAGTGATGGTAAGCTCTTAGGTATAGAAGGGAAGACTTCTTAATGGCAGGAGGATAGATCATATGTATACAGAGAGCAGATGGTAATTCAGTATATACTTACTGTGTGTCCGGCCCTGGGCAGTGTTCCAAGGGGGATAGCAGTGAACAGTGCAGACAGGCTCACTGTGGCCCTCGAGCTGAGCCTGGTGTGTCATGGACGGATGTTAGAGTTTCAGAGACAAAAGAACTTTCCAACCCATGTGGTCCAACACTCCCATTTATAGACCAGGAAGCTATGGTCCTCCTTTTATCCCAGCTCTGTAGTCCATCCTCACAGCAGGCAGAGGACAGATCTTACTGCACAAGTTAGATCATGTCTGCTTCCTGCACTGCATCTTTACATGCATATCTCTATATTTGTGTAATTAAATAAAATTAAAGCACAAAAATACAGTAAAACCCCAGTCCCTTACTAGGATGTACAGCCTTTGTCCATTGCATGCCTTCCCAAATCCATCTGCTATCATCTTCCTCTCATCTCTAAGCTCCAACCCCTCTGGCTCGGTCTTTAAAGCTCATTCTTGTCTTAGAGCTTTTACACTTCTTGTTTTCCCTGCTGGATATGCTCTTCCCTCTAATGTGCCTATATCCATCCTCTGGAAATCAGTTCAGGTGTCTCCTTCACAGAGGTGAGCCTCACTGAAGACTACCCTCTCTAACTATCACTTTTCTTTATCTGAAGTTATATGTATTTGTACCAGTTCAATTCAGTTCAGTTGCTCAGTCGTGTCCAACTCTTTGTGACCCCATGGATCACAGCACGCAGGCCTCCCTGTCCATCACCAACTCATGGAATTTACTCAGACTCATGTCCATTGAGTCGGTGATGCCATCCAACCATCTCATCCTCTGTCGTTCCCTTCTCCTTTCGCCTTCAGTCTTTCCTCGCATCAGGGTCTTTTCAAATGAGTCAGTTCTTCCCATCAGGTGGCCAAAGTATTAGAGTTTCAGCTTCAGCATCAGTCCTTCCAATGAATATTCAGGACTGATTTCCTTTAGGATGGACTGGTTGGATCCCTTGCAGTCCAGCGGACTCTCAAGAGTCTTCTCCAACACCACAGTTCAAAAGCATCAATTCTTCGGTGCTCAGATTTCTTTACAGTCCAGCTCTCACATCCATACATGACGACTGGAAAAACCATAGCCTTAACTAGACGGACCTTTGTTGGCAAAGTAATGTCTCTGCTTTTTAATATGCTGTCAAGTTTGGTCATGTATTTGTATACTTGTTTATTATTATTCTCTTCTCTAGACTTTGAATTTCAGGAAGGTAAAATCTAGTCCTTTGTGTTCACCACTGTATCCCCAGAACCAAGCACAGTGTCTGTTACAGAATTAATGACCACCAGTTAGTTGTTGACAGAGAAGGCAATGGCACCCCTCTCCAGTACTCTTGCCTGGAAAATCCCATGGACAGAGGAGCCTGGTAGACTGCAGTCCATGGGGTCGCGAAGAGTCGGATACAACTGAGCGACTTCACTTTGACTTTTCACTTTCACGCATTGGAGAAGGAAATGGCCACCCACTCCAGTGTTCTTGCCTGGAGAATCCCAGGGACGGGGGAGCCTGGTGGGCTGCCATCTATGGGGTTGCACAGAGTCGGACACGACTGAAGCGACTTGGCAGCAGCAGTTAGTTGTTGAAGGAATGAATGAATGAATGTGTGAAGAGGCTAGCTATGAATACCCCAATAGTGCTTCGTTCTAGGGCTGGTGTCCTGATTTACAAATCAGTCTTCTTTGTATCCTGCTACATCTGGTACATAGTAAGCACTGAAATATTTGTTGAAGGAATTCTGAGGGTGTTCATAGCTTGAGTGTCATAGAGGATGCTACATTTTCATGTCTATAACAGATGTCATTGATTACTCAAAGGAATACTCTCTTGTTCAATCTCAAAACATTTTTAAACCTTAGTAAGAGATGATGCTGTGAAAGTCCTGCACTCAATATGCCAGCAAATTTGGACAACTCAGCAGTGGCCACAGGACTGGAAAAGGTCAGTTTTCATTCCAATTCAAAGAAAGGCAATGCCAAAGAATGCTCAAACTACCACACAATTGCACTCATCTCACACACTAGCAAAGTAATGCTCAAAATTCTCCTAACCAGGCTTCAATAGTTACATGAACTGTGAACTTCCAGATATTCAAGCTGGATTTAGAAAAGGCAGAGGAATGAGAGATCAAAATGCCAACATCTGCTGGGTCATCAAAAAAGCAAGAGAGTTCCAGAAAAACATCCATTTCTATTTTATTGACCATGACAAAGCCTTTGACTGTGTGGATCACAATAAACTGTGGAAAATTCTGAAAGAGATGGGAATACCAGACCACCTGACCTGCCTCTTGAGAAATCTGTATACAGGTCAAGAAGCAATAGTTAGAACTGGACATGGAACAACAGACTGGTTCCAAATAGGAAAAGGAGTACATCAAGGCTGTATATTGTCACTCTGCTTATTTAACTTAAATGCAGAGTACATCATGAGAAATGCTGGGTTGGATGAAGCACAAGATGAAATCAAGATCACTGGGAGAAATATCAATAACCTCAGATATGCAGATGATACCACCCATATGGCAGAAAGTGAAGAAGAACTAAAAAGCCTCTTGATGAAAGTGAAAGAGGAGAGTAAAAAAGTTGGCATAAAGCTCAACATTCAGAAAACTAAGATCATGGCATCCGGTCCCATCACTTCATGGCAAATAGATGGAGAAGCAGTGAAAAGAGTGGCAGACTTTATTTTTGGGAGCTCCAAAATCACTGCAGATGGTGATTGCAGCCATGAAATTAAAAGACGCTTACTCCTTGGAAGAAAAGTTATCACCATCCTAGACAGCATATTAAAAAGCAGAGACATTACTTTGCCAACAAAGTTCCTTCTAGTCAAGGCTATGGTTTTTCCAGTAATCATGTATGGATGTGAGAGTTGGACTATAAAGAAAGCTGAGTGCTGGAGAATTGATGCTTTTGAGTTATGTTGTTAGAGAAGACTCTTGAGAGTCCCTTGGACTGCAAGGAGATCCAACCAGTCCATCCTAAAGGAAATCATTCCTGAATGTTCATTGGAAGGACTGATGTTGAAGCTGAAACTCCAATACTTTAGCCACGTCATGCAAAGAGCTGACTCATTTGAAAAGACCCTGATGCTGGGAAAGATTGAAGGCGAGGGGAGAAGGGGACGACAGAGGATGAGATGGTTGGATGGCATAACCAACTCAACGGACATGAGTTTGAGTAAACTCCAGGAGTTGGTGATGGACAGGGAGGCCTGGTGTGCTGCAGTCAATGGGGTCGCAAAGAGTCGGACATGACTGAGTGACTGAACTGAACTCTTGGAGGGCTTTACACATAGATCAGAGCAGGGTATTTGCCCTCCCTGCTTTAGGCTGAATCTTCTTGCATCTGGACGTGTCTGGTTAGGCAGGTTCCCTGGAGGTCTGACGCATGAAGGACTCTGCATTAGAGACCTGGGAGTTCAAGCATCATAAGGAAAGTTGGGCTGAGAGGGGAGGAGTGACTTTGAGTGGAGCTGGATGTCTGTCAAACAGGGAGTTTTCTGTTTTACTTCCCTCGCACTTGTACCTGAAAGCAACAAGCCTGCAGTCAGGACAGCCAGTGAAAATTGAATAGGCTGCCTTGCTGAAGCCTCTGGGTCTTTGACAGCTCTTGGAACCAGCCACTTTGGAGCTGGCAGATATGTTAGCAATGGAAGAAGGCGCCAATAACTTGGAATCTGGCAGTCCTGGCAAAAAACCAAAGATCTCTGAGCAATTTACGTTTTCTGAGTACTGTGTGCTAATTGATTGTGCCACTGAAGCATCGAAGTTTACCTTTTATCTGTGTAACTAATTAACACTTCCCCACTTGTTATTCCTCCTTCTACCCATTAAGTCATAGTAACTCCATGAATGAATCAGGACCTTTGCAAAATTGTGCTCATCATTTTACCCCCAACTTCCAGAACAAGGCCTGGTACACAGTAGGTGCTCAATAAATAAGTGCTGCCTGAAAGAATGAGAGAACAAATGAAGCCCTTCTAATCCCCAGGATTTTATGACCTGGGGACATAGGTGACAGGAAGACTGTGATAGGAAGAGGAGGCTATGATGTGGGAGATCAGGCAGGTGACACCCCCCTGATGACTCCTGTTCCAGGAAGTGGAGATTTGGGAAGGCAAAAAGGAATATAGTGTGCTTTTTGGCAGTTCTTTCTCCCCAGATACTGGGTTTTCCGTGAAGGTGAATCTGGGTTATAGTTCTAGAGTTTTGTACATTACCAATTCCCAGTATGCCTGTTGTCTCCTAGAGGATCATCTACATTCCCAGCCTGTGCCAGCAGAGAGGTGCAGCCAGACAGTGAGCACTGCCTTCCCAGGTACTCTCCCTTGTGGGTTCTCAGCCCATCTCCCAAGCTTGGCTCGTGACCCTCCCCTCTTGTTGTTCCTGGGATGAGCCCTCCCTCCACATCCACTTGAAATGCCAACCCTGCTCAGCCTCTTTAGGTTGTTTCCACACCTAGACAGGGAGAGCTCTCATACTGTTGATTCTATTAACAGCATCTGCCTAAACATCCCTCCATCCATTTCTCTTTTATTTTGTTTGGGTCTTTGTTCCCTTTCCTGGTAGAGCCAGGAGGCATGTTCTAACCTTCCAGTGGAGCAGTTGCCCCTTCTCCAAATCTACAGTTTCCTATTGCCAGCCCTGAGAGACAGCAGTGATTTTGTTGATCTGCTGGGATTTAGTGCTGCTGCATGGTCTGTACTCTGAAATCTTCCTGTCCTCCCAGCAGGCCTCAGAGGTCGATTCTCATGGTTCCCTTGCTGTTCCATGATGCAGGGCCTGGCATACCCTGGGTGGGGTTCCCAGTCCCTTAGCAGATTCCTCCCCCAATTTGGAGACTAGCCTGGAGCCAGCTCATACAAAGACTACCTCCAACTCTACTCTCACATTTATTCTACTAAAATCTGTTTTTTTTCCCCCCAAGATTAATGAAAAATAAAACAGAGACAGTGGGGTCACTTAATAATTTTATTCATCAAAATGAACTAAAACCAAACTCACCTAAGCAGGAAGGAATAGCAGCTCTATGGATACAGGCAAGATTTCCTCAAGCTTTCCATCTAGTCTGCCACCTCCTTTTAAAGCAGGTTTTGCAGTGTTTTGCATTAATACACTGTCTGCATGATGTAATAGCTCCAATGACAGCTACTCCCTAAACCTCGGGGGGAAAAATCTCAAGTAATGGTCCTCTCCCCAATGTACATTTCCTCTGTTGAAGATGCCTCTGCCAGTTTAGATTGTCTAAAAATGTTCATTTTGAGTCATTAGGGCAGAAAGCCATAACAATAGTTGCACATGCTACATCATCTAGTGGAATACAATAGCTCTCTTAAACCCCAGGAAAGATTGATTGCTGCATTTATCTCTAGATTAAATATGAATTGGGGGGCCCTTTAGGATCAGTCTTTGCAGAACCATTACACCAGTTTGAACAAGTACCAATGCCTGGAGATGGATGGGCAACTTAATCTGCCAAGAAAAGTAGATTTCAGATTGTTCTTATGTCTCGGGAGGAAAAAAAAAAAGGCTCCTTTATTCAAGCAGGTAATGCTGGTAATTGCATGTATTTTGCATAATTTGATTTATGAGAATACTACAGTCATGCATGTGCCCTGGTCTGAATTCTCTATCTGAGGAATTTCAACTTCATTCAGTGTCAAAAAAAAAAAAAGAAGAGGAGGGGGAAAGAGATTATGTAGACTTGTGGGGAGACTTGATTATGACTTACTTCGATGACCATCAGAAGAACCAGAAGTACATTGACAACTTCTAAGAAGCTATCTTGAGTTGGATTAAAACTCGTCTCCTGAGAAATTGTTCTAATAGGTAATTCTTGAAATTGACAGGTTGGCACAGAGTTGAAGGGCTCTAGAATTTGGCAGCTGTATTCTAACCCTTCGTATTGCCAAATAGAAGAAAAAGCCTCACCATAAACAGAGCTGGCTGACTTGTGTTTCATTGTTCATAGTCACATTCAGCTACACACAGTGGAGAAGTGCTTCCCTCGTTTAAGAGGCAGGGGCAAGGAGGCCCCCATCTTTATTCTGAGACCTCGAGATTTTATTGGGTGTTATTTGGTCTGCAGATGAACCCTTGGAAGATAGGTGGATATATACAACTGAGGATTCCCATTCAGTGATTGCCAAAATGTCTTATGATACCTAGGAAACGATCAGAAAATCTTAGTGGAGAATCTGTTAATTCTTTTAACAGATTTATATGACCTAAGCAGAACTTTGCTTTTGCCCCGTCTTGGAAAGGAAAGTTTGACAAATAAAATTATAGCATGACCAGTACTGTAAGGCATCTTATTCATTCATGTGGTTATTCAGCCAAGACTTGTGGGTTTAGCATCTGCCAGACTCTGAGCTAGGTACTTGAGACAGAAGAACACAGGCCCTGTGTATACAGTCCTGATAAAAAGAAGTTATTAAAAAGTAAACACAATGCAAATGTCACAGCAGATGCAGCCGTTCTCTTTCAGGGAATACTGGAAATAAGGAGGATGTGGTCTGTGTTCACCTAGAAGTTCAAATAGCCTTAAAAGGAAAAGAAATTGCTGTAAACAGAGCTAGTAATTACAAATGTGCTTAATAATCTGTCATGATAGTTGCAAAGACAGAATTTCAGACAAAACTATCTGTTTTTCATAGAGGTAAACCCTTTTTGGAGACCATTACAAGCCTTCAGAGTAAGAATTGCACTATTTTATTCTGAACTAAAGATGATAAGGAAAACAGTGAAAGTAATTCTGAGAATGTTGGTATTTGACAAGTTGTTTTAGGGACTTTAAAAAAGATTAAAAGTGATAGGTGTGCATATGTGAATTAGTGAGTGCACTAAAATAATGTTCATAGAACTGTATCCAACATTTTTTTTAAAAAGAGAAAAGCTTAGAATATCTATAATATTAATCTTTATTTTATCAAGTGTTATATAGGAAAAGGCTCTTATTTTTTAGAAACATATACTGATAGATGTATTTAGGGGTAAAGTATCTTGATATCTAACTCATTTAAAAATATTTCAGAAATAAAAGATGAGAAAATGTGGCACATCTGTTTACTCTTGGTGGTAGGTTTCTGAGTGTTAATTATACTCTTCTCCTTTCCATTTCTGGATGTTTGGAAAATGTCCATAATTGAAAGTCAGAAAGTCTATACCTATATATTTTCTGAATTCTTCTATATGCCAGACAGTTGTACTTAGTACTGGACAGCCATCATTTAAAATTTCACAATAAGCCTACAAGGATAGTAAGATGATCCTCCCTTAAAGATGGCAGAATTGAAGCCCAGGATCACCCAGTTGGTAAGAGGTGAAATCTATCCCTGAATCTTGGTGTGTTAATGCCAGACACACCCCACATATCTTCATCATGAGTGCAGTGTCCTGCCTAGAGCAGAATTCTCTCCATAATTCTCTCCATTCTGCTTCTTGGAGAATTCAGTGAATGAAGAACATTCCATCAATGCTTAAGTTGAGCCACATTCCACCTCAGTAAAATTAATACCTACCTTCTAAGGAGTTTAAACCCTTTGCAGTCTCATTAGCATTCCTGGAAGATGGTTAATCCTACTGACTCCCCACTCTCTAGCTACACTGGACTTGTTATTGTTGTTCCTTTTACATGTCAAGTTGTCTCTATGCTTTTGACGTTTGCCAGTGATTTCCCATCTGCCTACAGACTGCCTGCAACCTCTTTCTTCTGGCCAAATGCAGGTGATTCCTAAAGTCCTTGATAATGCCGTTTCCTCAACAGTCCCTTCCTTGATGCTATATTGAACTATGCATTTACATCTATCTTCCCAGCTAGGCTGTAACCTACATGTGGCCAGATTCTTGCTGACCTGCTTACTTAAGTGTTCAGTAGAGAATTAGTCCATTGAACTGAAGTGAACTCCAGCTCTACCATCTCAAGCTACATGAAAAAATTCAGGTCCTTTGGAACCTGTATGAAATAAATGGGATCTCTCCCCCACACAGTATGCCTTTAATGCCAAACCACTCTTCACTATTTCTTTTGTAGCCTTTTATTTGAATAAACATCCCAGTTTGATTATATTTTTCTGCCTCACTTATCATTTAGGTGAACTACCTAAGTGCATGTCATCTGTCATTAAGACCAACTACAGTGCCTTTTCAGGCCCCTTAGTCAATTTCTTCTACTAACCTTGGCCAAGAATTGCTTGACTCACCTAGCTTACAGTATTGAGTATATTACTGTTCAAGCTGATGGATTCTCATGACCTGGGAGGAAGATCCTTAAAGGCGAGAACAGCGCCTCATTGGTGTATCTGTTACAGTTGATCTGATGTGGGAATGTGTATGTTTGTCAAATGTAGGTTTTCAGTGACTGTGTTCTCCCATGCATTGCAGTGTGTTAATAAGAAACATTTCCTGGGTGATGTAGCAGATGGGAAGACCTGGGTATTGAACCTGGACAGTGGCAAAGGCTTTATACTGTTTATACAAATGAAAAAAAAAAAAAGTCCCATTCTCAGTGTTTAGATTAGTCCATCTTTTTATGAAATCTATTTTTCCCAGTGTAGGCTTACTTTTAAGCTTCAGTGTGGGTCAGCAGACTATTTCCCATGGGTCAACTCCTACCATCATCTGTCATCTGCTTTTGTAAGTAAAACTTTGTTATAACACCACAGAATATTATGTATTGTCATGGCTGCTTTCACATCACAAGAGCAGAGTCCAAAAGTTGCAACAGTGAACCTGTGGCCTATGAACAGGGTTCCCAGATAAAATACAAGAAGCTTAAGTTAAGTTCAGAACTTGGGCAAAGAATGAATAAATATTTAGTGTAACATGTCCCCAAATACTGCATGGGACATACTTAAACTAAAAATAAAAGTATTCACTGTTGATCTAAAATTCAAATTTAACTGGACTCTTTGTATTTTTATTTGCTGAATCTGACAACCCTACCTGTAAAGCCTAAAGTATTTACTGTCTGGTCCTTTATAGAAAAAAGTTTGCTGACACTTGAGCTGTAGTAATAATAGCAGTGATGATGATGGTAGGAATAACAGGATTCCGAACAACATTAATAATGATAGCAGCAATACCTCTTTTATTTGCATTCTCAGTGTCAGTGTATTATCTCAATTAACCCTCAAACCATCTGCCTTAGTGTTGGCAGAGGTTCTGGATCCCATAGTGAGCACATGGTGATACATAAGACTGTATCCCTTGTCTCCTCATTTGGCATGTTCTGACCCACCCGGGACCTACCTACTTTTTTTGGAAGAGGGTTTGTGGCTTATCATTATTCTTTCCCACAGATTTGCATCACACCCTTCAGGCTCTCCTATTCCAGAAACAAATCAAGGCATCCCTGGACCTACTACCTTTTGCTGTATTTTATTCTTTGGTTAACTGACTCCATATACTTAATTATATGTGTCAAATAATTGTGGAGTTATTTCTGGATTATTTAATCTGAGAACTATTTTTATACAGCAAATTGTCATGCATTGAATCACCTGCATGCAGACCAACAGAGACACCCTGTGGGGAGCCAGATTCGACATGAACAGACATTCAATGGGGATGTCCTCAGGACCCTCTTGCCAAGTTTATCTGCAGTTCTGATCCAGTCCTCTGGTGGCGAAGCCATGTCGTAATTGTTCATCATTGTTCATTCATTTTTTTTCCCCAAAAAATTTGTGAAAAAAACTTTAGTAATGTATTGGATAGCAGCTAGATTTGGTAACTTAAGTTTTGCTACTCTATTTCAAGTGTTTCCGAGCTAAGTAAAAAAGCTAAAAAGAAAGAAAAAAAAAAAAGTAAAGAAAAGTAAACATTTCTGCTCCTATCTACAGCAAATATCAAAGAGCTGATCCATGTATCTTTTATTTAAAACACTGGGTTGGGGTCTCCAATGTGCCCCTAATCAATTTTTTACAACCTAACTGAGATATTTGCTTACATTACAGACAGTAGACTATTACCTTTAAGGAAGAAGGTGATTGGGAGATAAAAGGGCTTCAGAATGTGTTTCTGAAGAATTCAGTCTGCTCCTTGACTTCAGGCAGTGAGAAGCACATTAATTTACCTCTGATATCACAGGCTCTCTGATGTCAATGTGTTAGTCTGTCAGTGCTGTGAATTTGCCTTTTTCAGCCATTGGAAAAGGATGAGAGACTGAACCTACAGTCTGTTTTCATGTGATAACCTTGACACTGGACTACTGTTTGGTAGGGGGTTTATGTCAGGGAGGGCTGCTGACACTGTCAGTAAAAAGGTTAAACCCAATAACAAAGTTTGTATTATGAAAAGTCACAGTGCTGGAATTTACTAACTTTTTAAGAACCTTCAACCAAAATGCTAAAACTTCAGAAGTACAAAGATGAACTTGTTAAAGCAAAATGTAGTTTCATTACTCTTTTTCCTTTGTGTAAAAGTATTCTTCATATGAGTTTAAGTGCACTGATCTTCAAAATCAACTGTAAAACTTGAAAGTGTCAGTCATTCAGATAATTGGAAACATAAATTTAAGGAATGTGCAGCCGTAAAATTAACTATTGGATTCATTTAGAAGATTAGATTCACTAAAGGTAAAATCTTATATTTTCCCAAACTCCATGACTATGTTGCATGAGAAGAAAAACCAATCTTCATCATGCATCTAGTCAATTTTAATGTTACATTTTTTTTGTTGTTTAGTCTTTTGTCCTTGAGTATTGAAAATAGAAACTACCATGTTTATCATACTTATTTTGACCTTAACCTTTTTTTTTTAAATGAAAGAGACTTAAAATGTCCCAGCTGGTCAGACTCCCAGTGAGGGGGAGGAGGCAATGGTAAAGCTTTCTTTCTTTGCCAATGTCAGAAAGATGGAGTAAGACTCAAGTGGGTTAAGTGAACTGTGGAAGTCCTCATCTCTTTGTATGTGTGAAAAATTTAGAAAGCTGTTTCTTAAGATTATAATGTGATTGCAATTTGCAAAATGACAAGAAAACATAGCACAACACCAACTCAGAGATGGTTTATTTCCTTTAGGATACTGCTTACAATTTAATTTACGCTCTGTTGGATTGGCACAAAAGGAGGAATTCCACAGATAGGTAAACTGAAGGAGACTGAAATGTCATAAAACAGAGTTCCTTTTGAGGTTTGGCTTAATTATTAGGGAGTAAAATTTTATTGCAAATTGAAATTCCACTGCAAAGAACTAAAAATATAAAGAATTAGAGTGTATAATCTAAAAAGAAAAAGGAAAAGCTATCTTATTTGGTGGAATTTGGTGGTTAGCCCTCATCTTAGCAAGCTAAGAGTTTTGAATTTCCAAAATGGATTCTTTTTTAATATGCTTAAACCTTACTTGTTGGTAGAGACCTTACTGAATAATACCCTTGATCCATCCACCTTCATTGATATAAGCTTCCCTGTTGGCTCAGTTGGTAAAGAGGCTGCCTGCAATGTGGGAGACCTAGGTTTGAGCCCTCATTGGGGAAGATCCTCTGGAGAAGGAAATGGCAACCCACTCCAGTATTCTTGTCTGGAGAATTCCATGGACAGAGGACCCTGGTGGGCTGCAGTCCACGGGGTCACAAAGAGTCGGACACGACTAAGTGGCTAACACTTCCATTGATGTAAACCCACTGTAACTTTCTTGGAAAATGTTAATATAGGTTGAACTTTTTGCAAGGGAGTTGATTTGCCTTTTAATATACAATAAGAAGAGTGCAAAGATCTCATATCTGCAATTTCTTACATTAAATAGCTGGATTTCTTTTGGCTACAGATATGACCCACCTTGTTTGAATGCTAGCCCTCAGTGTGCAGACTAGCAGTATTATAGGAGACAAGGAGATCTAACTTAGAAAGTTATATAATGGGGGCAAGGATCCTAAAGTCCAAAGATTTCTAAAGGGCATATAGAGGCCATGGGGGTCTCTGATGGACAGCAGGAAGGCTTCCTCCTCATTAGTTGGCCTCTCAGATTTTTATGGTACCAATCAAAGAAGTGATTCTGAGAATGACAGATTTCTAGGAAAAACACAAGATGAAAAGATCCTAGGAGGAGGCTTCTCTGGTCTTCCTGGGTGTAAGTGGAGGTCTGTGGTGTGCTTAGGTTGGAATTGAGGGAACAAATTCACATGATTTGGCTTAATTCATTTCAGAGTGCTAGACTATCTCAGACATTGATTTCTGACTGTTAAACTTTCAGAAGAAGATAATTTAGTGTGATACTTGTGTTTGTTTGTTTGTTTTTTCCTTTTGCATGATAAAACAAGGTATGGAACCGTGTTTCTTCATGAACTTAGAACGATCCATATTTGTTTTGGAGAGAATAGCATATTACTGGGGTCACCTAACTCAGTATAGGGAATTTCTTGGAAATATTGGATAGACAAGAACTTAGAAAAGAGTTAATATTTCAGCCACTCATGTAGTGAGCGAATGTAATTATCTCTTGATGAGAAAGTGGTCTCTACTGCTATTTGAATTCAGAAAAGAAGAACCCAAAGAAATAACTGTGTGTATGTACATATAATATTTATCGTGATTTGATATAGTTGTCTTATGCTAAAGAGAAATATTACCTGAAACTAGAATACAATTGAGTTTTAAAGATATCATACTGTTTGTGAACACTTAGTTTGATATTAACTAAAAATTGACAACATTTTTTAAATTGTATATAAAGTATCTATACTTATATTTATTAAATTTTAAGCTATTTGATAAGTAGGTTGTGTTTACCTAAGTAGTAAATATGTTAGAATGTTCAAAATGAACAATATGTATAAATTTATAACTTTTCTTTCTGCTACTACATTCACTTACTGAATGCTTACCTTTATATATACTTCCCATATCAGTCCTGTGAGATAACTGTTTGACTCCTTCCATAGATGGAGACAGTAAGGCATTTCATTACTAGGTTGAAAATGATATTGTCATTTTTGTGGACTGAGCATACCTAGACACCGGAAACTTCTTATAGATATCCCAATATAATATTATGTGCAACCTATACTGATTTTATATGCATAATTATATTTTTCATGAATTTGAATGTAACACTGGTCAAATCGTATTGCTGGTATGAACTGCCTTTTCATAAAGCCTTAGATAGAGAGACTTCAGAGTGGAAGGCAGGTTATCTGTTACCTGTCAGATTTCTTTAAAAATTTGAATTTGCTTAATGCTCAGTAGCATCAGAATACTCTTTTGTAGACCATAAGTCTTCCAGAACAATTTCTATACTATAGAATGGTTAAAATTGGGAAAAGTGTCAATAATTCACCATGCTATATAACATTAATTTCATTTGACATTTTTTTCTGATTGCCAAAACTCACTTTAGTTTTAAGGGGGTCATTTTTAGTTCAGTGTACAGCACTTTCACCAAAAGTATATTGAGTTTGGTATGTCCATATAGTAACAAAGTGGGTTTTGATCTAAAATCCGAAAAGGTGGAAGCATGTTATATTAACATGAATTTGGGCATGCATTTTTTTCTTTCTTCTTTGTATCTTATTATTTTTAAAAAATCAGAGTTAAAAGTAGATAAATTTGCTTTGAGGGAGGGAACCCAGATGGTTTTCTTGGCCTTGGTAGGGTGAGGGGTGAAGTGTGGTGATAGGTGAGAATAATTCAGAGGCAAAGGGACTAGCTACCCTTTCTTTCTAAACTGGGTGATCTTCCAGGCATTTTAATGGCTTGGAAACAAATAGTTGCTGGTGCCACTTTGTTTTCAAGCAGATTTGATTTTTCATGGCTCTGGCCAGTGTTTGGAAATAATTCATCAGAAGAAGTTGTCAGGATGAACAATAGATACATTAAAGTCAAACAGCCTTTGACATGTCATAGCTCCGGTACTCTGAGACTTTTAATTCTGAAATTTTAGGAAGATAAGCTAACCGGAAAAACAGTGATCCACAGCCTCAAAAATACTTACTGTCAAGTCCAATTTCCCATTTCTTGCGTCCCATTGGGCATGTGTGGGAAGCTCCATTGCACCTTTTAAAGTGAGAGTGACTTTGAATATTTTGATGTCAAATGGCATAAACTAAATCCACCAATGTTATAGTCACCTAACATCACATTAGCATCAAAAAGCCTCGTGGTGCTCAGGCTTTAATAACCACCAGTGCCTACTATTATGTTGGTACAGAAACACTTAAAGATGATAGAAGTTTGTTTAAAAGTATGAAGCTAATGAAAATTATGTCAAGGTGGCTTTTTAGGTTAGCGATTGTGTATCAATTTGTAAATGTTATAACTGTTTAAAAAAATTTTTTTTCTCTAGCAAGCTGCAAACTTTTAAAGACATTAAGCCTGCCAAATTATAGCCACTTATTTCTGCCTGACGTATTTTTCAGCTTAGAACCACAGAGGGACTGCCAAGCCTGTTCCTTTTCATTACCTGTTCTGTGTCTGGCCCAGAGTTTAGATTTTCGAAAATGGAAAAAAGCTGTTTGCAAAATCACAAGGCTCTTGAGCTCTTAGTTTCTTCTTAGTATCAACGTTTATTTATTTAGGTTTGGGCTGGGTTTCAAAAGATTGAAATTGGAAACAGAGAAGGTGACTCTGAACACCATTTATCTGTATATAAGGGAACGTTCGATGTACGTTTAATTTAAAAAATTGCTGTTTCCTACAAGAGGGAGCTATTTTTCACATTGTTACAACATTTTTAGAGGTCACTAGGTGGTCATGTCACCAGCAGGGAGTTTTTGTTTGGCAGGCGGCATTGGCAGTTAGTTACAGATGCCTCCCATGATTCAGTGTTCAAAGGGGGCTGCTTTGCAAGTAACAAATACTTACAACCTGAGAACTGAAGTATAAAAAGTAGTGACAGGGGAAAATGTTTGGAAATGTAAAACAGCATCTTTAGTGGCCAAATTGGGGTGTTCGGGGAGTTGAAGATTACACGTCTACTTTATACTTGGGTTTAGTGTTTACAGAAGCAATAATGTCTTAACTACCGCAGTTGGCCATCACCTAGCTTCTAGTTAGCAAAATTCTTAATTTGTGACTTGTTGGTGACTGTAATTTGGAATAACATTCAGATTCCTGACAATACTTTTTTTCTTTTTCTGACAATAATCTTTATTAATCTCATCTCCTTCATTTGCCATCCCGGTGGTTACTCAACCTGAGCCTCTCAGTCATTCCTCATTGTGAATGCTGGTAATTTAAGTAAGATTAAGTGGGCGGCTAAAAGCACCAATTACTGGGGCTTCTTCTAGACTTCCATATTTACAGACAAACCAGTATTTCAAATTTGGGATAAGAGAATTATAAGCAGTCTTTAGGTGGAAATAAATAAATGAAGTGCAGATGGATCTTTGAGGAAACGGTTGAGAAAAAAAAAAAAAGATTAATAGCCAATTGCTAGAACTCTGAACATTTTATTCATAATTAGTTTTTTAAAAGCTTTAAAATGGAGATAGATTTTCATGTTCACATCAGGACAATTGCTATGTCTCCTTCATCCTCCCTTTTTTAAACTAAAAATAAGTTAAAGAATGCAGCTATCACTTAAGAATGCAATGCAATTGTTGTACTATATTATTACAACTTCTTGGTTATAGATACTTCATTATTTTTTAAGCTACAAGTTAATTCAATTTGAGCAAAGAATTGTCACAGCTCACTAGAATTGTTTAGTATAGAAAAGCCTAAGAATTTCAGACTTCTTTAACAGGACAAAGAAAAACATTCAGCACCTGTGTCTATTTGAAATCAAAGAGAAACTATGAATAAATTGACAGGACTTCCTTTATTTAACCATGGCAGCCCATTGATATTTTCCCTGTTAAGATTTTGTAATGTGTGTGTGTGTTTTGTTTTTTATTTTTTTTAATCCTTTCCACAAGAATAAGCAACTGTCACAGTTTTATAGGATTTTTCTTTTTTAAATGAATTAAATTTGTGGTCTTAATAACACTTTGCTACTTTTTTTAATCCTTTGCAGAAAGCTTCTTGGCTCTGAAGATCCATTGAAATACTGAGTTTGGATATTCAAAAGAGTCCTGCTAAGTGATTGAAAAAAGGAAGCCAAAGTCTAGAGTAGAAATGTTGTCTTGGCTACACTCAGTCTTATAATGCAGTTCTTTTTTGCACTTATCAGAAAATCCCTTTCCACTCTCCAATTTACATTTGCTTAAATGAGTGGAAGTGGAACCTAGGGAAGTGATACTGTGATAAACACTAAGAACATATTCAATCTCTAGATACCAATACAGAAAACTGAAGATATTGTATCAACATTCCTCTTTTTTATTTTTTTCAATAGTTGTCTCTTCTGGGCTCTAACAGCTGGAATACTCATATTACTCCCTTGGCAATTGGTGATTTGAATGTATTTATCTTGTAACTAATATTAATAGTAACTGCTTGTAACCGAGTGAACGAACTGGTTTACCTATTTTATTCATATAATACCCTGTGACGCTATTATTATTTTCATGGTATAGATGAAGAAACTGAGATTCACCCAGAATTAACTTCCATACAAATTCCCACAGATGATAATGGTGCAGAACTTGGATTTGAATCCAGATATATGGAATCGCATTCATTCACTCAAATATTCATTGACTCTTCTGTAGATCTAAATAATTGATCATTTTTAAAGACTCTTTAGAAACAGCATTTTCTTTCCTGTCAGTGGGTTATGGTACTTCTCTAAATAAATCATTAGAGAAAGAAAGAGGTCTTGTTTCCTTCAGATATTCATTTTCCCTTCATGGACTTAGGTTTATCCCAGTTGAAATTCCCATCAGCCATTTGGACTGATGACTTTACACCAGCTTGACGGGTTTGGCTTAATTGATAGAAGCAATGCCTGACTCACAGTGAGTCCATGACAAATATTGCTTGAAGTGAATTGATCTACATCATTGCTGTTTAGGCTTTAGGGAACACAGCTATGTGAGTAGGGATATTGCTTACAGTTTTGTGAGATTTTGCAGTCTATCAGATGTTTTCCTGTTGGTTATCTCATTTGAACCTCAGTGACCTTGGGAGTAGGTAACAGCATTTTCATTTTACAGGCCCCACAGCTAAGATGCATAATGGTAAGTGACCTGTCCAAGACACACATCTGAAATCATGTGACTGTTTCCATTAGTAATTACTAATTGTAATTACTATTGTAATTTTCCGATAAGTGCTTTCTGTTTTCAGTGCCTGCCTCCCAGTTGCACTAGTGGTGGAGGTTGGTTGAAGGTCCAGACTTCTCTCCCCTTTCTTACTGGGGTTGTGGCATCAGGGCCCATTCAGTAACATCCACATTATATGCACTGACTGCTGAGTCGTAAAGTACCGTTTTCACTCCCTTGGGGAGTTCTAGCACTGTACACTTTGAATCTCTTTGTGAATTTGTAGCGGCTTTTGATAGAGAAGGCAATGGCAACCCACTCCAGTACTCTTGCCTGGAAAATCCCATGGACGGAGGAGCCTGGTAGGCTGCAGTCCATGAGGAGGAGCCTGGTGGGCTGCTGTCCATGGGGTCGAGAAGAGTTGGACACGACTAAGCGACTTCACTTTCACTTTTCACTTTCATGCATTGGAGAAGGAAATGGCAACCCACTCCAATGTTCTTGCCTGGAGAATCCCAGGGGTGGGGGAGCCTGGTGGGCTGCCATCTATGGGGTTGCACAGAGTCGGACACAACTGAAGTGACTTAGCAGTAGCAGCAGCAGCAGCTTTTTGACTTTGGCCTTGATCCCTTGGGCACACTGGATAATGAAAAGAATGAACTGCCAAGCACTCATTGGGAGCTGTCCTGGGCTGTTCTTGCTGATAGCAGCACTGTGACTGATGGAAGATCCTTACTGAGATTCAGCCAAGTCCTCACAAGATTCAGAGCAATTGCATTGTCTCATTTCTCTGTGGCAAGGGTATCACAACCTTTAACGGTAGTGACAGATTGTCTGTTTAACTTTGAGGACTTATCAAATTATAGACTGCCCAGGTTCAAATCTGCACTTCGCCATTTATTAGCCATGTGAACTCAGGCAAACTAATTCATCCCAATCTGTGTCTATTTCCTTGTCTGTCACATGGGGAAAAGATAACACCTACCTCTTGAAATTACTATGCAGATTGAATGAGTTAATATACATAAAGGAGTTAGAATAGTATAGTGTGTAGTGTCATAGTAGTATAGTGCTTTAGAATAGTGTAGTGTTCAGCACACACACAAAGTGCTGATGAGCATCAGCACATATTAGAAAACATACCCAGTTGTGGAATCTATGGCATGTCCTTTTGTGTGTCTAGCAGCTTGGCAAGGTGGTTCTGTAATCTTGAAATAGGACAGTGGTGTGCTGCTAAGCCATGTCAGTGGGGAAAATACCCTGATTGGTAATACTTGCCAATTTCCATGGTATAAATACTCCTGCCATGGCCAAGGTAGAGACTGACCATGGAGCTGGAAAGAGATGCACATAATTGACTCCTGCTAGCCAGTAACAGCCAGTTCCAGCCACACCACTGAAATAGACCCTTCAGGCTGTAAGATCAGTAGCTGCTAAGTCGCTTCAGTCATGTCCGACTCTTTGCGACCCCATGGACTGCAGCCTACCAGGCTTCTCCGTCCATGGGATTCTCCAGGCAAGAACACTGGAGTGGGTTGCCATTTCCTTCTCCAATGCATGAAAGTGGAAAGTGAAAGAAGTCACTCAGTCATGTCTGACTCTTAGCGACCCCATGGACTGCAGCCTACCAGGCTCCTCCATCCATGGGATTTTCCGGGCAACAGTACTGGAGTGGGGTGCCATTGCCTTCTCCCAAGATCAGTAGACTGATTGCCAATTAGCAATTGCTCCCAAATCATAGCTATCCCTGTTTATGTGAAGCAGTTATTTAGGGTGAGTTCCCAGTGCTAGGGATCCCAGGTTGTAGCGTATTGATTTGAGTTGGGCTCATCTATTTCCTTTCCGGGAAGGTCAAAATTCACTGTCTTTAAAGATTGTAGCATAGTTATTATATAAGGATTCTAAGAAAGATTTGGGGACTCTTGCTATGAGGGTCCTGGAGTGATTCTCTCATTGACCTTCCTAAAACTCTCTTTTTTCTTCTTTGTTCCATCCAAGCATCCCTCTAATACATCCTCTCTTTGCTAAGTTAGCCAGAATCAGCTTCTGCTGCTTATAGTCCAAAGAAATCAACTAAAACAGGTTTAGTCACATCACTCATCCTTTGTTAGAATTCTTTCTCTGGGAATTGCTCAAGATGGTCCTCTGGTACCTGTACCAATACCTTCAGAGATGAGAACAAGGAAACCTGTGCTATTGTTTGACATCTGTGACTTAGCTAGAGCTTTTCCTGTTATTGAATTGGCATCAGCCTCACCTACCTGTGACTTCAATCCTTAGGTCCTGATTCATATCTTAGGACCACCCTGGTACAATCCTTATCTGTAGTCACTTTAGGAGATAGTTGAAGGAATACTACCATGTTCCTAAGTCTTCTGAGACATTGATTATTCCTACATTCATTGGTTCGATACAGATACATATTGCATTAGAAACCCAACAAAATGAACAATGGGAGGAGAAGCAGGTTTGCACTGAATCCTCTGGCCACTTGTGGATGTAGGTTTCTTAAAGACTAATGTTAACCAACTCAATTTCTCTTTCCTTCTATGATAATTGAGGGCCTCCAGAAAAACATGGACTTTATGTCTGACAAGGCGTATTTGTGAAATAAAAATTAATATCCACATATCCTATGGATACCATATCTGAAACGGACTTCCTTCTTTTCAAAGGGTTGGTCACTTAGTAAGAACAATTTAAGTTTAACATGACATTTATTAGTTTATAAGGTGGGCTGCTTGGAAACCTCAGCAATATTTAGGGAAATGTCAAGCATTTTTTAAAAAGAAAGACAAGCCCCCATCTATGTAGAACAGTGGAGGGGGCAAAGTAATGCCCCAGATATTCTTCATACACACCCTCATTATAATAATATTTAGCAATCAAATGAATGCTCTCTAGACTTTGGATGTTATGAACCAATAATATAAAAAAAATATTTTTGAAAACAATATAAAGCTTGATAACCTAATTAAACTATTAAATGAGACTCTTCACATGTTAACTACAGTCATCATCATTGGATAAAAGGGCATTTTTACATCAGAAAGTAGGAAGGGCATTACCTAATTTTAGAATACAAGGTTGCCATTACTTACAAAGCATTGGCAATATTACTGCCACAATATTGGTTTATATCATCATGCGTGTATATGAATGAGTGTGCAGGGACTTGTATGTACATGCGTGAGTATGTGCTTGCAACCATATGTGTATGAAAACTTCAGCATGAGCCAGTTCCAGTCTTTGGGTTGGCACTTAGGAATTATTTAGTTTGGCCACACTTTTCCTTGATGGTACCCTAACATTCCTGGAAGTTGTACAGCTGGAAATAAGCATAAATAAGCAAGAGAGAAATAGTTTTAAATGGCTTCTCAGGTGGCACTAGTGGTAAAGAACCCACCTGCCAGTGCAGCAGATGTAAGAGACATGGGTTCAATCCCTGGGTTGGAAAGATCCCCTGGAGAAGGGAATGGCAACCCACTCCAGTATTCTTGCCTGGAGAATACCATGGACAGAGGAGCCTGGAGGGCTACGATCCATGGGATCACAAAGAGTCAGACACGACTGAAGTGACTTAGCATGTAGCACACAAGTTCTCTTAACATTTCCGCAAAGGCTGATCACCATCTGGAAGTCTCTCTTTCCCTCCAGAGCCTTTCCAGTGGAGCTCGTCTTCACACCCAGCTGTCACCCCTGCCCTCTCTGTGAGTTTACCTCCATCATCCCAGACCAAAGGGATGTTCCTTCCTTCCTACTAACAAGCATTTTAGCAAAATGACCAAGTCACCCAGACAACTTTGGGCAATCTACTTAAATCATACAGACTCAGTTTACTTAACTTTAAAATAAGAGTGATGATTAATAACGTTCTCCTTGGAGGATAATTTGAGAGGACAAAATGAAATAATGTGCTTCACTTATGCCTTGTATATCATACAGCAAACACAGTGATTTATTAATGATTTATTTGTCTATTAATGATCTTTTATCCTAACAATGGAGTCATTCACTAATCAACAATTATTTATCTTTTGTGACTTAAGTTTCATATGCTTTCTTCACCAGAGGAGTTTGCAAGCCTTATCTCTTGCCAAGCACTTAGCATAGGTTTTTTTTTTTGTTTTTTTTTTTTTTGTCTATGGTGAGTTCTTTTCAGATACAGATGGGGATTAAGACACTGGTTGACAGCATCAGATGCTCTCTTATGCCACTACCCATGAGTGTGTTGCCATCCTCAGAGGTGCTCTTTTTATCAATGCTGTCATCAATGAGACTTTGGAAACCCCATTAATAGTTCTGCAGCCCCATTCTTCTTTGAACTTAAGCCTTACGTCCTGTGCCTTGAAGTTCAAATCTAAAAGAAGGCGCTCTGTTGCTGTTCAGCGGGGCTGGGCAGCCTCAAGGCTGTCCTGGGAGATAGATGATCTGATCTCAAAGCAGTCGGTCAACAGGTCAGAACCTCTGGGAGTGGTAATCAGTGTCAGGTTGGGGTCTGGTCACCGGGATGTTTCTCACTAAGTGGTTTTCCAGGTCTGAAAGGAACTGAGCTCTGTCACCTTTCTGGGCTTCTAATCTCCCCTCCTCCTCTGATTTGTGTAGCAATCTCTCTCCTGTGGACTGGATTAATTGCCTCTGGTGGTTAGTCTTGGGTCCATGTGGCATTAAGAATTGGGTATTGTGGAGAGGGAAATGCCTCAAGCTTTTAAATCTTTGAGAGTAGAAAGTGATAAAGAATGAGAATGGGTACCTATTATAAACAAGTGAAAAAGAAACCAGTAAAGCTGCTTTCATTATGAAAGAAAACTGTTAGGTTGAATTACATAGAATTGCTAATACTTGACTGTTTCTGATCTACAAAAAGCCCTTCATATCATTCAGCCTAATAGCTATAAACATAAGGTTTTGTGTTTCTATTTATTCATTTGTTTTTGAACTTCTGGATCATAGCTGGATTGCATTGGACTCTGAGAATGAAGAGGACAGGATGGGAGACAGCTCTTGAATCAGTTATCCAGTATCTGGTATACATGGGTGGAGATGCCTTGTGGATTCTCATGCCTGGATTCATGGATATCTTCTCTGCATGGTATTGCTGATGGCCTGGTATTTGTTCCCAGTGGAAATAGAAGGGTATTTCCTTATGTTTTGTGACATCATTGCAGGGTCAACTCATCTCATGACTGTGTATGGAGAGTCTCCGGGGTCTGCTATTTGGTAAGCTCCAAGGAAGCAGGAGTTGTGTCTGTATTTACACTGTAAATACGTGGGTTTGTTTGTTCTTCCATCTCTTATACCTGGTATGCAATGGGCACTGTGTTGAAGGGATTGAAGAACTGAGCTCTGATCATCTGTTTGGTTTAGTTTTCCTAGTGTGGCCAATAAACAGCCACCCCAGAAGAACACGTTCATCTCAGTTGCTTCTGGTTGAACTTTGTAATTTCACGTCAGAATGTTCTTGCCTCTAGTGATCGCTCCTCCCAGAGTAGAAATTTCACCTCCATGAGCCACAGGGCCACCCATACTGTAAATCTGAGACTGCTTTCTATACCATGGTGTCTTGGGCTGGTTCCCCCGCGATTCTTTCCAGATGTGGAGTGCTTTCAGGTAGTTTACCAGACTCTCTCATTCTGCATCCGCTATCTGGTTTCATGTTCCTTCACCCTCTGAGAAGGAGCCCTCCAGTAGTGTCCCGCATATTGTATTCATGAATCCAGAAATTTTAGGAAACTAACACACGGCTTCTCATTATTTTTTGTACTCACTGGCTTATTTTTGCAGCGCTTTATTCTGCATGTCTTTTAAATCAGTTGCTTAGTAATGTTACATTTTAGGTGTGTGTGCGTGTGTGTGTATGTATTTGTACACATACACACACAAACTTTGGTCTTTAATTTGGGCTCTGAGATCAATTTATGGTCTTTGAATCTGCTCTTTCATCTGCATCTCTTTTTCATCTATAGGTTATGGTACATGGGTGAAGCCTTGTCAAGAAATTGGCCCCGTGCATTTGCTTTCTCTCCCATTGACATAGTCAACAAGTGGTTAGTGAGTGTCCTTTTGAAATGTTGTGTGTTTTCATGGTGGCATTTTAGCAGTTTCTTTCCAACGTAGAACTGTGATCAATTTGGTTCCCTCACAATGTCGAACTGTGTATTTTTAATTTCTGTCATTTGGAATTTTAAGTTATTTCCAGAAAAACATATCCTCTTAGTTTTTAGGTACAAAGCCACATTGGATTTACAATCTTTTTTATTCTATATAATCTCTTAGCAAATCTATGACAAGAACAGAACTGGGACTTTCTTTCATTCCTTTGTAGGTAACTATGTGTCAATTAAGTTACATCTTGAAACAGGCATCTAAAACATACCTATCACCTCTTAATTGACTTCTCGGCAGGTTTAATCCCATATGGAATGATTATTTGATAATTTGATAAGTGATAATTTGATTGTAAGCTTTCATCAAGGAATGAAAAATGTAAGCAGAAGGGGGATTAGAATGTGAAATGCCTTAACTCCCTCTGCATTGTGGAGATCTCCTGTGGCTAAAGTTCTTTTTTTTTTTTTAAATAAGCACCCCTTGTGATACCTCTTTAGAATATAGATTACAAAGGTACAACTACCTTGGGGGCGGGAGGGGTGGGGGAGTGGAAAAGGGCAGAATTTATTGCAATGGCCACGAGATGGCAGACCTTAAACCCAGACTTCTCAAAGAGATTTACGTGCCCAATCTCATCCTTGAGTGTGCTTTAAAAATCATCAGCTTTCCAGGAAGACTCCTATTGATTATCCTAAATCTTTGCTCAGTTCTGTGGCAGACACAGCAAGGCAGAACAGGTTCAAGTTGATGGGAATCTGTTTAGCACCCCCTCTTTGTCATATATCATCTTCCTGCCCTCCTAGAAACCTGCTTTTTGCCTGGTCAGTACCGTCATCCACACCACTCTGTGTTTCCTCCTCCAATGCAGGAGCACAACTGCCTTTTTCCTTCCCATGAATGGGAAGCCTCTCAAAGAAGCTGCTTCCAACAAACTTAGTTTGTATTTCTCTCTACTAAGATCTGCCACACAAAGCCTTAATTCAATTTTCTTCAAATGTTGCATTAACAAAATTCTGGAATGTGCCCCCTTCTGCTCATATCCCTCTTAGAGCAATGACATGAAAATCTGCTTTGTTTTTCATTATAATATAGCCTCTGGGGATATTCTATTCCGTGTAAACATAAACAAAATGAGGTTTGATTTAACACAAAAATTTCAAATTAAGAAGGGAAATATTTATTTCAAGATACAGGAGTGCAGTTTGCTGTTCTGTGCAGGGCTTACTAACAAATCTTAGTAACCTTAAATATAAAGGGAAAATTAAAATATACTTACATAATATACACATGCATATATACGTCTTACCAATAAGAAAAAAAAAATGGTTGGATACCCTAGGGGCCAAGCCTTGAAGTCAACCAAAAAGTTAATGTGATGAGTCAAGTCTCTTGACAGTAACTGATCATCCATGGACAATACTTTTAGTTTAGGTAGATGCTGGCAAAGCATTGGCTCACAGTGAAGTCCAGATGTATTTAGTTTTCTTATTATCAATCATCAATAACCCAGGGAGTCTGGTTGGGTGTATTTTATATAGAGAACCACTTTGGCGGAGTTAAATGCTCTCCAGAGGAGCCTTCTCATCACTGAATGCAAATAACATGAATGAATGAGTATCATAGAACATTACACTGACACAGGGTAGTCTGGTGGGTCAGAGTCCTTTCATTTCACTTGCCTTCATTGTCTTCCAAATTTACCAATTTTTTGTTTGTTTCTTTCTTTCTTTTTTTTTAATGGAAGATTTTTTGTTTTGCTTTGAAGTTGTTTGACTTTGGTTAGATTTTGTTCCTGACCTTGCCTTTTAAAAGGTCACTTTTCAGAACAACATTTCCATTTTTCACACTGCAGGAATCACGCCTTGCCCACCTTCATGTGGCCTTTCCTATCAGTTCGGACAGGATGATACTGCACAGTCAGACCAGGCTGGTCTGGGATGCAACTCTTCTATGATGGGAATATTCTTCTCCACAGTTAAGCTCTATTTTCTCCTTTAAGTTTGTTTGCAAAACAGTTATCAGCTCATGAAAGTCAAATGGGCAGCTTAACAAAACCAATTTCAGAGGCTTCTCTGAGAGTCTGTCTTGAAAATAAGAGACCCACTGGCATATTTAGATATTGAAGAGGATCTGGTAAAAATTAATGTAAAACTCTTGAGTCATTACATTTTGTGGTGTCCATCTTATGTAATAATAAATGATTGCTAACATTTGTGTGGTCCTGTCAGACATTGGACAGAATCTCTACTTGCATTATCATGTTTAGCTCTTACAACAATCTGAGAGAGTTACTGTTATCTTTCCTTAGTTCATAATGAGGAAATAGAAGTTTCAGAGTCATAAAGTAACTTGCCCATGGGCATAAAAACAAAGATATTGCTGAGATTCAAACCCAGGTATATTCAGTTCCAAAACGTAGGCACTAAGTGTCTTCTCTTCTAAAGAATTTGAGTAATACTATATTTGTATTGGTGAGTTTTCAAAAATCACAACAAACAAAAGAAGTATTTACTTTTTTTCTATTTTTTCTTTTTCCTCTCTCCCTCTCTCTGTCTCTCTCTCTGGATCAGGCACACAATAGTCAATAATGCTTCACACATGTCCTTTGCCAGAACCTGGACAGTGGTCCTTCCCATTCCTTATTGTCTTTTTATCAATCTCCAAAGGTCTGGGGATGGAGAAACTGATTTAGGATGGAGGCAATACCTCTTCTGGCACTGATCGTTGTCTGGCCTCAGGCCTTTTCCAGATGGGAAAATCAGCTGGACTCAGACTCACCTGTATCCCTTTGCAGAAGGATGCCGAGAGGTACAGGCATCTTTGTATCCTGAAGCACGGGATGCTGGACTGGTTGCACTAGGAGGAGCTCAAGGATGAGCTGACTGCCTCCCTGGGTTGTGCCCTGAGAGAGTAGTGGGGTAGAAACCAGTGCACAAAGTGGAGCAAAGAACTTCCACAAGACTCGTAGCCCCTGTGTTAGGAAATTCCAGTCATGTGCTATTAGATTTCAAAGACAGAATTCTCTGTAATTGGAGTAAACGATTTCTTGAGGTCAGTTTTAGGTGGGCGACGGAGAGCAAACCACATTAAGGAGTCTGGGCTGCCAAAGCTTCATCTTTACAAATCTGGTCTGTTCTTTGTCCTTGGTAAAACTCACATTGTTCAAATATATCTCACCCTGTGGGCCCACCTCATGCAAGCTGCTTCATTTTTTGCGTGGGCCTTCTGTATACACAATACATCATTCTACTGGTGGGTAGTGTTGATATTAATTGTTACCAAAAGCCTTTTCTTTCTCACTGTGCTGTTTGAAAATACAGCTTTTAAAATTTAGGCAAATGATCATCTATCTGCAGGGTTGATTGTGGCAAACCTTACTCTCACACCAGAGGTAAGAGAGAGGCTGTTTTGAACAGGATCTTTCGTCACCGTCTGTCTTAAGTCACCTCCTACTGAACTTATGGTTGAAGATTCAGGGTCATAAGGGAAAGAAAACAGTAATTAACTGGGAAAAGTTGATTGAGCGGAATTTTTCCCCACAGTATGATTAGAACATGACTGTGGGCTAAGCAGCATACATAATATAGGTTTTCCCTTGAAATTATCCAAACATTTCTTAATGGAATGCATTTTTTAAGCATCTGCTTTTGTAATTGAATGTGTTCCTAAAGATGGGCCAGCTAACTAAAACAAGAGCCCACAGGAAAAACTGTGTTAATGCTTCTCCCCACAACCTAATTTATAACAGTTCCTAATTGGCCTGCCTCATTTACAACTCCTAAAATTAATTTTCAATCCTCTTTCAGAGCTCAAGTCATCATTAAAAGAACGACAGCAACAGGGAGTGAAATAGAAATGTTTATAAAGCTCCCTTTTAAATTGACTGTGATAAGTGACGTAGGAATGTATTACCATCTGAGGATTGTAGAACTCTCTTTGTGAAGGCTAGCCATAGGCAACTCTGGAAAGAAGGCATTTATCTTGGCAGGAGATGCCCTTCAGTCCTCTTTTGTTTTATTCCGTTGAGGATTTTTTTCAGGGTGGCTAAAACCATTTTTTTGGTGTTTTATTAGCTGTATCTTGACTACCTCCTACAAACTGAATGACAGCTTAGGGTTATTAAATGTGTTCTTGCACATAATTTTATCCATTGTTAACCCTGACTAAATGCATGCAGGGGCACAGAATTCCCCTCTCTTTTCCTTCATTGTTGCCCATATTTGTTAAAGAAATTATTCCCCTTGACGTTTGTTTAGGCTGCACTTTGATAAAATGCCGTCTATGGTCCACTTTCTTAGCTTGGCATTCAGCAGACTCTTATAGATTTATTTCTCTTTGCATTATCTTATCTTCCTTTCTAGCATATTTGGGCTTCCTTTTCATATTTTAAGTTACATTTTGGGGCATAGACAGATCACCTTAGTAATTGTATACCGAAGCATTGCAGTGTTCTAAAGATAATTTTGCAAGCCTTTGGCATATACTTAACCCCACTAACTGTCTAAAGACGAGTATATATGTTCCTTTTCATGCTGTCGGTGAATAAGCAAAAAGGAGGGACTGAGTGCTGAAAGTGACTTCAGGCTCAGAGAAACCTTCTTCTTGTTGATGGGACAGTGAAGTTTCCTGAAGCACTGTAACTCTGGCTTTGAATTTAGAAGGTGGCTCACTTGATGAGGAAATGAATGAGGGTTTTTCTTTATATTTCTGATTTATAGCCACATATATACTCTTTATACTTGAGCCTTAAAAAAAAAAAAGACATAGATGTAAAGGATATATCAATTTTCTCAGCTTTTAAAAGGTTGAGCCCCCCAAAAGGGGGACATTTAAGCTTCCTAGTTTATGTCAGCATCTTGTATTTTCTAAAATCAGTGAAGTATTTATTATTGAGTGCTTTAAGTTAGATATATCAGCACACTGGCCTATGAGAATTATCAAAACTTAGAATCCAATATAGGGCTAACAGATGAAGTTATTCTTTGAAAAAACTTATATTTAGTATCCCTTCAGATCAGATCAGATCAGTCGCTCAGTCGTGTCCGACTCTTTGGGACCCCATGAATCGCAGCACACCAGGCCTCCCTGTCCAACACCAACTCCCGGAGTTCACTGAGACTCACGTCCATCGAGTCAGTGATGCCATCCAGCCATCTCATCCTCCGTCGTCCCCTTCTCCTCTTGCTCCCAATCCCTCCCAGCATCAGAGTCTTTTCTAGTGAGTCAACTCTTCGCATGAGGTGGCCAAAGTACTGGAGTTTCAGCTTTAGCATCATTCCTTCCAAAGAAATCCCAGGCCTGATCTCCTTCAGAATGGACTGGTTGGATCTCCTTGCAGTCCAAGGGACTCTCAAGAGTCTTCTCCAACACCACAGTTCAAAAGCATCCATTCTTCAGCGCTCAGCCTTCTTCAGAGTCCAACTCTCACATCCATACATGACCACAGGAAAAACCATAGCCTTGACTAGATGAACCTTTGTTAGCAAAGTAATATCTATGCTTTTCAATATGCTATCTAGGTTGGTCATAACTTTCCTTCCAAGGAGAAAGCGTCTTTTAATTTCATGGCTGCAGTCACCATCTGCAATGATTTTGGAGCCCAGAAAAATAAAGTCTGACACTGTTTCCACTGTTTCCCCATCTATTTCCCATGAAGTAGTGGGACTGGATGCCATGATCTTCGTTTTCTGACTGTTGAGCTTTAAGCCAACTTTTTCACTCTTCACTTTCACTTTCATCAAGAGGCTTTTTAGTTCCTCTTCACTTTCTGCCATAAGGGTGGTGTCATCTGTGTATCTGAGGTTATTGATATTTCTCCCGGCAATCTTGATTGCAGCTCGTGTTTCTTCCAGTCCAGCGTTTCTCATGATGTACTCTGCATAGAAGTTAAATAAACAGGGTGACAATATATAGCCTTGACGAATTCCTTTTCCTATTTGGAACCAGTCTGTTGTTCCATGTCCAGTTCTAACTGTTGCTTCCTGACCTGCATACAAATTTCTTAAGAGGCAGATCAGGTGGTCTGGTATTCCCATCTCTTGAAGAATTTTCCACAGTTTATTGTGATCCACTCACTCAAAGGCTTTGGCATAGTCAATAAAGCAGAAATAGATGCTTTTCTGGAACTTAGTATCCCTTACCCTCAAAAAAACAAAAAAAGCAAAAAACCCTGACTTTGAAACTATGGTTAATGAAAATCCATAACCATGCAGAGTTAACTCATAATGGAATAATCCATTAGTTAAGATGTATCAGAGTTATAAAAAGTTATTTTAAACTCATGAAGATTTTTGCTTTTAAAAAACAAATATAATGGCTCTGTCAGCCTAGAATTAAGAATTTGCTTTGCCTGACATCCCTGTAAGGGTATATCTAGGAAATGGCTAGATATAACCTTAACATATTCAGAACATCTCTCCAAATATCCTAAGTATGTAATGTTCATGTTTTTCTAGTTTTGTGTAATTTAAAAAACCTTTTGCCAATTACTCTTTGATTTAAGTAGACAGGAATTACTGAATATAGATATCAATCAAGATATTTTAGGAAAAAATATCATTAGTTTAAGGCCGGTCTTTAAATGAGGGTTTCTGAATATGTATAATCATTGCTACATTAATTTTATTCAGAGTTCTATCATTGCATAATACTAGTACTTATAAAAAGATTTCTTAGCCAAGAGCAAACAAAACAAACAATACAATAAGGACAAGTTTATGAAGAACAAAATTGTTATTTTGTATGGATATTAGTATTGAGAGTAGTTTTAAATACACTTTTATAAAAATGATTTTAAATTTATTTTGAGGTTTACTAATTAAGAATTATTAGATTTGAGGCTCTATTTAGTGACAACATCTGTAGAGATTTGGGGATTAATATGTTTCTTATTGAGAGAAAACTGGGAATTAGAAATTAATTTACTGGGACTTTTGATGTATTATAAGAAGAGCAATATATGTTAAATACATGAAAAGCCCAAGTTATAAAACTGTAGGAGAAAAGGAGTTTAGAGGAGTCATTCTTTAGGTTGATGATAACTTTTCAGTCAGTTTAGTCACTCAGTCGTGTCTGACTCTTTGCAGTCCCATGGACTGCAGCATCCCAGGCTTCCCTGTCTATCACCAACTCCAGAGCTTGCTCAAACTCATGTCCATCGAGTCGGTGATGCCATCCAACCATCTCATCCTCTGTCATCCCCTTCTCTTCCTGCCTTCAATCTTTCCCAGCATCAGGGTCTTTTCCAATAAGTCAGTTCTTTGCATCAGGTGGCCAAAGTATTGGAACTTCAGCTTCAACATGAGTCCTTCCAATAAATATTCAGGACTGATTTCCTTTAGGATGGACTGGTTGGATCTCCTTGCAGTCCAAAGGACTCTCAAGAGTCTTCTCTAACACCATAGTTCAAAAGCATCAATTCTTCAGCACTCAGCTTTCCTTATGGTCCAGCTCTCACATCCATACATGACTACTGAAAAAACCATAACTTTGACTAGACGTGCATTTGTCAGCAAACTAACATGTCAGCTTTTTAATATGCTGTCTAGGTTGGTCATAGCTTTTCTTCCAAGGAGCAAACATCTTTTAATTTCATGGCTGCAGTCACCATCTGCAGTAATTTTGGAGCCCAAGAAAATAAAGTCTGTCACTGTTCCCATTGTTTCCCCATCTGTTTGCCATGAAGTGATGGGACCAGATGCCATGATCTTAGTTCTTTGAATGCTGAGTTTTAAGCCAGCTTTTTCACTCTCCTCTTTCACTTTCATCAAGAGGCTTTTTAATTCCTCTGCTTTCTGTCATAAGGGTGGTGTCATCTGCATATCTGAAGTTATTGATATTTCTCCTGGCAATCTTGATTCCAGCTTGTGTTTCATCCAGCCCAGCATTTCGTATGATGTACTCTGCATATAAGTTAAATGAGCAGGTTGACAATATACAGCCTTGATGTACTCCTTTCCCAATTTAGAACCAGTCCATTGTTCTATGTCTAGTTCTAACTGTTGATTCTTGACCTGCATACAGATTTTAAGGAGGCAGGTCAGGTGGTCTGGTATTCCCAACTCTTGAAAAATTTTCTAGTTTGTTGTGATCGACATAGTCAAAGGTTTGATATAGTCAATAAAGCAGAAGTAGATGTTTTTCTGGAACTCTCTTGCTTTTTCTATACAATTACTAAAGTTATGTCATTCTAAATTTTGACCTAGAAGAGGAAAATGAATTTAAAAGGGTCATGGAACACAGGAATGAAAGTGAACATCAGGAGACTAGTTCGGAGATTGTTGTAATTGTTCAAGTGGGAGATGATGAGATTGTACCAGATGGGTATGTGTATGAAAATGTGTGTGTACACCTACCTGTACATAAAGAATGAGAAGGACAGAAAGAACATATGTAGCTTGATGGGAAAAATGAGCAAATTTTAGGTATGCCAAATATTTGAAGCATGTACCTGCAGTTTATTTTGTGACTGAAGCACTTCATTTACAATTTTTAAGTGTTTATTCTTACGATATTTTGTGGGAGGGAAGTATAACATAGAAAGATATAAGCATAAGAAAAAGTAAAAACCAGCCTATCTATTTCACCAGCATTAGATAATGCCTGTTAGCATTTTAATGTTTTCCCTCTCATTTCTTTCTATGAATATGGTTTTTATTTGGGGGATATTGTGTATACATTTGCATATCAAGAGCTGTGAAGGGTCTGAAATTTTTCTTATTGACATGCTAACAGGTTTGCCTGCCTCTGTTTCAGGGATGCAGGCAGAGAACCAGAGACTTTTGGGTTAGAGGCGTTGGCTTTATTGCTCAAGCATCAGTATATTTATGTCAAGACCCCATTCCATTCCCCAAGTTCTTTGGAGGCAAGACAAGAGGGCCAGATGAATAGCTGTATATGTAATGGGTTGCATTGAAGGATAGCAACCCTGAGTTCAGAGAACTTGAATCTTTTATAAGACAGGGCAATAAGATGTCTGTCCTTTGCTCTGCAAGGAAACACTGTTATACAAGGCAGTAGTATATTTAGCCTTTGATTGTAACAGGAACACTGTGTGTATGTCTCAAGGCTATTCACTCTAAACAATCCTTGGAAACCTGTGAGAACAGAAGGTAGCACCTTTGCTCATAAAGTATGCAGAAATATGAGGCTCATGGAGTCTCTCAACAAACATACATGTTCTCATGTATCATTACATTTTTTAAATCAGCATTTTAAATGGCTGCATATAGCTATAAAAGATGAATCTTTGGGATATAGCATAATGTACTGTCAACTCCCAATTTTCCAAAAAATGATCTTTTCAGTTGTTTCCACTTAAAAAGTTTCACTTGGAAATTTCTACTTGGAGCAGAGTGGCAAAAACTATTGCACTCACCTTAGGTGTGTAGTAGCTAAATTGGAGTAGATAGCCGTTGAGCTCTCCCTGATTTGAAGTCTATGCAGCCTCTTCACCTTGGCCTTATATATAAATATGCAGTGGCTGTGAATGGCCGACATGTCTATTGTCTCAAGATATTATCCAGAAAGAGACAGGCTCTGTGAAGTTGACTATTAAAACTGTTACTTGTAGTCTAGCCTACACTGGTTTTCTTCTGGAAAGTGGAGATATTTCCCAACATTTCTGCTGCTCACAAGTCTGATTGGGCCTCAGACAGAAGCTCCTACTGCCTGGCATGAGCAGGGCCCAGAAAAGTCCATTCAAATCCCTGTAGTGAAAAGGAAAAGAAATCGGAGATCCAAATAATGACCATCTTGTCCAAACATCTGGAGAGGGCCTGGTCTTGTTTTGGGAATTAAAGAAAGGCAAAACAGGACCATGACCAGGTTTCAGTCCTGGGGCTTGTGAGGAAAAAAGTACTCAATATGGAGGCTTTCCTAGGGCTATAGGGTCTTCTAAATTATCTAGACCATTGCTGAAGTGACACAAATGGTTGAGACGAGGCCTCCTCAGAGGAAAGGAGGACTAAATGAAACATACCAAGAGGGCCATTTCTGAGTCAGTAATAGTCTCAGAAAATTCTAGGTTAAAATTTGTGACAGATGTTGACAGAAAATTGGACTATAAAATGGGAGGAAGCAACTGTAATACTTTTCTAAGTGAGCAGTGATCAGCAATTAATCAGCAGTCAAAGCACTGTAATTTTTTTAAATAAGAGAGTTTTCCAGTGGTGTCTTAAAAGTTTTTAGGAAGTGTAAACTGAACTTATTTATTTATCGAACAAACATTTTTGACACCTGCTTTATGCTCTTCTAGAAGCTGGAGAATTGGTGGTGCACAAGGTAATGGGGTTCGAATTCATGGAGTGTCAAGTCTGGAAAACAAACAAATAGTAAATATCTTAAGATTTTTTCAAGCAGTGAACAGTTCTATGAAAACAAAAAACAGTGTACCATGACAGACCAGTGGCTTGGGTACAAGGTGGAAGCTGAGAAGTCGCCTCTAGGGAGAGTGGCTGGAGAGGGCTTTTTCGAGCTGAAACATGAAAGGTGCTGTTTGTGGCAAAGGTATTCCAGGCAGAGGGAATGGCAGAGGCAAAGCTTAAGAGGTGAGAACAAGTGTAACATTTTCAGGGACTGGAAAAGAGATCAGGAACAAAATGTGACTGAGGAGGGAAAGAAAGAACAAGATGACCTCAGAGAGATGCTCAGGGCCAGTTGGTGTAACGAGTTGCAGGCATCAGTAAAGGGTCTGAATTTAAAGTTTAGTGGGTGATAGGATGGACTTTTCATTCAACAGAATGGTGGAATCTGGATTTATATTGTTTTAAAGATTACTTTGGTCTCTGTACCAGGGTGGCAAGTGGTTAAGCTACACAAGTAGTTGCTGATGGGTGGGATAAGTTTGTAACAGTAAGTTAATTGAGATAGGGGATGTGTTTTGGTGTAAAACCTAATGAAATTATTGATGGATTGGCTCTGAGTGAACAGGAAGAAAGGGAGTCAAGGATAACTTCTAATTGAGAAACCTGGGCTACTTAGTGATTGGTGTTAAAATTACTGAGGTAAGAAAGACTGAGAAATGAGTGGTTCTTGGTAGAATGGTGGGGGAGTGTAACTAATTTCATTGAAAATTGAAAGGAGACCCTAGTAAATATCTCTGCATGCCTTTTTCAAAAGAAATTCTTGCATGGTAAAAATAATACTTGATATTGAATTTGCTGCCCAACTCTATTGACTTGTCTTGGGATATCTAGAACTTTACCTGGCAAACGAATGGATAGATAGATGGAAGGATTCAACGGATAGGATTCAACAGTTGAATTACTGGATGGATAAATGGGTAGATGTCTTAGGAATGTGCAGACTGACTCCCTCCATTTCTTGTATACAGCTGTGTCTATGAAGCCATCAAAAGGTGTGTCTCAGAGGACACTGTGTGGGTCTCAGGGATTCTGATACAAACTACTTTGTCCATTCTTCTGAGAATCAAGGAAGCAGTTGTTTTTAATCACTATCCATAATTCCTCCACTTGAGACACCATGTTATGGCTCACTTCAACTATAAATGCTGATTTTTTTCACTTTATAAAAATCATCACAATATCTTTATTTTATCAGACAGGAAGCACTTCTTGCGGCAATCAGTGAAAAAGATGCGAACATTGCCTTGCTGGAATTGTCTGCCTCCAAAAAGAAAAAGACACAAGAAGAAGTCATGGCCCTCAAGCGGGAAAAAGATCGACTAGTGCATCAGTTAAAGCAGCAGGTGGGGCCTTTTGCATGACTGGTGTGTTTTGCTGGGTTGTGGGTTTGGAGTGCTTTCTCTGGGTTTAGTTACTCTTCGTTTTGCCGTGTCCATCCTGCATGCTCAAGCAGGTGAAACCAGGTAGGAGAAAAATAGTCCAAGTTGTCGCTGGAACATTTTATTGCTTTCCTGTTTTTGTGCATGTGCCTGGGCTTGTGTGGTTCTCAGCCAGCGCTGTTTTGCTTTCTTTTGTATTCACATCTCCCCAGAAATACCTCTCAGCTCTCTTCCTTCCGGTGGACTTTGTATGACTTCTGACTAAATCCTAGAAAGTACTAATTAAATTCTGGGCACTTTCTTTCCCATAGAACTTGTTACCTTCTGTCTTGCTCACTTTCTGGGCCCAATAATGACTCCCATTATCTAGTTCTTTCGATTTCTTTTTCTCCTTACTTCCAACTTTGATTCTTCAATGATTTCTACCCAAACTTTCTGGCCAAGAACCATCTCCCAGCCCCTAGGCTTGGAGATAGCCAGGCTATGCGTGGAGACCCCTGTAGCCATTATTTAGTCAAATACATTTTTAAACATTCATTTGCCACATTATCCTATTTTTCCCTCATCTAGGCCACTGTGTGTCTTTTGTGTGGCTTCCTGGAAGTGGCTTAAATGGAAATATTTATACCTAAAGTATATTGCAAAATCATCTCTGAAATCTTCAGACACGGTTTCTCCTCCATATATATATAACCTGAGCGCTTTTGGAATCAGTGGTTACAAATAGTCAGTTAGATTGCAGCTTCATTATGAAACCCACTCAACAGAGAATGGTTCAGTGATCTGTGGTCTCACGATGTGGCTATCATAGCTTAGCTGGGGCCACCCGTGGCTCTGAAGTTCTCTGAATGCCTGAAAAGATAAGCTCCCTCCTGTCACAATTGGGCCAACCCTTTCCCTCCCCAGGAAGGAAAAGGCATCCTTTGGCCCTGCACCAGAGTCTGATTTTCATGGGACTGCCTTACTAAGAGAGCGAGTAAACAAGCACTGCCACGCCTGGGTGCCCTCTCCTGCAGAGGGAAGGTGCCCGTCACTGGTGGGTGTTGGGGTCATTCCACAGAGCAGCATGCCTTGCTAGCGCTGATCCAGAAGTTAGGGGCCACTTACATCTGACCACTTCGCTTGGGTCTGTGCACCTTCTATACTTGTTTTTCCACCCACTTGGCCATGGAAAGTCAAATTGGGGCTCCTTCTTTGCTTTCTCCTAGTTCCTTCCCTGTGCACCCTGCATCCTCCCCTCCTTCACGTAACCATTGTAGCTTTCTCCCACAGGCTTATAGACCTAAGAAACAGCCCCTGACCTCGAACATACCATGCAGTTGTGATGCTAGCTACAGCCCAGATATTACGGCCAAGTACCATGGGTCCAGCTATGATGCGTACATGATCCAAAGGTCTCAGGTCAGTCAGCTGCTGAGGAGACACTCGCCCCCACCATTGGGGTTGGGGGTGCATAAGAGCTACATCATATCTTGACCTTCAGCTCTTCTGATGATTTCCAGTATTCATTGGCCATAGAGTCTAGAACCATTGATGAGAGCACTATATCTTGATTTATAATAAAATTGCATTTATTATGTATTTGCCAATGGTTCTAGTATTGATGGTCATCTTACAGATCCACCTCTTCTGAAATAGGCTGCACTGCTGTAAAAATGAGATTGGCAGAGGGCTTACTATCAGGCTTCTTGAATTACATTTGACTTTTTATCTCTTAGATACTTTCCTCCCCAAATCTCTCTATACTCTTCCCAGTAAGGAATTTTTTTAAGGCTGTTTTTTGTTTTTTTTTTTCTTTCTCAGCATCATGAAAATGCACTCCTGGATTCCAGGAAGGATTGAGTGTAGCCCTTCAATCTGCTCCTGGGAAACTGTACAAAGCCTGCACTATTCACGACAGGCTTGGTTTTGGGTATCATGGGGCACATTTGGGAAACCCCAGCCATGCACAGTTAGGCTCCTGCCTGGGCTAAAAGCAGGGTCTGAAGAACTGTTGTGGAAAAAGAAGCAGCAAAGGAGGAGGATGGGCTTCTTTCCCTGACTTAGGTTTGAAATTCTTCCCCAGAAATTCTTCTGTGACCCTACTGGCCACAGAGCAAGAAAAAAATGTCAATTTATGTATTTTTGTTGCAGATGATAATGAGTCTGAAAATAATAGTAATTGGCTTATAAAAGCATGCCATTTTTATTGAGAGTTTACTTTGTGCTAGGAAGGGAATCCAGTGTCCCTGGG
Organism: Bos indicus; assembly: GCF_029378745.1. Classification (NCBI taxonomy): domain Eukaryota; kingdom Metazoa; phylum Chordata; class Mammalia; order Artiodactyla; family Bovidae; genus Bos; species Bos indicus. The sequence goes on from NC_091781.1 coordinate 45,190,777, forward strand.
GGACTTACTCTGTCCCACAGTCCTCACAGCAGCCCTGTGATATGTCAAGATTACTTGCTCTTTCTGGGGTCCGTAACTGAGACTCAGAGTACAGAATAACCAGCCCAACATACAGAGCTTGTAAGTGATAGAGCTCAGATTTTATATAGCCCGTCTGAGTCCACATATACCCCACCATGTTTAGGAGGCAATTCAGAGTTGCAAGCCGATGGATATTCCAGAAATTCTGAGGTCCTTTTATCTTTGTATACCTAAAGTAGATGCCAGAAACCCATTTGAGAATGGTCTCCAGCCAGCCATTCATAAAGAATAGTTCTGCCTAGAGCTCTTAGGCTTAGGATGTTTGATCACATAATGACTGCTAGTACTTTTAAACTCCCATCATGTGCCAGGTGTGGGTCAAAGGGCTTTATATACATTAACTCATCAACTCCCACCAAAGAGGAAGAGCCGATGCTCTTACAGAGAAGGAGCCAGACGTCTGGAGAGGTTGGGTGTGCTGCTCAGGCTTCATAGCTGGACACATCATGATGCTTGAACAGACATTTTTGCCACACAGCTTTAAGTGGAGTTTGCATTTGGCATCTGGAGTTTCACTGTGTAGGTTAAATTTTTATTCCAGCACTTGTTAGTTGAGTGATCATGAGCAAAATACTGAACCTCCCTGAGCTTCAGTTCCTCATCTGTAAATTGGGCTAATACATGATTTAGAGGGTTGTTTGTGAGTATAATGTATATAAAGTGATTTGCACATGCCTGATAGACAAATGTTCCAAATATGTGTGAGCTCCCATTACTACCACTGCTACTAGTAGTAGTAATAGATTTTATCACTACCAACCCTCAGAGATAGTTTAACTTTTATTTCATCTTTGTTGTTTTTCACATACCTTGGAGTCACAGCTCATTGAGAACATACTGTTGAAGCACTGGAGATAGAGCAGACAATTGTTGGCACTAAAGCCTTCCTGGTCCCCATACCCCTAAAACCCAAGCACTTGGGGAGTGATGAGCAGATGTGTTAGGAGTTGTAGACCCCAGTTCCCAACCTGCACTGAACAGGCCCACAGCACTTATTAAATTTGTTTGGTTTATGTATGCATCCCTCATAGATAACAGTCAGAGAGGACATCCCAGGGACAATGAGTCCCAGACCTCATTTGTCATCACCCACATAATTGACCTGAGATACCCAGGCCAATGGGAGGGAAAAATCATGGGTCTGGGGATTTTGAGGCAGGTGGGCACATGAGAGATATTACCCTATTCAGGCTGCCTTTTGAGCTCATACCGTGCAGAGCTCTGCCCATAGCAGTCTCATTGACTGAACATGAGTGTGCATTCAACAACCCCCTAACTATTGCACTTTGCCAAGCACATAGTGGGCACCAAGTAAATATTGTTTTGTGTGAATAATTGCTTGATTTCCACAAGCCAGGTCTACACCAAGTGTTTTCTGTAAACATGGTTTACAAACATTATCTCACTTTTTCCTCATAAGCAACCAACTACCCAATGCATTGCATACTCATGTCCATCGAGTTGGTAACGCCATCCAATCATCTCATCCTCTGTCGTCCCCTTCTCCTCCTGCCTTCAATCTTTCCCAGCATCAGGGTCTTCTCCAAGGAGTCAGTTCTTCACATCAGGTGGCCAAAGTATTGAAGTTTCAGCTTCAGCATCCATCCTTCCAGTGAATATTCTAAAGGTACATCCCACGATATGCTCATCACACTCTAGCTCTCACTGCTGAAAATTCTTCCCTGGCTTCCCTTGCTGGTAGGATAAAGACAAATTTAAACCAACATGCTATCTGCCTTGTACATGCAATTCCCGCTGCCTGGAACACATTTTCTTCTTTTCCTCACATAGTTAACACCTACTGGTTCAATTCAGTCTCAATCCAACATCACCTTTTCAGGGAGGCCTTATGGGACTTTCTCAATTGGGTCAAATCCCCAATTTGGCACTCTTGTAGCACATGTACATCATTTAATTGCACTAGAACAGATGCAGTTTTTGCATTTGTTTTGGTGATTATTTGGATAGAAACTATATGTCCTGCTAGTTAATGAACTCCATGAGGACTGTGAATGTGACCTCGTGACTTTTTTTTTTTTTTGGCTGACCATTTACAGCTGCTAACATTTGCTGGTTGGCATTCAATGAATGTTGGTTGACTGTATAAATGATTGAATGATTGAATTGCCAGAGCAGCTTATTAAAAGAAGAGACTTCCTTGATCAATCATGACTTTAGACAAAATTGAGCCTCATAATTCTGCCTGTAATATTCCAGGAAGCCACTATCAGAGTTGGTAAAAAGACATGGAGACGTGTTTGCTGAAAGATGACCACAGAATTGGTGCTGTGTTCTTTCTTGCCATGTTGCAAGACACTTTGCAGAGATGACTTTTACCACACTTGAATTTTTGCAGGACCGTCTATTTTGAACCCTTCAGGTCCCTTCCAGTTTGGGAGGTGTTTTTTTTTTTTTTTTTTTTTTTTTAATTAAATGCACTGAGTTTCTAGATATGGCAAAGATGATTTGCCATTATGAAAGGAGTCCCTCCTTTTCTTTCCGGAAAATGTCTGAGCTTCTTATAAATTAATTTGCCCCGGAATACCTAAACTCCCATTAAACGCCTTTCAAAAGAGCCAGAGAAGGTGATATGAAATTAGTTCAGAAATGCCAGCTATGTTTAACCACAAAAGAATCTTTATGACACTCTGGGTTTTGACCCTTGAGTTGATTCTAGGCTGGACACCTTTATATAGGTGAGAGCAGTACAAATTAACTATCTGTAACTTGTTGCTTACAGAAAAATATAAGGGATTAATCATAGTTTGGTAGTAGACATATAAGTCTATCTGACTTTTGTATTCTTCCCAATTCCATTTCCTTGCAAGTACACACCTCTGACACTTACACCACCTCTCTTTAAAAAAAAAAAAAAAAATCTGCCTTCCAGATTTTTGCCATTTGAGGAGAAGGATTCAACTAGGAATTCATTAAGGTTTTTTATCTTTATTTTGTATTTTTGTTCTTCCTCTAAGGATGCTAGTTCTAAAAATATTGTTAAAATTTACAATCTTTCCTTCTTTTGTGTCTTGGATCCAATCCCCCCAACTCTTTTCCTCCACCCTTGAAGAAAGGACTGACATCAAAATAATTAATTCTGAAATCACTGGATTTTCCTGCTGCTAAAGGGTTTTTGAAGAAAGCTTAAAACTAAGTCTTACCCCCTAAGCCTTATTCCCAAATGTTCCCTTGTGTGCTGAAGTAGTGAAATGCACATCCTTGATGAAAATGCCTTTTTTAAAATGAGGGCCAGATACTATTGTTCAGTTAAAATTAGAACCAGCTTATTTCTCAGAGCCAGTTAGAATAATTTTGTGATCAGAGATAAATTGTGCTTGGTTTTCTTTTCCCTTTCCTACTAGTTCTGGGCGTTGCTTTTGGTTACCAGGAAACACACTGGTCAGTTGGGAGCAGGAAGGTATTAAGACCAGGAGACTAGTCCACTGATTCTCTATGTTGCCCTCCAGAGCTTGCAGAGAAGAGAAGTCCTATATCCAGGTTAACATTCTGGACACTGTGCAGATCTACACAGTATAATTGATTTTCGTAGGGCCTGACTCTCCTCTGTAGTGTCCGGACCATCACAGGATTGTCTCCAAGAATTAGCCACGCCAAGAGTGGGAGAAGGCAGATGCTGCCGCAGAAAGTGTTCAGGAAAGCTGGTTCTAAGGGTGAGATTCCAGCCAAAATTGGATCTCGCCACAGGTAGAAGCGTCCCGTCAAGAAAAACAAGAAGCACCCGAGTGGAATGGTTCACCGGGCATTTCTTTCTCTCTCTGCTGGGGGCCTCATGTGGTTGTGCTTCCCATTTACACTTCCATTACATGGTATGCAGATGACTTTTAATTATGCTTTATGGTTTGGGAGGTGAACACAACTGAACAGTGGTGAAGGAACTCCATGCAGTGGGGTTCCCATAGCTTCATGTTGTGGTTGGACAAGTGCCAGAAAGCTTGATGTGATCCCAACATTGTAATGCATCACAGACTTGCCCTAGATCAAATTGCTGAAATGCAAATGCATTGGTTTTTACTGTAGACTCACTTTGGGTTAAGCTGTTCATGTCCCACTGGTAGAATCTAGCCACATCTCTATTTATCATTGACTTCAGTGCCAAGTGTCTTTACAGTTTGTTTTGGAGAACCCCTTTAAAAAAAAAAAAGAAATACTCATTCTCTCTACAGCAGGCCAAGGCCAGGGCATTCTCACAGAGGTAACACTTGAAGTTTTTGGTATTACTGAAAACACTTTACTCTTAGTGTCCCAGTGATTGGTCAGGACACTGGTCTGCTCTCTTAGCCTGGAGACATTTTTTATTCTAGACAGCTGGTGCCTCAATCTCAATACTCAGGGAATGCATTTGGTTTGCTGGTTGCATCACAAATTAGCACTCAAAGACTGTGGAGGCTATGTGTTTTCCTCTGTGATTCCATATGTTTCTCTAATCTTTGTTAGAAATGCACCTTCCAAAACCATTAGGCTGACTCTGGTGGACCACTTTCTCAGTCTCACACTTGAAGGAAGCCATGTTTTAAAAACCATTTTAGTTCTCTTCCCTAAACATTTGTGGAGGTACTGTGTAGAGCACTATTGGGCTGTAGAAGGAGATGTTGATACTGACTTTGTCCTTGAGCCTTGGGATTTTATCATCTCTACCACCTATAAGGCAGATATTAGCTCATAAAACAGATGACAGAGCACATTGCTTTTTTTTTTTTTTTTGGGGGGTGCAGAAGCATTACCAATGTTTAAAAATCTTTGCTTGCTTGAGGGAGCAGGAAATGACTTTACGCAGAAGTAGGAGTTCCTGTGAATTTTGTGATTGGCAATTCATAGCCTAGCTTTTGTGACAAATGCCTATCCACCAATGATACTTTGTGTTTTCCAGTATCCAAATATCAAGTATCCAAGTATCTAGTCTTAGAAAAGCTTATTCTTTGCTTTTGGAATATACCTTTTAAGTAGAAAAACTTGAACAGACGGACTTTACCCCTTCATTCCCCCACTTTTAGAAATACAGAAAGGGAGAGATGGGTCTGACTTGCAAGTTTTAGAGTGATCTGCCAGCTTTCTTTCAGTAATTTGAAGCACTGCTGTAGTATCTAGCTGTTGGCAGAGTACATCAGAATAACAGGCTTAGCTGAAGGTGACCAAAACAGAGAATAGCATACAAATGCCAAGAAGATCTCTCACGTGCTTTTTCTGTTTTTTTGTTTTTTTTTTTTTATTCAAATTTCACATCTGTGCTCTATTTTTAAACATTTATTCTTTAAGTGATAACGCATGTTTTACCAAGCCTCTTATTGGATTAGACATGTTTGAAATCCCCTCAACTTTAACCTGTTCATTACTGCCTTCAAGAACATTCAGATCTCCCACCAAAGCAGAGAGTATATATGGGGAAATTTTCCAAGATGTCAGCCACTGGGGAGCCATTGTGTTTTGGGGAGGGAGGGGTCCAGTGGTTGTGCTGTGTAGATCTGGGGGTGTCTTAGGCTGACGTTGCTTTAAGAGGAATCTAGTGTGGGTGTAATGTGTGCAGCACTTTTCTTCATTGTGATAGTTTTTTGTTGTTGTTCACGTTTTAAAGTAGGAGGAGCCAACAGCTTTTGAGCTCTTCAAAACTAGGCTAGGAATTCTAAATATAGTATCTCATTTAATTCTCGCAACAACTCTGAAAACCAGGTGTTATAAATTCCATTTTGGAGATGAGGAAACTATGGTCTAGGAACTGGGCAAAGATGCCACAGTTTGTGAGGGGTCTCACTGACCTCTCCATGGTCTTCCCAGCGGATGTCCCCAACTTGATGCAATACCTCTTCAGTCATAGCCCCCCTGACCTGGGGCTGAAAAGGAGCATAAAATACAGGCTTTGTTCTGTGACCCTGAGCACTACTCCCAGCACGTCCCGCTGCCCCAGCCAGCTCCCGCCTTGACCCTGGGGTCACATGTGCAGGCTGGGGAGAGGGACTTATCTCATCCTGCATCACCAGGCTTACCCGCTGCCAAGGGAGAGGGGGCTGCAGGCTTGATCACGTGTGTTGCATTTTCTGCTTTCCCACATGAATTGTTGACATTTGCCTCTTGGAGCCTTTGTGTTTCATTCTCAAGATTTCTGCTTGAAAGCCTTTTTCTCCTTTAGATTTCTGGTTTCTTCTTTATCATTTAACATATAAAAACAGGCTTCTCTTGATCCCTTTTTGTCTCTCCCTTCTTTCCATCCTCTCATCATATAATTAAAAGTCCTTTCAGTTTGTCTTCACCTTATCATCTCACATGAATTGAAAAAAGATCCGACTTCCTGCCCTTGTGTCTTCCTGATGCTGAATTTCAAAATGAAAGAAAAGTCCTTCCCCTGGCCCCCTTTTTGCTTCATACTACCCCTTGAATAACTGTGTTTAAATTAGACTGATTTTGTCATTGATCAGCATTGTTGCATGGACTGAGTTTACCATTTCCTGACTTCAGAATTTTTTTTTTTTTTTTTTTGCTTTTTCAAATAATAATTTAATAGGAAAAGGATTTTCACTTTCCTCTCTCCTGATTACAGAAAGACAATTATTAAACTCAGAATTTAAAATTTCTAGTAGTTTCTCTTTACTCTTTCTTAATTCCATATTCTTTTGGGGAAATGTCACTTTCTTTTCTTTTATTCTCTGCAACATGCAGAGATAAAAGTTCCAGAATCCCTCATATTTACTGTTTTTTTTTTTTAATGTAGCACTATATTATTAATAAGAAATCATAAGGATTTAATTTTGTAACTATTCCTATAATGTAAATGATACTTTTCAAAGTTGAAAACACATAAATAAATGTTTTATGGTAAAGATAATATATGCTCACTGTAGAAACTTAGAAAAATGTAAATAAAAAACTAAGATCACCCATAATCCCACCACTCAGAAATAACTGTCATTAAGATTTATAGTTTCCTACATTCCATTGTCTACATGCATATTTGAACAAAGACATGACATACTACATAATAGAGGTTTTTTAGCTTTCACTTTTCCCTTTCATGCATTAGAGAAGGAAATGGCAACCCACTCCAGTGTTCTTGCCTGGAGAATCCCAGGGACGGGGGAGCCTGGTGGGCTGCCATCTCTGGGGTCACACAGAGTCAGACACGACTGAAGCAACTTAGCAGCAGCAGCAGCCTTATAAATGTTTAATGTTGTGTGCATTTTCCCATGTCCTTAAAAGCCTTCAAACACATATATCTTGGTTCTATGATTTCCATCATTGCCATAATTAATTTTATCATTCTCCTATTGTTAGGATCTCAATTGTTTCTAGTTTTTCAGTATTAAAATCACACTTGGTGAACATTTCAATCCATGAATCTTTTTTTTTTTTTTCCATGTTATTTTCTTTAAGATTAATGCCCCAAAGTTGAAATACTAAAGTCATGGGTATTCTAAAGATTTTAAAAAATTAAACAATAGCTCTCATCAGCAAAGTAGTTGACATTTAAAATTTTTTACATAAATGTCAACTGTTTAAGTCTGTCTCTAACATGCCAGTCATAGATTTGGGAAAGAATATTCTAGTACAAGTGATAGATAAACTTAGAGAGCAAGAGGCAGAGGAAAACTTTTATGACTTTAAGGGAATAGTTATGAGGAAAAAAAAAATGGGCAGTTCATTCAATAACTCTTTATTGAGCATCAGCTATATGCCAGATACTGTTCGGGGCACTGAGGATACCATAGGGAACAACACAAAAATCCCTGCCCTGGGGGAAGCTTGTATTCTAGTGGAGAGTACAAATAAGAAACAAAATAAAGACATTGAATCTACAGCATGTTAAATGGCAACAGATGTTATGAAGAAAAATGAAGATGATGTTCTGATGTTCTGTGAGGTGTCTGGGGGTGCTTTTGAATAGGACATCCCCAGGATGCCTCATTGAGAAGAGGACAGGTGGACAAAGGCTTGCTGGGAGGTGGAGCACTGCTGGGGAGGGAGTGGTCAGTGCGGACCAAGTGCAGCCTGGAGAGTTGGAATCTGTTCTTCTCAAGTCAGATCCCAAGTGCAGTTGCTGAGTTGACAAGGTGGGGGAGCCAGAACCCCACAACACCAATGTTTAGATGAGATTAATTTTTAAAAAATGAGCACACAACAACCACAATCCTACTCTATTATCTCTACCCTGATGTGGTCATTGGGAAATGCTCAATGGACACAGCCAGCAAATCTTTATTGAAAAGATCTTTGCAACAGTTTAAGAATGAAATCTTGCAAGGAAGTTACAGGTTCAGTTTGGACAGAGAGGTGATCCATTTCAGAAAACAATGATTGGTCAACAACAGTGATATCTCAGAAGGTCTCAGTCCAGAGTGGTTCTTACGCCACAGAAACATCTGATTAACTGATCATCTCAAAGCTGGTTTATTTTCTTTCTCTCATGGCTCAGCACTCCTGAAATTATAAACCCAGCTCAGAAGCCACCCAGAAACCCTACTACTTTGGGCCGCCTTGGGTGTGCCAAAGCCTCTTTGGCTGCTAGGGTATGAAGCAGGTATGTGTGGGGGCCCAATATTCTCTAAGATGTCTGACTCTAGCAGCTGTCTAGAAAATATGATGTTGAATCTTTAATCTGTAAACAAAATAAGGGAACCCATCTTACCAGGAAAGCCCTGGCAGGTGATAGAAGGTGATCCTTCTGAGAATGAACCTGAGGGTCAGAGTTCCAGCCCCGCTCTGACCCCCAACATACTAAGAAACTTTAGGCAGCTCCTTTTGTTTCTCTCTCACAGGCTGAGCTTCCCCATCTGTGAGGTGAAGGGATTAAACTAACAGACGTCTTAGTTCTTTGCAGTTTTGAAAGGCAGAAACTATTCCAGTGCATTCATACATAGAGTACACTGAGTACTTGATCTACACCAATGACTTTGAAGATGCCCAAGCAAGTCACAATATTACTTTGATAGAGCTTGCAGTTGAGTGGAGGAGATATATTGTTCAGTAAGATATTAATGCAGCTATTATTTCTTGAAGAAATTATATTCTAGGCACAACATTATACTTTTGTTTTGTTTCATTACAGTCCTCACAAAAGCTCAGGGAGGTAATACCATCATGATCCTTGCTATGCAAATGGGGAAACCAAGTCAGAGTTAGTGAGCGAATCTGCCTTTAGGGTAACACTTTGAACCCCTTTGTTTTCCACTGTCATGCAGTTGCCATATTTCCCACCAGGGAATGTTTAAGAATTCAAGGTTTCAAGGATAATAGAGAAGAAGGAAGGCTCTGAATTTTGCTCATTTGACTTGTGTGATCCTGAGTCATCTTCATTACTAGTTGTATGATGGTGAGGAAGTCAACTTACATTCCTGTGAAATGGGTATGTACTTTGCTGTCTAACTCACAGAGAAGCCTTATCACAAAGCATTTTCTCTGGGGTACGGTCTTTAAAAACCTTGAGGGCTGTACAAATGTGCAGGATGTTGATCTCAGTTCTGAGGTGCAAAGACAGGGCTGTGTTTTTCTTCCCCACAGGGTAGCACTGTGCTTTGAGGAATGATGGTCCCAAACAGTCTCTGGTGACAATCCATTGACACAAACCCGCTCCGCATGACTTATTCCCTTGACCAAAGAAGAAAGAACTTGAGTGACAATGCTCATAAATAGGCCCCTGTCTTCTGCTTTTCTGGGAGCCAGACCGTGATTTATCCTTGCAGAAAAATAAATAGTGCAGAAGGTGCAAACATTGCCTTGAAAGAACCCAGTTCAGTGTGGGTTCAGACATCTTCCTTCCTGGAAAATGTATCCAGACCTCCCAGTCCCGGTCTTGCTTGTCCAGGCTCCAGGGAGGTCTGCTGGGGCCAGGGTCTTCTGAGGCATCTTGAGATGTGGTCGGGCTTCCAGGGAGAGCCTCTGTATTCCTGAGCTTTCTAGTGATGCAATCCTTGGTAAGGCACAGAAACAAAAAGCTGATATTTTGGACGGGTAAGAGCCATCTCTGGGGGATTATATTTTATGAACCAAAGACAACAGTGTTACTGATTTATCTTAATAGCAGATACTATGAGCAAATGTCCCAGTTGCCTCTTTGTGCTTTTGGCAAGTATGGATGAGAAATGGAATGGAGCAGACCCAGTCAGAGCTGGCTAGCCCAAAGTGCAGAAGTCTTAATCTTCCTCCCTCCAAATATGTAACTTCGAAATGTTTCCAAAGTTTTTCAAGTTGCAGGTGGTCACCCAGCTCTGACAAGAGGCATGGCGGGTTCCATCACCAGGTTTTCTGCTTCCAAAACAATTATCTTGGACTTGAAGGGGAAAAGATGCCTGAATCTTCCCTAGGTAATTAGTTCTTTAAGCTCAGTTACCATGTTCTGGTTCTAAAGATATTATTTATATATAAAGAAACCTTCTTTTATCAAGTGATGAACCCTCCTGCTTGTTATAAACATGACTGGGATTCTCGGAGGACACAGCAGGACTAGTCTGCATATCCTCCTCTCAGGGCTGGAACGAGACCATGCTGAACCCAGCGCCTTAGAAGTTGGAGTATAAATTATGTCAAAGTCATGTTCATTGTTGTAACATTTACTAATCCTTATTAGATATGGATAAATTCTCATGGCTTAATTTGGCATGTTGAGCCAGTTGTTCAGATTGTCTTTGGGGACTGGAAAGGAAATGCACAACTTTAGTGTAATTTTTCTTTTGTTTCTTTAGAATGGGACATAATTTTTTATTGTTAGCTGGTGGAAACTTTGGTGAATTGTGGCCAACTGTGGCTCACCCCCACAGGAAGAAAGCATCAGACTTTAGCTGAGAACATATTCTTTGAAACAAACCAGAATATTTGATTTTTGAAATATCTTCCCACTTTAAAAACATGCTGTCCAACAAATATTAATGTTCTGACCCAGACCAAGAGAACTGAGGAAGTAGAAAGCTACAATTTCTCTCTGAGGAAAATTTTAGAGTGATGTGTGATGCTTTAGTTTAATAATAACTCCACTGAGCACAGAAATAGTCTGTAAGGATGCAGGTACAGCCACAAGAGTTCACAGAGCATCCTTCTCACCCTTGGTTTTTAGTTTATCCAGAGCGGAAGGAGCTAGGTGTTGGCTAAATATTAGGCATTTCACATTCCTTTACCAGATCACCACATATACACGACCATGACACATCCTGTCACTTTACTTCCATTTCTGGAATTCGGTCAGAAAATACACTTGATAAAAGTTCTCCCTTTTGGCTACCAGTTTCATATTGAAAATCATTGTTGAATATTTTAAATTGCTTACATTGAAATCTACAGTCCTTTTTTTTTTTTTTTTTTTTTTAGCATCTCACATAGTTTGGTGGTCAGTCAAGCATGCTCAGTAATCACATTTAGGGGACTCAAATCTTATCAATTGTGTTTGACCAAGTTTGGGGGTTACTGAATCAGTTGGTGTTATAGCTGCAAGATTATTTAAGTAAGATTCTTGTTCTGTTCATAATTACAGGTTTGTTTTAACAGATCTGTTCTGCAAAGTTTTATGAGCAGGAATTTTCTTGGGCAAATCCACCGTGATTCTCAGTGGGGTTAGGGTAGGCAATTTTTGGCCTCTGGGGTAGTTTTTCAAATGAGTGGTCATTAAGAAGCCCAATTCTGTCCTCCTAGCAACAACCATTTTTCAGCTTCTGCTGAGAGCAGGGTCCAAAATTACCCTATCTCCTTATGAAATTCTGTTGAAAAACGTTAGTCCCTGTGCCCTGTGCACAAAAGCCAAATTACTTTTGGAATGTTCTGTGGAACTCTGGGAATTCAGATAGGAATCAAGGAAACAGTACAGCATCTTTTCTCCTGCTTTGCTCAATCTGTTGATTGATTTGTAGGCAATTATTCTCCTTACCTTGAACCCTCTGAAGTAGTCTTGGGTCTAACTTCTACTGCTTTTTGTTCATTCCTTTATTTGTTTGTTTTTATAAGCATTTTATCTGCTTTCCAAACTCAGAGAATACACGGAAAGTTCTGGGAAAGCAGAGGGTTCATTCTCCATTGAAAGCAGTATTCTTCTAATAATTTGCCAGGATGATAAGATGTTTCTCAGATCTTTTACATTGCTGAAATGTAAAATCAAAGAAAGGGCTTCTGAAACAAACCAAACAAAAACCATGCACTTATTCAGGGACATAGTCAGAATATGCTCATGCTGGTTTTTACACTCAACACTGCCAAGATCTTTATGGCTTGTAAGCTCCCCAAGCCTTCATGGAGGCATCCCTGGAGAAGTGAGAAAACTTGGAAAAGAGGAAGAAAGGATTCTTTCCTGATTATTCTTCAGCAGTAGCATACCGAGAACATACAGTGAAAAGTACTGGGCCTTTTCTAAGTTATTCCCAGCTTGGAACTTCCACAAGTCTTAATGCTGTGTCCCGTAGTCTCATAGATAAGGAAGATCACAAATTAGAGTGGAAAATTAAAGGAATTTCTGGTTCTCTGTAATGTTTCTGGCTGTCTCAGGCTTAATTCTCAAAAAAGCAATTTATGTGTGTCTTAAAATTTAAAATAGTTACATTAATTGCAGCAGCAGTTTCTAAACCCAGCTGTCTTTGACATGAACTTTTGAGATTCTTCCTCACCTTCACCAAATACCAACTGGAGGACCAGCCCAGTGACCTACACATCAGAATCCCAGAGGAAGGACACCAAAAGCTGATGGGATCTGACTGACAGATTGGCAGCTGGGACACTTTGAGCTACTAAAGGAAATCAGCAACTCTCACCCCCTGAAGGTGGGAATCCTTGGGTCACCAAACACTTGCTCTCTGTATATATATAGATAACCTTACAAATTCAGGTACTGTAAGCTTTACCTGGATGATAAGATCTGCGATGGCTTTTGGCTGCAGTTGTGGCCAGAGGAGGTGGAACAAGGGGATGGTGCAGGAGTGAAGGTGGGATTGGACACAGGCCATCAGCACAGCGAGCACAATGATAAGCGAGACAGTTGATCAACAGGGTTTACTGAGCACAGAGAGAGTCTGAGCCTGGTTCCAGACATTCCAGGGCTGTAAAAAGAAACCAGAAGCCACAGACTGAACTCAAGTACCTGGAACACCTTTCTTGATATCCAGCAGCCTAGCCTGATAATGCCATTTGCACAGAATCAGTGAAATTAAATAACTTGCTGGTAGTTGAACAGTGATCAAGTGACTTAAATTTGATCATGTGACCCAAGCCTTCTAACCCCCCTTCTAGTTTTCTTTACTCTACAGGGTATTTCCAGTGTGGAAACTGTATTAATGGGGTGGTTTTGAGCCTGGCTGTGATGGAGGATAGAAAATCTGGTTTTATAGGGAGGAGTTGCTCCTGACAAGGGAAGCACCAGGGTAGAGATGGATCCATGTGGACATGGAATTAGAGACAGAGCATCCTTGGGGAGAGTTCTCTGTAGGAAGCTGATCATTTGCTCAGGAGGAAAGGGAGAGGCTGGCCCTGCCCAGCAAGTGAACTGTTTCTATGTGGTGCAAGGATGGTAGGGAACTGCTATGTATTCTGCAGGGAGAGTAAAATATGAGAACTGTCAACATGAAGCAAGTTTGAAACCAGTATTTTTTGTTAATGATAAAATGGCTTCTGAGATGAGACTGCTGGGTCACTCTTGTCCATGAGATCTTGCCCTGCTTGTGATGAACCTTGGGCACCTCCCAGGCCATGGTCTTGTTGTCTGCACACTTAAGAGTCATTGATCAGTAATGATTTGAGTCTTTTATCAATGCGTCCTCACCCTTACCATATTAAGGATAAAATAATAGTGCACTTCAATTATACAGCCTATGAGGCATGGAAATTTGGGTCTTTCCTCTGAAGTATAGTTGTCAAATAGTGTCCTATAAAGTTTCAGGACCTGAGAGAAGATCTTTGGGCTGTTAATATTCCAGAACTAAGGACCTTATTTTGTTACCAGTTTTCATCTCAAGTTTGTTTCTAAATAATCATTATGGTGCATGATTCTTTTCATAGTTTATTTCCAAAAATAGGAGGGAAAAGACGAGAGGGAGGGGAATGGATGGAGAGAGGGGAGGGGAGAGAGAGAGAAGCAGCCTACCGTTTGATTTTGGGTGCTGTTTTTGTTGTTGACTGAGTAGGACCTGGCCTGAAATCTCCTCTGGCACATGCTATTTCTGAGCCATAATTATGCTCTTTAACCCACTCCTTTATGTCTGGGTCCTTAATATCCAAGCTCCTATATAATTATCAAGTTCAGTGTTTGGGAATGAGACAAATATTTTTTGTGTGACTTTAGCCTATACATTAGAAGGCAATGGCAACCCACTCTAGTACTCTTGCCTGGAAAATCCCATGGACAGAGGAGCCTGGAAGGGTGCAGTCCATGGGGTCGCTAAGAGTCAGACACAACTGAGTGACTTCACTTTCACTTTTCACTTTCATGCATTGGTGAAGGAAATGGCAACCCACTCCAGTATTCTTGCCTGGAGAATCCCAGGGACGGGGGAGCCTGGTGGGCTGCCGTCTATGGGATCGCACAGAGCCAGACATGACTGAAGCGACTTAGCAGCAGCAGCAGCAGCAGCAGCAGCCTATACATTATTGCAGTACCGTGCAGTGCCATGTTATTACAAGATAGTTCCTAAACTCCGAGCCGAACAATTAATTCTCTCAACTTGAAAAGACACAGCAAAGAGATCCTCCCAATCTTTGGCCCATGGTGCCAAAACTCAGATGGACACTGACTTGATCTAGTTGAGGGCCTTAAGGTTCCTGGGGGAGAATTTGAACTGGCCGTAGTCTGTTGGTCCTGAGTCATCGGGGGACTTGGGAGCCCTTCCCTCTCCATGCAGCTGTACTCTGTAGCTGTGGCAGGGACATTCGTTGCAGTTGTGAAGGACATGCATTCTCAAGTATTTGACGGGGCCAGGTTTGCTCACTGTCTCTCCAAGTTTGCTGCACTAGTTTGCTAGACTATCGAGAGATTGGTTAAGAGTGATTGGAATTTTAGAGGATCAGGCTGAACAGAGGGGAGCTGTGGCCAACCGGCAGGGCTCTGTTAGCTCCTGGACTGTTTTTTGACGTTCTCCCAAATAAGAAGCCAGCAGGAGTCTAAGTTCTCCAAGGTCAGTCTCAGGAATTTCTTCTCCTGTACTAAAATTATTTCAGTGCCATTCCCGCTTAATCTGAGAAGCAACCTATATATCAGCATTTGTGTGTGTATATGTAGCACAGAAAGCTTTCTTATTCTTTTATCTATTATTTCCTGTCATTTATTAAACATTCAAATAATAATAGAAAGAAATAAATGAGGATCCAAGCATCCTGAAATCCAGGCATCTAGCAGTGTTTTGTGCTCGTCTTTTTGGACTTTTCTCACATGTGCATGTATGTATGTGTATATCCATATACATGCACACATATATGAACATGTTTTAGCACCTGCTTCACCATCCATTCAAATATATGTTGTGATACTCTTTCCTTCTGATGAATATAAACTTACATGACTCTTCAATTGCTATTAAGTATTCTATTATATGCATAATGAATATTCAGTAATTTGTTTTTAAAAAACCTGATACACGGGTATTTTGTTACCTCTCATTAATTGCTCCTGTGATCAACATCCCAGTGAATATCCTTTTATTCTTTTCATTCCTGTATTTCTGTCCAACTTTCTTTTCAAAAGACTTTTGGACCGCAGGGTATACATATTTTGAATTTTAATACATAATGCCAAGTTGCCCTCAGGAAAGTTTATACCAGCGTACAACCCTGCCAACCCTGCCAGTAGTGTATGAAAGTACCTAAAGAATATGGAAATTAACTTTCCCTTTTCTTAAGCTTTTCTAAATTTTACCCGCCTCTGGAATATTACCACTAAACGCTGAAAAGAAAAATGTGTTTATGAACTACTGTAAGTTTGACATTGATCCACACCCAGATTCCAGAACAAATTATGCAATCAGTAGTTTATGAAACTTGGAATAAAGTCCACAATCTCTAATTTTTATTTATTCACTAAGATTAGGTATTGCTATACTTACATTATTTTTTTGGAAAGTTAGTATAAAGGCAGGACTTCAGCTGATCATTTAACACAACAAATTCATATATGCATTGTGTGTATTTTATTTACATGCATGTGTACGTATGTATGTGTATGTATATATGTGTGTGTGTGTGTGTGTGTGTGTGTGTGTGTATATATAGGCTTCTGAAGTGGCTCAGTGGTAAAAAATCTGCCTGCCAGTGCAGGAGACACAGGAGCCATAGGTTCAATCCCTGGGTTGGGAAAATCTAAAGGAAGAAATGGCACCCTATTTCAATATTCTTGCCTGGAAAATCCTATGGACAGAGGAGTCTGGCGGGTTATAGTCCATGGGGTCGCAGAGTCAACCACATGATTGAGCAACTGAGTGCACACGCACATACACACAAGGACACATGTGATGCTTTGGATTCAGACTCTGTTCAGGGCATTATTCTCTTAGAGGAGCTTTGGGTGTGTGTGAGTGTGTGTGCGCTCAGTCACTCAGTTGTTTCTGACTCTTTGCAACCCCATAGACCATAGTCTGCCAGACTCCTCTATCCTTGGAATTTTCCAGGCAAAATGACTAGACATGGTTAGCCATTTCCTCCTCCAGCGGATCTTCCCAGCTCACGGATGGAACCCACGTCTCTTGCTTCTCCTGCATTGGCAGGGCAGATTATTATACCACTGTGCCACTTCGGAAGCCCTCAATGAAAAGATGCTCAGCCTCAAATTATAATTAGGGAAATATGAAGGAGATAACAGTTTTGCACGTGTTAGATTTTTGAAGATTAAAGAGTTTGATGAGATTTTGTGTTGGCACAATATAGGCAAAGAGGGACAGACTGGAAGTTGACCAAAATTTTTGAAGGGAAATTTGGTAATATCTTTCAGAGTTTACAATGTGTATACTTTATTCTAGGGATCTCTACTGAATCTCTCTTCTTTGTACATTATAAAAACATCTATTACATGTTTCAGCATCCATCCTTGTTCAGAATAAGCACGTGAGGACAGGCAAAGGTGTTCCTTTGGAAAAATATTATTTGAAGCGTTGTTGGAATAATGAAAAGCCAGAAATGACCCAAATGTTAATCACTCATTCAACAAATATTTGCTGATGCTCACTATGTGCCCAGCAATGCTTTAGGTGCTTGGGATAAATCATTGAACAAGATAAACAGAGATCTCTGCCCTCTGTTTTAGCACGTCAATAGAGGACTAGTAAAGAGAAGTACATGCATAGAATGGAATATGTAACCATTAAAAATGAGGCATTTCTACATGATCTTGACATGAAAAGATGGCCAAGACATTTGGGCATTTTATTTTTAAAGGGAGTGTACGTGTTTCTTTTCTTACATTATGCATTAAAGTTTTCTTGAAAGACTGGCAAAAATCCTTAATAGTAGGGGTAGATATTAGGATAGGGGAAGGGAGAATTTTTAAAATAAACTCTTCTACACTATTTAATTTTTCATATCTAGATGTTTGATTCCTATAATAGAAAACTTATAGATGTTATAAAAAAGAAGAAATTAGAAAGCTAAATTAGTGGTTCTGCTAGAAAGTAGTTCTACTCTCAAAGAAGATGTAAAATTCCTTAACCTATCTGTAGGCACTGAGACGAAAATGATTAGGTGTTTGATGCTGTTCAGACTGCAAGAATGGAAATTAATACCATAGTACTTTGGAATGCAAAACGAAAGACACAAGATGGGCCTGTGGTATTACTGGTCATGGACATGGTGGACTTGTCTACACATGCAAATCAAATGGGAAGGCAGCCAGGGGCAGGGGAGGGCCTCGGCCCAGCAGTCAAGAATTCTGGGGCTTTCTCTGGGTTTGTGATTGACTAATGTTCAACCTCCTGGAGCCTCATTCTCCCCTTGTGTAAAACAGTGAACTTGGAGTCACTGATTTAAGGTATGGCCTAGCACTAACATTACATGAATCAGGATTATTCTGGCAAGTGCTCATTCGTTGGAAAGAGATTCAAGATAGCTGCTGGAATCACCACTTTCCGGTTACTCACATCCACTCAGTGCTTTGAAGAAACATTAATTATGTAATTTAATATCTGTTTAGATTCAAGCTGAAATGCTTTTGAATATTTTGTACTTAGGCTATTTCAACTCCAGGGTCATAGAAGATCAGGTTTTTTGAAGTCTACCTTAAACAGATGACTAAGAGAAATTGATTTTCAAAATATGTTCTTCAGATGAATTTAATTTGATATTATAGAGAAAACAAACAAACACAACAAAAAACAACATAAGTCAACACCCTGGGCATTTCCAGATTAAACTGGAGTGTAATTTCATCCTTTCTTTAGCTCCCCAAACCCCAAAGTTGCATTTTGCCTCTTCTTTGGGGGTAAAGTTTCACAAAAGAGGTGGTGGTTGTAGTTGAGTTTTCATTCTTGTATGCTGGGGGAATATCAGCCTGGAGCAGAGTGTGAGGGGACCTGCCATGCCTGTTATTCGTGTGTCTCTGGGAGGCTCCATGGAGACCTTGTATCCAGAGAGGAAGATGCAACTCAGATTCTCCTTCCCTGTGGACCTAAATTGGTCCTAGTTAGGGTCAGTTCAGAGTACCCCCTATAAAGCTAGTAAGCATCCTGAAATCCAAACACAAGGGAGACAGCACAGCAAGCAACGCAAATGAGAAGATAAACGCCAGAGGGAATGTTTCATAGATTTGGTATTTGGGACACTCCACTGCCATTTCTCCCTTCCCATTTGTTTTTCAGCTGATTGAAAAACTACTAATGAGCGTGTTTACATTTTCTCCAGTTGTCTTACCCAAGTGTGAGACCAGCTGGGGAGAGGGGTTTGTTCTCTGTCCAAAGCCCTAGCTGTCTCTCCCTCCGTCTTCTTCTCACTCTCCGGCTGCCAGACCCCCTCCTCCCTGCCAAACCTCTCCTCGCCTGCTCACCACCCCTCTCCCTAGGGTTCTCTCTGTGTTCAGCACCGGCCAGCAGCCCCACCACATGTTTTGCATTGCTCACACCCTCCCTTCTCTCCCTGCTTTGTTGTCATTTGTTTTGTTTTGAAAGGGGTGAGGTGCAGAGGAGGTCTTGGGTTTGTGCCCTTCCACTCAGCCTCAGCACTGGGATTCGGCCCAGATTGCATTTGCCCCCATTTCTGCACTGAGCTCAAAAGACCCTGTAGGAGAATGTCTTTCTGTCCTCTCACAGTTCTTCTGGATGCATTTTCTCTCTCTGGTCTGCTCCAAATTTCTAGTCTCTGACCTCTAAAACCCAACTCGTTCTCAGTTGCTTTGCTCTTTCCTTCTGATGAGGGTGTCTCAAGCTTCTCTCATTTTGAAAACCACCTTCATAAGGTTTTCCATGTTCTCTGACATAATTTCTGTCAATTCCCTTTTGGATGAGATTCTTACCATGCATGTGTGCTCAGTTGCTTCAGTTGTGTCCGACTCTGCATGACTCTAAGGACTGTAGCCCACCAGGCTCCTCTGTTCATGGGATTCTCCAGGCAAGAATACTGGAGTGGGTTGCCGTGCCCTCCTTCAGGGGATCTTCCCGACCCAGGGATCAAACCTGCATCTATTATATCTCCTGCATTGGCAGGCAGGTTCTTTATCACTGCTGCTGCTGCTGCTAAGTCGCTTCAGTCGTGTCCAACTCTGTGCGACCCCAGAGACGGCAGTCCACCAGGCTCCCCCGTCCCTGGATTCTCCTGGTAAGAATACTGGAGTGGGTTGCCATTTCCTTCTCCAATGTGAAAAGTGAAAGTGAAAGTGAAGTCGCTCAGTCGTGTCCGACTCCTAGCGACCCCATGGACTGCAGCCCACCAGGCTCCTCCGTCCATGGGATTTGCCAGGCTTTATCACTAGCACCACCTAATTTATTCAAACACATTTTATAGCAAACCAATAACTATGAAAAGGGCTTCCCTGGTAGCTCAATGACAATGAATCCGCCTGCAATGCCAGAGTGAAAGTGAAAGTGAAAATCATGTAGTGGTGTCAGACTCTTTGTGACCCCATGGACTATACAGTTCATGGAATTCTCCAGGCCAGAATACTGGAGTGGATAGCCTATCCCTTCTCCAGGGGATCTTCCGAACCCAGGGGTCAAACCCAGGTCTCCCAACATTGCAGACAGATAACCAGCTGGGCCACAAGGGAAGCCCAAGTATACTGGAGTGTATAGCCTATCCCTTCTCCAGGGGATCTTCCCAATCCAGGAATTGAACCAGGGTCTCCTGCATTGCAGGCAGATTTTTTACCAACTGACCTATCAGGGAAAACCTTGTTTAATTCCTGAGTCAGGAAGATACCCTGGAGGGATAGGCCACCCACTTCAGTATTCTTGGACTTCCCTAGTGGCTCAGTCGGTAAAGAATCCACCTGCAATGTGGGAGACCTGGGTTCAATCCCTGGGTTGGGAAGATCCCCTGGAGGAAGGCATGGCAACCTGTTCCAGTATTCTTGCCTGGAGAATCCCCATGGACACAGGAGCCTGGAGGGCTGTGGTCCATGGGGTCACAAAGAGTTGGACACGACAGAGTGACTACGCATATATAAGTGTGAAAAACCCCTCATACTCCCTGTGGTTCATCTTGCATATCTCCAGGTATGTGGGCATGTCTCCTCTTGGCCCTTCGTGTGTAAGGCTCTCTGTCCTCTCCTGAGGTGCTGCTGGGTTACTCAACCTTCACATTTTTCTCAGCATAGTCATTGAACTGTCAGTTTCCAATCTATTGACTAGTTCTGTTTGGCCATACCACAAGTTAGTTTCCACAGTTCTTTAGTTAAGGAGATGATTCTACCCAGGCCAGTGATAATGAATCTTTATTGGATGTATGAATTGAATGAAGACCTTGACCTCCCTTGTCAGCACAGTTTTAGAGTCTGAGTTCTAATGCCTATAAACAGCCTTCTCGTTTTCTTTTTTCCTCTTTTCTTTTTTTTTTTTCTTCCTTCTTTCCTCCCTCTCACCCTTCCTTGCTTTTTTCCCAGCCTCTCTTCTTTTCTTTTTAGTTAAAAAATTGGAATTTGATTTTCAAGCTCACTTTCTAAAGAAATTCTAATAGGCCATACACAGAATATGTCCTTAGTTAGTAGAAGTCTGGGTTTTTTTTTTTCTCCCAGAGACCCTCTATTGACTCTCTGAGTTGAAACAGTTTAGACTCCACATAAAATATGCATTGTTTACCCAGGCTCTTCATGCTCTGCATACTGTTACAGTCCTTGAAGAGCTTGTCAGTGACAAGTAAGATAAATGAGTGAAGAGGACTTTACAAGTGTTTAAAAGCTAAGTATAGCATGTGCTGTCCACTACTTAATTAAACAGACCTGAGCTTAACTAAGTAACTTTGTGGTAGAAACTTCTAGGGCCTTCCCCTTTTCCCAGACCCCTGCCATTTCGAGCAGTGCTCAGAATGTTAGAAATTTCTTGGTTGTCTTCAGTTGCTGACATGTTAGCCTAGGTTTGAAACCATCCTGTTGGTTAAAGCATTAAAAATTAGTACAGCTTATGGATGATGACTTTTGAATTTGTATTAGGACTTGATCAGCAACATGGGGCTTGATCAAGATTTTTATAATGTGTCTGAGTTTCATCCTTTTCACAGAGAGCTTTAAAATAAAAAGTGAGCTCTTTGTCTCATCAGCTCTAACTGGGGTCACTGTCCAGAGAGTCAAGAGCCCATTTCCAGCTTAGTCTTACTTTTTGGACTTCCCTGGTGGCTCAGACCGTAAAGCGTCGGGATCAGTCTCTATGAGTCTGAGCAGGATGGTAGAGTGGGTACTTAGGAAGCTGTGGAATCATATTCCCAAATCTTTCAGTTGTACGATCTTGGGTAAGTTTCTTTATCTTTCTCATAAACACTACCACTGCCATTGCGTATTTTACTTTTACTTTCCCTCTTTTGGAGAAGGAAATGGCAATCCACTCTGGCACTCTTGCCTGGAAAATCCCATGGATGGAGAAGCCTGATAGACTACAGTCCATGGGGTCGCAGAGAGTCAGACAAGACTGAGCGACTTCACTTACACGTTCCCTCTTTACCCATACATTCCAAAGGCATGTTTCTCAAACTTATCCCACAATCTCAACTCACAATATTGTTGCAAAGAAGGCAAACAGGGCTATCATACTGAAAAGCCTCAGTTTCTTTATCTGGAAAGTGGGGATAATCACAGCCTCTATCAGGGATGATAGTGAGGATTCCCTCTTGGTTTTTAGGGGCTTCATCCCCTGTGCTTGCCACCATTAAAGATTTTGAATATGCCTTTCTCCACCCCCAGCCTACATCAGAGCTTTGCTGTGACTGATGAGAAGAGATGATAACAGCAAAGTGCTGTGGTTGGCACACAGCAAGAGCTAGGAAAGCCTGTTATTATTCTTGGTATTCACAGGAGGCTCTGTCTCACAGTGCCAGTCTTCTTTCTGCTACTATTAAGGATCTTTATATTGTTAGCGAAGTACATAGAGCTCTTTCTTTGGCCCCGTGGTCTGCACTGGCTGGTAGCAGAACAGAGGTGATGATGGTCTCAGCTGTACTATCTGTCCAGAACCCTTTGGGGAATTCCTCAGGTTCCTAAAGTGACAGCAGGACACAGTTGATTAGAATAATCTTCCTCCCTTGCTTTTAGAAGAAAAAAGGAAAAGAAAAACTACCCAAAAAAAGTACAGCAAGAAATATGAACAGTAGACTCGCATCTGTTCATGTGGAGTTTCATTCATGCGAAAGGCATTCTTTCCTGTCTTGCCTCCACTAAGGGACTAAAACGCTGGTTATTTATCAGTCACCTCACTCGCTCATAGACTGGGGTTTTTTTCCAAAGGGCATGAACTTTTGTCTGCCCTGTTCCCTGGCCATACCTACACGGGTGACCAGGGGAAGACCTCAGGCAAGGAGAAGTGCAGGGGCTTGAGGCGGGATGACAGCAGCACGTCCAGGACTGACCATCCAGTCTGCGAGTGATCTCCGGGGCGGGACGAGAGGATAGGGGAGGGGCACCCACTTCCCTATAACAATTACAAATGAAGTAAAATAAGGGCACTCAATGACTAGGTACAAAAATAGCAGCCAAACTGTCCGTGGTGACTACTAATTTTCTGTCTATAAATAAGAGCTGAGGGAAGCAGCTTCAGCAAGGCTGGGAGGAAGAGTCTCATCAGTGTCCTGTTTGGCTACAGATGGATGGCAGGACTGATGAGCTAAACAAGCAGGAGGAGATCAGACCAGTTTTCAAGGCAGGACTGATGCTGCAGCAGTAGTTTGTGTAGGTATTTATAAATACATGGATGTCCAGACCCTGGCCCAGTTTCCCAAAGATGGCATGATTTGATGTGTGTGAGCATATGGCTATGGCTCTTCTAAAATTCCTTCCAAAACCCCAAGTTGGTAAGTTCTTCTGAGAAATAAGATAGCGAATTACCAACTCAAATATTTTTCCTGCTCTCCTCACATCCAGTAAAGGAATGAAGAAAACAACACATACACAGACATCATGGTTTTTTTTTTAATTTATTTTTAGTATGTTTATTATTTAATTTGAGTTCTTTTATTTTTAAATTTTATTTTATTTTTTAACTTTACAATATTGTATTGATTTTGCCATATATCAACATGAATCCACCACAGGTATACACATGTTCCCCATCCTGAACCCTCCTCCCTCCTTTTTAATTGGTCATGTTGATGTACATACCATGTTTTGAGTTCCAGTTCCCCTCATTGGCCTGTATTTCCTCTCATGATGATTAGAGGGTGAGTTTGTCATTCTGGGTGAGAATCTCCCCAGTTCACTCTTCCTTATAGCTGTGTCCACACCAACTCTCACATCTTAGCTCAGAGGTCATCTGACCTATGCAGCCTTATCTGATATCCAGCCCTTAGCTAAAATGGATTTTTCCTGCCTCCAGACACTCAAGTAAACCAAGCCTTTCTCCTTGTTTTTCTTCTTATACTGTGTTACAGTCCATCCTGTAATTCCCCATATATTTATTTTTGCTTTGTTGCATGCATCTGGCCTGGGACCTTTCCATTCATAAACAACTATAGGACTCGAGTCAGAAACCTGGGTTTAAGTCCTGTTTCTGTACGCACTAGCTAAGCAATCATGGGCTTGGTTTCCTCGTCTGTAAAAGACGGCTCATAAGAATAGCTATCTCAGAGGATTCAATGAATGTGTTCTACTCAGACACTTAGCCTGACATGTAATTGTTCCAGTCTTGTGGTTGCAGGAGTTTGATGAGTGTTGAATGAATTTCTGTGCAGCTTCCACCATAGAAGGCATTCCATCAGTGATTCTCACTTACTCCCATAAGGTTCCCTGATGCTGAATACTCCCCTAATAGCTTCTTCATCCCCCTGCTTCATTCTGTCCTGCAAGAGTAACCCAAGCATTGGAACTCACACCCCGCTCACTTATGATTCACTGCTGTGTGGGCCTGTGGGTGTTCTGGAAATCCCTTCCCTTCTCACTGCTCAGTTGTTGCTCAGTTAAAGTTTCTTCATCTTTAACTCAGAGACAGGAACTATTGACCTTGCTCTGATTTCACAGAAAGAAGGCTGATAGAAGAGTTCTGGACTATTTCGAATTTCCCTGGCAGGAAAGAGGCAGAAAAGAAAACCTGAGAGGAGAAAGTGTAATTGCTAGTATGGTATTATCTTCATATCCCATAGCAACAAATTTGTTATATATTTTTTTCTTATTTAAACCATATTCATGAAGGTTTTATTGTTAAGTTGATCCAGATGACTGATCAAAGCATAGTTTGTTATTGCCACCTTGCTAAAATATTTTTAAAGGCAGTTTTAATATTATACTTTTATAGCTACATATTGCTATTAAGCTATTGAGTCTATTACTAGTCAATCAAGGATTTTCATTTTGTTTCAAGAGCTCCTTGGATAAACTCTTCAGAAATGTCAAGAGCAGTGGAGTCTATGGCACCTTTTCACAGATGGTGTTCATCAAGGATTTTAGTTAATAGATACAGTTTCAGTTTTCCATGGTTGACTTTTGGTGCTAATGAAAGTATTCTAAAGATGCCTGCTCTTCCAAAGGCTAGAATATAGTAAGGAAATGAACCTCATGACACCCCCACTCTCTTTATTCTTAATGATGTAACTACCCAAAGACATGAAGTATTTCAGTAGGTCCGTTTTATTCAAGAACAGAATATTTCTCAAACAAGAACAACTTGACTTCTGTAACAGTTCCAGAACTGTACATTTATCCTGCTCTCTCATGTCCAAGAACAACAACAACCAAAAACAAAGGCATGATGGGGAAAGTTAAACCATCACATGAGAGTTACATACTCAACTGATTCATCATAGATGCTAATTCTGTATTTTTTCTTTTTATCTTTTCCAAATAGCCAGTATCCTTTCCATTCATTCCTTCATACACTTACACATTTATTCAACATACATTTACTTTTTATATATCAGACTGTGCTAGGTGGTGAATCCAAGGGTAATTCGCACCTAGCACTTTCCCTGAAGAGAATTTCAACCTAGTGGCGGAGAAAGCCAAGAAAGAATGCAGTTATTTACCATTCATAGAGATAAGTGCTGTGATGGAAGTAGTAGAATTCTGGGGAAGGCAGTAATCCCTTCCAAGGTGGACTTAAGGAAGGTGGTTCTGGAGGTGATAATGTCGAAGCTAAGACTAGAACTAATGGTTATAACCAAGGTAGAAGAAGAGGAGCATGTCATAAAAGGCATGACAGGAGCAGAGGATAGCATGTCCCTGGGCAGGGGAGGGGAAGGTGGGATGCTGGGAGGCGAACAGCAGTTACCTAACAAGAGCTTCCTAAGCTCTGCAGGAGATGGGGCTCTTTCCTGGGGACAGTGTGGAGTCTCTGGGAAGCTGAAGCCAGGTAGTAAGAGGTCTGATGTCACTCTGACTACAGATCGTGTTCGACTGGAGGCAAGAGTGCAGCAGGAAAGCTGTTAGGAACCTATTGCCCCAGAGAAATAAGGTGGCGTCTGGAAGAAAGAGGAAGTAGAAAATGAAATCTGATTAGATTTGTCTCAGCAGTCATGACATAATATAATAAAACAAATATAACACAGCCAAAGGTGAATGTGTCAGGTCAGCAGTTTGGTAAACTCTGAAAAGGAAATAAAAACGGGCTTTCATGAATTACTAAATGAGGCCATTAGTTCCCAAGAGCAGTGCTATGGAAAGCTATCTCGCTCCAACTCTGTATTAACTTTCCTGGAATTTCACTTTTGATTGTCCAGAAGATGTGCTGTTTAAGGCTTTGTGGTGGGCACCTTGTATATCTGATGGCTACAGGGATATGAACCATTACACATGGAATCACCTGATGAACATGTTTGAAATTATTTGAGCAAGTGTAATCCTTGTTCCAATCCTTAAAATTTTTCTGCAATTTTTCTTCCATCCCCCTTTAGGGAGTGTTTATTCATAGCTTCCTATCCTTATAGACCATTCTTGGCATGTTAGGAAACCAATATAATTGGGTGGAGATAAGGATAGGTAGTGTGGATTGAAAAAACATTAAGAGTTCCATTTCCAATTTGATAATTAAGTGAGCAGGATCAGTCAAACGTTTTTATGGAAGGGAAAACTAGAAACCAGCCTGTAAGCAATCGGTCACAGTTTAGGGGATATGCTACAAGCTAGATAAATAAAAATGGTCTAAAGTATCAGGCTAAACTCTCATTTTTCATCTCCATTTCACACTCTTCTCTTCCAGCCCAGACTAATCAAAAGAAGCCTCTTCCGCTCACAATTGCTGTGTGTACATTTCCCCCAGATCTGCTATTCACATGAACAACGTGGTTTATTTATATTTCAGCACCAAATTGGAAAGATGACATCATTCATTTACAGTCTTTATCCCATGACATGCCTATTCTCCAACACCTCATTTCAGCAGACACATTTAGGACCGCATATAGCATCTTGTTTAGCTTGTACATTCTTTTATGGGATACAGTTCAAAGGTAGGGAGCTTTAAGCTTGTCACTGGTAAGAAAATAATCTCATAAAATCACAGGAGCTTCCCCAAAGGATAAGGACATTATGATGTTTACAATAGCAGGGTTATTATTTGTTCATTTAGGCTTCATCACTCATTCTTGGGTGAGTCCCTTTCTTCTTGACCATAGCAGATCTTATAACTCCCTTCAGACTTTCGGAATTCTTTTAGAAGAAACAATTCCAGATTTATTAGATCGTGAGTTCAAAACTGCAGGCTCCTGACGATACTGGAATTTTAGGTGTGAACACGACATTTCACAATCTCATGCACGAGTACAGGCCGGTAGGGGAGTCTCAGCATTTGGTTGGCAACAGCTCCACTGGCTGCTCTTTCTCACAACATATAACGTGTCCGTTGGGTCTTCTGACACTTTAAGTGGACACATGAAGGCTGGAAATGCTATCAGCTGCCAGAGGTTGCCTGGGAGTTTTTTTTTTTTTTTTTTTAGGTGGCTCTTTCCCTCTATTTTTATTGTCTTTATCCATATACTTGCATTTTTTTTTTAAATGTCTACTCTGGGGCCTTTCAAATATTGTACACATTTAAAACACTGGAGTGAGTAAATCATGAGACATCCTCTGTCCTACAGAACTGGAATGTGAAGTCAGTTTCCAAAACTTAACAGAACCAAAGCATTTGTGAGAAAGCTATTTCTACCTGTTCAGCTGTTTGCCTTTTTTTGCTAGCAACATGGCAAAGAGAAAGGCCTCAAGATTGAGAATTGGAAGGTCCAGATTATCTCCATGTTCTATGTCAAGAAAGAAAATCTATGCCTTGATTTTCCAGCTATAAATGAGGATAGTAATAATTCCCCCAGGAAAGTTTTGAGGATAAATTAGGTCATACATGAAGAACACTACAAGAATAGACTGCTAGGTCCAGAATTGTTATCCGAGTATTGTTTCTGTTACATACTAAAATTCCAACTGTCTGAATGCCCTGCCAAACTCTGACTTTCAGCTCTCTTAAAGTGTTGATGGCTCATTGTCATGAGCCACCAGTGGGGTTGTTATGGCAACTCACGAGATGTCCTCAATTCTTAATGACCTTCCCTGGCTGAAGACAATTGGGTTGCTCACCTCCAGAATGACAGTGGCCCTCAAAATTATGGCCTCTTCTTTCTTTGAGTCACTTGTTACAGCAACATGTATAATGTTATCTGTATCTACTTGGCCCTGTGTTAGACGCTGGAGAGAGACTGATGAAAGAAGCAGCCTCAAGTTTACTGACAAATGGACGGACGAATCCGTGGTCAGAGAGGTGTGGTAAGCAGGAGGTACATGTCACCTGGTCTCAAGGGCGGGGTCAGGAAAAGGCTGTGCATTAGCCTGACACAGAAACTAGAGGCAGGGAAAGGTGGCTGGGGCAGCTGTCACAAACAGAGGAAACAACATGTATTAAGAAGGAGAAGTGTCTTCCAGTAAACAATGACAATAGTAATAGTAGCATGACTTTTATTTCAAGCCCATTATGTACCAGATTCTGGACTGACTTGAAATTCATTCTCTTCACAATACTTTGTCCTCACAACAACCCCAGGGAAGGGGTTCTACTACTCCCATTTGAAAGTTGAGGAAATTGGGGCATAGAAATAGTTAATTCTCAAAAGCCCATGTACCCATTGAAGAGGTGGTTGAACCCAGATGGCCTTATCTCCAAGCCCACACTTGGAGTCTCTGCATTTCCCAGCTTTCTGAGCTGGATATTTTTATCTGCCTTTCTAAGTGGACTTCAGGCAGTTTTGTGGATTCTGTGACCTTTGTTAGCTCAATTGATCATTGGTCTCTTTCTTGCCTTGCATAATAAAACCATATAGTTCTGTAGCCCTTGGAGTTTAACTCTGACACTTAGTTGCCTCGTGTGACAAACATAGCAAGGAGTAAAATTAGAGTGGTTAACTCTTCTCCATCAGCTTTGCTTTCTTTGCCTTAATTTCCCTAAAGAACGACATTAGTTAAAATGTCCATAGAGAGCCATTGCCCTAGAAGTCATCCTAGCAACAAACCAGCCCCATCAATATTTTTGCGGTTGGCAGCCTTTTGGTGGGCTTCTCTGCCTTGTCTTGCAGGACGACTGTTGTCTGTAGCTCTCTGTCTCCTTCCAGGTCTTTCCCATCTTTTCATTCAGGGCTTCGTTCTCTTGCTTGCTCTAGAGCGTAAGACGTGATGGTTGGCGGTATGTTATTGCAAGCTTACTATGGATCTGTGTGATCGCTTGATAACACAAAGCACTTTAGCATGTGTCCATTTATTGGCTTTTAAATCACGTGGGGGAAGTACACTTATGTCTGTGAATGTCTGTCCTACAACACAGCGGATTCAGTGATGTGACAGAACCTCTGTCACCAAAGCTAATGGAATGGTGCTTTCTTTATTAAGTTTCCATTGAACTAAAAGTGAAAATCTCTGTTCCTAAAAAAAGAATAATGGGAGCCCTACAGGTGTTGTAATTATGCCCTGACCCCTCTTTTGCTGGTCTTCCAGCTCCTGATGGAATCTTCCCTGGTTTGTGTTCTGTGCAGACCCAAAACAGGATGAAGCTGATGGCAGACAACTATGATGAGGACCACCACCACTACCATCACCACCACCACCACCACCACCACCGGTCTCCTGGGAGGTCGCAGCATTCCAACCACAGGCCCTCTCCTGACCAGGTCAGTTTCATTGCTGCTTACCTCTAAGACCCCTTTTACCCTTTGGATATTTTAAGATAAAATAAATAATCCTCAAGAAATAATAAACAGCATAAAGTGATATGTTCTTTGAACTGAAACTAATAGCTTTGGTATTTATTTCCATCACTCAGGGAATCTAAATGTTTTCCTTTCTCCTTCCTCTTTAAGGTTTTGTCTGTTCTTGTTTATATTATGCATTTTCTTTCCTCCTCTCCTTTCTTTTTCATAGATATGTAGTCTATTGCTGGCACAGTATCTAATGGTGGGTTACTTTAGAATGTTGTTTTCAGAGTTCTAAGAGAAAGCACTTTGTTTCCATGAGCTTGCCAATCAGAGAAGCCGTGAGTTTGCTGAGCACTGTCCTAGAAAATCCCTTAGTGATGCAAATTAAAAGTGGGGTAAAACTACATGAAAAGAGATCAGTTTTGCTTGCATTTTAGCCAGTGAAGTCAAGGCGTCTGGTTTATTTGATTTGGACTCTGTTTTCTCGCTTACCTAAGTAAAGAAGTGAAGAGATGGCTTGACAAAAACACAGTTCTCCTGCAGTTTTCAGTGATATTCACCTTCACCCACCAGATGCAAAAACTGTTTACATGTTTAGCATTAAAATTCTTGAAGGTAAATTTTATGGATATTATGAAATTAAATGCAAATTAGCAGGATATCATAGTCAATGTTAATAGTGTTTCCTCTTTTATCATACTGTGACCTTTTTAAAAAGTAGTGTAACTTATACAATAAATTTCAAGAGAGGTGGGGTCATAGGTAATGGAATGGAATCATCTAAATGCCTTTGTTATATATTTCTAAATAGTGAGGAACGAGATTATTTGAATTACCTGTGTGAGGAAGGGTTTCACTATTTATAAAAGGAAGGGGTACTTGCTGAACTCCTAAAATTTTTTCAGATAACTCTGTTTCCTTTTTACCTCATGTTGTTAGCATCCCATAGGAGAAGTTAAGATTCCAAGTCTCCAAGAATTTTACTGGCAAGTGGTACAATTCCAGAGGGCGCTATTTATATAGTTCACAACATAAGACATACCCCGTGGAGCTGTGCAGTAAGGTAGCTCCAATCAGAGCGATCTTCACCCTCAGCTTGGCCCTGTCATTGTCCTGGGAAACATTTGCCCTCAGAGACCTCAACCCTGGAAAGGATGTTCACACAGGACATCTTAGTTTCTGAAGCTAAGTATAGAAAGGCACCGGTTTATGTCATTAACTCTCAAAAAGGGTTCTCAGTTTGGAAATCAGCAAAGTGGAAAGTGAGATTGATTTTATGTCATTCTCCTGAATGTCTGGTTTTGGTTTAATTTGGTTTTATTTAGTCAGTTATCATCCCTCACAACCATCACCACTTTCCCACATTCACCTACCCCAGTGTACCTGGCATCCTGCTAATTCATTCTCATTCTTCATCCCTGCTCTTTGCTCCTTGACCTTCTGCCTTGGGAAATGAGTGTAAGATTTTATTGGTACTAGAGACCACCCTGGACTTTCCCCCAGAGAAACAGGAACAGAGAACACTATAGCGATAGAAAAAAGGATTTGGACCCAAACTGGGGGAGTGGGTCACACAAGCACCTGCTGAGATAACAGTCTTGTTACATCACTGAGACACATATGCTAATGTGTCATGCTAGAAATACAGCATCGGTTCAAATTTATCTGCCTTGTGATGCTATATTTTTATTTTTTATAAAAGATAGCCTCCAGATACTTTTCTAGAGGTCTTTAATCATTAAACTAGAGTACTTGCCTGTTTGGTTGACTTCTGTTGGTTGACAGACACTAGCAGTTGTTATAAGACAGAGATCATTGCTCAGGTGTGGTGCCCTCCACAGAAGAGTTAGCATTCCTTGAGAAATGTCTGGCTAACATACGTGGTCAGGACCTCTTGTACGTTGCCAATTATTAGGAAGGTGGTGATGACCTTCCACTTTCACATTCTCCATCTCAGTAAGTACTGTAAGCAACCCATTAACATAAAGGCAGAGAGTGTCACCCTCTTCCTCAGAGGAAAAATCCACTGAGAGGAGGAGGCCCTCAATAGCTGGGAGTCCTTTGCTCATTCAACTGAGGCTTGGAGCACCTATCCCATGATGGCCACTTTACTGGGCCTGGGTAAGGGAATAATGGATAATAGCCTTATATTCAAGGAGTTTACGTCTGGTTTCGATTAAAAATCTGATGTCTCATTCATTTCTGTTCAGGATAATGTCAGAACAAGACAGATAACAGGTAGTTTTAACTTAATTAGGGGGCCCGTGACTTAGGAACTACAGTGGGGTTCACTGTGAAAGTGAAATATCATTCATCAGAAGGATAGCTTTTGTGACTTTAAATTGGAGTCAGCAAGGCTGTAATACTCCCTTGGTGTATTTTTTCAGTCAGAGGAGGAGACTCAAGTTGGGAGCCCTCGTAGGAGGAGGTTGACTCCAGAGATGGAGCTGGCAAGACCTCCCTGGGCTGGTTAACCTTTCTGACCAGGTATTCCTGCTCTTGGACAATGATGCTTCCCCCTGTGTGGGATATGGAGATTCATATTCACCAACTTATATATCAATTTGTGCATCATTATAAATCTACATCCCAGTCTGTGACAGTCATTGAAAGGCTGGGAAGTCTTTCCCAGTTGATTACAAAAGCAACACATAATCGTGTAAGCATATATACTAACATGTATGGAGTGGAGCTACTTCTTAGAAGATAGTGACAGCTTTATATGAGTATGTGACAACATTAGAGGCTGAATAATGGATTGATTTGGATGAGATTTGAACTAAGCGTTCATGATATGCCCCTATTAAATGAACCCGACTTAAAGGGGAAAATTCTCTTTGAGGGATTCCTGATTCCCTTCCCATGAATGTTTTAGCCCTAACTTTCCTGTGGCCATGAGCGTTGACCACCTATACCTTATAGAAGAGGAGCTCCAAAGTGTTGACGTTAACTTTTGAGCTAAGAGGTCAGAGCACATGAAAATGAAGAAGAAGAAAAAAAAAAAAAAATCAGCCACTTTGCTACTTTCCCAGAGAAACTAATTTTTCCTTAGGAAACTCAATTTAAGTATTGCCAGGTACTTGCAGAGTTAGATTCTTTTCCCACTTCTTCTCTGACCCTCTCTCTTTTACTATGATTTTGCTTTCTCCTTGGGAGAAACTGAATCCAAGGGTTATAAGTCTAGACTAGCCTTTCCCAAAGTAACTTTTGGAACATTAGTCCCATGAGGAAGGTTTGAAACAGAGAATTAGTGGGTAAAGAATTTGGGGAAAGTGCTGCATATTATAACATAATCTTGGAGAGTCTTGGTGCAATTAAGAGATCAAAGGATCCATAAAGTCATATAAGAAAGCAAGTTCTCCAGTTTTATTTAACCCAGAATTTCCCAGACTTACTTGATCATGGAATCTTTTTTCTTCTTCTTTTCAAGTAGCATCTGTGCTCTGAGGAATACTGTCCTCAGAGTATCATTTGTAGAAAAAGACTACCCAGCTTAAAACATGGCTGATCCAGTGCCCATTGGTGTTGTACATCAAAAGATAGACTTTTGAGGCAAATTTTCCTTATGGTTTACATAGCAGAAAATGAGAGTGTTCACCTCTTAGGATTCTTTTTTATTTCAAGACAATGGCATCTGACAATGAGTTATACCACCAAAAAATCAATTGATTGCAGTTAAGGGAACCATCATAAAAGTGAGGACCCAAGAAAGTGAGAATAATCATACATGCACATCTCTTCAGGGATTGAAAATGCATGTGATAAGGGGAAGGAAATATGGAGAATATGTAAGAGAATTCAGTGGGGTGTGTCAGTCCAACAAACTATAGACCCCCATCCAAGAAAGGAGCAGTTAATAGTTTGTGCCCTATGACCCCCGAGAATGACCATAGTCATTGAATATGTTCAAGTACAACATTCAGAGAAGTCCCAGTAATGCGTTAGGAAAACTTTCAAACCAAGAAGTGGGCACGCAAGCAGACAAGAAATATTTCCCATGATATAGGCTGCTGGTGAGCTCTGAGAAATAATTAAGACCAAAGACTTAGTTGTACCTGCTGGAGACACATTAGTGATTTTATTTTTAGTAAAGTTACCAAGACCAATTTTAGAAAAGCTAAGTGGAAACTCAACTTCTCCCACATGCCCTCTGGACCTGCCATCATCACTATCTGTTATTTTTAAGCAGCATTTTTCCTTGCCTTATCCAGGATGCCAAGATTTTTTACTCATTTTCCCAGGCATTGTGTAGCTTTTATAGTCATAGTTCATGATATAGTCCTTCCATATAGTCCTTCCAGTGCCTCCCAGGTATGGACCAACCCCATGGATAAGAAAAGCATGGCATCAGAGTGAGCACCACACTTCAGATGACTCAAAACACCAGACTCGTTCAGGTTGCCCTTGGCTTCTAGAACTCCCACTACTGTGCTTGGGTTGAATGTTGGGTCTTTAAAGACCTGGATCTTACTTCTTTTTGGTGCAAAACGTACCTCCAATTCTTAAAGCATCTGGCACTCTGATTCTAATTTGTGGGGACCTAACTGGCAAAAACCTAAACACTTTTTCCGTGTTGGAACCCCAGAATATGTGGTCACTTTCAAAGCCCAGAACTTGTCTCTCCTCTCTCTGGCTCTTTCTTTGAATATAAATGCTCACTCACTCACAGGAGTTAGAAAGGCCAAGGAATTTTGACTACCTTGAAGACTTTCAGATTCCCAATTAGAGTTTAAATTTCACATTTTGCTTATAGAAATCTTACTTGTAAAGGATGGCTACAGAGTCCAGGAGCATGGAGGCATAATACTTATTAGATTTATTATGGGAATTTTTGATTGAATTTTATGTCATATTCATACTCTCTGTTACATATTCCAAAGCATAGTTGTACCTGTCTGGCTCATAGTAGGCACTCAATAAATGTCTGTTGAATGAGTTCTTCCTATAGTACCTCTGGGAAATAAGAAGGGCAGATGGGAGTATCCCCATTACATAGATAAGGACACTGGAGCTCAGGGAGGCTGATATCTATTCAGAATCACATACCTGCAAATCAACAGGCCCCAGAGAAAGGTCTGTATCTCTGAATGCTGTACCTGGAGCAAACCTCCTTGGATGTCAGTATGGATCTATTTATGCAACCATGTGTACTAAATATGGTTTAATTACAGTATCAACTTCCTCTAAATGCAAATGTGTATTTTCAGTTTCCTGTCCAGTTGTAGTAAATTTTATCTCATTTTGGTTTAGTTTTCAAATTTGAATTAGAATTTCATCCCATCGGTTCTCTTTCCATTTGCCCCAGCTTTCATCAACATTATTCCCGTTCTTCTGTTTGTGATATTCAGTTCATTTTCCCCCATCCCCCTTGCCCTTTACTTTTCTCCATACCTGCTGTCACTGTGCCAGTGAAAATGTGGCTTCTTACAGCTCTCCCACTGCCCTCGAGGCACCAGAGTGAGGCTCTCAAGGAGTAGAGAGCCTGGCACAGAGAGGGAGAGGAATTGCTCTGGGTTATAGCGGGCCCTGGGCGGTGAATCACCAGGATCCACATTCCTTTGCTCGCTCACCCGTGAGCCTGTGTACACACAAGGCCCGGGACCAGTCAGGCTCCCAGAGCAGAGTAGAGGGTGCTTCCCTTGGCTCGAGGCTGCCATCGGACCAGCCAGGGCTCTTGGAGGGCTTTCAGATAGTGACCTCATTGTGACAGAAGCTGGGTTAGCTATTGTACATCTTCCACTTCAGGGTGTCCACTCTCCTAATCTATTCCTAGAAAATTGATTGCCCCAATCCTAAATGTTACTGACTCCACTTGGCAGTTTCCAGAACCTACCTGCAGATGTAAATAGTGGCTTTGGGCCCCTTCTCTGCTGCTCCTGTTTACTCTGTGGTCCCAGTATGTGTTGGCTCTCAGCTGAAACATGGGTTTGTACCACTGGACACATTTCAGAGGGCTGAATGTCCACTTCCATTTTCTGCTGAAAATTCCCATTGATTATGCTTGAGACACATGTTATTTTCCCATAAGCTGCCAAATACCTTGTTCACTAGAGAACCCAGACATAGACATGGCTTTCTTTTCAAATTAGTGGTCTTGGGGTCGATATACAGATTATATTTTAAGATACCACAAAATTATCCCAGTGATCCCACCCATGCCGACTGCATCTATGCTCTGCTTCAGAGAGGCTGCAGCACTCGCTACCTTGGTTTTGACATTTCTGGTCTTGAAACATGTCCTCTCTACCCTCTTCTTACAGGCAAAAGAGCTATAAGGTAGAGTTAGATCCAAAAACGAAAACAAGCTTCTTGCTCTCTCACCCTCGCACCTCTGTCCGTACTGCACACACCCAAGCTTCCAGACTGAATTAGTCTGTGTCCTGCAGAGCATTCCCATAGGAGGGGAAATTCCAGCCAGCAGGTCCTTACTGAGATGTGACTGGAGAGAGGTAATAACATTTCCAAGCCGCATGAGTTTCTTGGTCCCGGATGTGTCTTGTAACCATCCCCACCCCTGCTGCTTTTCTCCTCTTCTTCCACCTCCCCAGGGCTTTGATTTTATGTCTGGGCAACAGGGCTTTGTAGAGTCTCACTGTCCACCCAGAGAAGGAAGCAGTCACAGCAGCCCCTCCCCGGGCCCTGTTACTTCTCAGAGACCCGACTCCAGGCCTCTGGATTCCCCACTCGCCCTCTCTGTGAAATGCCGGACGGGCTTCTGTGATTGATGCCCTGCTTTCCTTGCACTTTCACCAACAGATTAGCCAAAGTGCAGCCCTTTGAATTCTAACAAACAGACGAGGGGTTTAACTTGCTCCATTGCCCCCAGAAGATGGATTCTGTGTATAGAGTTGTTATTCCTAGCTTTTGCTTAGGGAGGGAAAAAAAAAGAATTTATTTTATGTTTTGAGGTTAAATGAATGTGGGATAAATGTATACATAGTGTCCTGTGTGTATATATGTATGTATAGCTATATGTCAGACGAACTGAGGACTTTTCCACATATGGAAGAATTTCTCAAGATCATGTTTAACTAGAAATTTCTCTCCCTAACTTCCCCTGTGTGTGTGTTTGAATGTTCATTATATATACATATATGTGCATGTGTGTGTAAATACATTTTCTTGTTTCCAACATAGAAGAAAAATTAACTCCTACATATCAGAATTTGCTAAAGTATAGTTTCAGGACAACCAAAAAGAAATTTGTTCCCCATGATGGTAACCTAATAAGAAAGGTAACATGTCATAGGATTTTAATATCAGTTTCCTATCCAAGTTAGTATGTCTGAAGCTTGACTAAACAAGAGACGATAGAGGTTCTTTGCATTGCAAATCTAATTTCATGGCCCGCTTCTTGGAAGAAGGCTTTGGGTTTTGGCTTCAAGTAGGGATGAAGCCTTCAAATTCAAAACCCATGAAGAAACATCTTGTTGGGCTGATGTTTATTGAATGGGAGAAGGGTCCAAAGATTTCAACTGTTCCTACTCTTGGGCCAGTCCTCTCCACATCGGAGTCAGAGAAATCCTGGAATGCATTTTGAACTATATCTTATGATCCACTTGCCTCTTTTCTTTTTGTAAACAGTTAATTTTCACAAGTGAAAATATAATTGACCTTTACCATTGTATCAATTTTAGATATACAACATATGGTTTGGTATATGGATATATTGTGAAATGATTACCAGAATAAGTTTAGTTAACATCCTTCACCACACATTGTTACAATTTTGTTTTCTTGTGCTTACTTGCCCCTTTTCAGATACTCCTTTTATCGCAAGTGGATTGGAAGATGCTGTGTTTAAAACTCAACAGATTTTTTTTTTCAAGTAAATGAAGTAGAAAGGTAGCTAGATATAATTTTTTTAACCCCTCAAAGAATACCCCAAATCCCCAAAGCTACTAAAACACAAGCCAGAAGGAATATGTGATTTCTCACCATTGGGAAATAAAGGTGGTAGTTTATTTGTTTGTTTGCTTTTAAGAGCAGAAGCTCTGGAATGACCCTGTCATGGCTCTCTGTGAGGCCACAGGTAGGAAAGAAATGAGGACAAATGTCTGCACTGCTGTGGGAGGTATTTAACTGCTCCTTCCTCTACTAGCTGTTATGTGCTCACCCAAGCATTTCAGTCGCAGGAGAGGAAGGGGGGAGGGGTGACACAGCCTTAGGAAAGCTGGCTGTGTGGATGAGCAAGTTATTGCCAAGGCTCTTTAATCTGGGTGTGGTATTAACTCCTTACATGTAAGCACGCAAGGGCACGATTTGATAAACCCTGCCAGGTAGGGTCTTCATGTCTGGGGAAAAAGACAGAGCTGCTTAATGCATCAGGATCCTCCTCTTAGAAAAGGGTTTTTCCTTAAAGGTAATTTGAGCCTATTGAAGATTTCAGTCTTACTCTATTTTGGATAAAGTTGTTTTTCTCCCCTTTCACTGATTCCTCTTAGTTTTAAACCTTGTGTGCAGTATTAGGGTTTCATTAAGAGATTTGTTGCAGCATCTTTTGAGTCAACGGGGGTTTTTCAGACACAGTCTACTCTCCCCAGCTTGTAGATGTAACTCATCTTGGCATTGCGGAAGGGTTGATTCCTTTTCAACTTGCTGCTTTAATCCGGTCACATTTGTCTAAGAGGCAGCTCTTTAGCTCCCCCATTGAAAGGGGGTGGCCAACTTTGAAAGGTCTGGAAGCAGGGAAATCCATTTTCTCTTGCTAAACACCATTGCCTTTCTTTTTTTTCTTGAACTGATGTAATAAGGGTCATGTTGGACTTCCATGCCCCAGGCACTTGCAGCACTCAGAAGATAAGGAACCACAGAAAAGAGAATTGAAAACATTCTTTAAACGTACATGCACACACAGTGTCGAGGGGCAAGGGAATTTGGTTGCCCACTAGCCAGATTCTGCAAACTACTGTATTTGTGGAACAATAGCATTTGAAAAATTGTTTCAGCATCTGTATTTTAATGACAGGTGTAAACCATAGCTTTGAATAGCCCAGAGAGGTTAAAATAACTAAGGATGGTTTAACACACTGTCTGATCCTTTTTTACATACACCCTTTTGCCTTTGGTCTTAGCACAATATCAAATACATTGTTGTAATAGTGACAGCCTATGAAATGCCACCACCAAGGGCGGTGTGCCCAGTTATGTTTGTATACATGTTTAAGGTCTACAAGTCAGGTTAACTTACGTTCTCCAGTTTAATTCACAGAGCAGCCCTGTGAAGTATCAGGGCCTTCCGATTCTTTTTTCTTTCTGAGGCACTTGAGGACATGAAAAGTCAAGGGGCTAGGGGATTTGGTTGCCCACTAGCCAGGAAAAAGCAGAGTCAGAATCCTGCTAAAAAACACAATTTTCACTCTGTTTAACAAAGCCAAGCGTTAATGACTGATGGATGAGGGAGTGAAAATAAAGCCTGTCTCCACCCCACCCCTTTTTTATGGCTATCTGGCAATGGCTCAGCTTTTAGCAGATGTTGACTTTGGGCTCTGAAAATATATTCTTGGCCAGTGTACAACCTTCCAGCATTGTTATCTTCATCTGGGTATCTTGTATCTTTCAGCTGAGAGAGCTGGCACCATGCACTAGATTGGTTTGTCAGAATTAACTTTTGCTCGAAGGAAATAGAAAGCTAGTTTTCATGTCACCCTATAATGATAGTTGGAAAAAAATGAGAAAGTGCCTAAAGATGCTGCATTAGAAGTGAAGGAGAATGCCCCACAAGCTTCTCAAATGTTCTCCATGGCTTACCAAAGAGGATTTAGATGGCCCCCTGCCTCAGGGGTCCCAGTGTGGTAGACTTGCTGAGAACCAACCAGGCTGCACAGGCTTGCTTGCAGTCTCTGCCTCTCCCTTGAGAAACACCCCCCTGTATCTTTTAAAACATGGAGATTGCCCATCATGTTTCCCCTTAGCCAGGGCTGTTCGGCTTTCACCAAGTCAGGTTAGAAGAATAAATCACAAGTGCAGCTAGTGCCATGAGAAGGGGGACGGAACCATTCTGGGGAGAAACAAGTAAACACAATCTTGGCAGCCCCTAAGGAACTCTGAAATCCAGGCTGCCTTCTCTATTAGAGGAGTCAAATCATTCAGAAAAGCAGGGGCCAGTCCTTATAGGCTTTCTGGTTTGAAAATGCATGTTAAATTCCCACAGGTGCTGTGACAGAGTGTGAAGGGTATGGGGGTGCTTCCTTTTCCCTCAGGGACCTTGAAACTTGGCGGGGTGCTACTGATAAGCTGTATAAAGGACATCTGCCATATGCATGTGAGGTTGTCTTTCTTCGAAGAGCCAGAGAAACCCCACCTAAGTTGTACCATCCAGTCCCAACCAGGACCTTCAACAGCTTGGAAAGGGGCAACACGGAGTCCTAAGGACTTCGGAGCTGAGCTGAGCAGGACCCTCAGGTGTTTCTGGGGCCAAAATGAGGGCTTCTTTCTGTGGCTTCAAAGTTCACATGTCAGGAGGGTGAATCTTTGTGGTCAGATGGACTGAAATTTGACCCCTACTCCACAGCTCCTGGAGAAGGTGATGGCACCCCCACTCCAGTACTCTTGCCTGGAAAATCCCATGGATGGAGGAGCCTGGTAGGCTGTAGTCCATGAGGACGCTAAGAGTCGGACACGACTGAGCGACTTCACTTTGACTTTTCACTTTCATGCATTGGAGAAGGAAATGGCAACCCACTCCAGTATTCTTGCCCGGAGAATCCCAGGGACGGGGGAGCCTGGTGGGCTGCCGTCTCTGGGGTCGCACAGAGTCGGACACGACTGAAGCGACTTAGCAGCAGCAGCAGCAGCAGCCGCAGCTCCTGGCCAAGTGTACTTCAGCGACCTACCTCATCTTTGTCCCTGAGCCTGCCTTCCCCTGTTCACACAAAGACCCTCCCCAGCCCTGTGTCCTAGTGATTCTTAGTGAAGAAAGCTAAGAGCCGTCCCATTCTTTCTAACCTGGAGCTGGTGCTAATTCCTGCTGGCTCATTTCTAGCCCAGGTCAGAAATTAATTAGCATCTAGAAACACAGCACAGAACAGGTATCTGAATCTAGTAAGGACTTGGCTATTCTTTGGGAGAACTTGTCTGCAAATGGGTACCACAGGCTATGACAAATCAAATTATCTAAGAGTTTGCAGCCATTCCTGACCTCGTCACATAAACAGAGACATCAACTTATGGGCTATGCATTCTAGGAGGCAGGA
Source organism: Bos indicus (assembly GCF_029378745.1). Classification (NCBI taxonomy): domain Eukaryota; kingdom Metazoa; phylum Chordata; class Mammalia; order Artiodactyla; family Bovidae; genus Bos; species Bos indicus. Next base: position 45,231,729 of record NC_091781.1, read on the forward strand.
GAGGTGACAGACACGAATGTGAGGTTTCCAGAGGAAAGGTTTGGACTTGACCCAGAAAGAAAACACGTTAGTGCCCTGATAAGGCTTGATGCCCTTATCTCCAGGCTCACACCCCTTGCTTTCCTTTGTATACACTCTATTTCCCTAGTTCTGGCCAAGCCTACAGTTTGGAAATGCTGAGAGTTGCTGCTTTGCTCAAACCCGGGCACAGGACACATCATATACCCAACACTGTGGTCTTGCTTCTGTGACTTGCGGAATGCTGGTGCTTGAAGTTTGCAGAAAGTATCAGAGGAGCCATGAACTTCTAGGAGGAGTAGGGGTGGATCTGGTGACTGCCCACGCCACACCCTGTCAGTAACCAGGAGGGTCACCCTGCTTGTCCCACTGGGAGGCCATGTTGAACTTCCTGGCAGAGACAAGTGGCTGAGTTCTTACAGAGGCAGTAGGCTGATTTAAAAGTGATGCTTCCGTAATTTCATTCTCATCTTCAGTTAGGATGAGTGTGACAGTAAGGTCCTCATTAGGAACCTAGCCCTTCGATTTCAAGAAAAAAGCCAGCTATCAACTGAAAGAAAATTGCAGGGTTTTTAAAACATACACACACACACACACACACACACACACAACCAGCCCTGTGATGGGCTGAGGCTTGCCTGCTGGCTATACCAAATACCTCAAAATAGAGACCAATTAAAGGTTTACACTGGTCTGTTTATCAGGTCATATCACAGAGTTCCTTCCCAGACCTCCATGGCTGGGCTAATAAATGTCCCCACAACAAGTCTCCCATCTTGTCAGTGATGACTCAGTCACTTTGCTCTTAGATCTTGTCATCAACATAGCCCCTTGAGCAGCCCATCCGGTGAGGGATTTTGTTTTATCTCAGTATTTAGAGAACCCCATTAGAGCCTAGCATCTGGAACTAAGGATTTCCGTCAAGTCTTCATATCATCTCTGGAGCAATAGATACATCCTGAGTTTATTGGATAGTTAAGCCTCCTCCCTCTTTAAAACGGGCTTTGTGGTCACTGTGCTCTGGGCTTCAGCCCACCTTGGATGTTCCGTCCCCAGATGCTGTGGACAAAAGCAGACGGATGACGGATGGACTAGAGGCTTTTTTCTCATCCAGATATTTTGGCAACTCCTGGCATAGCAATCACTCACAGGGACAACACACAAGGGAGCAAACGCCAGGCAGCCTCCAGAAAGCCCGCTGCGAAGTCGATCTGAAAACAGAAAAACAAGGGAGGGAAACTGACTCTCTCAGGCCTGATAGATGCATTTTAAAACTTCAAGAATTTCCAAATAACTTGGCATGAAGTTAGGGATCAAGTGACATTTATCTGGTTTTTATTTTTTTGGTCCCCAGATTTACATTTCTGGGCAGTAAGGTTGCCGAACAAATTAATATTTGCATACAAAGATGCAGGCGGTGCAGGAGTCAGACAGCTGCGAACGTTTGGAAATATCTGGGGCTCCGTCTCTGATTAGCTCCTGCATTTTTGTTTTTTTATTCCCCAAGCAGACACTCACTCTGACCCAGATCACTTGGTGATTAGGGTCAATTCATGTTTAAGCTTTGAAGATTAGAGAGACCCGAAATGGCCACCACTTCCCTTTCTATTTTCTTTTAAATACTTTTAACTTCAGAAACTAGGAACTTGAAAGATATGCATAATATTCTGAGCACACTGAAGGAATTTATCCCCATTTCTGCCATGTTAAACGTTAGCAAAGTTTATATTGGACTGTCATACTTCTTTACTTGATTCACCAGCATACAAGACGTCGATCTCAACATCTGGCTTTTAATAAGCCTCGACATCTGGGAGCTCCTTTTTCTTCCTATGGTGGACGAGGCACGGTAGTGATATTGGCAGTGTGTATTTTCGCGCTACAACTCCTGTCTGCTTCAATCATAATTAATTACCACTTTTTAATATATTTAATTTGCTAAAAGTAATTTGCATTAGACCACACTTCACCGTTAGGAAAATAGTTATAGATTTTGGTGGCAGTGGCTTTCTTTCCTCCTTCCTTCTTCTTTTTCAAAAGTTAAAACATCTTTGGATTTGAAACAAACTGGATGTCTACATACTGTTGGTTTTAAATGCAAAATGAAATAAACTGCTCAGCACAGGGAATGATTTTACAGCCATTCAGAAGCAGTCAGCAGGGACTGTAGGCTGCATTTTGAGGAAAACAGCCTATTTTTGTGTGTGTGACTTTGGCATCTCTCTGAGTTTTCCTGCAGCAGAGACTTTGGGAATCAGGAACCTTATAATGAAAGCTAGGACCTCCATCCAGAGAATATACTTACACACATACCCACACCATTCTGCATTGAACTGCAAGGAATTGCTAGACCCTCTGAGACCCATTTGTGGACGCTTGAGGGGTCCCCTGCTATACTTTCCTTCTTTATTAGCATAAAAAAGGACATAAACTTTTCTTTTCTGCAGGAACTGAGAGAAAATTGAATGAATGTAAAAATCCATATTTCTCCAATTAGGTAGGGAAAAGGGAGGTTCATTGCCAGGAGCAATTACTAGACTGTGTAGTGGTAAATAGACGCAGGTAAATTTTACATGAGAAGGAGACCCAGGTAAGATGATCAGTTGAACTTATGTGGGGCCAGAATATTACTAGCCAAACTGTCAGTGCAAATTCATACTGAGTTGTCCAATTCAGACTGTGTGCAAATGACTTGATTGACTCAAATCAGTGGGACATTGTTAATTCTTTGGGCTGTAGTCTGGTGAACTCCCTTTGTCAGAATAATATTTTTAAATATACAAAATAAAATTCACAAAAATATAAGAGAAATCATATGAAAACTCATTTCAAAGACCATAGATCCAAATTCTTGAGCAGATAAAATCACCATAGCCTTGTTGGCAAGATTAGGTCAAACTGTATGAAGTTGCTGTTTTTCTAGACCCAAAATGGCCAGCAGTGGGCATTTTCATATAATTCAACCTGATATTACAACAGCTTAAGCAATATGGATACATATTGTGAGAAGATGCTTCAAGTTATTGTTTTTCCTGTTCCTGATTTTCAAAACACAGAAGACAATCATGGGAAAACCTGGTTTTGTCAGGGATTTGTTAAAAGACACAGCTCCCAAATTACGTGTGAGACCAGGATATGAACCACTGAGTTTTCTACACTTTGTTTCTATCCTTGCAGTGAACAGTGAGAATTCTTGTTCAAAACACGACCTTGTGATGGCAGATATACTTCTGTCTGTATAGATTCAATTGCCCTGCCCATCCACCTCTTCACTAAGTGAGGAAAATGGCCTGAACCATTCTGGAAATGTTTTCAACAAGAATTCAGACCAAATAAGTTCCCATTTATCCACAGTTGAGCACAATTTTAAGTTAAACAAAACTTGCTTTCTACAAGCATTTTACTGAATTGAAAGTTTACTCTCTTTGCTTTGAAACTTATTTGATTGCAAATGTATAATCATTCCGTGCAAATGTATAATCGTTCCATGGTGGGCACATCCTCTTTTACGCTGAGAGTAAAATAGAACCTGACAAATCCAGAAGATCACAGTATGTTTGAGCCTTTGTGAAATAACCAATGTCAATTATCGCATGCTACAGAAGTTCGTTCCACCCAAGTTGGTGGAATTTTGGTTTTTTTTTTTTTAATTCTTCTTCAGCCTTTATTGATACTTCAAGCTTAAGAGAAATTAAGGGTATTTAGTTACTATAATTACTTCTCTGCTTACTTAAAAGGTTTAATCTACTCTTTAGGCATATGCAATTCAGATTGCATGCTTTCCAAAAAAATAATCATCTGCTAATGTAGACTAATTTTAATCTTCTAATCCATTCTTGACACAGAGTCAGAGCCTGGTGGGTGGAATGTTTTTGTGTGGGGGTTGCCATAGATACAAAACTCAGTTATGTATTTGACAAGTCAGTGATGTGGAACTTGAAGTTACTATGGATTTTTTTTTTTCCTCGCTCTTTAAGATTAAAAAACAAAGTGAAGATCAGTGTGCCTTTGCAGTGCATCCCAGTGTGACTAACCTTCTCTTCTTTCATTCCGGCGCTCCCCTCCTCTCCGTGCACCTTCTTACCCCTGGCCGGCCGCAGGATGACGAGGAGGGCATATGGGCGTAGCCGGGCCTGTAAACCAAAGTTCCAGTTTTGTTTTGAGGGGTGAGAAAACCATCTTTTATATCATTTTTCTTTTAAAAATTGTATTCTAGTGTTGTATTGTGTGCGTGCTCAGTTGTGCTCACTGCTGTTTGTGATGTGCCCTGTGTTTGCTTCTGCGTGCCGTGACCACCCCCAAGAGCTCCCTCCTTCATATCCCCCCTCCCTGCAACCACATTATTGTTCTGCCTTGTTGGGGCTGGGTTGAGCACCATCCAAATGTTTCTATGTTGTTTAAGATGTAAACTCTGCCCTCATTAGGATTTATCCACACTTTTAAAGGCATGATTGTGGACTCAGAAATTGTCACAGTTCTCCAGTCATGGTTTTCAGCCGACTGCTTGCTCTTACCAGATATGCCAGTGCGGTCCAACTCCCATGTCCTTCTGGTGGTGTCAAATGTTTGGTAAGGAATAAGGAAAACAAAGCTATTTATCTTCATAGAGCTGAAACTATCATGTGTAAGAAGCCCATTTAATGAACTGTACTCTCTTCTATGGCAGTTCTGAAGAAAACACAAGGAGCAAGGCATAGTAATGGTGAACGGGTAACTCTATCTCTTTAAATGAACTAGAACAGAAATGTTAATGTTGACAGACTCATAAGTGGTTTTATATCTGTTGCTTTTTGACAATTGCGTGCCTATAGTTTTGCATTATTTTCATGCATTATGTTTTTTCGGAGGATTTTGTTTTTTTAAAGATTGATTTTTATCTATGCAAACCCACTGTTTATTTCTTGGCTGTCTGCATTATAGTTGAATAGTGGTGCATGTAATGTTCTGTGTTATTAATATAAAATGGAACATTGAACTCTGTCGACTTTTGCCATTGTGAATCACACCTCTCCAGGATACTGCAGGCTGTTTAACACCAAGTCACAAATGCTCTGGAGCTGAATATATCTACCTATGGTGACACAGACTATTCTGTTGAAGTTGGTGACAGTGTATATGAGCATATATTTATATATATATATATTCATAACAAGAAATGTGGTAGATTGTGTGCCATAGTCACAAGTACTCACCATGCAGTTCTTTTTCTGGGACAAATGTGAAATGCCCCAGGTCTGTGATTGGAGAGGTGGTTCTTTGGGATAAGTAAACAGGTGTGCCCTTCTGCAAGTCTTGTGCTCATATTATGTAAACAGTGGTTCTTGGGATGAATTTGAAAATAGTAACTTGTGTGTTTCGCCCGTGGGTGACAGTTTTCATTGATATTTTTCACTGCTCAGTTGAACCCATCGAAGGTCCCATCAGTGAGTCAGACTGCTTTCTCTGGTCCTTCAGGGAACACACAGAGGTTTGACTTTCATTTACAGCATCTTTCCGCATAGTTATAGATGTAACACTTCCTGGATCCGTTGACCACCAGTAGAGCCTGCTTCCTGGTCACATCTCCCCTTTTCTCCCCCCTTCTCCCTTTCCTTAGTAAAGAGGGAAACAGTACAGAATTAACTCTTCCAGATGCAAAGTGGTTCCAAAGGGAAACTTGTTGATATAGGGAGGTAGGGAAACCAGAGAAATGCTAAAATTTGTCTTAGAGACTCCCTATCTGGAGAAAAGTTTAAGAGAAATATGGCCTTTACTCATATGGAATAGCTAATAAAGATGCAAATTGACCTAAAACATTTCTAAGTGAGAAGTAAATATTTTATAATGTTAAAGAGTGAACATATGAAACCTGCCCACAGCATGCATGTAACAAGTAGGCAAAGGAAGATTCTGTGAGTTTGGGGCTTGCCTAGAAAAGTGTAAGTCCTTCTTGGGGCTCTTCTGTGAACCTGCTTCTGCCATCGTGTTACAGTGTCAGGACTGGGCTGCATCTGTGTCTCCTCCTGGATGTGTGCTGTGCTTAGTCATTCAGTCATGTCCATCTCTTTGCGACCCCATGGACTGTAGCCTGCCACACTCTTCTGTCCATGGGGATTCTAAGGGCAGGTTGCCATGCCCTCCTCCAGGGCATCTTCCCAACCCAGGGATCAAACCCAGGTCTCCTACATTGCAGGAGGATTCTTTACCATCCGAGCCATCAGGAAAGCCCCTCCTCCTGGAAAATAAAGACTCTTATTGCTCTTTCACAAGAATTTGACACCCCAACCCCCCGCCTTCCACCATCCCTTGACATAGAAACCTTGTCATTTTCAGGATGAAACTGGTGCCAAGGCATATAGACAGCCTTGCTTTGCTCAAGGGAAGCAGAGATAATGGCATTAATCCCCATCCTCCTTATTCCTTTATGAAATTTCCCCAAATACCATGTATCCCAGAAAACAAATGCCTTCTGAAAATTAGTCAATATATAATCCTGCTTTAATATGTTGTAATAAATTTTATAGGCTTCTGAGGAAAACTACTTATCTTTCTTTATGACTCCTTTAAACAAGTTTGCTCAGATATCCTCAGGCCTTTAAAACCATATCTTAAGGATTTAAATAATGAGATACTGGGAGAACCTTCTATTTCTGAACAGCCGTTGCATGTTTTGAGTCGCATTACAATCTGTGGGGCCTAAGGAGATATTAAATTTATAACTAAAGATGGATAATAGTGGCACATTAAAAATTAACTGTTTTGAATATTTTGATTTATGGCCCTTATAAAAGAAACATTACAAGAAGTTATTTTACTAGGCATCAGTAATATGCTTATAATAGCATCATAAGCCTCTGACTTGAATCTGGTGTTTCGGTGCTGAAATGAATCATAATTTAGGAAAAGTCACTCCAAAAATTACAACAAATTGGAATTAGCATAACGACCCTGACAGCTCCTCCCTTTTTTGGCACTTCCAGATACTAGCCTAGGCATGATTCATTTGTCTCACTGTGATCATTCAAGGGTGGTGTTTTCTGAGAGCAAAGTGGACTGGGGAAAGTTTGCTTTTCTAAAGGGTTTTGACAGCCCCTAGAGCTGGTTGTTTCCCCCATAAACCTCACACCCTAGCCCAGCATTATCAGCATGTGGCCTGTGTAGTCCACAGAACCCTGAGCTTGGTTTCATGCTCTGCTGTCACTGTCTTGAAACTGTTAATAATTTCTGAATGAGGCACACCACAATTCATTTTGCTCCAGGCCCCCCAAATTATGTAGTCTGGGCTGGTTAGACCCACTGCGTATTCCTATATGCTGCCTCTAGCTCCTCTCCAGGCCCCCTCCCTATTGGCTCATTCCCCACTCCTGTTTTCTTATGGCTGGAATTTACCTTCCGCCTGCCTTATTTTTCTGGTTTTCTTACAGAAACCCAATGGGATCACATTTCCAGCAATTTGTTGCCCTTATGGGCATTACCGAAATGTGTATTCGACCATGACCCCCTTGTGTCATCCACCCAATTTGACTGTGAAAATGTGCTCTTGGGGCCCTTCTGCATTTTCTATCTTGCTTTGAAAAATGCAGGAAAAGCAGCTGCTTAATTTCTCCATTACTTTCCTTCGGCAAAATCCACTTGATGTGGCAGTGATCTGTGTCAAAAAATACGCCTTCATTTCCATTGAATGGAGGTGCCTTCCTTGCACCCCCAGGAGGCTCTTTGGTTTGTGAAAATTCAATGAGGTGAGACAGTGGGTTCCGTTGCAAGATCTAGGGCCACATCTGCCTTGACATTTGAATGTTTCAGCTTTTACTATGAACTCTTGTAATTGAGCAGACATAGAGTACAAAATCATTTTTATTTCTTAAACCACTAAAAAAGAATAAGTCTTTTTAGATTGAAAACATATGCAAATGTTTAGGACCCGATTCATAAAAATACAGATGTGGGCATTAACAAGTTTTGGCACGGGACCGCGATGCTAGTAGATTAATCCTGTCAAAACGAAGCATTGTAGCTCTATGCCACCAGCACATGGACGGTGTTTGAGTGAGCGTGCCTATGAATCGCAGAGCACGTAGACTTGAGGAAGGGAGTTTGCACACATAGAAGCCGCGCTCGAAAGCTGATAGAGCTCCCTGGCATGCCGCCTGTTAGGAAGAATGAGGAAGGAGATTTTTTACTGTGCCTAGAAAGTTTATGTTAATACGTTCTGTGCCTTCTCTTAGCAGAAAAGGTCTGGGCACAAAGCCTGTGCTCATTCTGCCTGTCCTGTGCTCAACCTCCTCAACTTAAGTCTTAGTTTCTCTGCAAAGTGGAGGTTTCCTTTTATATCAGCTGGGCAAGGATACCAACTAGTGTTTTTAATTCAACCCATCTCTTTATGACTGAGGGTCTGACAGATTCATCTTCTTGTGCCATCTGCTCCTAAGACTTTTCCTTCCTTCATTCATTTATCCAATCATTCAATCATTTTTCACCTGTTCATCTGTTCTTTCATCAAATGGTTAAAATCTTGGCTAGATGCTGAGAAAACAGTGATGCATAAGATAGACATGGTTGCTATATTGTTGGTCTTAAAATATGGTTTAGGGAAACTGTCCATAACAATTTAAACGCATGAATGGAAAACATACACTTTGATCATTGCTTCGATGGAAATTGGGAAGGTACTAAGGCTAACAAGAAGAACCTACTTGAGCAAAGGCCAAAGGTAGGAAAGAACTTTATGGGCTGAAGGGGCTTAAATCCATGATTCTGGGTAAAAAATAAGACAGTAAGATGAAGATGAAGTGGGAAGGGGCCAAATCATGTAGGGCCATTTAGGCTGAGGTCGGAAGTTTGGGTTTTAAGCCTAAGGAAAGTAAAAAATAAAAAGAAAATTAGAGGATCTTAAACAGGGGCATGACATAATTCACTTCATGTTGTAGAACAACCCAGACTGTTGTGTGGAGGATGACATATCATGGCAGGAAGAGCAGAAATAGGGCTGTTCCACCATCTGTGAAGGGAATGGCAACCCACTCCAGTATTCTTGCCTAGAAAATGCCTCAGATAGAGGAGCCTGGTGGGATATATTCCATGGAGTCACAAAGAGTCAGATGTGACTGAGAGACTAACACAAATGGTGCTGACCCAGGGGAGCAGTGGGGGATATGCAGACATGTGGATAAATTGGAGATGAGACTAACATGTGAAGTCACAGGGCTTTGATGAAGAGTTAAGAGAAAAGACTAAAGTGGTTATACCTCCAGGTTTCTACCTTGAGTGTCAAAGCTGGGGCACACCATTGTTGGAGGGTAAGGGCTGAGTGGGAGTCTTCTGTTCTGTTTTCCCCGGGTGTCCAGTCAGACTGGCCAAGGAGAGGCAGACTTTTGATCCCCTATTTTCTGTTTGCCTGTATGTCAGCAGAGAAATCTTCAGCCTCTCATTGCAGTAATGGACAGGCTGTCAAGTTTAAAGCATAGCTGGGGTCCAACTTCTGGAGTGTGTGTCTCTTCTGACTCTCAAGGAAAAGGAGAAAATTGAATATCAAAGACTGCAAAGAAAAATCAGTCATAGAATAGGGAGACAGGTGGGCACAGTGGTCTACAGAAAAACCAAGCTCCTGAAGTTGTATAAGATAGAAAAGGATGGTTCTTGCAGCTTTTCTTGAGGAAGTCCGTCAGTGAAGGCATACCTCATAAGATTTAGGAAGAAGAAACTGAAAGTGACAGTGAAGTCGTTCAGTCCTGTCTGACTCTTTGTGACCCCATGGACTGTAGCCTACCAGGCTCCTCTGTCCATGGGATTCTCCAGGCAAGAGTACTGGAGTGGGTTGCCATTTCCTTCTCCAGGGGATCTTCCCGACCCAGGGATCGAACCCCGGTCTCCCGCATTCCAGGCAGACGCTTTAACCTCTGAGCCACCAGAAGTAGCTACTATATGTTTCAGAGCCACTGTGGACAAGGGCTCTGCCTACTTTCAATGGCAGAATTAATTCCTGGGCAAAGTGATATGCTTTCTTTTCTGCTTTCCTTCTTCCCCAATTACCTTATTTTTTGGTTTCTCTGCTCCTCTGGAAGATATCTTATATTCAAGTTTGTAAGGCTATTCTTCAGAGCCACAGCTTGAATGTCTTACCCCAAGTCCTTTCAGTCAGTAATTCATTCAAAAACAATTTATTCATCTCAGCACTGGAGTTGAGGCAGTGAAAAAAATACAGTTCCTACCTTGGAGGAATTTAGAGTAGTACCTAGGTCCTTAAGCTGGTGTTCATGAACCTCCAAGGGTCTGCCAACCCCTGGACATGGTTAAGAGATTTCAGATGTGGGGATGTGTGGTATATGTGCATCCTCCAAGGACAGAGAGTATCTTGATCCTCAGCACGTACTCCAAGGGGCCACTGACCCAAGAGAAGCTGGGTGACTGTGGCTCACAGCATGTTCTCTGGATTCAGACCAGACTGGGTTTGGATCCTGGCTCTAGCACTGTTTGGCTAGATAACCCGGGGCATGTGTTCTTCCCTGTCTGCTCTGACATTTCCTCATACGGAGAAGGCTGTGCACACCTTCCAGGGCCATGGTGAAGATTAGATGAGTTGAGGTAAATGAGATGCCTGGCCGTGGCTGGTGCACAGTGAGGCCAGTCCTCATGAGAATATCACTGTTATTGTTTCTCTGGTGTCCAGAGAAGTTGACTCCATATGCCGGCTGAAGAAAGTGGTTGATACTGTGGATTGGATGAACTTGGTGGGGGTGGGTTGTAAGAGAAAAGACAGAAGAAAGGAAAATCAAAAGGGGAAATCTGTTTTTATGACCAAAGCTGTGCAAGCCAGCTACACATTTTCTAGCTGATCTTAAAGCATTTTTACCCTAAAAAAAGTGCACCCTCTTTAGTTACTTTTGATCTTAATTACATCTATGTCTAGCAAAGGAAGATCTCATTGTGGGAAACTGGATTAATCCACATCTCTAGCAGAACATTTCTTTCAGCTCAAAGAAAAGTCAAGTGTATAACATGAAAAGCCAAGAAATATTTAATGAAAAATTGTGAGCTGATGAATTGAAAGAGAGAAAAGGAGCAGTCTACCCTTTTCTGCTCTCAAGTTGTGATGGACTTGGGGGCAGGGGTAGAAGATTTGAAGCAGAATTGAGTACAGTAAATAGGTTCTTATGGATTTTTCTGGAGCTTGTAAGGGTTACCTGGCAAAGCACTGCATGTTGGCTTGGATATGACCATGCTCTCAGGACCTGAAATCTGGCTGAGAAATCATAAACAAATGGTGGTGATAAATGACCATGGATCCGAGGCAGGAGGCGTCTAGTGGACTGTTGCCGCATTACTTTACATCCTTCCTGTGCCAGGGCTGGTGCACTGGGAGCTCTTCAGCCTCTCCCACCCCTTTGTCATTTGCTCTGGAGTGTGGTGCTGGTCTGATCTTATTTAACCTTTTTATTAATGATCTGTAAAGGGGAGAAAAGAGCATGTAGAGGAAAGTTGCAGATGACGCTGATTTGGGATGTGTTGGAAACACTAGGGAGGTCAGACAAATCACACAAATGGCCTAAAGAAGGTTAAGATCATGAAGGGAAAATGACAAATCTTGGAGAAGTCCAGATACTCACATCTGGCGAAAATTAATCTGAGACACAGATATCAGTGGGTGGGAGGGGTATGAAAACTGAACACTAAAAGCAAAATAATAAGCTGAGTGGACATTGGGAAATCCAGCCATGGGTGAGGACAGAAAGAGAACAGCCAATGGCATTGAGCAATGTCTGGAAGTTAGCAGATGCTAGAGAGACGTACATCACAATTTGTGACAATTCTGCCCAAAAACTGTCTTACACTGGGGACACAAAAATGTTACACACCCTCTCTTCCAGAAGATCACCCATAGGTATTGTAAACCAGGTGGAGACAACACTTCGGGGAGCTGCCCAATTGTTGGGCAATGTTAATAAGCTAGACCAGAATTTCTTAGTGATTCAGGGAGAGGAACCCCGGTCCCATCTCTTTCTAATCACCTCCACAGCTCTTAATAAAACAGAAAAGCCAGGTAACATCCAAAACAAGAATATATACTTATGGTCACCACTGGGTGTGTCAACCAGAGTGGCTATTTTCTTTCTGCCATTTGACGCGTCAGTTGACTAGACACCATTGACCACACCCAAGTGGGCCTTCACTCCATCTTCATGCCTTCTCAGAGGAGCGTGAGCCCTGAAGGAAGAGTGCCGGCCCGCTGGGCTCTCAGATGATCTCACATAACGGATACAGTGGTTCCATGTTGCCTAGGTGGCCACACGGTCACTTCCCCATGAACATGTTCTGTCACAGACATTGGCATGGTAGCATGCGTTCCCTCTAGCTTTATTTTCCAGTAATTATAATGCAAATGCCAAGAGCAACAGCATATAGTAACCCAGAATTTCTCTCCTGCCAGGCCCTGGTCTAAGCTGCCCCCATCTCTCCCATGCAGATCCTGTCCTCATGAACACTAGGCCACACTTGCCTTCCCTGTCACAGACCTGTTCCCATGGTAACAGAATCACCAAGATGCTGAATCTGTGTAAAGAGGAGGCCTGCTGTTTCTTTCAGCTTTGGGGCACCTTCCACAGGCTGAAGATCAGCCTGACTCGTTTGCGACCCTACTGAGTGTCCTAATAAGTCTGGCCTCTTCTGTTGGGTCGGTGTCCGTGGTTACAGGGCACAGGCAGCTGAGGATTCTGCCTGTCCCCAAGCATTTCCTTACTGCCTCTGTCACTGTGGGTGCATGCAGAGCGTTGGAAACAGAGCTCCTGGAAGGGTATAAAAGAGCTTGTCATCATCTTTTTGAGGAAAAATCATTCCTCCGTGAAACCTGTTAGACTGAGAAGAAAAAGACAAGTACGCATATGTGGCCAAAGACCCATCTGATGTAGATTTTACCTCCCTCCTTCAGAGGAAAACATAGGATGAGGCTCTGAGAAACTACAAAGATCACTTTCTCTGGAAAACCCTGAGCTGCTTGCGGCCACTGCTGTACTTGACCCACTTATTGCTTTTATATTTGTTGCAGAAAAGAGAAAGTTTAATGAGGAATCAGGAGGGAAAAGTTCTTAAAGTCCTCATTCAGAGGAAGTATTAATGCCTTTTTTAAGCACATATTGCCTATCAGATATGGTCATATAAATATATAATTGATGGCGGGGGGGGCGACTTGAACTTTGCATAGTCTCTGGTGCTAAATAGTTGGTAGCACCTGGGCTCTAGAGTCACAGAGACCCGGTCCAAACACTGGCTCCACCACCACTCTTAAGTGCCGGTTTAAGCCTTTAAAGGTAGCAAAGGCTGTTATGGTTGTTGTTATTTATTCATAGCCACAGGATTGATTTTCCACATTGACTAGTTGAGATCTGTTTATCATTTGGAGTCCTGCTCTGCATCAGGCAGTGGGGAGAGCCTCTACGGGCTGGGGTGGGCACACTAAAGCCCTCTGGGGAGGGGGTGGGGGTTAGCTCCCAGTGTAGTGGTTCTTCGCAGTGGAATGAGGCTTCTTTGTTCTGCACTCGGATGTCAGCCACGGAGCCTGGATGCCTGTGGCCACCGTCAGCGTGTGGTGGAATCAGCAGCCCTGCTTAGCCCCCAGCATCCATTCTTCTTTCAGTGCACCTTGATCTCTGGTATGACGGCATTATTTGAAAGGCATCTCTGTACAAATCCCTCTACCAAAAAGCTCCAAAACAGAAAGCCCCTGTGATTAAATAGGGAGTCTCCCATTGTCCTGTGACATTGAGTTATGGTTAGGTTCTGCTTGGAGGGTTTTTCAGTGCTCTGATTGATTACTTTTATGGTTTTATTTATTTTTTATTGTATCTCCTGGCACCACGGCACTTAGCTTGGGAGCGCAATGAAACTATGTTAAGGGAAACCTGTGCTCCTGTTTCTGAAGCGGTGACAGGAGATGAAAGAACAGCTGTTTTCTTCTGAGAGAGGAATGGTTTGCCCACCTGGTAGCATCTCCACCAGCCAATCAGAAACTCAATTCAGCCTCAGAGGTTGTTCAATACAATTGTCAGCAGAAAAGCACTGTCCTTCCCTCCCATAGAATGTGGAGACGAGAGGGGAAGAATGAGGAAGTGTTTGGAACCAAAGAGCAATCTTTGTCGCTCCTTATACAACAGGCTTGGGACTCGGCAAAATGCAGTACATCAGATAAGGCAGGAACAGCATATGAGGGTACAAGTGGAGACATGCGAGATGAATTTTCTCCATGTTATTATATATATTTTTTTAAATTATGAAGGCACTAAGTACTCTTGCCTGGAAAATCCCATGGACGGAGGAGCCTGGTGGGCTGCAGTCCATGGGGTCGCTAAGAGTCAGACATGGCTGAGCGACTTCACTTTCACTTTTCACTTTCGTGCATTGGAGAAGGCAATGGCAACCTACTCCAGTGTCCTTGCCTGGAGAATCCCAGGGACAGGGGAGCCTGATGGGCTGCCATCTATGGGATCGCACAGAGTCGGACACGACTGAAGCAACTTGGCAGCAGCAGCAACATGTTTTCAGAGGCCAGACTGTGAAGCTGTTTCCATACTTTGTGAAAAGTTTAAGGCTCAAGAATTGCACCCATGGAAGCCTTCCAGGAGCTTTATGTCTGCCTTTAGCATGCTTCTCATCTTGGGTGGGGCAGTGCTGGAACAGGGAAGGATGGGCTCTCCCCATCGCCTTCAGGATGATCACTGTCTTCCCAAGAAACACACTGAGGGCAGGGGAAGCTGGAAGGAGGCTTTCAGCCCGACTGCATGGTGCTAGTCCATTCAGCATCAGAAACATTGTCAAAGTCCTAAGGGCTGGCATTGCCACTTCTCTCACTTCTGTCTCACTCACACAGCTCCCTCACCAGTTTAAAGAAAATATACCACGTCTGTCTCTGATTTTCATCTAGTCTCCCATCAGCTCTGTGAGGGTGGCTGGCAGGTAGCAGCATGCCCCTTTTACAAAGTAAGAAAATTGACTCTTGGTCAGTTGCTCCTTCCCCTATAACAGTAATTCCCTAAGTATGGTCATCATAGCACTGATGGAATTGGATATTAAGGAAATACTATTTTTTTAAATATAATAAAATCATTCTATGTTTAAATAACTTTGGGTAAAACTGGATTAAGCAGAATCAAGTAGGGTTCTTCACTGCAGGCCTTCTCAGAGCCTTTGATGCTCTAGTGTCCGCAGGACAGTTGTCACATTTTGAGAGAAAGAGGGTTTGCGTGTGTATTGCTCGTGGACCTCTTCCTTCCCAGATTCTCATCTAGGATTAAATATATTTGGGGAAATCATATTGGAGGGATATATTTGGGGAGAGCTTTGCTGCAATTTGCCATCTGTTTGAGTTCAGGATGGGCTATTTGCCCTGGCAGGTGACGCTACCACCATTGTTTGAGATCATTAATGGTTAGCTGGCAGAATCTGGTCCCAAAAAGGATAAATGCATGGGCCTGAGAAGAAGGCATGTAGCCCAGCCCTGCCATTAAGCTTGTATTTTCCTTACTATGGTTGGACAGCTATGTCTTATCCAGTATTTGTCTGAAACTTGATGGGTGTATATACCCAGTGTTGAATAAGACCTATAAAGGAGAATGTGGGGCCTTTAGCCAGTTGCCTTCATGATACAAATGGGCAGGACTATGATGTGAGCAGACGTGAGAGCCAGCAATTCTTCTCCTGTGCTGTTTACCATACACCGGCCACTTTTCCTCAGTCCAGGCTGAGCAGACGTTTTCTGTAATGGCCAGATAGTAAATATTTTAGATTTTGTGAACCAAAAGGCAAAATCAAGAATATTATGTAAGTATTTATGTAACAAGAAAGCAGACAAATTGTTGCAAATTTTTCATTAATGAAATCCAAAATATAATGAGTGTAATTTTGGTAATACATGTCTACTAATGAGAAGAAATGAATTCTTTGGAGGGAAATTACATTCCACTTAATTGGTATTCAGCATTAGTGTTGTCTGTCATCAGAATCTATTGCAGATGTTCATTTGTAAACAATGCTCTATAATGGTGTTTTATGCATTTCATCTACGAAAATGTCTGCTCACACAGATAGATGTTCCACACATCACTCAGAAAGCTTGTCATGTTCTCATTGCCGTTTGTAGTGGGCTGAGCAGCAGTGCAGAGCCATGAGACCCTGCATAGCATCTCAGTGGCAGCTACTCAATTGCTATTTAGTGCAAAAGCCGTGACAGATATCAAGACAAGGAATGGGTGTGGTCATATTCCAATAGAAACCATATTTATGGACAGTAAAGTTTAAATTTAATACAATTTTTATATACCACAGAATATCTTTCTTTTGATATTGTCCCAACTGTATAAAAAGGTAAATGGCAGTTTTAGCTTGCAGGCCACACAGAAACCAGTGGCAAGCTCCCTGTGACTCAGTGGGCCATACTTTGCCACCACCCTCCTAAGTGCTTTCACACTGGTTGTCCTGTTCAGTCCTCACCTCTCCCTACATGATAGGTACTGTTTTCCTGTTTTCCGGATGAGGAAACTTGGGTGCAGAGTGGGAAACCTGCTTGGCCAAAGCCACACAGAGCAGGAATGTCAGAGCTAGGATGAGAACCTGGGTGTGTCTCACTTGAGAGGTGCTCACTAGGGCTCCTGATGGTCTGTCTTGACTCACAGTGCGTTCCCCAGGGTGACCCTTTCAGATCTCCACTGAAGCCTTCCAGCTCCCTGCCCAGCCTCCTTCTAAAGGGAAAGGGAACGCTTGCCTGTGTTTCTGAGTACCATGATGAGAGCCAAACAGGACTTCATCATTTTCCTCCTCTCCACCTCAAGACTTTCCTCTGTTGATCTCTTTCCTTCTCCTCATACTTAATTTCGCCTCATCTTCCTCCCCTTATTCTTTCCTTTTTTGTGAATAAAATGTCCAGCCTGCATGTAGGAGTCCATGAGATGGAAGTGAGAGCTCTGTATTCCAGGTTTGTCTTTTAAAATAGCCGTGTGACCTCGGACACATTATTTAATTGCTCTGAGCCTTGGTGTCTTCATCTAGAAAATGGGCAAAATAGTGTTACTGAGTTCTTAGGAAGATCAAGTGAGATAATGATGTAAAATGCTAGCCCAGTGCTAGTGCATAGTAAGCACTCAATAAATACTAGCCCGTGTTGTCTTTATTTTTTCCCCACAATCACCTCCTATGAAAACTTCTTCATTGGTCACTACTTACAAATTGCAGCATCAATATTTCTATAATTACCTATCAAGTATCTTCTATGTGTATAAAGACCTAAAAACTTTCTTAATGAATGTCTCCTGAATCAGGTTGGGCACTGAGATCCAGTCTGACCATTGAAACCAGTTGTCATCCACACATATATCCAAAGGAACATATGGAACCACTCTCCCTAGGGGTCTTCATGCTTACACTCTTTGTCTGAAATAAGTTAGGCATAACTTTCTTAGGGTCAAGCAAGTGATTTCAGCAAGAAAAACATGTATGCTTGCAGATTTAAAAGTTTTTAATGTACAATTCCAATAAACTAGCATAGTCAATAGCCAATTGGAATTTGGTGCACAAAAAAACTTGAAACTTTCCAGCCATTACAAGAAATATCACCATAATGTGCAGTCAGGGGAAACTCAGAGGTCAGAAAGCAAATGAAATTATAAAGAAAATGCTAAAGCTACCTTTTCCCCTAGATGTTTGTACTCTCTAATCTTGGCTGATCCAGAATAGATAAAGGAAATATTGGATACAACTTGTCAAGAAAGGCAATATTGCATCTTCCTCATCTGCAGAAAGCAAGTACATGCTTGCAGACCCTAGTGTATTCTTAGAGAGTCTCCTAAGGAATTGTGCAAGAAGGGTCTGTTCCAGGAGATTATGAGTCCTTTGTGTTTCTCGTTTTATGGTTGCCAGTAGCTAGCATCTTTCTGAAATCCCATGAAAAGTGGGCAGATCTCCTTGTGCAGACTTTTGAGCAGAGAGTTAAAAGAGACTTTGTGTGTGACTCTTAATCCCGTTGGGAAATTTTAGGGTGAAAAATGTAATTACATCTTGAAATGCCAACAACGAAGGCCAAAAGAATGTCTCCTCTTTGGAAGGTTCTTTGTTGATGAGATTAAAAACTAAGCTCTTGTTCTCCTGCCTACAAATTATTCAGATTATTTGAAAAGAAATGAAAGAAGACACTGGGAAAAAATGCCGCAGACCACATTATGTAGGACTTAACTAGTGCTCACCTGTTTAGCAGTTGGTTTAGCAAATATTTATCGAGTACCTACTATGTGCAATTCAACAGAAACTACACAAATAAGGTCCCTGATCTCCTTGAGTCCTTTTATCCAAATAAAGTATATTCTTAATTATCTCTCAGCATAAGATTATAAGAACTCAAGGGCTCTGCCATTTAGCACTGAACAACTTCACTTGTGTGATCTAAATTGCGATTGATTCTGCATAGAAATGGATCAGCATGGGCAATTCAGTTGTGTGGCCTAGAAGGCTGTTGGATGTGAACTGAAGACCAGGGCTGGAGGCAGAGAGAGAGAATGCTGCTAAGTCGCTTCAGTGGTGTCCGACTCTGTGCGACCCCATAGACAGCAGCCCACCAGGCTCCCCCGTCCCTGGGATTCTCCAGACAAGAACACTGGAGTGGGTTGCCATTTCCTTCTCCAATGAATGAAAGTGAAAAGTGAAAGTGAAGTTGCTCAGTTGTGTCTGACTCTTCGTGACCCCATGGACTGCAGCCTACCAGGCTCCTCTGTCCATGGGATTTTCCAGGCAAAAGTACTGGAGTGGGGTGCCATTGCCAAGAGAGAAAATACATAGTAATTAAAGGGAAGATAGCAAAGTGACACAACCTCATTGAAACATTGAGTTGTAGTAAGTTAACTGGCCCCAGTAGAGTCCTATAAGCCTCATAGCCATGAATCCAAGTCATGATGACAAGCAGAATTTGTTCAGAGATGGAAAGCAGCCATTATCAAGCATTTCCTTTGTCCACATGAAACTCCACTTCATCTTCTACCCTAACTTGTAAGTCTTAGGTTGTCACATTTTACACTGAAGAGGTTAAATCATACTGCCAAAGTCAATAGTTAGGAGTTGAAGAGACCGGGCTGGAACCCAGTTTTGTCATTCACTACCACATCCCATGCTCTTTCTTCCGTAGTATGTGGCCACCACTAGCCACTGGGTAGCAAGGAGTTCTTCATACCCAGATCCTTAAGCTACATACTGAAGTCTGTCCCCAAGTGGGTTGAGTTCCAAGACTATGCATCTATTAAGTGGCATCACTGACTCAATGAACATGAATTTGAGCAAATTCTAGGAGATAGGAGAGAACCTGGCATGCTGCATGCAGTCCATGGAATTGCAAAGAG
This sequence comes from Bos indicus, assembly GCF_029378745.1. NCBI lineage: Eukaryota > Metazoa > Chordata > Mammalia > Artiodactyla > Bovidae > Bos > Bos indicus. The sequence goes on from NC_091781.1 coordinate 45,251,090, forward strand.
TCCAACAATTTAGTGACTGAACAACAACACAACAAAATTACCTATCACACACACACATATATATATATATAATTTATTATATATTATATATATTCTCTATTGTTATTTAATATATGTTGTATGTTAAACAGCTTGTTAGGTGCCCAGGTTAACCCATAAAAGCAGATATCCTGTTGAAAAAGTCCCTATGCTTATGGAGAGAGTTGAGGAACCTACAGGAAGATAACAGTCATAATGTAATAGGAAAAACAATAATATTGAATGAAAACTTATAAGGCATTGATTAATCTTGAGTCCCAATATTTCAGGAGAAGTTGTTATGTTTAGAAAGAACAAGAGAAGGCAATGCGCATCTCTTGAGGTTCTTTTGAGGATTAAGTCTGTTAAACCATGAAGTGTCTGGGCATGTTGTAAAAGTGATGGAAGTGTTAGTCGCATAAGAAAATGGAGATCCTGAAAAGACTCCAGAGGGAATTTCTGAATACCTCTAAAGATTTTAGAGAGGATGGCCTAATGCATTTCTCTTGCCAGATTTTACTTTGAAACAGAGTTTCGGTCTATATTGCAACTTCAGGTTTGTGCAGTGGCAGGTACCCTCATTGCTGCTGCTGCTGCTGCTGCTGCTGTGTCACTTCAGTCCTGTCCGACTCTGCGACCCCCTAGACGGCAGCCCACCAGGCTCCCCTGTCCCTGGGATTCTCCAGGCAAGAACACTGGAGTGGGTTGCCATTTCCTTTTCCAATGCATGAAAGTGAAAAGTGAAAGTGAAGTCACTCAGTCGTGTCCGACTCTTAGCGACCCCATGGACTGCAGCCTACCAGGCTCCTCCGCCCATGGGGTTTTCCAGGCAAGAGTACTGGAGTGGGGTGCCATTGCCTTCTCTGGGTGCCCTCATTATGGGTGCCCTCATTGGGCATCCATAAATCTGCGACTGCCCACCTCAGTGAAAATTGCAGAGTAGTACAACTGAGCAGCAACTGCCGGAGCCCCACAGTCAGGCACCTAAGATCCAGCTTCAGAAGTCATGAGCACGACTGTCCTGAGTACTTCCGTGGTGCCAGACCCTGTGCTTAGTCCGTTGCTGTGTACTCACATCCTTCAAACACACCCTTGAGGTGAGTACTGATACTAGTCTCCTCTTGAAGATAAGAACATTGGATCTTAGACAGTTTAAGAAAATTGCCCCAGGTTGTAGAATTGGTAATCAATGAAGCTGGAGATAGGGCATTTGGCCTCTGGAGGACAGATATTATGTCAGCATTTCTCAGCCTCAGCAGCATTGATGGTAGGGGCTGAATTTGTTGTCATACAGCCACGCATTGTAGGATGTTTAGCTTCTAGTTCTAGATGTCAGTAGCATCCCAACCCCTGTGGAGAACCAGGAATGACTCCAGAATTGCCAGTGTCCCCTGGGGGCAAAACTCCCCTTGGTTGAGAACCATTGCCCTGCATTCAGATGTGTTGTAAATGCTTGGCTGAGGAAAATTCCTGGAACTGACTTAGAACATTATCAGAGTTTGACCCATAGACTGAAGCGACTTCACAGACTTTATAGCCGTGAAGTCATCTTCCGCACTCCTGGAGGAAACAGAGCTTTCTTGTAAAATATGGGAAGGGAAATTAAGTTTCTGAAAATATGCTAGTGAGCATTAGGATTAGAAAGAGGGGATGACAGTCAGGGTGTGCACGGTGGGTAGAAATGGAGAAAGATGACACCTGCAGGGTGACATGAGAGCGGGGCGGTGCTGATCTGGAAAGGGACACACACCCGCCACTGAACACACCACACACACTCAGCAAGCATGAGCTCTCTGGGCTCCTGCTAGAGTTCACAGATCTGGTTCCAACCTCAAATCCACCAGTGACAAGCCATGTCACCTTGGGCCAGTCACTGAACCTCATTGCCTCTGCTTCTTCATCTCTCACATTTAGACAATGTTCATTTCTACCTCGCTCTGGTGTTATGAGTTCCTAAAAGCACCTGACACACCTAGGGAGAGGGCTTAATAGACGTCAGTCAGTCATCCTGGCCACTCTACCTGAGGCTGTGATGTTTATGGCTGTGAAAACAGGATATAGAGTTACACTGCCTGAGTGCCTGTGCAGCTCAGCCATGTGTTGGCTGCGTCATCTTCCCTGAATAGCTCAGCTTCTGTGAGCCTCAGCTTCCTCCTCCCTCATCGCCCTACCTCTCACATTTGCTGTGAGGAAGCTGTGTGATGATACCCATAAAGCCCTCTGCCTGGCATGAGTGTTAGCACCAAGATGGTACTTCCCACCTTAGGATTCATATTAGTTTTTACAAAGTGCCACAAGCTGGGTGGCTTCAACCACAGAAATTGATTGTCCCACCGTTCTGGAGGCTAGAAGTTAAGGTGTCGGAATCGGCAGGGTTAGTCCCTTCTGAGGGCTGTGACACACAATCTGTTCCTTGCCTTTCCCCTGCTTCTGTTGGTTTGCTGGAAATCTGCAACAGTCCTTGACTTACAGATACATCACTCTGACCTCTGTCTTCATCTTCACATGGCTTTCTCCTGGAGTGGGTGTGTCTGTGTCTAAATTCTCCTCTTCATAAGGATGCCAGTCATGTTGGATTAAGATTCCAGTGTGACCTCATCTTAACTAATCATCTCTGCAGTGACCTTGTATTTAAATAAGGTCAAATTCTGGGGGACTGGGTGTTGGAACGTCAACATAAGAATTTGCAGGGAGGGCGCAATTCACCCAATAGTAGGATTTTATGAATTTTTTAAAGTTTCTTCCAGTCCTCTGAGGAATTATTGAGGTCTAAATAGTTAGAGCAACCAGAGAAATGAACCTCTGTAAGAGGGGAAATGAATATTGTCTTGGGAGTTAGGAAGTGTGACACTTGAGAAAACTGTCTTGATTTATTTGACTTCTAAGATACGTGTACTTGGTTGTGCCAGCTCTGTCATATGAGACTAATGATAATCACCTTCCACACCTTCACCCCCACCAAAGTTATTGTATGGACTGAAAAAGCATGTGTCTCTAAAGACACCTCCAAACTCTCAAGGATCTATCTGGGTGCGTTGTCATTACCCTCATTGTTTATGAGGGATAAAGAGAATATAGGCTCCCATGTGGGGATTTGGCGTCCGTTAACATGGTCTCACTCCTCTGTCCCAGCTCGCTTCTCCCTATCACAAACCCAGACCTACTACCAGAGTTTTCAAAAGCTCCCTGTGTTGCGAGATTTGTGCAAACTTGATCTTCCAGGTTTAACTTAAATATTGTTTCCATTTTGAAGCCTGTCATGTGGGTGTACCACAAAGAGGATTGGTTTTTCCCCCCAGCCCCCAAGCCCGGGGCCGCGGTATGTAGGCAGTAACAGAATACTAGGAAGAAAGAGAGAGCCTGAAATGGATCCTCAGGCCCTTGGCCTGTGCAGAGACAAAGCAGGATGTAAGTAAAACCATTACTTCTCCCTCCTGATCAAAGGCGAGATGGTAACCCCGCCCCTCCTCCCCACCAACCAGCAAGCAATTAACACAGCCTGGTGTCTGCTCCAGAGCGCTGGGGATTCAGCCTGCGGGGCCAGCTCTGACTGGTCAGTGATACAAGTGGGGAGCCCTGTATGGCCAGGTTGAAAAATGCCTTGTTTGCAAATAGAATAGACTGCAAAACTCTCTAGTGAAGGAGACATACACACCAACCTTGTTAACAGATTACTCTTTTTGTCTGGGTTTGGTGCAGTATAAAGGTCAGGATCTGCCAACTGGACCCCTTAGGAATGAAGTAGACCGATGCCTCTTGGGTTTTACAACCACCCAGAATTTTATTAAATGCGAATTCTGATTTCGCAGGTCTGGATGGAGCCTCAGAGTCTGCATTTCTAACAGACTCCCAGGTGGGATTGCCAAACTTAGAGGGTAAGAAAGGCTGGATGCCCAGTGAAATTTGAATTTCCTCTGTTTTATCTGCCAACCTTACCCTTAGGTGTTGTTAACGCTGCTGGTGTGTGGAACACACTCTGAGTAGCAAGGGTGTACATCATCAAAACATAAAACTGATGAAAACACGAGGCTGAGTTAGTGGAAGAGCATCTGGTACAATTTAGAAACAAGCTTATGGCTCACAGGATAGTGGAACTAGAAAGCATTGCTTAGTTATGGGCAGAAACAAACCAACAGCAGCAAAGAGCATGTGTGCCTCTCTAGAAACGGAGTTCCCTGCATTTACCCACTTAGAATCCAGGGGCCCACGTGGGACTCATGTTTGTATATATCTGTTCACTCCGTCATTTAGTTAATGTTGGTGAAGTCAAAGGAAAGGTAGTGCTGTTTACAGAATAAAAAGAGTAGAGTGAAAAAGACTTTAAGAACTAAAAATTATGCAAAGTTTTATGCTGAGGGCTGTCAGGTGGCATTTCACCCCCATTCTGCCTGCCTTCCCAAGCTCCCCTTTGAAATGAAGGGGCCACCTTGACTCAGCCCTGACAGGTGATCTATGGAGGAGGTGGGGGCCGGGCTTAGGTTTACTCTGACATTTGACATGCAGGCCCAACACTCCATTCCTTTGAAGCAGAGAAAACTGATGCTAGCTCCTTTGAGGCTACTGGGCCCACTGGAGCAGTCCCTTACAGATTGCTGGAGCTTGGCACTGAGAGGGAGCTCAGCCATCATTTATTCCAATCCCTGACTTCCACAGGTAGAAGGGTAGAACTTGCGAGAATGTCCTCCTCCTCACAGCCGCTTTCTGCTTTGCTGACCAGTCTGACATGCAGCCTGTTAAGACGTGTATTCTACACATGGATAGAATCTGGTTTTTAGGATCTACTTTTTAAAAAAGGATTTCTTTGTTGTTTTGTTCTGTTATGAAGTTCTATACCCAGGTTTGCCTATGTTCCAGATGGTCCTTAACTGTATTTCATAATGGGATCATTTCCCTTCTGTCCATTTATCCTTGAGATTGGGTTGAATCTTATACATCTGTATACCACAAATTTAATGTACTTGATTTAATTAATCAGAGGCAGCCACCATACTTTCCCAGATCAAATTGTTTTGGTTAATTATTGAAGAATGAATTGAGCACCTACTATGTGCTAGGTCTATGGAAGGTCATAGTTGTCCAGAAACTAAAGACAAATAGCATGTTGTATGTTTGGCTTTTCTGCAGCAATTAAAAAGCATGGGATTTAGAGCCAAAATGCTAAAAAGATAATTTGTTTTATCACTTTGTCAGGGTTTAATTGCTGGAAAAAACCTTTCAAAATAAGATCATTTTCCAAGCCCCATTTGTGGAAATAATAAATGCCTCCTGCCCCTCAATAGTATGTCCAAGCTGGTTTATTTCACCTGTTTTTTTTTTTTTTTTTGGTCTGCAGTTAATTCCTCTTCAGTCAGTTCTCACTGTAAAAGATTTAAGCTATACAGAAATAAACAGCTTGAAACCCAGATGCCCCTCCTGTGCTCCCCAGCTTCATACTTCTCCCCTGAAGCAGCATATGCCAGTTAATCATACAACATATGCCCATCATGTGCATTTACAAAGTATATATATATTTACACATTTCACTTATAACACAAATTGAATAATATATTCAGATTCTTCTGTGATTTACATTTTACACTGAACTGTATGGCTTGGTAAGCCTTCCATTTTTATACATGTGAATCTGCCTTATTCTTTTCTGATAACTATAGGAATATTCCACAGAATTCCTCTGTCACACTTTATTTAGCCCCTCAGAGTTGATGAGTATTTAGATTGTTTGCCATTTGTTGTTATGACAAACAAGATTGCAGTAAACACTTTTGTATATGTCTTTGGACACATAGGCGAGTATTTCTGTAATAGAGTCCCAGAATTTTCAGTTTCTATATCCGATGAATCTGATAAGCTGATGAGAACAGGATTGGGTTCCAACTTGCAAATACATTTCAATGTTAATCTCAAGTTTCTCAGCCCACACTGTTCTATGTGAATTAATTCAGGATTACCCAAGAGTCTTCCACGTTTGGACACTGCTGGCTAACATTGTGAAAGTTGAATTTAAGCTTCAGAGATTAAAAAAAGGAAAAAAAAACACCACCACCTTAGAGCTACACTCTTAAATTCCTTAAAATAGTATGGGTTTTACTGAGCAGAAAGTGGAAAAGAAGGTGAATAAAGGGAGTTTCCTTGATAAATGGATGAAACACTCTGTATTGGAAAGAGCATTAGTCTCTCAGGAAAGGAGGTGGGCCATTCTTTTAGAAAATAACTTTGTCATGTTTTCCAAGCTAAGCCAACTCCACAGAATAGCCAAATGTGAACACCTAATGAGTGTGCTTGGTTGGATTTTATTGCGGATTTTGAAGTAAAAGTAACAGGGTGTAGTAGGTAGAATTCCAAAGGTGTCTCCACAAGACTCTTGTCTCTGGTTATTTAAGCACATATTCAGGCAATGGATGAAGGGACTTTGCAGGTGCAGTTAAGATTAGTAATCAGCTGATTTTGAAATAGGGAGGGTATCCTGGATTATGCAAGTGGACTAAGTATAATGACACGGGCCCTTAACAGTAGAAGAGGAAAGCAGAAGAGAGACAGATGCAGTGGAAGAGAAAGAATGAGAGCAGAGGCAGGAGAGTTCAGAGAGGTTATGAGGAGAGGCTTTGCAGATGGAGAAAGGGGGCCATGAACCAGAGAATGCAGGAGGCCTCTAGAAGCTGCAAATGACTCCTAGCTGACAGCTACCAAGGAAAGTCCTTGGAACAGAATGTTGCCAGTGACTTGAATGACTCAGAGCCCCAGAAAAGACAGGAGCTCTGCCAATACCTTGACTTTGGTCCTGGGAGACCCAGAGCAGATAGATAATAAATGAATGTTTTAATATGCTAAATATGTGGTAATTTGTCAGGACAAGAGTAGAGAACTAAAACAGGGGTTGACCCAACATCTGTGTGTTGGACATGGCAGAAATGGATACCGATAGCATGCTGCTGTCTGTCTTACTTCCTTGCATCGAAAGCAGGTTATCAAAGCCTGTGTTACAGCATGAAGAAGAGTAGGCCACCTTTTCTAAATGCTTGCCACATGATAAGTGCTGCGTTCAGGGCTCTGTGTGCATTCCCTACTGCACTCTTTCCAGAAGCCATACAAGAGTTGGTGCTTTTGTGATCTCCATTTTATAAACAAGAGAACTCCGCCTCAGAGAAGTTAGGCACATGCGCAGGGGTGGCATGGCTTATAAAGAGCACGGCCTGGACTCAAACCCGTGTCTATGGGACATCACACCCAAGCCTGTGTGCATGAACACTATATTTCACAGTGCTCAAAACCACAACTGCAGTTAAATATGAGGCTACTATGTTTCTATATGCAACATCGCTAGCTCAACACATATCTCACAGTGCCTTTTGTCACATAAAGCCCACTGACCTTGTTTTAATACCCTTGGAATACTACACCATCAGATGGTGGGCTAGGAGGAAAAAAAAAAATCAAAGTTGGATGGTCAAGGAAACAAGACACTCCTGCTTTCCCCACCCCAGGCTCTTCCCTCCAAAGCACAGTGTACACTCTTATATTTCTCTTCAAATCCTTGGAGGTACCACTTGCTCCAGATTGTGTCAAAGATTGTACACTCTTCCCCACACCAGGCACTCACTGTGATGGAGACATTTTTATACCTTGAACATAAATATTGGGAGCCAAAAGGAGTATCAAGTGAAAGAAGCGTGATGCATAACTGACATTTTATCTAGGGTGGGCCAGTGTGCTAATTTGATCTCAGTTGTCTGCGCAAAAAGTGTGACCTCAAATCCAGCCAATGGAAAGCCCGAGCATAAAACAAATTCCTTGCATGTATTCATTCACACATTCAAGCATCTAACAAATAGGAAGTAAGCTGCTCTCACGTGCCAGAGTTTTCTCTGGAAGCTGAGGGTACCGTGGTAAATAATACAAGTTCCATGTCCATACATCTTCCAGGCTAGAGAAGGCAGAATGGAGAAGCAGGCAGCTGTAGGCTGGTGTAGTCAAGCTGTGGTGGAGGAGGTACTAGATGGCATGAGAACATGTGGAAGAGACACCAAACCCAGCTTCCGAAGCTAAAAGATGGGGTCCCTCAACTGGGACTTAAAGGAAAAATAGGAGTTATCCAGGCAAATATCGGGTGGGGGAGAATGTTTCAGACCAAAGAGATGTCTTTATGGAGGTCTGATGTGGAAACACACCCAGGTCCCTAAATATATCTACAGTATGGAAGGCAAAGAAGCAGAATAACAAAGGATGAGGCTGAAGATATCAATAAAGACAAGGTCTACCATTTTAGGGAGTTTGAACTTTATTATAAGGGAACTTGGAAACCACTGAAAGAACGAGCTTAGCAGGGACGTGACCAGATAAGGATGCTTTAAGAGGATCCCTGTGGTGGACCTGTCAGGAATGGAAGGAGAATGGGTGGATGCAAGGAGACCGCTGGGAGGCTAGAGCAGTGTGGAGTGTGTAGAGGAAGGCTGGGATTAGGGATAGAGAAAGGGGGCTGGATTCCAGAGCTCTCTGGGCAGGAGAGTTGATGGAATTTTGTGGGCTGGAGGGAGAAAAGGGAGTCCAGGATGACAGCCAGGCCTGACTTGGCTAAGTCTCATTCCAAATGTCCTCCAAGGCTGACGGGCCCAAGTTGTGGTCCACAGAGGTGAGTTGGGGTTATAATTTGTACTTTGCGGAAGGCCTGAGGAGCAGGGGATCAGCCAGGAAGCACATCTTCCTTCTGCCGCACGGAGAAGCCAAGAGCTCCTCTGTGGCCGGGCGTCTTGGGCTTTTCAGAGTAAATGACTCCTCTTGATTGTTTTGAATATACCGACAAGAACAAACGCTTTCAGGAAAACAATACCTCAACTCCTCATTGAAACAGGAAATAATAAACAGTTTCAAATGTTGGCTTTCTTTTCTGTGCCCTTGCTTTCTGCTGAGAAGAATGCCTTTGCTGTTGAATGTGGTGGCTACAGGTTGCTCTGTGGGTTTGGGGAAGGGTCAGTGCACCTATAACCTGCCCGCTCCATGTGTCTTGAGGTGCTGTGATGTCTTTCTTGACAGGTATCCCAACTCTTGGTTTTGACATGTCATGTCAGGGCGGCCAGCCAATTGGGACTGGACCCTGGGAAGAGCCCGCAGGCCTGAGACTTGGTGGCATTTGCCTGCTGAAACACCTGTGGCTGCTATGACCCGTGGCTAAGCCCTGTCACAGACTGACAGCTCAGGGCTACTCAGATCCACCTCCTGATGGTGGGCCCCCAGTCTTCTTATTACTGTAACTTTGCATCAGGGGAAGGAGATTTTTCATGAACAAGTATGTGAAATACATTCAGTGCCTAGTAGTGGTATGTGGCTGCTGTCTACTGATTTGATCTGCCCATAATCTGCCTCCTTGTCTTTTCTGATACTAGCAGCCAGATTTTCTTCGGTCAATACCTTTCTGTTTCTGCAGTTCTGGATCAGTTACCCTTTGCCCAGCACTGTGTCAGATGTGGGTACTTGACACAAGCCAGCCAGTCAGAATCCTCTACCCCCAGACCTGATCACTCAGACAAAGCTGTTCTTTGGGCCTCAGTGATCGGTTCAGTGGGAAGCCCAGGACCCAGCTTGACCAATGGGTCTCTGTCTGAGTTTCGGACTGTTTGGAAAAAGGGCTTGTTTTGTAGAAATGTAAGCTGGGATGGTGGCATTTGGGGTACTGGGGGACACAGCCTGCCTGAGAAGGTAGTGAAAAAAGAAGAGGAAAGCAGACATGAGTGATGGAAAGAGGAAGTGGGGGGGCAGAGACAGATCCCTAGGGACATTGTTGGAGTCCTTGTATTCAGCCTTGCCCAAAGCCAGCCTAGTCCTGAATGAGCTTTAGTTACAGGAGCTAATAAACGTCTTTTTCAGTAAGCCAGTTTTGAGTCCTGATGTGTCCATTATTTAGTCTTGATTCAAGTCAATTTAGCAAGTTATTTGTTGAGATCTACATTGGGAGCTGTACCTCAGAGCTGTCGGGAACTCATAAACCATGGTATAGTAACAGCCGTAGTTAGCCTCATTATGGCTGTTCTATTTATTGGCTATTTCCCCTGTCACCAGACATTTCTTTGCACTTTACACACATTATTTATTTGATCCTTTGAGTAAATCTTTGAATTAGAAGTACTTACTTGAATTTAACAGAGGAGGAAACTTGGATCCAGAGAGGCTAAGAAATACATCCAATATAAAAGTTAAAGAAACAATAGTAAAAAAAAAAATAATAGCTGGTCAGTAAAGAGATAGGATATGAGTTGCAATCTACTATGACTCCAGAGCCTGTGTTCTTGCCACCCTGCTTTCTTGCCTCCTACTCTTGTTTATCCACACTCTGGTCAGGGAGACATAAAGGAAATACCCTGTGTGCTTCAGGGTAGGTCAGGTTGTCTCCTCCCACGCTAAAAACTTGAAAATAAAATGGATTGCACACTCATGAAAGCAACATGGGATGGATCAGAGCACAGACTTGCACATTTGCCCTAAAGAGCCAAAATGACTCCTGGCCAACCAGGCTGGGTCTTGCTGCCTAAATGTATTGACAGCAGAGAAGGAATGAGTGTGTCAGGAGATGGGTTACCCAACCATGGAAGCGGAAAACAGTGCAATTAGAGAGGAGAATCTTGGGGACACCCATCCTATCACTATCCACATGGTGGGAGCTATACCCATGGGGCTTCTTAGGAGCTGGTCTGTCCCTCTGGGGAGATGAGTGAGGAGACTGGCCACAGAATCCACCAGTCACTCTTCCCATGAAAGCCACTGTCTCCATTGTGGATTAGTGCCCTGGGCCACTTGGCATCACACTGATAAATGCCCGCTTCAGCCAACAGCTTCCTAAAATTGGAAGCAGCATCCTCCTGTTCATCATGACCCTTCCTATTCTCTTTTTAAACCTTTATTTTTAAAAAATTTTATTTGGCTGTACCGGGTCTTAGTTGCAGCGTGTAGAATCTTTGATCTGTGTTGCAGCATGCAGGATTTTTAGTTGTGGCCTGTGAACTCTTAGCATGTGAACACTTAATTGTGGTATGTGGGATCTAGTTCCCTGACCAGAGATCAAACCCAGACCTCTGTACTGGAACATGGAGCCTTAGCTACTGGACCACCAGGGAAGTCCCCTAAACCATTTTTAAACCACTGCTTCCTTGAAGGGTGTATCTATAGGGAGAGGACTATGCTTGCTAAACATTCCAGTCTCTGCAGTGATGGCTTAATGTTACTGTAAATGAACGAACTGGCCCTCAGTCTAATTTGGCCTCCCCGTGAGTCTGCCTATGGGAGACTGGGTTGGTCAGAAGCTGGCAAGCTTTGAGGGCCGTGTGCCTATTAGAGCTCTCCGTGTAGAACAATCACCAGGCATCCTGGAACTGGCAACTTTGGAAACTTCCCTTTCGAAGGTGGATTTCTTGCTTGGATTGACACAGTAGGCTTTACAACTTGCCAGAGTTGAAAACAGGCCTGTATGATGGAATAGGAACTATTATTTACAGCCAGTTGTGCTATGCACACACCTACATCCTGGACAAGGGCGGGGGGTGCGGCAGTGGGGAGGGATTGGACACAAAAAACAGGGTGCATGTTGGAGTTAAGTGAACTTGAATTTGCATCCCAGCTTCAGTGTTATTAGCTATGTGGACAAGTTTTCCAAGTCCCAAAGGCTCAGTTTCCTCCTGTAAAACATGAGGATAATAACAGGATCTACTTCATAGAGTGACTCTGAGAACTAAAATGAAAAAGGAAAGAGTGATGCAGATTTAGCAGGCATTTGATACAGTTGTGCTCATTAGCTGTTAGTTGCTGTCTGGGCACCTATATCACTGCATCGTTTGGCAGAAAACACCCCTCTGCTCTCATACTTTTCTTGGTGGGGTCCAGGCCTGAGTGAGGAGTACGGTGACAGTGCAGGCCCTCAGGAAATCAGAAGGACTAGGAGAAAGAGCACACATGGCTTTACAGGTAGGCTGGCTAACCCAGCTCTGCACAGAGTCCAGACTGGAGATGTCAACAAGGGGACTAGACTGGTTGAATAATGGGTTGGATGGATAGTTAGGCCTGCATAAGGATGTATCACGTGGCAGCTTCAGCCCCACATGCCAGGGAGCACAGACCCAGTACGATCATGAAGATGAAAGTGTTAGTCCCTCAGTTGTGTCTGACTCTTTGCAACCCCATGGGTTGTAGCCCAGAGGCTTCTTTATCTATGGGATTCTTCCGGTAAGAATGATGGAGTGGGTTACATTCCCTTTTCCAGGGGATCTTCCCGATCCAGGGATCAAACCTGGGTCTCCCATATTGTAGGCAGATTTTTTTACTGTCTGAGCCACCAAGGAAGCCCCAGTATGATCACATCTGTGCATGGTTTAAAGAAAAGCCAAGAACTTCAATTTCTTTACGAAATATCCTTAATTTGTGCCGTGCTTAGTTGCTCAGTCGTGTTGGACTCTTTGCGACCCCATGGACTGTAGCCTACCAGGTTCCTCTGTCTGTGGGGATTCTCCAGGCAAGGATACTAGAGTGGGTTGCCATGCTCTCCTCCAGGGGATCCTATATTTACAGCAACTAATTTGAATTCTTCTGAAGACTCTGCAGGCCACACAATCATCCCATGTGACAGAAACTTTCTTGGGATTTCAGTTCTTGATCTTTACCCTTAAAGGGTTTGGGTTAAGGGAGTCTGAATTTAGGTTCCCCCAGGATCAGATGCTACAACAAAGATCTACTACAAGTAGCTTACTTGGGATAGGATCCCAGGAAACATCAGTAGGGCGGTGGGGGAGTAGGACAGAGCTGGGAAAGCATCCAGTAGAGGAGCCGTTATCAAGTCATCACTATGGGTGGCGGGTGACTACTGCTTCATCATTTGGGGGCCTCTGGAGCCAGGGTTGGACTCATGCCTCAGGGTGACCCACCTGAGGAGCAAGACAGCTGGGGTATATATACCTTCCCTCCTATCAGAGGGCTGCTCCCTGGGGGCATCAATATCTTCACATACCTCCCTGGCCATAAGCTTGCGCAGGGTGAAGTCTTGGGGACCAAAAGAGCCCCTGGGTAGAGGCAGGCCATGAGCAGCAGTTGGATGCGGGTGGAACACCCACAGTGTCCTTGGGGGGAGGGGCGGAAGGAAGCAGTCAGCATCAGCCACTGCACTAGCAAGTGTTCAAGAGAGCCTTCCAAACATTCCGTCGAGCCCAGCAACTAGGGGTGGGTGGGGAAGTCCCTCACACTGGCTGCATTTGTCCTGTCAGATGAAGCTTCTAGGACGTGCCTCTGATCTCCTGCTTGTGCCAAAGCAGAAGTCAAGGCTGGAAAAAGAAGTGAGCTCCTAACAGGAATGCCCACTCGCCGCGCTTGCCTCTTGAGGCCCTGCCTGTCAATTACAGAAATATCTGCGAGATTCCGTTTGCCTCTATTATCTTCCACAGGGGTCTCCAGTGGCAACTCTGCAACCGTTTTCTGCAGAGTGGTTCAAATTGTTTTATATCTCCTTAGCTGCCAAGTACAATGTCATAAGCAATAAATAAATAAATTGTTGGCCTATATGGAAAGCATATTTTGTCCAGATGCGTCCTTGAAACTTCAGCCCTGAAACATGAAAGTCAGATTGGGAAACCACATTCTCAAAGCTCGGGGGAAGTAGGCTCACATGGAAAAGCTGTTTGATTGGCAGGTGCTGCCACCCAACACCCACCCGAGGTGTGTCCTGCAGATAGGCAGGCAGTGCGCCTTCTGAAAACGTGAGTGTGTGAGCGTTTCATACCAGTTTTCCAGCTTAGCGTGGGTGGCCCAGCTGGACAGACCAGGGGTGAAGGGAGACCGGAGCTTGGAGGGTTGCTTAGCTGGAGCAGCCAAGACCTGTGTCTTCCTTTTGATCTCCTCTTGACCAGCTGGGTTGAAGCAAGCCTTCCTCATCAAGAGGGTGATGTTCAGGACCCTTGTCTGAGCTGCAGACAGTTCTCAACTACTCTGTCTTTGCTGCATGCAGAGGTTGAGGCCATGGGGATATGTTGCCAGGAAGCGGAGGGAGATCTGGATGGTGGGAAATCACACAGAAAGATGTTCGGTGCACTTTAGCTGGTTGAGCCAGTCCTGAGACCCTGCAGCAGAGTGAGCATTTCAAGACACAGGCACAGCTGGGTGGGAACATGAGAGCAGGTATGGCCTTGGTGACAGGAGTCACCACATGGAGCTCACCAAGGGTGACTTGAGCTGCCTGTGTCCACTGGCAGGGCATGCCCTTAAATGTCATCCTTATTGCTATTTAAAATTATGTGCTCATAAAAAGTTAGACTAGAGCTACAAGAGAAGAGTGAACATTGCCTCTTTAACATCCAGTTCCACCCCCTCTGCATTCTTCCAGAGATTCTTTTAGACTTGTACACACACCCACACACACCCATTTTTATAAGAAATGAGATTGTATTATGTAAAGTATTTTATAACTCCTTCTTGTACACTTCATTTACTTTAATCATTTTTCCCTATCTCATAATCTTTGCCTGACTTCATGGTGCTCTTTTGACAGATCATAATAATTTCTTACAATTTTTCAAAATGAATTCTCAGATTGCTTCCCAAATTGCCAACCTGTGGTAAACAACCAGAAATATTAGTAGCTGATGTTATCATATTATGGCCACTAGGAATAAATTTTTATCTCATCTGGAATTTGATAGAATTGAAGTGGAGAATGGAGAAATTCACAAGAAAAATTACTCTAGAAATAGCAATTTGGGACACATATAAACACATGTAAAGAGTGTGTGTGTGTATAAAGTATAATAAAATTCAAGAGAGATAATTGACTGAATAAAACTAAAGATGTTATTTCTGTACCTGGGTTACTTTTCTTGAATGAATTCCTTTACCAACCTGCCAAGAATTCATTTTAGGCTTATATATATTCTTTGACTGGCAGCCCAGCTTAGGAGCAAAGTGTGAGTCTACTGCTGGATACTATAGACTATTACACACGTAGGCCGTGGGTTCAGATGCCAATCCTGATGTTCTCCAGCATACAGTCTTAGAGTGCTTGACTCTCTCTGTGCCTCGGTTTCTTCATTTCTCAAAGCACAGTGAGGACACGCTCTTCCTCGGGTGGTTGAGAGGACAGAAGGGGAGAAGCCCTGTGAAGCTCTTCCCGGCTCTAAGTGCCTGCCCCACAAGTAGGGCTCACTAGTAATAGAGTGTAGAGTCCCCAGCAGATTTCTGTCAGGTCCGTATGCCTGATGAGATGCTGATGCCATCCACACGCTATAAATATCCAACTTGTTAGGTACTCATTGTCATCACCCCCCTGGTAGTTAAGAAATAATTATGGAAAATAAAATGAGTGTAAAATGGTTTCTAAGTCAATAGTCAACTAAAACTACTTCAAAATGCCTTGGAGGTTGTCGCAAACCATCAGCTGTTCTAGACCAGAAACAGAACCTGATTTCCAGTTGTTGATGATAAATAAACATTGTACGTTGCCCTTTGCGATGAGTGGCTATTTTTTTAACCTATGCAGATGTGTCCTATTTACATTGAAGCTGTCATACAAATTAGCAAAGGCCCACAGAGTCTGAAAGAAGGCAGGCTTCAGGCCCCGAAATGTTCACAGGAATGGAAAATGGCTTACCTTGCTCCTGCTAGCTGTGGTGCCCCAGTCCTGGTAGGAATGGCTGGGGAGAACTGAAGAGCTTTTCCAGGCCAGTAGAAATGTTTGCTGACCAAGCAGGCTTCTGAGGTTCATCTGCGAGGCAGGATGAAGTGAAATGCAATAGCTTTGGGAGCTGCTCTGATTTTGACTTTTTGGCAGTCGGTGAAAAGTTCTGACCCTTCAACAGATATGAAAATCCTCTCATTTGGTACAGGCTTGTGCATGGCAGATTGAGTGTGAGTTAAAACACCAATTAGAGTGCAATGGATGATCTCCTGTTATTCTGAGGATAAGATTTTCTTGGCAAAAAACTTGTTTGGCTACCCTTATCAGACATACCCCTTTATCAAATTGTGTGTATGGGCTGTGAGAGGGAGAGCACAGAGCACTGAACCACAAAGTCAGAATAAGTCAGGCCTCGGAAGGTATTTCGAGTTCCAGCTTTTCAACTTCTTCCATATAATAAAAAGGTG
Organism: Bos indicus; assembly: GCF_029378745.1. Classification (NCBI taxonomy): domain Eukaryota; kingdom Metazoa; phylum Chordata; class Mammalia; order Artiodactyla; family Bovidae; genus Bos; species Bos indicus. The sequence continues at coordinate 45,267,209 of NC_091781.1, forward strand.
ATGGAGGCCCAGGGAATTGAAAGGACCAGCTCAAGATCCCCAGTGAGACCTGAGACTAGAATCCCAGATACACGGCTGGCGCCGAATGCTCTGCGCACTAGACCATGTGGCTTCTAGACGGTCTTTCTCTTGGGGGATGCGCAGAGACATGAAGATGTAAACAGCTTACATATAAGCTTTAAAACACCAGTGGCTGATCTTTTCCGAAGAGGAAGCAAAGCTCTGATTGTGTGAATATAGAAATGGTTGGGTTCTGGAAGAGCCTTTTATTACTTCTCTTAAGTACCATGGAGAACCTGCAGAGGGCCAGCCTTCAGCAAAGGCCTAGGACTTCAGGGTGGCTCACACAGGTCCCTGCCCTCTATGTAGCTGTGTACTCGATGCAGGGAGGCCAGAACAGCATTCAGTGTCCTCTGAGAGGCAAGCAGAAAGGGCCATGGGAACATAACGAGGGTGGGTTTTTCGTTCTGCTTAGATGATTCAAGGACAGCTATACTTGACCTGGGTCTTGAAGTGGTAAGCAGACTCTTTCTTGGCAGAACATCCATTCATTCATTTAATTGAAATATAGTGAGCTCCTACATTTTTGCCAGGTAAACAAGCAGTAAATACAGAGTAATAAATAGTCCTCTGTTCTTAGGGATTTTTGCATTCTCTTGGGGAGAGTCAGAAATCAAGCATGTCAATGAAAGAATAAAGATGATTTTAAATGGTTAAAAGTACAAAGAAGGAAATGAGGTAACATGGTGGGAAAACCCAAAGGTGAAGCTATGCCTCAGATAAAATTGTCTGAAAGGCCGATGAGGTCCTGTGACACCTGGGCTGAGGAGAAGGTGGCACAGAGAAGGTGAGGGCGGTGGTGACCAGGTGAGAGAAGTGAGGGAAAGTGAGGCCAAGTGAGACCAAGTGAGGGAAGGCGGTAGGAGGTGAAGTTGGGGCAGTGGGTGGTAGCCAGTTTTCACAATACCCAGCTGGAATAAGCAGACCAAAGTTTCTTCTAGGAGAACTAGGGAGCTTTGGGAGGGTTCTGAGCGGGGGGCTGTGGTGCTGGATAGGTGAGGAGGCAGAGGAGCATAAAAATCATCCAGGGAGCAATGGCAGTGGCCGCAGCAGACTCAGGATGGGTAGTCAAGCTGCATTCTACCGAGGTGCTCTTCCTTTAGGATCATAAACAAGCAGAACTATAAGCAGCACAATCCTGATGCCTCAGTGAGGACACTGAGGTGAGCAGAGTCACCACATGCGACCAGTCTGGGCAGAGGAAGGCCTGGGCCCAGGCTTACAACTCAGGATGCCAAGCTCTGTGCTTCTCCACTGCCTGCTTCCTCTGCCTTCTCGCCTGCCTGTTTGCCTTCCAGGGGCTGAAATTTAAAATCTGTTCCCCATCAGGCATTTCAGAGAGGTCTCTGATGGTTTGTTGTTAGTACTGTGTTAAAAGGCAGCCACCTTGAATGACTTCTGCTTGACAGGAGTGTCAGCACTGTCACCACCTGCTCCCCCCAGAGCAGCGGCACATGTCGAGGGTGTTCTGGCTCTGGGGGGCATCAAAGAGCCTGTTCACCAGAGCTGGAATTTAGGTTTGGCTCTGCCCTGACTGACCGTGTGGCCTTGAGAAAGTCCCTTCTTCACTGTGGACCTGCACTTTTTAATGTATGAAATTAGAGGATTGGAACATAGGCATTATATACATTAAAAAAAAAACAAAAACCTATTTTGAGTAATTTTGAGTTAAACAGATGGTCTGTTGCAGGACTTAGCAGAGCCTTTAACATACTACTAAGCACTGTCAAACTTCCAAGAGGGAAGTAGAGTGTGGTGCATGCCACAGGTGCATCTGTGCACTTGAGCCTGGGTTGCTTTGGAAGAGGACCCCTCATAGAACTTGCGCTCCTGAGGATACTCTCAGGGAACTGGTCTGTGAGATGAGAAAAGGGAGAGGAAAGGAAGCCCCCAGTCCTGCTCTTACCTGGCCTTGTTCAGCAGCGGCGCAGAGTGGCAGGTTGTCCTGAGGCTAGGTGGAGTGTGCCCCTCCCCCACTGCACTTTCCCGCCCCCTCCACTGCTCCCCTCCGGTGGCCCACAAAGGCAGTCTTGTGCAAGAGCATGGCTGCAGAAGCAGTGGCTCTCCTTGCGGGCCCACTGGGAGCTTTTGTGAGCTCCAGCCTCTAAGAAGGTACTTCCTCTGCCTGATGCCCACAGTGGCCACATCTCTGACCGTGGACAGCAGCAGAGTGATAGCCTCCTTTGGGAGACAAACACTTAGGTCCAGGGGTCTCTCTGTCTCTCTCCTTGGAGTTTTCTCTCAAATATTCCCTAGGGGCTCTTTCAGTTTTTACATTTTTTCTTCTTGCTTGTATATCAGCCTTTTCTGCTCACCAGCAACCACACAAGGTGCCTCAGGAGCCAGCCGCCTGCGTGCGTCTCAGCTCCCACCTGACACTTACCCTCATCCTCACATCTGCTGTTTTTTGAGCACTTACTATGCCCCAGGCACTGTTTAAAGAGCTTCATCTGCACTGAACTTACAGTCTCTAGTCACAGCCTTATGAGATACGGGCACTGTTTTTATTCTACTGAACAATGAGGACACTGAAGCTTGGTCGGGTTGTTCCTCAAAAGTCTCGCAGCCAATGTGTGTGGGGGCTGGAGTCTCACCCAAATCTGCCCCCCAAGGCTTTGTACTGGATTGTCGTACTGCATTGCTCTGTTAATATTTGGATGAGTGGAAGGTGAGTGAATGGATGAGTGAATGAATGAGCACGTGAGGGAAAGATCCTCTCCACCATCTCATCCCCAGCTTTAGGAAAGCTGCCTGACCACAGAGGGGAAGCAGCCATGCCCCTTCTGAGCCAGCGCTCTCTGAAGGCCACATCATCTCTGTCTTGCCACCCCTTCCCACCAGGGTACCAGTGGGCACCACCTTACTGTCCCACCAGCAGCCCACATCTGCTCCACCCGTTAGTGGGCACACACACCCAGGGTGAGGCAGCCTCAGCTGGATTCCAGCCTGTGGGGGTTTATGCTGCCACTGCCTAGTTTTTCACCAGGAGGAGGGCAGCTGTTCTGGGATTGAAACATGAAGAAAGATGGGCTGAGATCAGATAAGCATCCTTTCCCAAGTAGACTCACCTCCCAATTTGCAGGCCTTTGTTATATTAGCAGCAAGTACGGAATGTTGACATGGAGCTCTAGCCTTCATCTGAATTATAATCTCTGAAGCTATAGTTAAGTCTGCCTAAAGATATTTCAATTTGCTGTCTCTCTTTCCACCCCTCTCCGGTCTCCTTGGCTCAGAGTACAGTTGTATCCCTGTAGAACACAGAAAAGCCAGGACGTATTTCTTAATGTTTTACATTACAGTTGTAAGTCCCTCTTATCCTTTTATAATCATATTTTAACTTTTAGTCAACGTACTTGTGGGTGTGCCTGTGTCTGTGTTGTATATCAGTTCACATTTATACGAATGGTATTAGCTCCTTTTATCTTTTTTTCCCCTAAAGCCATACTTGTAAGACTACATTCAGCAGTGGATTAATCCCCAAATAACTTAGTTCAGCTTTCGCAGCTGCTGCCAAGCAGCCTGTCTCCTGGATGGGTGTAGACTGTACGGTGGTTATAATTAACAAGTCTTCAGGGGCGGAGGTTGTACAGGGAATGAGAACTGGGCCGGGAGGTCACCGCATACTAGTGCAGACAGGAAGAGGCCAGGGAGGACTTTTGTTGGCGTAGGGCAGGTCAGGCAAATGAGAACTGGGTTTTTGTCCTTCAGCAGTTCACCAGTGGTGAGCTGAGGAAGCAGATAAACTGGGTGGCCTCTTTGTGTGTGAGTGTGGAGGGCGGGGGGGCGGGGGGGGAAATGCCAGTGCATGTTAGCGTATGTGAAAGTATGTGTGTAGGGTATGTGTGTATTGGATTGGAGAGAGGGCATATCTTCTAAGATGGTAGGTTTGGGTATTAGATTTTTGTTTGAATTATCATTTATCGCTTATTACCTCTGTGACCTCAGGCAAGTTACTTATAATTGACGTCTCTGTGCATCAGTTCCTCTCTATGCAAATAGGGATGTATTCATTATTCAATGAGTATTTGTTGAATACTCTATTCCAGGCCCTGTCCTAGACACCAGAGATGCAGCAATAAACAAAAGGACAAAAATCCCTGCCCTTCTGGGACTTCCAATCTACGGGAGAAAAAAGAGCTTTCAAGGAATGTTGTTATAAGGATCAAAATCGTTTGTGCACATAAAATGGCTAGCACAGTGTCTGGCATGTAATCAGATTTTGGTAAAAAGGACCAAATGTTAATACTATTTTTCTTTAGATTGCATTTACAAAGTAACACCTCCCATAAGAAAAGCAGTCATGAATCTAAATTCCACTATTTTATGAACTTATTCTTCTTTGGGAAGTGACCCATGCGTACTTTGGGAATAGATGCTCTGTATATATTTTGCTAGCTCAGTCAAAACAGTCCATCTGTGCACCAGACATCTTGAAGGATAGAGATGCTTCTTGAATGGACTTGAGCAAAGGAAGATCAGCTCTCAGGTGACAGCTCAGACATGACAAACGGGAACAATGCAGAAAGGAATGCGTGAAGGGGTTGGATTAAGAATTGCAGGGCAATTACTTTCTGCAAACTGATATGCAAGCAAGAAAGAAACACTGGCACAGCTTGTTATCCAGAAGCACAATAAGCAAAAATTCACTATTACAGGATTGCAGAATAGGCAAACCTCTGTATAAAGATGAGTTGTTATTTAAAGGGGATTTGTGACTTTGTTTTAGAATGTGAGCCTCACTTTCCACTAGTCTGGAGTTCATGGACTTACTCTCAAGGGCTTCCTTAATATGCACTTGTCTGAAGTGTATTGTTTCCCCCTCCCCAGCCACTGTGCACAACATGGCTTTCCGGAGAAGATGCCCCGACAGCTCTCTGGTCCCTGTACCAACCTGGTACTGGTTTGCACTGACTAAACAGGGGTCCCCTTATCCGAAAATTCACTGTCTGAGGCTGGTGGTTCAAAGGTTGCAGGAAAGCCAGCATTGTCATAACATTAAAACATTCATGAATTAATTGACCACTTATCAAGTTAGCTTCACTTAGACATCTTCCCCATTTCATGTTGGGCCTCACACTAGGTTAAGAGTCAGCTCTTTGTGCATCTGTCTTTATTGGATTATCCAGCTTCTAGAAATAACAGTGAAAATAGATCACACATGACTTGTAAGATGAAGTAGCAAATTTTTCAAAAGATGCAAGCTTTTATCAAGTTAATGAAAGTGATGTTGGAAAACAAGTTTGTATTACATGCAAATTCAGTAACAAATGAAGATAACTTGATATCAATGAAAAAGGAAAAGTCAGTAAGTTTGATGACACAACAGGAACTTCAAAGTGAGTGACTGGATATAAAGTGCTGTGACATATCCTAGGGGGAGTGGTAAAAGTGTATTTTTGCAAATGTCACCCTCTTAATACCTGTACTAATGGAAGTAAAGGATGCCACAGCATGCACTTATGCAGCCAGGTTAGGGAAAAAAAAAAAGGGGGTCAAAAAAATCAATGCATTTTATTCTTTGTTCTTTTTTAAAAAGTATTTATTCGTGTATTATTTGGCCACACCGAGTCTTCGATCCTTGTGGTGGCATGCGGACTCTTCAGTTGTAGCACACAGGAGCTTTAGTTGAGTCACGTGAACTCGTAGTTGTGTCATGGGGATCTCGGTCCCTGACCAGGGGTTGAACCTGGGCCACCTGCACTGGGACAGTCTTAGCCACTGGACCATCAGGGAAGTCCTCATTCTTTGCTCTTTACAGGAACTACTGAGTTGTTGAAATTGTAATATAAATTTTATTAAAAATAAGATATCAGTTCAGTTCAGTCGCTCAGTCATGTCCGACTCTTTGCAACCCCATGAATCACAGCACGCCAGGCCTCCCTGTCCGTCACCAACTCCCGGAATTCACTCAGACTCACGTCCATCGAGTCAGTGATGCCATCCAGCCATCTCATCCTCTGTCGTCCCCTTCTCCTCCTGCCCTGAATCCCTCCCAGCATCAGAGTCTTTTCCAATTACTCAACTGTTCGCGTGAGGTGGCCCAAGTACTGGAGTTTCAGCTTTAGCATCATTCCTTCCAAAGAACACCCGGGACTGATCTCCTTTAGAATGGACTGGTTGGATCTCCTTGCAGTCCAAGGGACTCTCAGGAGTCTTCTCCAACACCACAGTTCAAAAGCACCAATTCTTCGGCGCTCAGCCTTCTTCACAGTCCAACTCTCACATCCATACGTGACCACTGGAAAAACCATAGCCTTGACTAGATGGACCTTTGTTGGCAAAGTAATGTCTCTGCTTTTGAATATGCTATCTAGGTTGGTCATAACTTTCCTCCCAAGGAGTAAGCGTCTTTTAATTTCATGGCTGTAATCACCATCTGCAGTGATTTTGGAGACCCAAAAAATAAAGTCTGACACTGGTTCCACTGTTTCCCCATCTATTTTCCATGAAGTGATGGGACCAGATGCCATGATCTTAGTTTTTCTGAATGTTGAACTTTAAGCCAACTTTTTCACTCTCCGCTTTCACTTTCATCAAGAGGCTTTTTAGTTCCTCTTCACTTTCTGCCATAAGGGTGGTGTCATCTGCAGATCTGAGGTTATTGATATTTCTCCCGGCAATCTTGATTCCAGCTTGTGCTTCCTCCAGCCCAGCATTTCTCATGATGTATTCTGCATATAAGTTAAATAAGCAGGGTGACAATATACAGCCTTGACGTATTCCTTTTCCTATTTGGAACCAGTCTGTTGTTCCATGTCCATTTCTAACCATTGCTTCCTGATCTGCATATAGGTTTCTCAAGAGGCAGATCAGGTGCTCTGGTATTCCCATCTCTTTTAGAATTTCCCAGTTTATTGTGATCCACACAGTCAAAGGCTTTGGCATAGTCAATAAAGCAGAAATAGATGTTTTTCTGGAATTCTCTTGCTTTTTCCATGATATATATGTATTCATTTCCAAAAATTTTAGTCTTGTTTTTGTAGTCCCAACTCTCTTCTCCAGTATTTACTGTGAAAATTTGGTCCCTGTCAAAGGGGTGTTCTCATTCAGGTCCCAGTTTTCTTCCAAGAAGGAGAACCCAGTGTGTTTGCATTGGAGAGGTTTTTGCTCTTGAGACTACTGTTTCTGCACTCTGAATTAGGGGCAGTGGGCAATATGGGGACAAAGTATCCATCAGTCTGTATCTCTTTGTTTACACTGATGATGCTTAATCCGTTAAAGGTCCTGAATCCTTTGAATGAAGAACATGATAATTGGGGAGGCTCTTTCTGTAAAATACACATGCCCAAAGTAAATTTCAAGGAGTTTGTCTACCTTCTTGATATCTGTGTGTGGATCATAGGTACTTAATCATAGATCTAAGTAACTTTGACCTATTAATATACCCCTGGCTTCCCATCATATATTATTTATTTATATCACACATGCCAAACCACTTTGTATATGTTTATCTTTGTTATTGCTCACGGTGATCCTATGGGATATTGTCCTAATTTCAACATATGGAAAAACCTTGAGAAAAGTTAGGTAATTCATTTAAGGTCATAGTAAGTGTCTGGTATTCTGTTTCTAACACTGTGGTTTTTCTAAGGCCTAAACCTTCACTTTTTCTATAGTGTTAGGTCAACTCTGTGTTTTCACATACTACATGGACTTTTTTCCTTAATAAGTGACTTTTAAAAGTCTTCCTTAATATGGAAGAAGTACATGTTTGTTGTAGAAGAGTTATACACTGCAACTCTTTACTTTTGAAGCACTCTCCATTCTTTTTCATTTTCAGTTGAAGAAAGAAATGGTGTTATTACTATTCTCATTTCATAGAGAGTAAAATGGAGGTACTAGGGCTTGAATGACTAGCCATTGGGGTTTGAGTGGAAGTTATGGGCAACACTTCTGTTCTTCACCTTAAAATATCCCTCATGACCCTCTTCTGCTCTCAGAATACATTTAAGTCTACTTGAATCAAACTGAGAAACCTAACGGGGATAGCAGGATGGGTGGAAAAGATGACCAGATGGTGAATATGCAGTTTACAGAGGAACTTAGGTAGCCAAAATCAAAATTTATGCTCTTCTTTTAACATCTTGTTCATCACAAAGTGAGTGGTGGAAGGAAAGGGGAGTACAGGATGGGGAGGGAAGGTGTCTGTGCTGCATGGTATAGTGACCTATCCAGGCTATCTGAGTTCAAAAGAGGTAAGTTGTCAGGACTTTTGAAATAGTTCAAACTATTTCTTAAAAAAGAAAAAGGAATAGATTGGCTCTTATGTCTTAAAAATCAAGATGTCATACCTTCCAGTATGGCTGGATACAGGGGTAAAAAAAATTTTAGGACCCTGTCTCTCACTATTTCTTGGCTTTGCTTTCCCCCAAAGAGATCTCATTCATTAGCAGAATTCCACCAGAAGATTTACCATAAGATAGAAAAGCAGCTGCTGACATCCCCAGATGGTTATATAACTGTATAAATACCTGAGAAACATGGACCTCTTTGCTCTTCCAATTGTTCGAGCAAAAATCCCCATCCGGAATCTCATCGCACCAACTTTTATCACATTCCCATCCATGAACCAATCACTGTGTAGCTAAGAAATAGGATATTTTGATTAGTTAGGCCTGTGTCATATTCCCTCCCCAGGGGCTGACAGTGGGGGAACTGTGATTCCCCAAAGGAAAAACCAAAGCTCTGCTACAAAAAAAAAAAAAAATATTCTTAATGATGTGCAGGCAGAAAGAGCATCTGCTGGTAGGGATTTGTTGAAGTCTGCCGGGGACTGTCTCAGAGATGAGGGGTGGGGATCATAGCCAAGCTGTACAGGACTGGATCTGGGGAATGGAAAATCAAGACCTTTGTCTTCATTTTCTCATCTGTTCTTCTGTCCCCTTTCATCCAGCTTCCTCTACCCTCATTATACTCTCACCACAGGCTGCATGTCCCCACAACCTTTCCATGGGCTGACTCAGTCTCTTGAAATCCCTCTTTCTCAATCTCTAGGGGAGGAAACTCATTTGTTAATCTCAGAACCAGGCCACAAGCTACAGGTCACTGGCCAGACTTAACAGATGTGTTTGCCTGAAGCGCGAATCCTCTCTTGGTACAGTCAACTGTAGCAAGTTAGGGCAGATCAAGCTGTTTGTGGGTTTCTCCTTGCAGGCCTATGGATCAGGTAGGATCTCTAGAAAGATAAGACAGGAAAAGCAGTAGTATGTGTGAAGAACAGATGGAAACTTGGGTAGAAGCAGTCTGCGAGGCTATTCCTGGAATGGGAGCTTTGCTGAAAGACCTGGAATGTCATTCCTTGACAAAGATGGATGAACAGAGAATGGGGTTTCAAGGAGGCAGGAAGGCCACCAAAGAGGCAGACCAAAAAATCAAAGCCAAGGCTCCAACACAGTTACGGACTTCTCCCAGGGAGGTAAAAGGCAGCCACAGGACCTGTGAATTGTGGCATTCTTTAATATCAGGCAGTGTAGGATTTCCCAGGCCGTGCGACTAAAGTTATTTCCTCCTGGTTTGACATGGCACTCCTTGGGGCTCCAGCCCTGCATGGGCCTACCTCCCCATCACAGTGACACCATGCCCAGTGTCTCTCAGTCTGGGTTCAAGCGTGAAAACATCTGCTTCCTGCCCCTGATAAACTCATAAGCAGCCCAAGGGGTTAAGTAAGTAACTTTTTTTTTTTTTAAAGAAACAAAGATTAAACACACACATACTCCACAGGAACTAAAGTAGCATAAATCCATGCAAGTGGAGAAGCTTGAGTTTGGTTGGCTTAAAAGCAGGGGAGAGTTTTCTGGAATATGTATCAAAATGAGCCTAGGTGTAGGACACAGATCATCTTTCTTGGCTGATGCAGACTTCAGTTGATGGAGCTTTCAGGCCAAGTAGGATATTAGATCTCTCGCAATCATCCATCCATTCATTCATTCATCTAACAAGTATGAGTGTGTCCATTATGGACCAGACACTGTGTTCTAGGATCTTCTACCTCTTTGGCCCTAGCTTGTGCTTCTCTCTCCTTTCTGTGGGCACCCCAACTCCCCTGATCTCCTGGGTATGAATTCGCCCTCTGTCCCAGCCTAAAAAACCCTCCCCCAAGGCTCTGCAGCTGGGCCCCCACGATTCATTCCTGTGCCCTTAAGGATCATTCTCTGTCCACTAGGTCTGGGACCATTCTGAGACAACTTCTGAAGATGCAGGCAGTATTCCTATCCTAGCACCTGGCATCAGTCTCCCCAGGGGTGGGTGACATATTTCCTTGATGTCTGAGCATCAAATTCTGGGCACAGTCCAAGCCCTCTTTTGACTCAACTCTGCATGTTCTTATTTTTCTGTGGAGAACTACCTCCAGCTCTAGCCTCATTTGCAGACTCAGATAGCTCACTGACCCTGAATCCAATGAGCCATTTGCCTGGCTTTGAAGGCGTTTCTCCAGGGTGTTCTTAACCCTCAAGTGTGGTCAAGGGAGATGTAACAGGTAGTGCTTTTGCCAGGGACCATTCATCATATTGTCTTGGAAACCCACCCCTGTGTTACTTAGTCTTCAGTAAGATAAGTGGTGGACTATTTGGTAAAGGCTGCAGCTGCACTGTTAATACTATTCTACTGTAGTTGGGTGAGTAAAAATGGAGAAAAAAATTTTCAGTTTTCCTGATTTCTTTTTCATTTTTAAAACAAAGTTCATAGTGATTAGCCAGCCCTATCCACCTTTAAGGAAGTCAATTTAAAACCTGGTAACCAGCCAAAAACATAAAGTATTTGAATGCTGTGTGTTTGTTAATTAATATATTTACTTGGTGGATGGGCAAGGACTCTGGTTCCTGTTCTTATGGTGCCCTTTGGCCAAAAGACGGCAAACTCTAACAAGATTCTTTGGGGAATCTCTCTGAAGTAGTACGTCATTCATGGTCAATGTTTTAATTGAAGGTAATAATAATTCCAATAATATTATTAAGAAGCACTATTAGGGTGAGAAGGACTGAATTCACTGACATCATGCCAAAGTTATGCCCAGCGATGACTGCTGAGCCCCTGGGGGAATAACTTTCATAATCCATTGAAAAGTTGTGAGCTCCTTGTGTTTGCACCAAGAAAGAAATCAGCATTAACCATTTGGGAAGTCAGTAAAAATGGAGAAAAAACTACTTGTACTTTTAACAACTTAATTAATGACTGCAAATGGAGTCAATGCTCACAAAAACCCCTTGGAGAAGGTTGGGATGTGTGTTGACAATGGAAAATTATCCTGATTTTATAGGTAAAGGCAATTTCCAGACACTAGGAACAAACATGGTCAAGGAGAAAGAGAAAAGATGACTTTTTGTTGTTAAAGGAATAGTGCTCTAGGCCAAGAGGCTTGCTGTCTGGGTTAGGACAAGGGCAATCATTGTGTGCTAGGAACTGAATGGAATAGAAGAATCTGAGTTAAGAGACCAACGGAACTGGGTTCAGTTATCGCCTCTGCCATTTGTTAGCTTTCTGACTTTCAGCTAGAGGGTTAGCCTTTTAGAACCTTAGTTTTATCATCAATAAAATGGGGAAAATACCAGTAACTAACTTGTGGAGTTGGAGTCATCGTTGAGCTGAGTGAAGTGAAGACACTCAGTCGTGTCTGACTCTTTGCGACCCCATGGACTGTAGCCTACCAGGCTCCTCTGTCCATGGGATTTTCCAGGCAAGAGTACCGGAGTGGGTTGCCATTTCCTTCTCCAGAGGATCTTCCTGACCCAGGGATCGAACCCGGGTCTCCTGCATTGTAGGCAGACGCTTTACCCTCTGAGCTATGAGCTAATATATGTCAAAATCTCAGCCTGGTGCATGGCCCATAAATAGTACTACTATCCATTATCCTTGTTATTATTCTTTCTTAACTAATTCCACAATTATGTCATAAATACCTACAGTGTGCCAGGGACTATGTTGGATATACAGACCAATCTATTTGAGTTTGTAGTATAGTGGGGAAGATGGAGAAAAACAAAACAAATAAACATGTCAGTAAGAAGAATGCTTGCAGGTTGTACTGAATTTGAAAGCCTGGCTCCAATGATTGCCCCATGGGTTAGAGCTGCCATGTGAGCCTAGGGGCAGAGACTAGGTTTTCATAACTTGGCTTTCAAACTGGTCAGACCTGGATAAGAGCAGCTTTGGTGCCAGTCCTTATTCTCAGACTGTGTAACTGGACAAGTCCTCTGAACTCTAGTTCTCCCTCTGTATGAGGGGTTTGGGAGTAAGGTACAGGGGGTGGGCTCTTATCTCCATGCATAGAGATTTAACCTCAACAAAGCCCCAGCCCATTCTTTTAGCAGCTCTGGCTCATGCCTTGCTGTCTTCAGCAACATTTCCATCTCCCTGAGAATGAGAAGGAATAATATTTTCATATCTTTACCTGGATGTGGACAAGAAGGTTCCCATCTCCATCTTTGAGGATTTGGGGCAAGAAAGAGTTGTCAGTGGTGTGAGTAGAAAAAAAAAAAAAAAAGATGTATTCCAGGAGGGCTTTGGCCTGCCAGAGCCTCACTGCAGAACTGGTCCCAAGGATCAGTTGAATACAGGCTGGTTTATAGGAGACAGGAGGACCCCAACCTAACCGTGAGACCATGACAGGCCCTGAAAATGGTGAGGGAGAGTCTGACTCAGTGCAGGTGGTGGTTGTGGTGTAGCTGGGAGGGACTGACCTCTCATCACCTCCAAGTTTCCCTCTGAATACTTTGATCTGACACTGGGCTTCTAAGTCATGACTGAGCACTTCTTTTGAGAGTCAGTCTGGTTTATCATTAGAACATGGATCTGCCAAATATGGCCTGCAGGCCAAATCCAGTCCCTTGCCTGTCTTTGCAAATAAAGTTTTATTAGAGCACAGTCATTCCCATTCCTTTATTTTCTGTTGCTGGTTTCTGCTACAAAGCAGAGTTGAAGTTGTAACAAGGACCATATGGCCTACAAAGTCTAACATATTTATTCTCTGGCCCCTTGTAGGGAAAGTTTGCCAACTAACCCCTGATTTAGAACATTACAGTTTTGAAGGGAATGGATTCATTCATTGATCCTTTCATTCATCGTGGAACAAATAATCACCCATCGTCAAGATGCTCTGTACACTCTGCTAGGCCCAAAGAGTGTCCCAGGCACTGTGTTCAATCTTTTTAATAACTGTGTGAGTTGATGATACAATCACACCATTTTGCAGATGGTTCAGTGGAGGCTAAAATAGGTTAAGTAACTTTTCCAAAGTCATTCAGCCATAAAGTCACAGAATCAGGGCTCTTCGTCTCCAAATCCTGTGCTGTCAACTTTACTGTCTGACAATGTGGCTCACGTTTGTCCTTAATCTCCCCCTGTTAGTGTGGATTACTGTGAGAAGGGAGAAAAGATTAAAAGGTTAAGAATACATTTTTAACAAAAAAAAAAAACTCTCTGGTGGAAATTCTTGCTATTTAAAGAGTGGTGGGTGAGTGAAGTTGCTGCTTATTTGGCAAAGTCTCTGTTTGAGATGGTTCTTCGTTGGGCATTGTCCTGAACTCACACACAGATTGCTTTAGACAGTATCAAAAAATCATCTGAAAATGTTTTCCCTCATAATGATATGATTTCACCACTAATGTTGATAAACATTAAAATGGCATAAAGCATTTCCTGTTCCAGCCTGAGAGAGATCTTGGAGGATTTGTCTAAATATTAGCATACCTTTAAAATGATCAGTGTATGATTATCTGGATAAGAGGTCAAAAAAAAAGGATGTTTAGAAAAAAAGAAATCATGATGTGAGGCAGATTTTCCCTTTCACAACTCTCCAAACTGCTGTGGGAAAGGGAAGAGCTACCATCCTGCTTTAACAGGTTAAAAATGAACCACTGTTAGTGAACAAAAATGAGATTTCATTATCCTATTGATGCTCATTCTTGACATGGCTTTTGCCAACGTCTCCATCCAAGAAATGCAAACCAGAGTTTCTGACTAGAAATAGGAGAAGAGCTGAGTGGACCATGCCTCTTCCTAATGACAATTTATGAAGATGGATTAATCTTACGGTCCACATAGAGGTTCTACTGACAAGTTCTCATATGAACTGATTAGGCTTCCCCTGTAGACATTTTTATCAGACTGATTCATTCCTCTGGAAGAAAGCTGGCTTTTACATTTTTTTTTAGAAGAGATTCCAAATGGCTTGTCAAGATTACATCTTGCATGTGAATCTCAGCCAGGATTATGTTTCAGCCAAGATAATATTTAATAGGTAGAATCAGGCAGGATGGTAGAAATGGAGCAAGCTGGTCCCAATAAATAGTAGGAGCATGGATGTGTGGTGTACATACAGCCCAAGTGACCTCAAGGCAGTCTGTGGATTGGCTATCCTGAAAGGATGCATGAATGCTTAAAATGTAATATTCAAAGGAAATAAATTACTTCAACTTTTGTCTGTTACTCATGGCATGAACAGATTCTTATAAATGGCCTTCATGTCTGGGGCATTCTGTGACCTGAATTCCTAAGCATCCCTTCAGATCCCCTATAAAAACCACAGACTTGAGAAGAGAAGGGAACCAGACCCGTTTGTACTAAGCTGGCCTAATGCAGAGGGCTCTGCAGTATTTGATAAGTGTGACAAACTCACCACATCTGAAGGGGCCCCTTTGAAGTGGCAGGTTCCCTGCTCTCGGAACACAAATGGAGCAGGCCATGTAGGAGGTAGGCAGAGCAAGGGGCCTTTCCATTGGAGATTCCTGATTCCCTGGCATGGTGTATTTTGTGACAAGGCCTATAGCCAGAAAGGAAAGGGGCCTGGAAAGGTGCATGTCTTAATCATCTTTTTATCAAGAATCAAGAACAAAATCCTTTAAGATTTAAATTTGGTTTTACATGAAGGGTCAAAGAAGAAATGTTCTTGGTCCTTCCCAGACTCTGTAGAATGTAAACTCCATAAGGGCAGCCATACTAACATACATCACTCTCTCTTCTCTCTCTCTCTTTTTTTTTTTTTAAGTTGTTTGTACCTACTTTCATGGCTGTGAAAATCAGTTCTGGCCAAAGTAAAACTTGACCTAGTGAGATAGCTGGAATAAAAATCACTAATGATTTGCTCTGATAAACATAAGTGGAAAAAGGCAATACCTGTTTTTAATCCTTAATCATAAACATTCACAGTGGAAAGTTCATTATCCTTTCTTCTCAAAATTAGTTGATGGAGGCTGGATTGGTGATTAGTTGACCTGGATCATTCAGTTGCCAAGAAACAGGAAATGGGGGTGCAGAACCACATCTAATAACTGTTTGTTGGCGATGGCGCTGTGGGCAGTGTCCCCTAAGGTTGCCAGGAGTCACTGCGGTATCAAGTCAGGGGGAGTCAGGGATGGTGTTCTTGCAGACTGTGTAGCAGTCAAGAGTGTGGGCGGACAGTCAGCTCAAGAGAGCTCCCTCCAGCCTGGAGGTAAAAGACTTACAGTATCTTCTGATCACTTTTGTACTTTTATTTAAATCTTAAACATTTCAGAGGTACATTTTACACATGAAAATAGAATACTCACAAGGTGTAAATGGGTTTATACTATCAGGTCAGTACCTCTCCGAGTCTTCAGTTCCTTTCCCCAGAAGAAACTACTGTGCCAGCAGTTTATGTATCTTCCTTCCAGAGATAGTCTGTGTGTGCATGAGGACACATGGGTGTGTATAAAGATGATTTTAAGATAAACAAATTGTATCAATCTGGTTTGCTCTTTTTCATTTAATATATATTAGAGTTCATTCCTTTTCAGTACATAAAAAAAGTTGTTTATTCCATTTATTGGCTTATGCTGTCTTTTAATTCTGTTCATTGGGGTTATCTGCTTAACTTTATTTCATCTAACTAATTTCACTTAAAGAATCTTTGCCTTAAACTTAAATCATATGCATTAAGCATCTAGAGAAGTATCTGGCAAGGAGGAGGCTTTTCCACTTCTATTTGTGTGATGCTGAGGAAGTTCATTGCTCTAAGGCTCAGTATTCTCTTCTATGTAATGGGGATACCATTCATCTGGCTGATATTGCCAATGACTGACTGTCTATCAAGTGTGTGCTCTCTCTTTCAAAGTACAGAATTATTTCTGGGAAGAGAATGCATTTTCCAGCTTCCTTTCTAACTATTGCCAGCATGGAACTAAGTTTTGCCAGTGGAAAGTGAGAAGTAGTAATATGTGTCAGTTCAAGGCCAAGGTAATTAACGCCGTAACTATACACTAAAGCATATCATTGGGGTAAAAATTAAATTTGGTGAGATGATGTGAGGAAAGCATTAAGGCATAGTAGTGCTAATAATAATGATATTATTATTATTATTATTAATCTGTATATGATTCCCCCTATGAATAACCTCTAGTTTTTCCTCTACCAACTTTAATAAGGACTCAGTACTTGGTCATGTGCTCCAAAGTCAGGTGTACTTCAGAGAAGCATTAGGAGCAGTATAGATTTTAATTGAAGATATAAAAGAGTACTCTCCTCTCTCAGACTAGAATAGACAGGGAGCCTTTAGTTATCCATTTCTGCCAGTCAGCCCATCGTCTATACCACAGCTGTCCTTGTGAGATTCTCTGTGGCCTTTGCTTCTGACCCTGTCTTAGCCATGCCTCACCTTCTTCTACCGAATATATTATTTATGAACTCTGTCCCTACTGAATTTGGTCCCAACAACATGTTTCTCCTCCCTTTCCTGTCTTGGGAAATTCCGCCTTTGTATTCTTGCTATGTTCACCTCTCTAGGCTTCAGCTTTAGGATTCAACTTTAGAGCTTCCCCATTTCACTGAACCTCTGGAAATCTTAATTTCAGTCCCTGTACCCTGAAGACCACTAGCCCTCTTCATGTGTGGTTAATAAATTTTGGTTCTTCCAGAGATTTCACCACCCAACTAATGGCCAGTGTATCAGGATCTACCAGTATGTTGTAGAACACAAAAGGCAAGTGGAAAGATGCATGTGATATCTGTGACTAACCACGATACAAGTGTGAAGAAAACTCCTTGAAAATGTTTTATAAAAATCAAAACGTATTCAATATACTGTTGCATATACTTGTTAAATATACAAATTCTACAGGAAATGGACTATGAATTATTCCTTGAAGTGTCCTCAGAATCTCCATAGTACCTTGGGTTTATTGGGTCTTCAGTTATGTTTGTTAAATAAATAAGTTATATAGATAGCCTAGAAGTAAAAGATTAAATGGTCAAATATATATTTTACAAAACAAAATCCATATTCCACATTTAAAAGAAAATATAGTTAAGAAGTATCCAAAATTACTAACTTTGTAAATTTAGGTATTTCTTAGGCCTCTGCTTCTTATCTTTAAAATGAAATAATGGTAGCATGAAAGATTAGATAGAAAAGGTGGTATCTGAATGTTACAGATTATTGTATTTACTCACATTTGCAATAAGAGGTTGATAATCTAATTGTACAATCTGAGGATATTAATCACCTGGAAGCCTATGCATCATAATAAAAATAATGTGTTTCAGTGACAAATTGGTAAGAGCTCATCTCCTGACTTGTTGCCCCTGACTTGCTGGGCACAAGAGGCAAGTCACTCATTTCCTTTTAAATGAGAATAATGCATATCTTCCTCCCAGTTAGGTTGCATATGTTAATCCAAATACAATTTACAATTTACTGTGTGTGAGTTCATCTATTTCCTTTTTTTCACTGCAACAGCCCCAGGTTTTGATGGGTGCCAGGTACATAGTAGGTACTCAATAAATGTTTCTTGAGTGAATGAGAAGCCATTGAGTGTTCATGCATGTATCTTCTCTGTCAACATATGTTGAATTAAACACCTGCTATATGCTAAGCACTGAAGTAAGGAGTAGTCCCTAAGGAACTCATAGCCCAGTAGAGGGAGACACGTATGCTTGCCAATGGTTTCTGCATCTTCAGAAACTTCGTGGACAACGGATATAGAGTCATTTTACAGAATGTCCAAATGTGTCAGTCTGGCCACTGGGTGGATAGATAGTATAGTATAGTTGAGTATTTTTCAAATACACATGTATTTGGGGTGGTTGATAAAATACAAAATAATTTTAAAGGGTTAATATATCCCTGATGCATTTTTGTCATTGTGTAACTTTTATTCACAGATAGTAAAATAATCATCATGATTGGGTCTTGGAGCTTTCACCATACAGAGTGGGCAGAATGAAGTAGTGGAAAGAGTGACCTGGGTGTGCACCCACTCCTAGCAAGACTAACTGGTTAACCATGGGCGTAGGGCTGGCAGAGAAATAGATAAAGAAATGCAGGAAACTCTGCCACTTCCGTTTTAAAATGTGGACAGTAACAGCTAACTCATGTGGTTATTATCAGATTATTTGAGATAAAATATAGAAAATTTCTGGCCTATAGTGCTAAATATTTAGAAATATTATTTTTATTATTGTTATAAACATGATTATGATGATGGAGAATTAGAGATATAGGGCAGAGTTCAGAGAATGACACCTGAAACAGTGGCTGAATCTTCAAGGCAGGAAACACCACCAGAGATGTCTGGTTAGCTTGTGCTTTCCCTGGCACCAACCTGAGGTTTCAGGCCCAGCTGTGCCATGGGTGGAGAAACCATTCTGTCAGTCTGATGGTGCTGTCGGGACTGTGGGTGGTGAGCGTCCAGTCACCAGTGTCCTGGTGTTGTTGGCATCAGTGAGCCATGTCACTCCTCTAACAAGTGGGTTCAGAGCTATAGCTGACATGACCAGTTCAATGATCACATTAAAAAAAATATTAGGTATTAGTCTTGTGAAAATTAGTCTCCCCAAGTTTTGAACTACATGGAAATAATGATGAAAAGACCACGTATGTTTTCAGAAGACAGGAAGTGACCCTGTTTTCACTGTTGGCAAGCAGCATAGCACAGTGAGCGAGTGCACAGACTCTGGGGCAAAGCTGCCTGCATAGGAATCCTGCCTTGGTCATTTTCCAGCTACTGTATGTGCCTTTGGAAAGTCACTTAACCTCTTTGCTCTTGTTACCGTTGTTGATAAAATGGAAGATTATAGTACCTGAGGCGTTGGGTTGCTGTGAGGATTGAGTATGTTGCTACTTCTAGAATGCTAAGATGAATAGGATGGATGGATGGATGGGTAAAATAGAGAAACTTTTAGTTAAGTCTGAAGGAATTCCCATAAGAATTGCTCATATTTTTTGAGCATTTTCTTTTGCCAAGTTCTAATTTTCCCAGCACCCTAATAAGGGAGGTTCTATTATTTTGCCCTCTTACTGGGCAAGAATCCAGGCAAAGTAGTGACTTACCAAGGACATACAGTGGGTAGGTGACAGAGCAGGATTCCAGTGTAAGTCTTTCTGATTCCAGAGTCCTGAAATCTTAGCTCCTGAACCAATAACAAGATCCCCTCAGAAAGGTCTATGAAGAAGTAGTTCTTCCACAGATTCCAGTGCCTCGTGTTCTTAAAGCCCAGCAATGCAGATTATGCTAGGCTTACTTCTGTTTTTCCATCCCCTTATTCCTTCATTCATTCAGTGGTTTCAAGTGCCTTCTCTATACCAGGTACTCTTCGAGTTGTGTTGAAACCCAGGGGCATTTCTATTAGTCTTCCTGTTAGCACTTGTTAGTCTTCCCTGAGTTACTCTCTGGGTGTTTCACGTGTATCTAGCAAACTTTTATTGAGTGCTTCTGTTGACCAGGCACAGCACTAGTCATCAGTTATGTATCTTAAAACCCACAAGAGCCCACACAAGAATAGAGTTGCTCATATTTGCACTTTTCAATATCTGGCAAATAGTAGGCAATAAGGAGTCTCTTGATTGAATGCACAGATGGACAACTGGACAACTAGTGGATACTCAGGAAAAAATAGTGATGGATGATAACTAACCTGGGGACCTCTTACAAGTCATTTAATCTCTTAGAAACTTAGCTAACCAACTTCCTTCTTTCCCTGTTCTAAATTTTACAATATAAAATAGTTTAGATGAGTTACATCTTCTGAGTAGTCTACTACTTCTGAGTAGTAGTAGTAGATTAGGAATGAAATAGCCTCAGGCTGCTAAGGGTCCTGCTGGTTAGGCTGAAAGGCAAAATGGTTGTCTGTGGAGGCCTTACAAATAGCTGAGAAAAGAAGAGAAATGAAAGGTAAAGAAGAAAAGGAAAGATATACCCATTTGAATGCAGAGTTCCAAAGAATAGCAAGGAGAGATAAGAAAGCCTTCCTCAGGGACAAATGCAAAGAACTAGAGGAAAACAATAGAACGGGAAAGACTAGAGATCTCTTCAAAAAAATTAGCAATACCAAGGGAACATTTCATGCAAAGATGAGCACAATAAAGGACAGAAATGGTATGGACCTAACAGAAGCAGAAGATATTAAGAAGAGGTGACAAGAATACACAGAAGAACTATACAAAAAAGATCTTCATGACCCAGATAACCACGAAGGTATGATCACTGACCTAGAGTCAGACATCCTGGAATGCCAAGTCAAGTGGGCCTTAGGAAGCATGACCACGAACAAAGCCTGTGGAGGTGATGGAATTCCAGTTGAACTATTTCAAATCCTAAAAGATGATGCTTTGAAAGTGCTGCACTCAATACACCAGCAAATTTGGAAAACTCAGCAGTGGCCACAGGACTGGAAAAGGTCAGTTTTTGTTTCAATCCCAAAGAAAGGCCATACCATAGAATGTTCAAACTACCACACAATTGCCCTCATCTCACACGCTAGCAAAGTAATGCTGAAAATTCTCCAAGCCAGGCTTCAACAGTACATGAACCGTGAACTTCCAGATGTTCAAGCTGGATTTAGAAAAGGCAGAGGAACCAGAGATCAAATTGCCAACATCCTTTGGATCACTGAAAAAGCAAGAGAGTCCCAGAAAAACATCTATTTCTGCTTTATTAACTATGCCAAAGCCTTTGACTGTGTGGTTCACAACAAACTGTGGAAATTTCTTCAAGAGATGAGAATACCAGACCACCTGACCTGCCTCCTGAGAAATCTGTATTCAGGTCAGGAAGCAACAGTTAGAACTGGACATGGAACAACAGACTGGTTCCATTTGGGAAAGGAGTATGTCAAGGCTGTGTATTGTCACTCTGCTTATTTAACTTATATGCAAAGTACATCATGCAAAATGCTGGGCTGGATGAAGCACAAGCTGGAATCAAGATTGCAGGAGAAATATCAATAACCTCAGATATGCAGGTGACACCACCCTTATGGCAGAAAGTACAGAAGGACTAAAGAGACTCTTGATGAAAGTGAAAGAGGAGAGTGAAAAAGTTGGCTTAAAGCTCAACATTCAGAAAACTAAGATCAGGCATCCGGTCCCATCATTTCATGGCAAGTAGATGGGGAAACAGTGGAAACAGTGGGAGACTTTATATTTTGGGACTCAAAAATCACTACAGGTGGTGACTGCAGCCATGAAATTAAGAGACACTTGCTCCTTGGAAGAAAAACTATGACCAACCTAGACGGCATATTGAAAAGCAGAGACATTACTTTGCCAACAAAGGTCTGTCTAGTCAAAGCTTTGGTTTTTTTCAGTAGTCATGTATGGATGTGAGAGTTGAACTATAAAGAAAACTGAACGATGAAGAACTGATGTTATTGAACTATCATGTTGGGGAAGACTCTTGAGAGTCCCTTGGACTGCAAAGAGATCCAACCAGTTAATCCTAAAGGAAATCAGTCCTGAATATTCACTTGAAGGACTGATGCTGAAGCTGAAACTCCAATACTTTGGCCACTTTATGCGAAGAACTGACTCATTGGATGCTGATGCTGATTCTGGGAAAGACTGAAGGCAGGAGAAGGGGACGACAGAGGATGAGATAGTTGGATGGCATCACCTACTTGATGGACATGAGTTTGAGCAAGCTCCAGGAATTGGTGATGGACAGGGAAGGCTGGCATGCTACAGTCCATGGGGTTGCAAAGAGTTGGACATGACTGAGCTGAGGGGATAATTAACCCATGGTCAAGCCAGTTGTCTTTGGGCCACCCCTTGGGCCTCCACTGAAACCAAACAAGAAAATGGAGAGATAGGAATCTGAGTCCATAATCCTTGCCTCTTTATCTCCATCTCACCCTGTCTCCCAGAGCTTGACAGCCTTCCAGCAGTGGATTAACAGTGAGCAGGACCAGATTCCAGAAAAAGAAATGGCTTGAATCTCACAGTCATTCATGCCCTGGGCATGCATGCTTCTCTTCTCCAACCAATTAGTTCTCTGGTCCAAGCTGACCCAGATGGGAAGTCATTGTTTATGGATCTACCTGAACTTCTCAGCACTTGCCAGCTCTGCAAGTTGGTATGTAGATAGGCACACAGGACACATTTGCTCCCTGGCTAAAATGGTGAGCCTTTCTCTGCTGGCGTGCTTAGAAACAGCCAGCTGTTTGGCAACCCCCCTAGCTCATCTACCCAGTGGGAGTTCATCTAGAGAGTAACTCAGCACAGTATCAGGAGTGAGCAAGAGTTAATGCAGGCTCCAGGGTCAAGTATCCTCAGTTGCAATCCCAACTGCTGCATTTACTAGCTCTGAGATCTTGAGCAAAGAGGACTTAAAGCCTCAAAGCCTTAGCTTCCACATGTTTGACAGGGGATGATAAGTGCTCTGACCATTCAATGTTGTTGTGAAAGTTGAATGAGATAATCTTTAAGAAACTACACACAGTAGATACACAGTAAACGGAAACATTTTTTTATTGTTCTTTGTGGGATTCCTTCAGGAGCCAATAGTGTGGATTCTATAGTGATAAAAACTCCCACGTTTGTCCAGTGCCTGTCAGGTGATGGTTGGTGGCCAGCCAAAAGCAGTCCGTTTGGTCACAGTATTCTGGAAGGAGCATTCCAGCCACTCTTCCTACCTCCTAAATTTTCTCAAGCCTTCTTGTCACTGTTGAGAGTTTCTGACTCAAAATTAGGAAGAAATCAAGTGAGAATTTAGTTGAGCATGCATTGTAAAGATGGTCCATTTAGTTGGCCGAGCTAGAGTTTGGAGAGGGTGTTTGAAAGACTAGCTTGTAACTTCCAGTGCCAACCCAGAGGCGTGAGGCAATAATTTTCCTTTCCTCCTGGAAGGTCCACAGCCTCCTCCTAGGGCAATCTCTTGAGTTTCACTGAGTTGACTGTTAGGTTTGGAAACCACCTTGTGCATCTGAGCATTTGGGGGAAAGCTATTGACTAACCCTTGCTCTCTTTCAGTCTGTCTCCATTTCCCCAATATTTAGGAGCCTTGGCCAAAACAAAGAACCCATTGTGTCCCTGGTACAAGCACCAGAACAAAATTAAACATTCATTGAGCCTTAATTAATTGTATTAAGGTTGGGCAATTCCCATTGCGTGGGGGAAAAAAAAAAAAAAAAAGCCAAATACTTCATTTACTCGCAATGTGGTGTATGTCCCTTAGTATTGAGCTAAACCACCATGAGACAATCACTCACTTAACAGAAACTGGGGCCTCGGCCCAGGAACTAATTAGCCCCTCTTTCTCTATATATAGCTATCTTCACCACCAAGACCATCTGGAAGTTGTTACCTTCCAAATTCTTTCCATCTATTTTTTTTTTCCCAAACCGATCATTACCGCCATGATTCTTTCTTTCTTTCTTATTTTTATATTACGTGACTTCCCACTCTTAGATTCTCTGCTGTTATCTAGATCAGAGCCCATCTGCCCTGGATCTTTACTCTGTTTGATTTTCAAGTGGCACACCTATTTTTATGTACATTTCCAGTGGCAGAGGGGAAAAAAATTCTTTGTGTAAAACCCAGAGGTGGAAGCAGGGATGATTGCCAAGGGGTTTGGGCCTACCCAAGTTGACTGTGCGCCCACAAGGGAGGCCCCTGAGCCCTCTGAAGCCCCTACAGTAGTGTCTTTGATGGTCAAAGATACATGGGAGTTCTTGGAAGAACTTGGGTTCCTGCCCAGCTCATTGAGCAGAAAGCACCAGTGTAATCTGCCTTTTCTTTGAGGAGAACTCATTCAGATCAGGGTCTGCTATGCTTTGAGAGTCAGCTTCCCAGGTGGCGCTAGTGATAAAGAACCTGCCTGCCAATATAGGGTACACAGGAGATGCAGGTTCGATCCCTTTGTTGGGAAGATCCCCTGGAGAAGGGCATGGCCACCCACTCCAGTATTCTTGCCTGGAAAATCCCATGGGCAGTGGAGCCTGGCAGACTACAGTCCATAGAGTTGCAAAGAGTCAGACATGACTGAAGCGACAGCATGCAAGGAAGTATAAGGGCTTCCGTGGTGGCTCAGATGGTCAAGAATCTGCCTGCAATACAGGAGACCTGGGTTCAAGCCCTGGGTCAGGAAGATATCCTGGAGAAGCCAATGGCTCCCCACTCCAGTATTCTTGCCTGGAGATTCCATGGACAGAGGAGCCTGGTGGGCTATAGTTTATGGGACTGCAAAGAGTTGGACATGACTGAGCGACTAACACACACACATACACGGAAGTATAATGCCTGTCTTAGCTGACACTAGACTTTAGGAGTGAAGCCTCAGATACTTCATGAACCTCTAATCCTAAGCCCTTACTCTCACTCAAAAACTCCTGTCTGAAGGCCCCTGTGTTCTTCACCCACCTCCTCTCCTACCACTGCACTTCAGTTCACTGTAGTCCCGGAGCCCTGGCTGTCTTCTGCCCCCACCATGCCCAGCTTCTTCCTGCCTCAGAACTTTTGAGCCTCCTGTCTCCTGAGCCTGGAACCCATCCCCATCAATCTCTGCAAGACTTCTCACCGTGTAGTTCTCAGCTTAGCCTGTTACCGCCGTGGTGGTGGTGATGGTTTAGTCGCTCAATCCAGTGCAAGTCCAGGGCAAGTGCAAGTCCAAGCAGAAGTCACTTCAGTCACGTCCAACTCTTGTGATACCGTGGACTGCAGCCCCCAGGCTCCTCTGTCCATGGAATTTCCCAGGCAAGAATAGTGGAGTGTGTTGCCGTTTCCTTCTCCAGGGGGTCTCCCCAACCCCAGAATCAGTTGCAAGAGGGCTCTTCACTGGCTTCTCTTGCCCCCACCCCCAGCCATGCCACCCAAAGCACACTCCCTGTCCTCCAGGCCCTCATCACAGTCGCCTGTTTGGTTGATAGCACCTGATAGCACCTGTCATCATGTTACGTGGTTTATTTGAGAACATGTCTGCCTGTGTTCAGTATAATACCATCCATGAGAAGCACCTTTATCTATATGGTTTACCGTTGTGAGCTTGGCACTGTAATTCCTTGTTGAGTGAGATAAGTGATCAGGGAACAGCTAATAATCGAGTCTGTACCTTCCTGGGTATAATTACATAATATGAGTGCTTAGATTCTCTGGCCATTTGGAGTACAATGTAAAAGTAGCGAAAGATAAGGATTATTATAAGACACCTTGAATTACTCTAGTAGGCTAATTTTACCTGAAGTTCTTTCCAAATCACCATAAGTTTGAATGTGTTAGGTTTTTCCTCTTTATTTCTAGTGTTTTAAAGTCCCTTTGAGGGTAAGCCTTGGCTCTTCCCCTCAATCCCAGCCATCAGAGCAGAAAAACCTGAGCCTCCAAAGTCCATTGCTCAGTGGCTTCTGATTATGTCTGGGAGTTGTGGCGTCCCCATCACCCTACCCTGGCTTCCCTTCTGATATCAAGCTTCACGATATATATTGCCTGATGGCTCAGTGTGCAGCAAGGCCTGCAGGACGTTGCAGTGGACGTGTTATGGATTCTTATTTTATGGAGAGTGACCCTCATCTTCGAACCTAAAGGCTGATTCCCTCTGGTCTGGTGGAGATTTCTTTTCATCCCTTTATGGTGATCCATCTGCCTCTTTTCCCTGTTGCTTCCATCCATCCTTCCTTAGCCCCAAATGGCAGAAATCCCTGAATAGCTAAGCTCCTGGTTCTCAACTCTGTTTATATTAAAAATTCCCCATATAAAACAGGCCCATGGGGTCCAGATTTCAGCAAGGCTAGCAGGACCCTCTCTACAAAGTATTGTGTGTCAGAATCCTCAGTCCCAAGGAGGAATCCAGTTACACGGGCGTTCACGTCCACAACCTGCACTTCAAGCATTTTGATTTTCCTTTCAGTGTCACATTGGATTCAACTAATTCATTTTTTTGGAGGAGAGAAAATATTCTTAACAGCCAGGTTTCTGGCTTAGCTTTCATCTGAGAGGCCTTTAGCTTTTCATCTTCTCTCTTCAGTCACCTTTTTCACAGACTTTTCCTACTGAGCCTTTGAGACTTAAATCCAAGGAAGAAGGAATTCAGGCCTTAGTAGAATGCTGTATGGCCGTTTCCTGGCTGATGACTAGTCTTTGTACAAACAGAGTAAACCTAAAGAAGTAAAACGAAGGAAAATTTTTTGTAAGTCAAAGGCATAAATGAGATAGAAAGCATCAGCAATAACAAGGAATGACCTAGGAAAAGCTAAATCTTAAAAAAGATTTTATATTTGCCTGTGCTTGCTGTTCACTATGGTCACCACTAGTCACATGTAACTATTTAAAGTAATTAATTAAATAAAAACTTTAATTCGGTTCCTCAGTCGTATTTCAAGTGCTCAATAACCACCTTGCGCTAGTGGCTCCTGCTGCAGTGTTGGACAGTCCAGGTCTGTCTGTATCGTACAAGCGAATAAAGGAAGGCTTCCCTGGTAGCAGAAAGTTCTGCTGGACATCTCTTCTAGAGTCTAACCTTTATCCAGGCCAGACTAGAGAGAAAGTAGAAAAACTACAAAATGCTTCATTAGGGAGAAAGATAGGGACGTAAGCACAGATACTGGAAAAGGAAATGGCAACCCAGCCCAGTGTTCTTGCCTGGAGAATCCCAGGGACAGAGGAGCCTAGTGGGCTGCCGTCTATGGGGTCGCACAGAGTCGGGCACGACTGAAGCGACTTAGCAGCAGCAGCAGCAGCAGCAAGCACAGATACAGTAGGGACTTGTTTTTATTATACAAGCTGTTATGACTAACTCTGTGCCAAAATATTTTTTAAAAATGAGATACCCGAACAATTTCCTGAAAAAAACATTTTGCAAATTAACTCAAAATAAAATAGAAAGTAAGCCTAACTATATCAGTAATCATTGAAAGAACTGCATCAGTAGCTAAAATATGACCCCACTCCCTTCCTCCCCATCAAAAAGTGGTGCCAAGTCAAGATGATTTTACAGTCAAGTTCTACTGAAATGCCAAAGAACAGCTAATCTCCTGAATTAAAAGCGGCAGTGGCCAAAAAGTCCTAGACTGGGGATTTTAGTTCTTCTTCTGTCCCTTCCCCAACCTGTGGCCTGAGGCAAAATGGTGTCTGTACCATGAAGCAGTTAAACTAAAAAGTTCTCAAGGCCCTAGACAGCTCCATGGCCCCATGGTTCCATGACTTTAAGTCTCTTTGTCTTCCCACTAATCTTATCTACACATTGATAGCTTCCAAGTATTACAGTGACAATACTGGATCACCCACATGGCTAATCTGATTTGTTATGCTAAGGATGATTGTTCAAATGGACCCAGAGAAGAGGGAAATTTCTAGAGAAACAGTTGACCCAACAGTATTATGACGCTGAAGCCAAATTTCAGGGTGTTCCTTTCTGGTTCAGGAAGGATTTCTCCACCGAATATTTACTCATAGCCCTGAATAACAATACTGTGCAGTGGGATAGAAATGGTGCTTTTCTTGATTTTACATTAGTAGAAATAGCTAATATTTATAAAATGATTCTCAGATGTCAGACATAATCTAATTTATATTAGATTATTCTTCATATATATTAGTCCATTTGACTTCTATGATGTCCTGTGTGATAGGTAGATACTGGCTCTATTTTAAAGGCTAGGAACTGGTACTCAGAGATACTGTTGCTTGGCCAAGATTATATGGTTCTTACATACTAAACAGTACTCTATGCCTGAGAGAACCTCCAACCTGTGTTCTTAGGCACCAATAACAAGTTCAAAGTACCTGCAGAACTTCTGTGGTAACTAAAGGCATTTCTCTATAGGTTTTTCATCTTGGTTAGCAGGAGTAATTTGTCTGTGCCATGCATCTGTAATACGTTACTTTCCCAAAGCCACTTTTTCTGAAGGACCTTGAGAAGGCATTTATTTCCTTCTGTAATGAAAGCAATCACTGGCTTGGGTTATATTTAGTAAGGAAGCAGGGCTGGTAGTAAAATCATTAATGGCATAATATTAACCAATTACTGTAAAGGTTGGGAAAAAAGAAAAAAATGATCCTTGCTTATCCATGGTCAAGGATGGTCTGTGGACTGGAGGATCCAATCCTCAACAAATATGTATTAGGATATTAGGAGACACGGGGAAGTCACTCCCTCATTTTTCTCCTACTAGTTTCTTGAAGAGTTGCAAGTCCTAACTTTGGTGACCACTAGAGCTGATTATCGGCACTGATCAGCAGCAAGTCACTTTGCTGATTGCCTTTGATTCTGTGGCTTTTCTCAAAGTTTTATTTCCAATACCTTGCAGCTTAACAGTGAGGCCAAGGTTCACACGCTCAAGAGGGTCAAAGAGGAGTGCTGATGAAGAGTTTCCCAGCGTTCCTACTTCCTTAGCTTCTCATTCCAGGCTTACTAGGTCAGCAGGCCCTGCCCCTGTAATTTGCATTGTACAAGATGGACTTTGGGAAATAGGTAGATGAGAAACACTTTCAGCAACTAAAACAAAAGTACATTCAGTTTAGATTCTTTGGAACACACCTACCTGAGATAATAAGGCACTTCTTTCAAAGTTCTCTGAACCTACCACGAACCTCCAGTAGACATGCAGACATGCCTTTTAGTCCCCTTAAGTTAACAGAGGGGCTTAAAGGGATAATGTGCCCTGGATTTAGCTTCAGTTTAAGTCTTTGTGTTACTGACAGGGCTTAAAATGGGCAGGTAATCACTGGTACAGTGTGTCATCTTTTTTCCTCCCTCTTCTTATGAAACAAAGTGCAAAGTACTTACCTCTTTTTATCTTTCGCTATTTCTTTTAAATGAAGCAAAGTTATCACCGTTTTCCTCTGGTCTCATATTTTTGGAAAGACTTGGTTTCAGTGGTGAGATAGAAGTGAATTAGATATGTAATAAAGAGGTTACAATAGGTGAGTCTCCGTTCATATTGACACCTCTATATGTCTATGAGATGTTAAAAATGGCCGGCATTAAATGTTAATGAGGTCTCCTGAGGAGGGAACCTGGGAGCAGCCAGGACTGTGTCTCTCTCAGTGACTTGGGGACCAAGTACAGAACCTCTATTTCCTTGCCCCTCACTTTTTTCCTTCCTTCTCATACCAACACCAAACAAATGATTAATCTTTTTTGACCTTTTTGGGGTGAGCCAGGTGGCGGTGTGCTAAATCCTTTTTGTCAGTATAAGGTAGGCACCCTTGCTTCCATTTTGCAAAGGAAGAAACTGAGCTTACATGGAGTCAGTGCCCTGGGTGCCAGGGCTGCTGAGTGGCAGAGCAGCCACGTGGGGTCCTAGATTCTGTGCAGTCTCGTGTCTAGATGTCACTGACCAGGGCCAGCCAGTTCTTCCCAAAGAACGCCTCTCCCATCCACCACTTCCCAAACTGTCTTCTCAGCAGAGTGTGGACTCATCACCACCCGCCCCCAGCAGCATCTTGGTGGTTTCTTTGACTCAGAGCTTCCTCAGCCCATCCAGCCTGCGTGCCTCAGCTGGGCTCACCTTTCCAAAACACGCTTTCTCTGTGCCCCTCCCCTGATGACAGATTGCCAGTTCCTCCTGTTTCCAACCACATTAGGTTCAATTACCTCTGCCTAATCCTCATATTCCTCCCAAATGGGTCCCCCGGGCAGTTTCTATAAATTTTCCACCGCTCCAAGATAATGAGATATTTTTTCCTCTTCTAAAAATATATAGCATTCATTCTTCTTTCCATGTCTTCATATTATTTGCCTTTATATGAAATGCCCCCATTTTGTGTCTAAATCCTACCTAATGGATTTGGCCTAGTATGCTCCTTTAGAAAGCCTTCTTTAAAACTTTGAAAATGTCGTTATCTCCCTCTCTCCAGAACTCCTGAGACTCTTGAGTTTAACTCTGTTTTCCCCAGAATTCCCTTTTTCTCATCACCATGGCTTCCCCTATGGCAGTCGCATCTCCAGCTTGACAAGTCCTTTATGACAAGGTAGTGGTCTATTTCTGTTGTTTTCTCTGTGCTTAACAGAGGACTAGAACATAATAATCAAAGCTAACATTTATTAAGCACTTAATAAATGCCAGGCACTGTTTACATGTATTAATTCTTATAATCTTCACAATAACCCTCTGAGATGAAGACTGTTATTAGCTACATGTTCAGATGAAGAAACTGAAGGATTGAAAGGTTAGGTGACTTACTTGCTCAAGTGGTGAAAGTTGAAATGCAAACTATGCAGTGGAGCCACTGTCTGCACACCACACTGTGCCACCTTGCACTGTCCTAGGGGTCAAATGTGTGTGAAAACACATTTGGTCATAGAGACCAGGGAGAGAATATGAATTCTTTGGGATTTCCACACAGCTGATGAAGCTCATGGTTGCCAGACTTTCCTCTAGAAGTGGGTTTGTAGCTCTTACCTGTCACCTAGCAGCTGGAGAATTGTGTATTCAATCAGAATAGTCTGTGTTAGAAAAGTTTTGAGTTTTATCAGCACTGTCCAAGTCCCACTTGGAACCAACTTGACCTTTGCATGAGAGATGTAACTCAAGCCCCTACTCCTCCCTTCTCCAGTAACCTGAGCCTCTTCTAGTTGGTCTTAGGTACTTTAATCCATTTTGGAACAAGGTAGGTTATAAACAAACAGAGTCAAGTATTTTAAAATTTTAATAGCAGCAAAAACTTCCATTAAGACTCTTGAACTACAATTTGATCATTTTGAGAAACTCGTGACTGCCTGGATCAACAGTGTCACTTTCAGAGCTTGGATCTCTGTAGCACATTTAAGCAGCTAATTTGAGGGAAATTGCTGGTAGCTTGCATTTTCCCAATCTGCACAGTTTCAGATGCTGCTGCTGTAGCTTATTTTCCACAGTAGTGTAGGTGTTTGTTGGATTTTTGATTTTGATTTCTGACCAACCAAAATATCGTAATTGTAAGGAAGAATCAAATGATAGAAGACCTTTAAATCCTAATACCCAGGGTGTGTCACTGTCAGTGCATACCTAACTTCATGTTGAGGTCACACCTGCTGCATCACATTTCTGACTCATGCCCAGGACAGTGCCTCATATGGGGTCAGTGCTTGGTACATGCTTACCAGGTAGAATTTTGGAGGTTTTACCTGGCTTCTACAAATACTGTTGGTTTGCTAATCAGAAGCAAAGTGTTATCTACAAGAGAGGTATGACCAGAGTTCCAAACAGTTCTGTTTGTCATGTTAGTCTGGGGGATTTTACAATGCCAGCTGTTGACTGAATGAAGCATGAAGCAAAATAGATTTGGGATAGGAAAAAAAAAGTTCTTACTCAATTCCATCCAGTTGGTTTTCTGTAAAGGGTGCCATTATACCATGTCTCCTTTGAACAAGAAGGTAATGGTGTGTGTCAATGAACACAAAGCCCTTCAGGATCTTGTCCGGGCTTTTCTTTCCAGTCAGCTCTCACCCCTGCCCAACAACACGCGCATGATGCTCCAGGACACCAACCTACTTTGCATTCCCTAATCGATCATCCTCTCCCTGCTGGCAGTGTTCTTCTCCCCAAGACAGCCTAGCTGTCTCCTTGCATCTCCTAAAAGCCTCAGTGTGTGTGTGTGTGTGTGTGTGTGTGTGTGTGTGTGTGTTAGATGCTCAGTCGTGGCCGACTCTTTGCAACCCCATTGACTGTATAGCCCACCAGTCTCCTCTATCCATGGGTTCTTCAGTCAAGAATATTGGGGTGGGTTGCCATTCCCTTCTCCAAGTGATCTTTCCGACCCAGGGATAGAACCTGGGTCTCCTGCATTGCAGGTAGATTCTTTACCATCTGAGGCACCCAAGGATCCCTCCCTACTGAATTCTGTCCCCTTCAAAAGTAGAAATGCCATTTCTCAGTGGTTCCAGAATTTGCAGCGCAGGAGTCTCTTGTTGCCTATTAACACTTTGTATTGTAATTATTAATGTGCCTGTGTCTCCAGCCAGAATAGGAGTTCCTGGATCTCTATATCCCTACCCCTACTCCCCGGCCTCCAGCAGAGTGCCTGGAATATAGTGGGTGCTTAGCGCTCTTGTTGAAAGGGAGAACAGCAGGAGGGAGATGGTGGTAGATAAATGATACCTCACAAAGGAAAAAGAGAAGCTGTAACCTGTCTACTTGAAATCCCCCAATATATTCCATTCTCTCTTTGTTGTCACCCTGTTCTGCCTTTCATGAGGGAGCAGTTTGCCCCATGTGAAAAGTAAAACCCACTTGTCTTCAGGTATGTGTTATACTTGTGAAAAGTCTGGTATGTCCCAGCTGGATGTTAGGCCAGCCCACTGCTTGGGAGTTTTATCAGAGTGTCTTAGGTGTTATCTCCTGTCTCAGGTCTTCGGAGGAGAAAAAGTGATTAAAGAACCCAACTCTAGGGGAAATTATAGAGTCAAACATGGTTTTTATGGGTCAAGAAGCAGTCTGATCTTCCAGAGACGGAGTGGAAATGGGTGTGGATAATCATAATGCAGGGAAAATTCTTCAGGAGCCTCCCGACCATTTTTGCATGCAGTCATCTTTCATATCCTCTATAAGATAAAATCACCCTCAGGGTCATAAACCACTGCCAGAGGATTGGACAAGCCCCATAGGTAGTTGTTCTGAGCCAGTAAAAGCATCTTAATTGACCTAAATGACAACAGTTATGTTATAAATATCTAGAATTTATGACTTGAGAAGGCATAATCACATCTTCCATCAGTTAAGTTTGCATAGGAGAAGCTTGGGGATTTAAGATAGGGTTGCAAGTTGGGGGAAATCTGATTAGCCTTAACTTTATGACAAACACAGAGCTAAGTGAATCAGAGTGCTTTCAAGTTCCTGATCCCTGGGAGTTAAAGGCAGTGGTGTTTCAGAGTCGGTAAAAGCCACCCCATCCCCTCTGTGCAGCTGTCATTTTATTGGCCTTGTAAAGTCTCGCGTTCACCGTGACAAATCCAAGACCATATACCTGTGAAGAGAAGATGTTTTAGATTACGGGATGCACAGGAAGCAGACGGTGGGGATAGAGGGTGAAAGCTGAAGCTGGTCTATGTGTTTATGCCGCACTCTCTTTGGAATGTGCAGAGTCATTGTGAAAAGCAAGTAAATATTGCTCCAAAGGGCACAGCAGCCTCTGATTATTAGATGCCTCAGCCTTTCAGCGTTTTAGTAGGTAAAATTCAAGACAGAATTTTAAGATGAGTTTATGCATCTGAAAATACCACCTATCTTTCAAGACAGTTGAAAAGTTAAACTTGGGGTTTTAAAACATGATGTACATCCTGAAGGGTTTTTCTTTTTTCTTTTTTTTTTAATTGAGGGAAGGCATTAATATCAAGCAGTACTATTACATCTAAAGGAAAAACTCTAACCAAAGCCAACCTGTAAAAAGATGTGATGTACACCCATGGCTGATTCATGTCAATGTATGGCAAAAACCACTACACTATTGTAATTAACCTCCAATTAAAGTAAATAAATTAATTTTAAAAATAAATAAAAGAGACACATTATAGAGATAAATTTGATATCGTTGATCGCCCAGGTGAGTGCCCCAGAGTTCAGTGATGAGTGCAGGGGAGTCATCTTCCTGGTAAAGGGCAAACAGCCAACTTAATCCCATTTTGCAGAGCTTCAAAGGTGAACAGTCATTTTGCAGGGCAATGAAGAGCTCAGGTTATGTATTTGAATGCCAAATTCAGTGAAGTCAGTGAAATTTCGTTAATGCATTTGAGAACATTCCTTCCAAGCAACCTCCAACTAAAACCCATTGAGAGGGAGTTGTCTTTGAACTCTAGAGATGGAGTTTATCCTCAGTTAACCTGATATTTCTGTTCACTGTTTTATAATTTAGGGACAGGGTTCTGAATTCTGAGAGCAACATGATAGTGTTTTGGCAAATGTATCCATCATTGATGTAGGAGCCCATTTAGCTTCCCATATTTCCATCCACTGGTAAGGAGATTTCCCAACCAAAAGATCTTTTACACAGAATTCTTATACACGTGTCCATGTTCTAACAGTTGCTGAGAGGCAGATGGGTACTAAGGCATGCAATCAACATGTTACTTCTCCATGGGTATAAAAAAGAACTTTAATTTTGATTTTATTTTTATCACACTTTCCATTCTTCCATATCCCTAAGTCTTGCATATCCCCAGTCCAGGATCCCATACCTTACAATGTGAAAGAAATGGGAAATCTGGAACTGATTATGAAATTATGAAGCATGGAGATGAAATGTATGGGGATAAGTGTACAAATGAATAAGCCCCGATAAACACAAAGCCTGGTGCGAAGGACACATCACTGTGGGTTTGAACTCCTGCTTTTACATTTCAGCGTAATGCGTTCTAGCATTTGCTTTGTGTAGTGCTTGGGAAGATTTTGGTGTTAACAGAATTCTTTTCTAAAGAAATTCCTTTAGATTCCTTCAGAATTTGTCTGGTTTCCAGGTTCCAATAGGAAAAACACAGATGAGATTTTAATAGAAAAATAGTGTTTCAGATTTTTCATTTGGCAAGCACCCTACTGTAGGTCTGCTCTTGTTTTATTAAATGGAGCAGGTCAGCTTAATAGAGGGGCTCTCAGCGTTGGTACCTTGATTAAGTAAAGAGAGATGCATGGGCCACCTGGGAAATACACCCCCGTGGGATTCTGAGCTCCCTTGTGTTTTCACTGTTCATTCTCATCTCATTGGAAAATACACTGGCAAAACAACTGTATGTGCTGATAAATCAAGACCAGATCATTGAATATTCTTTACTTGTGTCTCCTTGAGAAATGAAAGCCAGATCCTTCTGTAAGATTCTTTCAGATAGGATTCTCTTCCTGTTGATCAGGAGAAGCGTGGTGGTGCTATCAGAATGTTTTATTTTTCAGTTTTAGTGCTTTAACCAACTTTAAAGGCAATATATTTTCATTATTAAAAATTACAAATAATTCAAAAGTCTTTGTGAAATAATTCCACCATCCAGAAATACTAGCATTTTGGTGAACTAAGTGTCTTTCTACTTCTTTTTCTGTGTCTAGCCTCTGGGGCAGAAAAGAATGCAATCATATTATAAATGTTTTTATAACTTGCTTTTTGAACTTAATACTGTAGATTAGACACCTTTTCACAGTAACAGATATATATGTGTGTGTGTGTGTGTGTGTGTGTGTGTGTGTATGTATGCATATATATAGCATCCTTTTTATAACTGCAGAGTATAGAATTTTTGCATTACTTAACCAGTTCTTAATGATGAGAATGTAGTTCTTTGAAAATTTATTCTAAACTAAATTCCTGAAAGGAAAGTTACATGTTTATATTGATAAATATTGTTAAGTGGCCTCCTAGAGGGGTTATGCCATAGTTTTTCCAGTAGTCACGTACAGATGTAACAGTTGGATCAAAAAGAGGGCTGAGCACCAAAGAATTGTTGCCTTCAAAGTGTAGTGCTGGAGAAGACTCTTGAGAGTCCCTTGAACAGCCAAGAGATCAAACCAGGCAATCCTAAAGGAAATCAACCCTGAATATTCATTGAAAGGACTGATGCTAAAGCTCAAGTTCCAATACTTTGGCCACCTGATGCAAAGACCTGACTCGCTGAAAAAGACCTTGGTGCTGGGAAAGATCGAAGGCAGGAGGAGAAGGGAGCAATAGAAGATGAGATGATTGGATGGCATCACTGACTCAATGGACATGAGTTTGAACAAACTCAAGGAGACAGTGAAGTACAGGGAAGCCTGACATGCCTTTGTCCATGGGGTTGCAAAGAGTCGGACATGAGTGAGCACCAGAACAACACCTTTCTTTTATGTCTTGAATGGCACCACCTCTCTTCAAATCTTTTGATTTTGTTTTACTTTCCTTTTCCAATTTAACTCCAATTCGTACTGAGTTCTCCAATTTTCTTTCTGGGTGGTAGGAGAACAACTAAAATGCTAAGCTCCAAAGTCAGTTAGGGAGGGAGAGATGAAAAATGTCCTTACAGAGCTGACCCCAGTGGCGATGAGCACACTCCATTCCCCTA
Source organism: Bos indicus (assembly GCF_029378745.1). Classification (NCBI taxonomy): domain Eukaryota; kingdom Metazoa; phylum Chordata; class Mammalia; order Artiodactyla; family Bovidae; genus Bos; species Bos indicus. Next base: position 45,303,421 of record NC_091781.1, read on the forward strand.
CCACCAAGGTCCATGGGACTTCTCTCCTGTCAGTACAGTCCCCAACTTTAAATTTTAGAGGTTTCTGGATGAGTGGCCTATTCCATTTTCCTTGTGAGAACAGTTTTCTTTATTGTAGGTTAAGATTTGTTGGCTTTAGTTGATAAAAGAGAAATGCCTGGTGCTGGAGACAGGCAAGTGGCCCCACTTTCCTTGCTAAAGGTTACAAACACGTGAAACAAAGTTCAGTTAACGGGTTCATTTTTGCTGGGCATACGTTTTGAATCTGTGGCTTCTTGGCCATTGAGGGGTCTGAAGTTCGGGGCCTTTTATCCTTTTATTGGTGAATTCACTGAAGTGTAGGCAGACAGAAAATGTTCAAGTGGCAGGCAGATAAACTTGTTAAATCCCTGGGAGTCTTTCCTTCCTTACTCAGGGAGTTTATCATCTTGGCGGAGTTAAAAGGCAATTAGGCCTGCAGGTCTTTGCTGGCTTGTTTATTGGCATTTTACACATGGGTGTTGAAGAGACAGGGCCGTATTAAACATTCCGATCCTGCTGGCCGGAGGGGAATGAGACCTCAGCCCAGCTCTAAGTCTCCTTGAGACTGAGAGAGAGCCTTGCCAAAAAGCTGGAGGAAAATCGTTTAAATATAGTACCTGTGCCCCACGATGCTCATTGTTGGTGGAAAATTGCAGTCGGCTAGCTCCATGCTGTGTTACATTTCCTGGGAAATGGTTTTATGGACGGGCGTTTGATGAAAAAGTTCATTCCTTTTGTAATTGTTAGCTGACCCCATGGTGTTAGTTAAGGTAGAGGCACACTGGAAATGTTTCTTGCTCCAAACTGCTAGGGCGAGCCCGTTCATGAGAAGGGAAGGCTGTCAGTTTGAAGTTGGGGGGACAGGTTCCCACTAAGACCCCTGGTCCTTTTGGTTCTCTGAGCCTCCCCAGGCTGGCTAATCCTGGGCAGAATTGTGAAGGAGGTAGGTCGTGGGTTTCTGCAACAATTTCTCCCTTCTCTCACACCCTCCCCTCCAACTGCCCAAAGTCTTTGACACTCCTGTGTTAGCAAAGTAATTTGGTTCCTCAACCCCACCCTCAGGAAATTGGTATTTTTTTTGAGTCAGAGTGGGCACTCATCTCAATGGAACTGATGCAAATGTCCAGGACTCAGTGTACCACAGTGCTTTAACACACAGATTCAGGAGGCAGGCACCCCTGAGTTTTACCTTTTTGCTCTATGACTAATTATGTGGCTCAACTCCCCTTTAATCTTAGTTTTTTTCATCTCTAAAAGAAGAACAAAGAGAATCTCTACCATGCTAATTCATGGAAAGAGTAAGTAACACATGAAAAGTGCTTAGTATAGTGCCTGCCACATAAGAGCACAATAAATAGTAGCTGTTATTATTATTAAAATATACTTTGTTTAACACAAATATGTGTAATATATATCAAGAGATGTATGTATTATACACACACACTGAATTAAATGATCAATATATTTTTGGACCAAACCTATAAAACCTTAGCTACTTTAATTTTACCAACTAGGGTGCTACTGAAATATAAACACCTGTGTGGATGAAATGAAAATCCTTCTTCATGTCTAGAATACCTGGAATGTGAAGACATCAGTTTCCACAACTGGCTATTGTCCTCAGCAGTCAAGGGAACTTCTTTTCTAAGTGGCTGCTCCTTATCCACATCGTGGTTTCTTAAGAGTTAGGCACCTTGCCTTAATTTTCTCAGCTAAAGAAAACACAATAGATAACTGTAGCTTTTATTCCCCATCTGAACTTCCATGTTCTGAAACTAATCTGCCATAGTGTCTTGCCAGCATCTGTGCAAGGACTTCCTCTTGCTGAGTAATGTGGTTCTGATTAAGGACATCCTATAAGACCCGGGAGGATCGCCTGGTAAGGAAACTGGTCTGGGATGCCAGCGAATTTCCATCCTCTCGTCAGACATATGATATTGAAGACCAGAAGGTAGATGGAGTCTATCGTTAGGAAGACTCAGAAAGAGAAAGAAAGCAAATGGCTGACAAATTGGCTGGCTTTTATGCAAAACTGACAAGCAAGCCTGGGCTCTTACAGAAAGGATATGCAGAGCCCTCAGGCCAAATGGCTCGGCAGGCAGTCAGCAGGCTTTTTGAAGTCTCTACTTGCAAGCCACTGCTTTTAACAGGACCCTCTGCTGAATTGCCTCTTCATAAACATGTGAACTCTTAAATTTTACCTAAAATACCTGAGATATGAAAACTTAATTTTCACCTAAAATATCTGAGTTTCAACACCTGTAATAATGCATTCTTCCCTTAAGCACATGTGATGTTAGAGTGAAATGCCTGTGTTATGTACAAACCTAGTTTTTTGGGTTTTTTTCCTCTCCACACTTTGAAGTGGGTCATAAATGCTCAAGCTTGCTTTGTTCCACGATGATGCTAGACCTTTCCCTAGACCCATTAGGCACAAGCTCACCCCTGTGATCGCCAAGGGGTGACTCTTAGGGAACTCAGGAGGATCCCATTTGCTCTCCCCAGATTCAGGGAAGGTCTGCTTTCTTGGGGGAAGGATGAAGGTGGTGCGCAGTGAGCAATGGAGTTTGAAGAGCTTGGGGTTTCTTTACCAAATATCTAAGAATCTACTAATAGTTGTAACTCTAATGTGATTTTCTTGTTAATCTGTGTCAAACCATGAAACCTGATACGTTAGCCATGACTAAGCCGTGAAATTTGTCAACTTTGTCTGTGATTTACACAAGCTCTGTTTAAAAAAAAGAGAAGTCTTAGCACAAAGTGTGGAAGATCACTTCGCAGCGTGTTTTCCCCAGCATGCCACTAGTATCTCTTGACAACAAGAGCAGAGTGTGTGCATTTCTTGTGCTGTTTCAGGAACTGAGAATGGATAAACTAAAGCCCACAGCTAAAATCATTTATTTTCCTTTGAGATGATATATACACATATGGTAGATCTGCTTAGTAGATGTTGATAGGTGTTAAATAATGTTCAAAAATAGTTTTATGGTTCTTATCATTGAACATGATAAGAAACTTCCTTAAAGTGATAGATTATTTGTTTTTGAAAGAAGATAAATGAGTAAAACTTGTATTTTGTTTTGATTCATAAATTGTACAGTTAATCTCTTCAGTGTAGAGAGGTTCTGGATATAAGTACTGGAACCTGAGACCCCTTTTTGTCATTGGCTAACTGGGTGAATTTTATATAAGTCACTTAATGTTTTTTCCTTTCCAAAAAATGAAACTCATAATATTGAGAACTCTTTTGGAGGAGGCTTGGGCTTCCCTTATGGCTCAGCTGGTGAATCCGCCTGCAATGCGGGAGACCTGGGTTCGATCCCTGGGTTGGGAAGATCGCCTGGAGAAAGGAAAGGCTACCCACTCCAGTATTCTTTCCTGGAGAATTTACAGCCCATGGGGTCACGAAGAGTTGGACACTAATGAGTGCTTTTCACTTTCACTTGGAGGAGGGTTGATGACATAAAAGAGATCCTATCTCTGAGGCACAGAGCTGAGCACACACATCCTTTATCCACTTGGGCTACTGTTATAATTAGTATAAAATTGTCTAATAATGTAACCTGGGCTTCCCAGGTGGCACAGTGATAAAGAATCTGCCTGCCAATGCAGGAGATGCAAGAGACACAGGTTCGATCCCTAGGTCGGGAAGATACCCTGGAGGAGGAAATGGCAACCCTGTCCAGTATTCTTGCCTGCAGAATTCCATGGACAGAGGATCCTCATGGGCTTCTGTCCATGGGGTCACAAAGAGTAGGACGTGACTGAACGACACAATAATGTGACTGAGCACACAATAATGTAACAAATCACTGGGTATCCTTGTTACCCAAAGGAAATTTGATTAAGTTCACGTACTTGGAAAAGTATTTACCAAAGGAAGACTGGGCAGTGTTTCACAGGAGAGCAACGCAGAGGAGGAAAGACATGTTGCAGAACGGTAGAGGGTGGGGGCTGGGATGTCTTTCTCTCCTCTCCCTGCATCACCTTTCCCCTCAGAATGCCCAGATCTCCCCCACTCTCCCCTGAACTCTATAGAATCAGGATCAGATAACCAGATGACTTTGAACCTTGACTTTGGTCCAGTGGTTTTAAACTTTTTATTTTTCTTTTAAATACTAAATCTTGTGCAGTGTTCTAGGATCTAAAATGACTGTTGTCAGTTACCTGGGACATAAGCTGAGATGTAAGCTGTGAAAACAGTGTTAGATCCATCTGTACGTTTTATAGACAATGACCCTCAAGTCCATGGGGTTCAGATGACTTGCTCCAGTTCTCACCACTGCTGGCTGAGAACAGCCTGGCCTCGTCTTCTTGCCTTTCCCAGTTCCTATGCTGTTACCCTGACTTCTCTTCCCACATCAACAGGAGGAAAAACAAAGCATAAGACTTCAGGATGGCTTTTGTCACCTTACTCAGGCTCTTCCAGCCTCCTTGGGCCCTCAAAAGATCCATAATCATTGTTATAGAAACAATGAACCTCCCTTCCATTCAGAAATTCTATGCAAAATATTGTGAATATGTATCCATGCATTTTTCTGTGAAGAAGGTCCAGAACTTTTATCAGAGTCTCTCAAAGGGGTTTATGACCTCAAAAAGGTTAAGAATGATTTTCTTATAATTTGTGCCTATAAAAATAAAAATTCTAATTCTGATTGTGAGTGGCAAGATTAACAATCACATCAGATTTTTTACCCTTTCAGTGCAAACGTAGCATGCGTCTTATGGAGTGTCAGGCTTGCTTATAAAAGAGCAGTTGAGTCCTAACTTTCTTAGGTTGTTACTGTAGCTTTAGTTTTCAGCCTGAATCCTAGATGGAACTAGATTCTAACCATCTTTGAACCTGGATGGTTCAAAGTTAATGCATGTTTTGTTTCATTTTCCTTCATTGCTCTAGAAAAGTACGTGTATTTCTAGACATGGGCTTGGATTTATTTGCTCAATTCTGCTTTGATCTTGGATTAGGGTTGTCATATTTTACAAATAAAAATACAGTATACCTAGTTATCTCTGAATTTAAGATAAACAATAAACGATATTTTAAGCAGAGATCTGGAGAAGGGGAAGAAAAATGGATCAGCTGTGCATTATGCAAAAAGCCTTCTTTCAACTGTAGAACTTTTGTGGCAGAAATTAAAGCACATTTGTTATAAACAAGCAGAGAATCTTTTTGAGGTGGTGGAAATGTTCTATAACTGGTTTGTGTTGATGTCTGCACCATAAATAAACGGACTCAAAATCATTGAATTTTACACTGAAGATGAATGAATTTGATGGCATGTATTTATCGGTTGAAAAAGAATTATGGGATAGCTTTATAAAAAGTGTTGCTTAATTTTTTTATTCTGAATTTCTTACCTATTTGAGAAGACAAATCCACTCTTCAGAATGAAGCATGAAAATGCTTACACCAAATTTTGTGTAAAATTTCTACATCTACCAAAGCGTATCTCCTGATGCCAGTTCCTGCCTTAACCCGGATTCCACACACTGTGGAAGTAAGGCTTCTTCTCCCTGGCAAAAGCAAAGAGTTGCCACTCTTAGAAGTTTTGTTCAGTCGTTGATTGTGAGGGTGACTTGTGACACCTGACACCCTAGTAAGGCTGCCTGTCCCCTACTTCATGCTGAGAAAAACCTGGGGGGAGGGCAGTATTTGGCTTCGGGTGTATGTAGAGCCTTGGGTTTTGTTCTTTTAGGAAACAGTGGCACATACCTGCTCAAGCAGACTCATGTTCTCACCTCGAGTAACATCTTTGGTGCAAACAAAACGTTCATGTGCCAGGGTGTGGACTCAGTCAGGAGGCACCTCTGTTAAAACACAGAGAATCCGTTGTGTGATTATAATGCCAATTGGAACCAAGCAGTGGGCTACTCTTCTCTTTTATCTCTGTTGATATAGAGATACATGGGTAGGCCAGGATGAATGATTGCTGTGGAGAGGGGTGGGGTAGGGATGCTTGTCCACAGGAAGAGTATGCCCTGAGACATTCATTCTTTTTTTTTTTTTAATTGGGCTAGAGGTGCTTCACAATGTTGTGTTAGTTTCTGCTGTACAATGAAGTGAATCAGCTGTGTGTATATGTATCAAAAGTTAAAGACCTGCTCCTCTAGATTTAACTACTAAATTCTACAAAGGACAGTTCTTTATAAGGTTCATTAAAGTCCCTGTGGACCTCTGCTAGACCCTCCAGACAAGTACTTCTAGTTTTCCATTACTGTCTGTTATGTTACCTCTACCAAAACAAACAACAATAAACCTAACAGAACAGTGAGAGGAGGGCCACGGCCCCTCAGAGATGCCTATATTCTTAGTCTGTCTCCATTCGAGATGCAAGCATACCCTAGCAGTCAGATCTCACTGGTTGCAGAAGAGAAGTGAGAACAGTGGAGAGTGAGGGGCAAGAAGAAGGAGCAGCTGGATCATGGTGATGGCTGGAGAGGAAGATTTCCTGGGAACTGGGGAAGCAGAGGATCCCAGCTCTGGGCATCTGACATCTCCTAATGCACCTCTCCGTGCGCTGAGGCATTACAACCTCTAGTGAAAGAAAGTACTAGACTCCAAACATTTTCACCCAAGGAAGCCCCAGCAAAGGCTAGATTTTAACACATCAGCCTGGTTCTTCTGGCAGACTTGATCAAAAGTCAGTTCTTTGTAAAGGGGCTTCCCAGGTGGCTCAGTGGTAAAGAATCTGCCTGCCAATGCAGGATACACAAATTCAATCCTTGGATTGGGAAGATCCCCTGGAGGAAGAAATGGCAACCCACTCCAGTATTCTTGCCTGGAGAATCCCATGGACAGAGGAGCCTGGAGGGCTACGATCCATGGGATCGCAAAGAGTCAGACACAACTTAGTGGCTGAGCACAGACACACGCATGCAGTACTTTGAGGTGTCCAGAATTTTGTGCCTTAAAGCCTCATTGAAATCTCTACTACTGTGGAATTCCTGGGCTGGTCTCAGCCAGCTGCCAGTGTGAAGATATATAGTCTGCCCTCAATATCCGCATCTGCAGATGAACCAACTGTAAATCAAATATATTTGGAAAAAAAAGTCCAGAAATTTCAAAAAGTAAACCTTGAATCTACCATGCTCCAGCAACTATTTATAGAGCATTTACATGGTATTAGGTATAGAGATGATTTAGAGTATACTGGAGGATGTGCATAGGTTATGCAAATTCTATGCCATTTTTGTTAAGGGATTTGGGCTTCCATGGATTCTAATAACTGCTGCTGCTGCTGCTGCTGCTGCTGCTGCTGCTGCTAAGTTGCTTCAGTCGTGTCCGACTCTGTGCGACCCCATAGACGGCAGCCCACCAGGCTCCCCCGTCCCTGGGATTTTCCAGGAAAGAGTACTGGAGTGGGTTGCCATTGCCTTCTCTGCTAATAACTGCTAGGGGTCCTGAAATCAGTTCCCCAGAATACTGAGGAACTGTGACTAATTAACTCATTGAGAAGGCAAACCAAACCTTTTCTTCAAGGCTTCACAATGCATATGCTAGTACAGTGGGTTCTGTCTTCTCATTCAAGCAATCCTGAAGGAAGGACATCTGCCAGCCCACTGTTAGTTACTGCTGGCATGTGGAAGAAAGTAAATGCCTTTCCTTTAAAAAAGATTCTTTAAATCCATCAGTCTTGCCTATTTTAAGTTTCTTTGCCTACATATGTCAAAATAAGTGAGAGTATAATTTTTGGCCTTTTCTCTGTAGGGTGAGTTTTCAATTTTTGCTGGAGGGCTCATTTCTGTTCCACCTCTATTCCAGCTTTTTGGCTGAACCTGGATTCAGGAAACCCAGCAACAATCTTAAATTTCATTTTCTTTCCTTTGGAAACGAGAAGTCAGAGACGCACTTTGGAACTCACTGTATAGTTACTTGTTCTTCACTATTACTTCACTTTCTCCTCCACATCTGTTTCCTCTCTCTGGTCTTCAGGTAAAATTATTTCTATTAGATATATTTCTTTCCCACTTTGGTCCTTAATGGGTCAGCTAGCTTTATGTGGCTTCCTGACCCTAATAGAAGGCAATATTGAGATCCTAGGTCTTTTTGTTTAACCAGGTTCTAAGGAGCCTGGTGGTTCCTTCACTCCTCACACTTTAAGAACGCATCATAATACTCAAAGATGCTGCAAGAGAAATCCAATAAATACTTCAGCTCATCTATTAAAGCAGTGATTCTCAATCAGAACCAATGTTAGTCCCAACCCCTAGAGACATTTCTGGGTTTCCAGTATGGAGGGGGAATGCAGCTGACATGTAGTAGGTGGAGGCCAGGGGACTCTGCCACACCTCCTGGAGGGCACAGTAGTTCCAACAGCAAAGAGTCATTTGGCTCCAGTCTTGAAGAGCGCCAAAGCTGAAAATCCTGTGTTAGAAGAATTCTTGCTCTTTTTTCTTTTTCCCTCAAGGCCTAGGGTAAAAGAATAAAAAAGAAAGAAAATGGTCCATTCTGGTGAGTGTGTGCGTCTTCAGTTCTTACATCCCACATGGATCCAGGAATTGGAGAGCACAAGGGTACCACTGAGCAGGGCAAAGTGCAAGGTCAAGGCAGGTCTTCTAAGCTCCAACAGCTGTCTCAACTCCAAGGGGAGACAACTTTGACCAAAGCAGAGGACCGAAAACTTATAAGGATGTTTAGTTTGTGATAAAATCGTTTTGTAGATTAAAGTGCTTCCTTCTGCCCATAAAATGCTATGCTTTTTAAATAACTCAAAAATAGCAAGCATTTAACTATATTGTGAGCAGGAGGCAGGGCTGCTGTTCGGACCCATGGTCAGTTACTTCCAGCCTTATAATCAAGCCTGTCCAAGCTGTAGGTGATAGCACCTTTCGTATGTTCTCCAGTGTGCTCTTGAATTACCCCATGTTCTAAATACACTTACTGTCAACACAAAGGGATTCAGGGAGTTTCCTGGAACCAGTTTCTCTCTCTGCATCTCTTGGCTCCCTTATTATCTCTCACTCCTTTGGTGGTAGCAAGATGGCTGCCTAAGTGCCAGATTGTACTTCCTCTCACATGAAAGCCCAGTTAGGAAGAGTGAGTCTCTTTCCCAAGGTTCTCTGCATGTCTCATTGGCTTTGGTTGGGTCGTGTGCTCAATCTTGAACCAGTGCTGTGGTTAGGGGAATACTAGGAGCTGATTGGCCGAAGCCTAGGATACTGAACACCCCTGAGCTGGAATGGAGCCTTGTGTCATGCTCATGAGCTAAAAGTGGGGGAAATGTGTTACCACAAAGGGAAATAGGGCTAAGATGACCAAACTAGGAGGAATGGATGCCCAGGAGGTTAAACATGTTTGTGTGCACGCACACACACACACATACCCACACACATGCGTGTGTGCCACTTCCCATTAAAAGGCGTTGGAGTCTATGGTGGAAGACTTGGGTTCTTGCTCTGACTTGGCCATTAACTAGCTTCATAATTTCGAGATAACATCATAAATCTTCCAGCCTCCTTTTTCTCCTCTGAAACATGGAAGTAATAATACTATTAGGGTGGTTATGAAAAATTAAGCAAGTATCTTGGAATATTGGAAGGGTTGTGCAAACAAGTGGTGGTGGCATTGTTAGATGCATTTAGTTAGTGAATCTAGTTCAGCCTCTAGAATCTAGAAGAATCTAGAGCAGCTACAATCCACCCAGCTGTCCTTGCAGGCCTTTGGAAGCCAGTGTCTAAATTTACCCCAATCCGCATTGTTGCAGGTCAGTTTGGAATCTTCTGAGGTCAATGGTTGAGGTAATTAACTTGCTGTGAATCTTGAAAAATTCTCTCTGTTAAATGACATAATTGGTTTTAATTATATAATTATGGTACTTAAAGTGTAGGGGTGAAAGGTTACTATTATATTTAGAAGTGAGATCCCCAAATGAAGCAGGGGCGTGTAAGCCAGTGTTTCTTCAGATTTCTCTTTTTATTTTTTCACAGGGAAGTCAGAGTAGGCTGGCCTTGGCCCTGGCCATTTTGGATGATTATCTTGAATGAGGTAGAGCTTGGGCTGCTCATGCATCATAGGAACCTTTGTAAAGGGACGGGAAAGGGCTTCCGTAAAGACCTCATTGTGATCTGAAGTTAATGAGCAGTGGGAGCTCAACTGTCAGCAATTGAATCTGATTGGGCAGGGTAATTATATGATTGCCTCTGGTGTTTGCACATGCACAGGGATATTTTTATTGGACAAAACCTAATTGCTTACTTACTTAATGCAGGGAAAACCTAAACAAATTTATGTTGTCATAGGTTAAAAAGACATCCTTTCTTTGTCTCTAAAATAGCTGCCTGCCCTGCTTTTCAGAAGTGAGGGGTTTTGTTTCATTCTGTCTTCAATCAAGGATATTGTCTGTAGGCCTTGAATTACATGATAGTATGAACATGTAAAGGAAAGCTGCTCTGGGCTGTGCATTTTGGTAAAATGACCACGTGCTTATAGCCATGTCTTAAACCATCCTATACAATGGTCTCTTTCATAATGCAAAGGCAGCTAGAACTTTATACAATACTCAAGCTACTCAGACTTTCACAGTTTCGTTTTTTTTAAATTTGTTTGTTTTGTTTTCCTGTGTGGAGGCCTTTGCAAGATTGGCTTCCTAAACTATCTGGTTTTCCTTCGCTGCATAAGGCAAGTGGGAGATATTGTATCTGTGGTTGCCTTTTAGACATCAGAAACACCGAGGGTAAGAACAGCAAAGTAAAGAGCTCCCTCTGTGATTTTCTGGGGACTTGAAGGAACAGGAAGGGCAGGGTGAGAAAGCCAAAGGGAAGAAATCTTGGGGCTCCCACTTTGAGGATGACAAGATGCGGTCCGGTGTCTTCTGGTTTTGACTGTCCTGAGTGAGCTTGGCGTCTCACTTGACCTGTAATGCTGATGTACAGCAAACAGATTGCTACAATTGGGTTTATTCTTTAGCAGTTCAATGCCACATTATTGCTTCACTTTTTCCCAGTCTTCCTGTAAAGCACACTATTGTCTGTGTTCTTTCCTTTCCTGAGATTCTACTGGAAGAGTTTGAAACACAGCTGGACGGTGGGGATTGGAAGAGCCCCTCGTGATGAGAACTGCAGACCCCAGATGTGGTGCCCTTGTTGGGTGTAAGGTTATGGGCTGGAGGATGGCTGTGAACAGAGGGCATTAAGCCCCTCAGACCATCTGAGCTTTCTTATCTCAGAAACTGACACGTGCGCACATATCCTAGTCTTGTCTGGGTAACACCATGGGTCCTCTAGGGTCAGCGTGAAATGTCACTTCTTCTGGGAAGCCTTCCCTGATCGCCCGCCTCCAATCTGATTGGCTGCCTTTGCTCTGTGCTCCATGATACCCTCTAGGTTCTTTTACCCATTGTTCTTTAAATACTTGTTTCACTGTACAAAATAGTCCATACACCCCATGAGGGCAGGTCTTGTGTTTATATTTGTCAGGACTATCTCCCCAGAGCCCAGCGCAGTTCTTGATGGGTGTGTCTGGAATGACTGAATGAGGAAAGGAATGGTTGTTGGGTGTCCGAGGGAATTGTGGTGTGTGCTGCCTAGGCTTCCGTACCCTTGCTGTTAATACCACTTTCTTGTTGCTTATAATTTTCATTGCCCCAGATGATCCAGCTCTGTCGGAGGCACGGAGGCACAGTCAAATCTCATGCTGTACATTGATCACCTGTCCAACCTTTGCCTAGAGTGGGAGCCCCCAGTTCCTTCAAGAGATCCAACTTTACCTGTCTGTAAAGAAGAAGAGGAGGAGGGAGACAGCAGGGAGGATCCGGTGGCAGTTTAACACCAGAGCAGGTCCAATGTTTACTCTTACCCTTTTGGAGGTGGGTAACTGCAAATCCCATGGGAGCTGGGTTTCAGGGCTCTGCATATTGATTGGTGGGGCGGTACTCACATGTACTTCATGTTTTGCTGGAGTGTAGGGGTTGTTATTTTTCTGTTTAAATTATAGCCGCACTGTTCTGTGAATTCCTAGAAGCATAGAACAAGAATCCTAGTTCATCATCCACATGATGTAAATTTTAATTGTCCATTGGCCTCCAGTTGTTTGGCTTTTGCTATGTGGATAGATTAAGGTTCATTCATTTGTTCTTATTTCATGACTATCATTTGTTTTTGTCATTTGCCTATGATTTTCAACAGGCTTTCTTGATTTGAAGCTCAAGCTTTTGATGTTTTGAATTCGTCCCTTCTTGGTTGGTCTCTTAGGCCATGAGATCCTGGATAACTACTGAATAGATGAAATTTCATTTAGGACCATCCCTCTGTGTTTAAGTCTAGCATTGTACAATCCTGGGGTATCTCTAACCAGCTTTTTCCCGAAGCAGAACATGAATCTGTGACCTTGTAGGCCTTGGGCAAAAGAGATTCCTCTTGAACCCCCCAAGCCCCCAGCCATCCTTGAGTTTGGACTGCCTGTTGTTGGTTGGGCTGTGATAACAATTTCTGGGTGAATGGACAGGTACACGTGGAAACTACAGCCTCACGTGTGGAGGGGCAGGGTAAGCTCTCAGAGACCCTGGGTGCTTCTTACATAGCAGTCTGTGCCAGCTCTCCTTTGTCTGAAGTACATTCTCTCTCTGTTGCTTCTTTTTTTAAAACTGTTTTGGAATGCAGTTGATTTACAATGTTGTGTTAGTTTCAGGTATACAGCAGAGTGAATCATTTATACCATATACCTCATTACACAGTACTGAGTAGAGTTCCCTGTGCTATACAGTAGGTCCTTATTAGTTATCTGTTTTATATATAGTAGTGTGTATTTGTCGATCCCAATCTCCCAATTTATCCCTCCCCCCACCTTACCACCCTGGTGACCATAAATTTGTTTCCTGCATCTGTAATTCTATTTTTGTTTTATAAATAAGTTCATTTGTACCCTATTTTTAGTTTCCACACATAACTGGTATCATATGATATTTATATTTGACTTAACTTCACTCAGTATGACAGTCTCTGGGTCTATCCATGTTGCTGCAAATGACACTATTTTGTTCTTTTCTATGTCTGAGTGATATTCCATTGTGTATATATACCACATCTTCTTTATTCATTCCTCTGTGGATGGACATTTAGGTTGCTTCCATGTCTTGGTAAGTAGTGCTTCAGTGAACACTGAGTGTAGGTATCTTCGATTTATGGTTTTCTCTTGATGTATGGATTGCTTGATGATATCGTAGTTCTATATTTAGTTTTTTAAGGACCCTGTGTACTGTTCTCTATCATAGTTGGACCGATTTACATTCCCACTAACAGTGCAGGAGGGTTCCCTTTTCTCCATACCCTCTCCAGCATTTATTGTTTGTAGATTGTTTCATGATGGTCATTCTGACTGGTGTGAGGTGATACCTAATTGTAGTTTCGATTTGCATTTCTCTAATAATTACTGAGGGCTTCCCAGATTGTTCAGTGGTAAAGAATCTGCCTGTCAATTCACGAGATGCAAGTTTGATCCTTGGGTTAGGAAGATCCCCTGGAGAAGGAAATGACAACTCACTCCAGTTTTCTTGCCTGGGAAATCCCATGGACAGAGGAGCCTGGTGGGTTACAGTCCATGGGGTTGCAAAAGAGTCTGCCATGACTTAGTGACTAAACAACAACAACAATAATTAGTGATGTTGAGCATCTTTTCACATGCTGTTTTGGCCATCTGTATGTCTTCTTTGAAGAAATGCATATTTAGATTGTCCCCCCCCATTTTTTAATTGGGTTGTTTGCTTATTTGATATTGAGCTACATAAGTCATTTGTGTATTTTGGAAAGTAATCCCTTGTAGGTTGCATCGTTTGCAAATATTTGCTCTCTCTGCCCCTCCTAAGTCTGTATTTACGTTCTTCAGTCCCATATCTGCTTTGGCATAATAAGCACTTAAATTGGAAACTTTGGGAGTTCCTTCAAGAAAAAGAGTTTAAACAACCTCTTCTTACAGTATGTGTGTTCACCAGTGCTATGTGCTTTGAACTAAACAGGAATGGGCCCTGGTGAGCTTTATTCCTGAATCCAAGGAAAGTTTTAGTTTAATTTTCAGTTTTGGAATAGCACCAACGGATGCCTCACCACCTCATATCCTTTCTGGATTGAGGCAGGTAATTACTGCCTACACAAATAAATCACATGCTTTTGGGGAAAAAAAAACCTCTTTGAATGACATTTGATTTATAATTAAACTTGGCGATGCAATCTCTGAAGTGTCTCATCTTGTCTAATCACAATGATCTATTTCCTTTCGGAGTACTTCTGCATGTAGGAGTTAGTCCTCTTGTTGTCATCACGTACTACGGGGAAGGGAACAATTTAAGACAGGAAAGAGGAAAATTAGAATAAATAATTGCCATTTTCAGTCAAATTCAAACCACGGATTGTTTCTATTCATATTCTTTAAAAAACATCTTTGCGGCCCTTTGTTGACCGATGCACTCAGCAAACAGATTTAAATGCTGGCTAAGTGCCCTGTGGGGACCAGTAACCTCCTTCCCAGCATGGCCTGGGAACTTGTTAGAAATCCAGAGTTTCAGACCCCACCCAGACCTACTGTAGCAACTGTAGCAACTCTGCAGGTGGGGTCCAGCACACTGGGTCTGAATGAGCTTCCTGGCAATTCTGCTGCACAGAGAAGTTTAAAAAGAATGGCTTAAAACTCCTGTGAGTGCACGAGGTGAGGGCATTCACAGGGTTTTACCTCTAGCACTTGTCAGCCCGGAGCTTGAAATCCAGTCATGGACACGAAGCATTAACTTCATCAGACAGTTAGGCAGCATGATCTGTATAAAATGTAAAGTACATCATATGCCCACTTCTTAAGTCCCTCCAGGCAGTTCCCTTTGTCCTCCAAATAAATATAAATGCTTGGCTCAGGCCTACAGGGCCTGGCATGTTCCCTTCCCTGCCTACCTGCCCAGCTCATCTGGTGCTCTTCCCCTGCCTTCCTCAGTGCTCTACCACACCACACTGGCCTTCCTGCTGCTGCTGCTGCTGCTGCTGCTGCTGCTGCTGCTAAGTCGCTTCAGTCGTGTCCGACTCTGTGTGACCCCATAGAAGGCAGCCCACCAGGCTCCCCCATCCCTGGGATTCTCCAGGCAAGAACACTGGAGTGGGTTGCCATTTCCTTCTCCAATGCACAAAGTGAAAAGTCAAAGTGAAGTCGCTCAGTCGTGTCCGACTCTTAGCGACCCCATGGACTGCAGCCTACCAGGCTCCTCCGTCCGTGGGATTTTCCAGGCAAGAGTACTGGAGTGGGGTGCCATTGCCTTCTCCACTGGCCTTCCTACTGGGCCTCAAACATGCCCACTGAGTGTGATGTCAGCAGGGAAATAGAGGAAGGGGAAGAAAGAGAGGGAACTGCCAAGGTTAAAGAATAGGCTTGGTCACAAGTATTTTTCAATTTGGTACAATATTTCTAAACCTTTATCCCCATTGGTTAATATATTAACATGTCGATTCTTAAATCTATTGATTGAATAATATGTGAATGTGATCATATCAGTGACCCCATCTTACAGTGGAGCAAAGTCTGAAAGGACTCTCTGAATCATCGTGGAAACACTCAGTGTGATTTAGTTTGAGTTTTCATGTCACACATTTGTGACAGCTTCTTTTTCTGAGAGTTGGTGGGGCAGACACCGTGCTCCGCTGCACATCACCCATGGGAACTGAGTGAACATGGCAGGAGACCCCAGATGCTGAGCGTGAAACCAGCTGTGTGGCCCCGGAACACAGCGGAGCCGAGGCATGCGCCTCACTGTCTTCACTTGGTCTCAGGAAAGATAATGACTATGTTTGTTAGGTTTTGTCTTAGTAAAAAATTATCTGGGAATGCCAATTATGGTGTTTGGGATATTAAATGCATCATGCGATTAGGGAACAAACTAACTGTTTGGAGGATTTTTACTGTAAGAGGAAAAATAGTGTCTCAGGATCCTCTCCCTAATGAGAAAGGGTAAACACATATCTTAAATATGATATATCAGGGGAAAAAAAAAAAAAAAAAACATCTCAAGCTTAAATATGAGGCAAAGGGATTCTTAAAGATTTTAGGACCGGCAGTGGTTTTTTGGTTTTGTTTTTTGTCTCAATTTTGTTTTCACTCTCCACAGCTCTTTCATGGTAATAGGCTTTCTCATTTTGTGAGTGTAGCATCTCTAGTTTCAGACGTTATTTGCTCTCAGGGAAGTGTCTCGTTTGAGATCCTCAGTGGAGGGACGAAAGGTGGGCTAGAAAAGTGAAAGGCGCGCTGGAGGAGCTATCAAAGAGCGTGGGCGGTGGAGGTGTGCTCAGTCCTGGCGGCCTTTCCGCTTCACTTTGCCGTGTAAAGTTTAAAGGTCTCCAGGGAACTGAGGCAAGTCTCTCCTCTCCTCACCATGTGAGCAAGCTCCCTGACGGGCCACGAAACCCTTCCTGTCAGAAGGCGAAGCTGCTCTGCTCCACGAGATTGGGTATGCGCAGTGAACGTCCTGCCCCGGCCCTCAGGGAGCCCACAGTCCAGAGGCCAGGAGACTTCAGCAAATATCGATGTGAAAAAAGGTGCATTTTCACACTTTGGAAGGCAATCTGAAGATGAGAGAGCTATAGGAGCAAAGAACAGAAAAGCAGGCTCCCAATTATCTTTGGACACAGAGTTGAAATTAGGAATTGAAAGATGAACAATTTTTGATTTTTTTTCTTTTTTGAGGGGGAGGTTGTGTGTTGAGGATGGTGGTTTTGTGGGGGGTGAGGAGGAGTGTCTCTGGAGAGCTGGCATCACCTCCCACATTGGCTGGAACTCTGCCTATAGAGTCAACCATAGCAGAGAATGTTCTGAGCAGCCACATGGGTGATAACACCCCAAGACTGACTGCAGAGTGAACCCCAGGGGAGGGCCTCTCCCCCAGGAGAGACCCAGATTTCCTAGTATCCGCTAACAGCCTAGGGTCACTGTGCCCCAGCCTAAGGCCAGCACCTTGGTATTTGTTTCTCTTCCTTTTGTTGCTTCCTCCAACTCTTTGACTGCCTCTCTCTGAGTTCCTTCAACTTTGAGAGCAAAGCTGCTTGTGGGGGACCCTGACCATACCCTCGAAGATTCTTACTTTTAGGAAGGCATTTTAAGCATCTTCAGAGAATCTTACTGGATGTGGCCAACAACTCCTGGGAGTAAGGAACTGTCTTCACCTATTGTTTTCTTGACCGGAGTCTTTATTACACGTCCCATCTGTTTGAGCCAGGACACACCTGGGGGGCAGGTTCTCTGTCTGGTTTTGTCTAATGCCTGACAGGCTAACTTTGCACAGATCTTGCACTCAGAAATATTTGACAAATGAAAGAAGAGATTGTGCAAATCCAAATGCCCTTGCAGTGCTGTAGCTTGACTTTAGGAGCGTGGAGTAAAATTACTCTCTGGATGGATTCATTTATTTATTCACCCACTCATCCGAAAGCAGTTGTTGAGTTCCTGTTTAACTGTGTTGCTGATAAACAATGCCTGGCACGTGGTATGTTTTAATTGATGCTGGTTATTATAGAGGAAATGCAAAACTAACTCTGGCTCCTGAATCCCTTTGCACTCTTACCACACTGAGTTCTACGGAAGCCTGAGCTGCTTATCCTTCTCCTGTCACTTAGGAGTGACAGTCCAGGGTCCCCGGCTCTCAGGGTATCAGCTTCTCTTCAGAGAGGAGAGCACAGCCATAGAAGGGAGCTCGTGGCGTGAGCTCTGACGTTTCGGGGTGCAGAAGGACTGCTCGCTGGTTTGTCTGCACACAGCCTGGGTGAATACAAAATGACAGGGCGTGGTTACACGTCAGGGAAGTCTGCGTGGCTTTTTAAAAAACCAATGAATTAGTAAGGATGGTCATTTGGAGTTGTGAGGTTTCACTTAAAACCATTACTGAATTCCCAGAAGCTTTTCATTGTCAGGTGTTTTTCTGAACCAAAAGATGAGAAATAAAATTACTCAGGAGGGGTAAGCAAACTATTTTTATCTTTAGAAGGAGTCCCTATGAAAAGTGTGCTGCTCCTGACTTGCATGATAACTCTGAAGTTTGGTTGTGCCCTTCTTCAAGCAGCTCCTGACCCAAGGGAAAATTCTGAATGCCTGATGGCTCTCACCAGCGGCTGCAGTGTGGGGATGGATCTGGCAAGCAGATGTTTATGGTGGAAACTTTCCATTCTAGAATAGTTCCTTCTGAAGCAGGAGGTGGGTTAGGTCAGAGAAGAATGTGCCAGACAATGTGCCCCTTTGTTAATCAATGCTGTCATCTTGGCTGCCCCTTGAGCAGCCTCATCTTCCTGAAATCTTCAGTAAGAAGGCCATTCAACAAATACGTCTAGCATTGGCAAGGATTTTTCTAGCCCAGCTCTAACAACAGGGAATGGATTTAATCAAATTCAAGGAAACCTTAAGACTCATTCTATAACAGTATTACCCTCTGGAAGAGCTCTGGAAGGCAGATTATCAAACACCAGTTTCTTGAGCAAAACTTGAAAACAACTGATGCCAAAGTAATCAAATTGACTGTGCCAGGATCTGATTCTTAGGGACATTTACCAGGTTCACTGGGACACATACTGTATTCAGTCCTTTGATGGATTAATCTAATGAGTCTTCATAGCAACCTATGAAGTAACCACTAATATTATGACCATTTCATAGACAGGAAAACTGAGGCTGAGACCTACAGCCACATTGCTGATTTTAAGTCACAAACTATTATTTCATCCCTTCCTTATTTCATTTGGAATATGCAATTCCTACATAGATATACATACACTTATCATAAGAAATGATCATTTGAGTCAATTTTAATAGATTTGACAAAGGGTGGTATCTATATAATAGTAACAGAAACACTGAGTTTGGTGAAAAAGATAATTTCCAAGTTGTCTTCTCTGTCCTCATTTGCAGCTTCCACACATGATAGGTGGTATCTATCTGTCACACATGCAGATATGATAACAGGCTCACTCTTTCTTACTACAGCTGTCACACAGATAGCCTGATGTAATGGGATCTGTTCTAGGGGACAGCTCTGTACCTCTCTGAGGGGCTACCTCAGCACTTCAGGCTGCCAAGTCAGGCTGACATCAGCAAATGTTCACTGAGTGCCTACTATGGAAAGGTTCCATTCTAGGAGCAATGCATTCCGTTGTACTTGGGGTTGCAGGCTGTGGAGAGAGATAGTAGACCAATAAACAAACAGATAAGGTGATTTCAGAAACCAGTTAAATGCGTGAAGAAAATACAGTAGAGCAATGTATAATAATAGTGACTGAGCTTGGAAGTACCTACTCTACCTAAAGTGATCAGAAAGTATCTCTGAGGAGAAGACACGAAGAAAAGGCTTGGAAAATGAGAACTGCTTTCTAGGCAAAGAATTGGGTGGAATAGCCTTGGCGTATAAAGTTCTACAATTTCATTATTCTTTTTTTTCCCTAAGATTTATTTACTTATTTTTGGTTGTTCTGGGTCTTCGTTGGGGCGCTCAGGCTTCTCATTGCAGTGGTTTCTCTTGTTGCAGAACACAGGCTGTAGGCGTGTTGGCTTCAGTAGTTGCAGTGGAGTGGCTCAGTAATTGTGGCTCACGGGCTCTAGAGCACTGGCTCAGCAGTTGCAGCACGCAGGCTTAGTTGCTTCTCACCACGTGGGAACTTCCCAGACCAGGGGTCGAACCCATGACCCCTGCATTGGCAGGCGGATTCTCAACCACTAGACCACCAGGGAAGCCCAATTTCATTATCCTTTCAACAGAGAAGTTGAGACATCAGCCATGTGATATCACTTCTTGGGATTTGTTGATTTTTTTTTTTAAAGGTCAAGCACATGTTTAATTTTTTGTAAACATTCCATGTGTACTTGAAGAGCATGTGCATTCTCTCTTTAAGGGACTATTCTTTGTTTTTTTAGATGCAGCTTATAAATTATATAACTAAAGCCTTCTATAGCTCTATTAATGTTTTAGCTGTTTAACTTCACAGCTGCTGAGAGGTGAACATTCACACACTTGTGGAGATTATGATTTGCTCATTTATCTTAGTAATTCTATCCATTTCTGTTTTATTTATGTCCAGCTCCTGGTGGGTTATTCTTGTTATTAATTATTTTCTCCCTTGCCAAGCAGGAGACATGGGTTTGATCCCTGGGTTGGGAAGATTCCCTGGAGAAGGAAATGGCAATCCACTCCAGTATTCTTGCCTGGGAAATCTCATGGACAGAAGAGCCTGGCGGGCTGCAGTCCATGGGGTCGCAAAGAAATAGATTTGACTTAGCAAGTGAACATGAGCATTATCCCTACTAGTACTTTTACCTGTAAATATTATTTTCTCTGATAATATTGCTGTAACAACATCCTTCTGGTTAATGTATGTGTTTCTTTCTTCCATTATTTCATTTTCAGCCTTCAGGTGTTACTGGTTTATTTTTTATAAGCAACATAAAACTAGACTTTTTTTTAAATTGAGCGTCTCTGTCTTTTGATGGTTGAATTTAAGCTATTTATTATAAGTAATCTATTTGCACTTAGCTTTGTCTTCTTATTTTGCATGGTCCATGGGTGCTTTTTTCTCCCTTTTCTTTAGTACTTGGTTTGAATTCACTGTGCTTCCTTTATTTCTATTTTCCCCTCTACTGATTTGGAAGTTACATACTCTATTTCTCTTCTCATGGTGGTTTGGATAGTATCTAAATCAGAATTTGGCAAACACTCAGAGGCCTTTAATGCATTGCCTTCAGTAGGTTTAACAGCTTTCTCTAGTATCCTGACTCCCAAGTGGTTGCACCTTTTAAGGGGTGAGGTGTAAATATAAGTACAGAGCGTTGTCATTGTGATAGTTATATCTTGGAGTACAGACTTCCAACTTGCCTTTGCCAAGACCTGTGCCCTGTTGCCTGAGGGGTCTGGTAATTGACAAACTGTAAAATGATCATGGGTTATGGGTAACGAAGCAGCTTCTAAGCAGGGAGTCACTTGGTTTCTTCTGGTGCCCTTCTCCTTGTCTGCATTTGAGCTCTTGTAAGTGATGATAAACATTAAATAGCTCCTGTAAAGCTGTTGAATTGTCAGTTTTTAAAATGCATAAAACACTGACATTTTCATTAGATCCTGGCCCTGAGGAATGTCCGGCTTTCATCATAATGGATTTGTTTACTTCTGCAGAGAGTCTTAATGTGCTGCCTATGGGAGAGATCTTACTGTCACCTGCTCTTAAATGGGAAAGGCTTTATTCAGCCAAAGATTTTTGGAAAAGGATTTGCAAAAGGGCTTTTTCATCTCCTCCTGTCTTCCTTGCTTCCATTTCCCAAAAGGGTAAGAAATGGGAATAAAGTCTTTGAAGAATTTTAGTATCGGACAGGAAAATTTTCAATGTAAAATAACCCTGTGAAGTCCATTAGGAGACAAAATGTTGGGATGATACTATTAAACCACTATTTAGTTTCAGTGTATCCTGTTAAAGATAAGCAAGTCATATCTATGTCTTTTTGACCTCAATCTTTTGGTCTACATTTAAACAGATATCTTGATTTTGAATTAATAAACTCCTTTGTGTATATTCTTAGAGAAAATATTTTAAACTGCTGGGTCCTTCTAAGCAAATAAGGAGAGAGGACTTTTATCTTCTGATCGTTACATTAGATTTTTAGCAGAAGATGCCAAACTCCTCATGAACAAATGTAGAGTCATCCTAGTTTAACAAGCTGGGAAATGTGTGTGCTAAAAGACAGTCTTGTCTTAATATGACCAGGACTAGGAATGTTAACTTTTCTGGAATCAACGTGTTTGCAATTTATGGAGAGATGTCTTGCTTATTTTATATAGAACTTTCTCTTCTGTATTAGCTTGTTGAGTGTGTGTCATTGGCAAGTGTGTGCTTTCACATTTCAAGAGAGGCACCCTGCCATAGGGAAGGAAAGTCTCTCAGGCACACTGGCACTTGACTTCTGCTTCTAGGACATACTCACTGTGTAATCATAGGTGAGTTCATGAACCTTTCTGAGTTTGCTTTTATTATCTATAACATTGAAATAATAAACTGACTTTTTAGAGCAGATATGAACATTAAGTGTGATAATAGAGAGGAAATGCTCAGCACAAGGCCTGGTACGTACTAGGGGGTTATCTAGTGAAACTTGATGATGGTGATGCTAATGACAGTGGTTGTGGTAGAGACGATGGTAATAAATGTGACGGTGGTAGTGGTGAGTATACTGCTGTCCGTGGTAATAACGGTGATGAAGGTGATATTGGTGGTAGTGATAACCAGATGTTAGGAGTTCTTTAAAGTCTGAGAAAGGATATCATATAATCAAAAATCATGAGAAAAGATAGAATTGTCTATCACTACCTGACCTAGTCCTCCTGTTTCTAATTGGACACTATAAGTCACTAGGAGGGCATTTCTTAACAAAATTCTATTATAGATATCAAGCCATAAAAGCCTAGTTCATTGGTATCATTATGGTTTTCAGTCCTGGATTTGTCTTAGAAAAAAGCTAGAAGTGGTACTCTGAGTCATTTGATTTTGTCAGTATCCATTTCCTTCCTAAAACGGGCTCATTTCTCAGCTTCTGTGACTCGGAGCATTTTGGAGTTCTTCTGTCTCCTTGAGCGCTTTCCATCATCTGTCTGCCGCCTTTCCTTTCTGTGGTCATTTGGGCCCATGAGTGTGGAACTCAGGGAAGACAGTGCAGGAGGGAAAAAGAGCCATCAGCAAGGCTGGAAAAGAATCTGAGTGTAGTATCACAGAAGTGGAAAAGAGGGGCGATTCCTCCAGGTAGATGAGGAAAGATAGTGTTTCTCATTATAAGGTAGGTAAACGATGTGGGTAAAGAAGACTGAGCAAAACCACTGTTGTTGGCACTGAAAGTTCAGTGTCAGCATCTGACACAAAGTCACTGGGATGGTGAAAGAAGAAGAACTGCGAAATGCCGAGATGAGGAAATGGAGGCCACAGACGTTGGAGAGGGAGAGGAGGTTGGAGGGTGGAAAGACGTTTTTTAGATAGGAGAGAATCAGACCAGTTTGTAGACCAAGAGGAGGGAGCCAGAGAAAGCTGAGTAGGAAGATACAAAAGCAGGAGGATTCAGATATTTGGTCCTGGAGGAAATAGAGGTAGAAGGATGAATTCACCTGTCACATAGCCACTGAGCAGTCAGAGAATATCACCAGGCAAAGGAAAGTCTAATCTGTGAAGCTCATGTTGAATCACCTTGACTTCCTCCTAAGAGAAAGTGAGATCTCTGATGAGAGTGAGAGAAGTTTGTAGTCATGAGAAAGTCTGACAAGAACCACTGTCTAAAGTGGGAGAGGAAGATAGTCAGTGATCAAAAGACTTACCAAGGAGCATTAGGCTTCTTGAGGGGTAGGCGGTGTGTGTTTCTGGATCTTCCCGTACTACACTCATCCTTGTTTCTCTCCGTGGGGTATGCTGTGCACCATAATCACCCTGCAGTCCTATGGATGGCCCTCCCACTCCCCCACAGTGGGCTTCCTTTCCATCTCTCCACACTCAGCCTTGCTGTTAGATGGCTGTTATATAGAAATGAACCAGTGGACTGCTTTGCACCAAGGTGAGGAACAAGGTATGATGTCTTGTTATATCCAAGCATTAGTGTGGCAGGTAGACAAATGGAAGGCAGGTAGTCAGATGGAAGGCGCACAGGATTAGGAGTCAAGGGCATGGAGTGTGGTCCCAGGTCTAGTTGATTAGCCTGTTGTTAGGTCCTCCGGTAGCATGGGGTGTCATGCCCCTTACTTGCCATTCCGATACCAGCATGTTACCAAGTACCTAGCATACAGCAGGTGCTCATAGAATATATTGGACTAGGTTAATGTGAGAAGATGAGAGATCTTCAAACACCTCTTCCTTTGCAAATGTGAGGCACTGTTATTCTGATGTGCATTTTAACAAGCACAATATCAACCCAAAGAATGACTCTCTAATAGTAGAATCTCAGTTACCACTGCTGAGCGGGTGAAAGGAAATACTTTCATCAGAACTGGGTGGGAGCTTTCCAGATTTGCTCACATTTAACTATGTAGATGTCTGCATCTATTGGTTTGGCTTATTGATAAATTAGTTCCTATCTTTTCAGTGATCTCACCAAAGGTGGTTTAGTCCTTTTTCATTCTTGCTATTAAGCATACATAATGTATGCTGCTGCTGCTGCTGCTAAATTGCTTCACTCTTATCCGACTGTGTGCAATCCCATAGACAGCAGCCCACTAGACTCCTCCGTCCCTGGGATTCTCCAGCCAAGAATACTGGAGTGGGTTGCCATCTCTGGCTTCCCTGGTGGCTCAGAGGTTAAAGTGTCTGACTCCAATGCAGGAGACCCGGGTTTGATCCCCAGGTCGGGAAGATCCGCTGGAGAAGGAAATGGTAACCCACTCCAGTATTCTTGCCTGGAGAATCCCATGTATGGAGAAGCCTGGTAGGCTACAGTCCATGGGGTCGCAAAGAGTAGGACACGACTGAGCGACTTCACTTTCAGTTTACTTTTTCTCCATATAATGTATATGTGTGTGTGTATATATATGTGTGTGTGTGTGTTCAGTCGTGTCTGACTCTTTGCAACCCCATGGACTGCCCATCAGGCTCTTCTGTCCATGGGGTTCTCCAATCAAGAATTCTGGAGTGGGTTGCCGTTTCCATATGCACTTTGTCATTATAGACAAGAAGCAGAGGTCCCAGAAAGGCAAAGAAAGATGGAAATGGGTTCCAAATAAAGAAGCAGATCCCCCTTCTCACTCTTTCTGTCCCTCCCCCAACCCCTCCTAAAATAGATATTTCTCTACCTTTTCCCATGACTCCACCAGCATGGAGAAATGGATTGTCAGCCAAATCCCAAAAGAATAAAAGAAAAATATCTCTTCAGAAGGAGAGGGCAGAGGGGAGAGATAGGAGCATCAATAAAGGCTGAAAGGATTGGCCTTCAGAGTGTGGAATCCAAGAGGGTGTTTATTTTCAAAACAAAAGCTTACAGATCAGGTGTTTTTTAACAGATGAGGAAAATGGATTGAGCAAAATCTTGTGCCTGGGCTTAGAGACATGCCCACAGTGGCCCAAGCCACTGAGTCAGCAGGAACAGCTTTTGTTCTCCTGGCTCTGATGGCAGCCTTTGAGTAAGCAGGGCTCATCAGCAGGCAACCCATCAGCTCCAGGAAGCCTGTGTCTGGCCTGGCCACCCTTCCCATTTTGCTGGGTCACTTAGAATCCTGACTTCCTGCCTTGCCCACATGTTGAAACAGCCCAAGGAAGCCTCACCAGCCATTCCTTGGCAGACAGCCTGGCATGATTGGAGAGCTGTCCCTCACAAAACTCGCTTTTGGCTGGCATTTTTTTGGGCACTGCTCTTTTTCACAAAGGTTTCTTCCAAGAAAGCCTTGAGACAGGGAAGTCAAATTTTCTTTAGAAGCTATGTGTCAGGGCATTAAACAGACATAACTGGATTGAAAATCTGTCTCAGCCCTTTATATGCTGTGTGACCGTATGCAACCAGGTTACTTGTCTGAGCCACAGTTTCCTCCTTAATAAATGGGGTACATCGTCCAACCTACCTCAGAGGGCATGACGAGGATAACAGAGATGAGGTACTTGACAGAGGGTCTGGCAAAAAGAAGGAAGGCAGTGAACCTGGCGGGGGAGCCCTTCAGGACCCACTCACAACTTGCCCTTGTTTATCTTTGTTGTGGATGTTTGGTTTGGGCCTCAGGCAGCTGCTCCTTCCATCAGAACCACACATGCTTATGTTTTGAGTTCTCATTCTCTTTGTAAATAGCTCCTGGCCTGCATGAGTCACAGCGTGTTCCAGGCCCCTGTCTGCATCTGAAAAACAAAGGGTGCCAGCTGGGTTTTGATTCCTGTGAACCTGCTCGGAGGTTCAGACCCGCGGACTCTCCACTGGGCTTTCTGCACAGAGACCTCCCCTCCCTGTTACAGTGCTGGGTCTCCTGGAGATGGAACTGGGTTTTGATTCCTGTGAACCTGCTCGGAGGTTCAGACCCGAGGACTCTCCACTGGGCTTTCTGCACAGAGACCTCCCCTCCCTGTTACAGTGCTGGGTCTCCTGGAGATGGAACTGGGTTTTGATTCCTGTGAACCTGCTCGGAGGTTCAGACCCGAGAACTCTCCACTGGGCTTTCTGCACAGAGACCTCCCCTCCCTGTTACAGTGCTGGGTCTCCTGGAGATGGAACTGGGTTTTGATTCCTGTGAACCTGCTCGGAGGTTCAGACCCGAGAGCTCTCCACTGGGCTTTCTGCACAGAGACCTCCCCTCCCTGTTACAGTGCTGGGTCTCCTGGAGATGGAACTGGGTTTTGATTCCTGTGAACCTGCTCAGAGGTTCAGACCCGAGAGCTCTCCACTGGGCTTTCTGCACAGAGACCTCCCCTCCCTGTTACAGCGCTGGGTCTCCTGGAGATGGAACTGTGAGGTCGTACACTGCACAGTGTAACAAAAATGCAGAGAGACTTCTCAGTATCTCCTACCTGCTCAGTTAAACAGAGCATGTGCTTTTAAAATCTTGTTTGAAAAAAAAAAAAAAAGCTAAAATCACAAGTGAGAATCAGCTACAATTCTACCCCTTAAAATTACACAGAGATAAAATGGGAAGTCAGTGTCTTGCACCCCCTTCTTTTGGCCACCTCAGTTGACAGTTTGGTGTTTGTCTTTCCCATTTTTCCCCCTGAGTTTTTACCACATATCCCTATTTGCATGTGTGCATACATATATACGTAATTTCTATAGAATTGTGGCCTGCAGTTTGCATTTCTGGATTATTGTGGTTCACTTGGTACCATGTCAAGTTCACTCCTTCAGATTTGTGTATATAGATTTACCTCCTAAGTTTAATGCAGCATATTGTTCCAGACCACAGAAAACATACTTGTTCAGTTACACCCTTTGGATGGGTAATAGACCATTTCCGGTGTTTCGTTTTGTTTCTTTGACAGCACCAAGAAGGCTGCACCGAACACACCTTTCTGTTTGGCTCTATCTTCTGGTGCTTTTATTTCTGTGGAGTCAACTCCTAAAAGTATGACTTCTCAGTCAGAGGATGTGCTCCCTTTATGTTTTTTCATTTTGATTTTATTTTCACTTGTGGGATTATTACTTTACGATACTGTGATCGCTCTTTACATTTTAATAAAGACTTCCAAATTGGTCTCCACAATGTTTGAAAGCACCATAGGGTGTGTAAGGATGGGAGGGTGCCCATTTCCCCATAATCTTAATAGCTTTGGACAGTATCGGTCCAGTTTTTTACCCCATTTTTTTGTATGCACACATGCAAATAGGGATCTGTGGTATAAACTCAGGAGGAAAAAAATGGGAAGGACAAACACCAAACTGTCAGATGGCATCTAGGGGTGTGATCCAACTGCCAAAAGAAGGGGGTGCAAGACACTGACTTCCTGCTTTATCTCTATATAACTTTAAGGGGTAGAATTTTGTAGCTGATGAGTGGAAAATCACCTCACTGTTTTAATTTTTATCTCCCTTACATTTAACTTATTTTCATTTGTCCTTTGGCCAGTTTTATCCTAAGAATTACCCATTTGTATCTGTGGCCCATTTTTTGAGTGAAATTGTGTCTTTTTAAAAAATAGTATCCTATTTTTATAATTAGTCACACTCAAAACCCGATAAAGTGATTAAAAAAAAAAGTCCTAGGAAAATGCATGACTTCCCAAAGCTGTTGGGAGGACAAGGATTTCACGGACCGGAGATGGGCAAGCAATCCTTCAGCAAGTCATGCAGCTCACGACATTTTCTCTCACATGTATCATTGCTCCCATATGCTCCTCAGTGCAGTCCTGGGAGGTGGGCTGAGCTCCGGATGACCTCCTGGTTGTCAGACCTTCAACTTGCCCGTGACTGATGAGGCTTGCCTCTTGGGCTTGACCTGAGGATTCCGAATCCTCTGCTTGCCCATCTCCTGCTGGGACTGCTGCCTGACAACCTTCTGTTGCCCTCCCCGCGCCTCTCCTCCCAAATCCCTCAACCAGGAGTTCTATATACTTCTTGGAGTCCTGGGAACTCATTTACAACTTCTGTCAAGAATTCAGTGCCATTTGAAAGACTCCTCATAGATCTCTTGAGTGATGGCAATTTCCCCCTTTACTAATAAAATAGCAGTTGCTATTTACTGAGCACGTACCATCTGCAAGGCCAGTGCTTATGGCTGGACAAGTTGTCCATGGCACAACTCCAGGGGGCACCATTCATTGCATAGTCATTGTAGATTTGTAGGATTATTTCTGCCAGATGGCCATCAAGTATCTTAAAGAAGGAGGCCTTTTTATTATTAGTAGTATTCAGAAAGAAGCACTGTAACTGAGAGTAGCAGAGTTAACCATGTCCCAGACACTGTGCTGCATGCTCTGAATGCATCATTTTATTAATCATTCCAGTAGGTTTTTGAGGTTGGTGGTATTACTTCCCTCTATAAAGCTGAGGAGACTGAGTCACAGAGAGGTTAAGTTGCATGCTCAAGTCAAATGGCTATTAATAATAAGTGAATTCAGACTCAGGTCTAGCTGCCCCCAAAACCTTTGCCCTGTTTCTCCTCTATATGGGGCTCTGGTTATCTCGAGTCCTCCACAATACCCCAAACCATGACTGTGGTACAAGCCCTGGGTTCATTTGGCCTGTCCACCACTATGGAAGGGCTGTGTGGCCAGTGAGCAGTACACCTGCAGCCAGGGTGAACTTGAAACTACCCAAGGGACCTTCATGATCCCGTAGCACCTTTCTGTGAACAACGAAAGCCTTCGAGCACAGTGCCTGCCCCACAGTGAGCTCATTAGGAGATCAGCATCCCCGGTTCCCACTTGGGAAGGAGGAGCCACTTTTCTGATGTACACTTCTCCCAAGTCAGAAGTTCCTGGTCTCTGTCCCAGAGTCAGTTTTCTTTGACCACACTCAGAGTGTGGGTAACATTAATGCAGAGGTGCTAAGAGTGAGAGCCAACATTTCCCATCTTCTGACTCTGGTGCTGATGGATGGGGACCAGGTGAAAGGGTTTTTCTGGAATTGATTCATCAGGCCAAGGGGATTTCCCTCTCGCTCTCTGCTTTCACTTCTGAGGTTCATGTGTCTTTTTAACATTCCATCAGCTTACTGGGGCCTAAGTTGAAAGTTGTCTTTAAGATCCATTTTTCCTGATTCAATTGCTGAGACTTTATGATGTTGTTCCTTTTCTTGGAAAAATGCTCCAAATGGTTTGCGTGACTGATGCGCTCCACGGCACCCTGATTGATGGTGGGGAGGCTCTGACTGGAGGACTGTTCCTGGAAGGAGGGGCTGGGGTCTGTGAGCACTGTTACAGCTGGGCGCGGGGAGCTGAGATGCTTGCTCTTGATGCCACCCAGCTCAGAGCCTTCCGTGGTCCTTTGGGGAAAACCATTAAGGAAACAACCTTGACATTTGCAACACCCTCAAATTGGGAGTGAGGAGTTAGGAGCACTGGGTTCAGATTAGGGATGCACAGCAGTTTTTCAGTCACTTGGGTAACTTTCTTGTCGCTGTGGCTTCAAATCATGGGCCTGGTCAATGAAAAAGGGTCTTTTTGCAGTTTTGAAGGCAGTGATACTTAACTTTTTAAGAGCTCTGAAGCCAGACACAGCTGGTTGCTCTGACCAGCCCACTACTCACTGTTAGCTTGGCCATGTGTCAGTGACTTGTCCAGGCTTCTGATTGCTGTCTGTGAAAGGTGATTGATAAAATCTATTTTACAAGGTCATTGTTAGGATTACACAGGGTGATTAGTGGGATAATATGTTTGAATAGCTTAGTCCAAGGCCTGGCACATAGAAACCACTGAATAATATTATCGCCAGCCCAGCAGACAAGGTAAACAGTACTTTACAGCAAAAGTGGATTGCCCTGACTCTGCTGGTATGGATTTTTATAACCGCTGTGGACTGCAACTCAGCAACATCCAGTCAAGTTTAAGTTAGACAGTCAGTAAAGATTTGACGTAGGAATTAGACCCCTAGGGAAATACTTGAATCAGTGTACATGAAGACATGTGTAACTAACATCACTGAAACTTTCTAATAAGAAAATTGGATGCAATACAAATATTTAGCAATAGAAGTTTGGGGGTATTTATGCAGTAGGCTACATCACAGCATTGAAATGCTCCCGAGCCAACTATATTAAAATAGGTAAATTGCAAAAACATCATTTTAAATGAAAGAAGCCAGTTTAATAGTGATAAATGCATATGAAAACATTTGCTTAAAATTTTAAACTTGAAGATATGTACATTTGTTAATGAATGAATACATAGAGCACAACAGTATTAAATATATAGCAAACATGCATGGAAATAATACTCACCAACTTCAGTTTAGTGTTTACTTTGGAAATAGGGAAGGGAAGAAAATCTAGGATGGGGGACTTAAATTATATCTGTACTTTTTGTTCCTCAAAAAAAAAAGATTTCAAAAGAATATGGCAAAATGTTAAGATTTATTTATTCCACCAAATGGTGGGTATATAAGTGCTTAAAATATTATTTTCAATTGTATTCA
Organism: Bos indicus; assembly: GCF_029378745.1. Classification (NCBI taxonomy): domain Eukaryota; kingdom Metazoa; phylum Chordata; class Mammalia; order Artiodactyla; family Bovidae; genus Bos; species Bos indicus. Next base: position 45,333,931 of record NC_091781.1, read on the forward strand.
GCATATTTGAAATATTTCATAATATAATTTTTAATAAATTAAATTGCCTGCAGAAGGAAGGCATAAAAGGATAAAAATAGTCCTTTCCAAGAGTTAGTATCATTTTTTTCTATGGTACAAGGCTGGAAGGTTAAGAAATTTTGAGTTATGTCACAAATGTGGAAAAGGTTAGAGCAGTAAGAGATTTAAAAATAATTAAAAATTTGGCTAAAAAATATACAGTCTTGTTTTTTTAAGGACAAGTAGAAACTATAGTTTTTTTTAAATGCACTTTTCCTTAAGTTGATTATGGCTAAATGTGTCCCCAGCTAGGGCACCAACTCCGACTATGTTTCTGTGTCTCTGTGAATGCTGAATGGAGAAATCTCTCAGTAAGATGCTTTTAGTAATAACTGCATTTTTTTGCTGTGATGGCTAAATGTGGTGCTGTAAAGTTACACTTCCATCATAAACTCTTTCCCCAGAGTAACACAGGATCTATGAATAGCATATCTCTAAGCATCATGACCAGAATCCACATTTGTGCTGGCCAAGGAAGGTTTGGAATTAACATTGAAAATGGAAAAAGAAAAAAAAAAGGACCCCTAATCAAGGGCTACCCCACATGTCTTCCCAGGTCCTCTTGCATTCAAATGCCAGCGTCCTCCTGTTCCATCTGAAGAGGGCTTGTGGGGGTCTGTTTTCCCCTCCACGAGCAGGTTGTTCTCTTTTGGAGTATGAACCCATCCACCCAACCCACTCTCTTTTGGGAAATACCAGCTTCCTGCTTGACTTCATCCTGGTCCTTCCCCTACCTCCCATAATTACTCTTCCTCCTCTGGCCTGGGGTCCCCTTGGTCGTGCCAGTTGTCTGGACAACAGCCTGCAGCCAGGGCTTCTGTGTGACCAAGGACACAGCCCAGGTCTCCCGGACTCGCTTCCTGAAAGCCCTGCTCACAAACACTGCCCTTTCCAAAACTCCCGCTAGCCTCCCTCCCACATCTTCAGGCTGAGAGGAAAAAGGTTTTCTTTTTCTTGTTTTCAGTCTGGTTTTTGATTTTCGTTCTGCGGTTCTGCTCTGCCTCGCTTAGCTTATCGGCATCAAAGCTGAAACCAGCTGTGTTTGTTTGTGGGTCTTTCATTTCCATGAAACCTGCGGACTGTGCTAGGTTACTCTGTGTTCTTAATAATCAAGAAGGTGATTCACATGGCCACAAAGGAAGGACTGGGGTCAAAAAAACCTCAAACCCACAGATGTCCCTCAGTAGCCCTGCCCTTGACCTGGATGACTGGGAGTAACAATTAAACATACTGATACAGTGTGGAGTTTTATTATCTTCCAGACTGAAATCCCCCAGAGAGCTCTCTCTGACAAGAGAATTCAAGAAGAAATCTTGCTTATTATTTTTCAGCAGTACTCTGTGACAAAGATCATATTTTTATTTTCTAAGATCACATTTTTAACAGCCTAGAACCACAGCAGTTGCAGAGAGGAAGGGGGAATGTAGGGAATTTTCTTCATATCTTAATAACTGTGCTCTTTGTTGGATTATTATAGGCTTGGCAGCCACCTGAAGTCACAATTATCAAGCTGCTGCTTGAAGGAACTTCTTAGCTGAGTGGAGCCCCAGCTTAGCTGTTTAGATGGCTACTTGGTGCTCAAGGACAGTTATTGGTGCAAAAACCCTGAGCCCTGACACAGGAGAAAGGAGAAACAGGAAGAAGGCCCCTTTTAGAAATTTAGTCTTGAGGCTGTTACCCTATCCTGCTAAGTGCTGCCCAATTGACAGCACAGTCAGCTATGAAGACCATTCTGGGGGCTGTTTATCTTAGAACAAGCTAGAAAATCCGGACTGAATAGATGGTACCACTTGAGTTTTACGGTAAACAGAGGAACTCAAAGAACCAAATCTCAGGGACCACAGAGGCAGCAGAAGCCAGCTCGGAAGAGCCCAGTTCCTGCCTGAGCTCCTCCCCACCAAATGGACTGACACACATCAGGCTCCTGAAACAGCAAAGACAAGACCGTATTTGGATTTGTAACTCCCCGGACATTTGCAGGCAAGTCTGGTTCTCGTTGTCCATTGACTCCGCGATAAAATCAGAGCCTCTGCTCAGCTTGAGACAAGCCATTCGTTTGGACACCTCCCTCTTTGGACAGAAATGCCCAAGCGCTACATGTGTGATTCCAATTTGCTGGTGGGGCTCCCCTGTCAATCTTCCCAACTCAGTGAGGAACCACTGCTCTCTGTCTTACGTTATCCTTCCCACACACATCCTTCTGTCCCCACCCCACTTTAGGGGTCTTGTGAAAAAGGCAGCCTTAGCATAAGGAAGATGTGAACCACGGCTGCTTCCACTCACCAGAGCAGGATGGCACTGCTGGGAAGAGGAACTGTAAATAGCCAATGCAAAGGACAAGCCAAGTGAGAGAATCTGGGGCCTCTACGGAGTCCACCCTATGCCTTGGGGTCTCAGCATTATATGGAGTGAGTGAGAGGTTAAGAGAATGTGTGGTTTTAAAACCTTATGTAACTGAGGGGAATTGAGTCTTTGCTGTGAGTCTCAGCAAGACAGGTACTGAGCCCAGGACACCTGGCATGAATGAACAGTAACAGGAGGTATGTTTAGTGCACATTAATAGAAAGCAGCCATAACTCTGAGGACTTTATGCCATTGACTCATTAAGTCCTCATCAAAGCTCCAGGAAGTGGATGCTATTCTTGATCCCATTTTGCAGATGGGGAAGCTGAGTGTGTAAGAGATTAAGTACCTCATCCCAGGTGATGTACAACTAGGAAGTAGCAGGCTCAATCTTCAAATCCATGTCTTCTGGCTCCAGAGTGAGCTTGTAACCAGTAGGCTACCTGTAGGGTTTCTGAGGATACAGTAGAGTAGTACACTACTGCTACTACTACTAATAATAGGAATAACAGTAGCTGTCTTCTGAGCACTTTCTCTGTGGCAAGCACTATTAAAGAAGCACTTGGCCTTCATTATCTCCTTTGATCCTTGCAATCACTCTGAGATATTGCTTATTGTTGTTTTATATGTAAGGAAACTAAGACTTGGGAGGTTGAGTGACTTATTCAGAGTCATATAGGCAATATGGGTAGGAATCAAAATATTAGCCCAGGATGTCTTAAGAGTTTCGGCTGTTAACTCCTGTGCCTGTGTTGGGGTGTAGTTGGACTTGCTGGAAAGACTCTTCTAGACCCTCTGCTGCTCTTTGAAGGTCACAGTGACAGGAGCAACTTAGAGAACCCCTGGATACCTGGGAGAGCTTGGACTTTCCCATCACACACTTGGCTGGCCCATCACCTGTGCTGAGTAGGTCCCCCAGCTTCCACCAGCCCGTAGTGTCTGACACCACTGTTGATCTGAGCATAGCTCCTGACATAGAATTGTACTTTGTATGTTACTAGGGAAGCTGATATTGCCCAGCACATCCTTGCCTTCTTTCCTGGATGAGTGGAATGAGCGCTTTTGCATTGGAAACTAGCCAATAGCTAACAGATTCCTGACTTCACATGTATTTTTTCTAGATTCTTATTTGCTAATGCAAAGGGACTAAGGACATCTTTTGAGGAGTAAGAACGTGACGGTTTGCTCTGACTCTGGAGACTCTGGCTAATGTTAAGGAAACCACCCAAGTCTTCTCCCTTTGACTTAGCTGTACGAATGGCTGTCTCATTACATCTGGTCTACAGAGCATATCAACAACTGTGAAAATAATATAATAACACTAGACGGTAAAGACTCTGCCTGCAATGTGGGAGACCTGGGTTCGATCCCTGGGTTGGGAAGATCCCCTGGAGAAGGGCATGGCAACCCACTCCAGTATTCTTGCCTGGAAAATCCCCATGGACAGAGGAGCCTGGCAGGCTACCGTCCATGTGGTAGCAAAGGATTGGACACAACTGAGCGACTGAGCCCAGCACAGCACAATAATTAGTATTTACTAAGTGCAGTCTTTGTGTTAAGCAGTCGATATTTTTGCAGTAAACCTTTTTTAGTCTCATTTTGCCAAACAAGAAAACTGAAGCCCACAAAGTAATTTGGCAAATGTTGAGTCATCATTCAAACTCAGGGTTTTGCCTTTGAAGTTCCACACTCTTAATTATCATGAGTTGATCAGGTGCAAGAAGCTGAGGCTCGGAGACATTAGATGGCTTGCCAAGGCCCTCAGAGGGTTTGTTGTTTTTGTTGTTTAGTCGCTAAGTTGTGGCCGACTCTATGCAACCCCATGGACTGTAGCCTGCCAGGCTCTCCTCTGTCCATGGGATTTCCTAGGCAAGAATATTGGAGTGGGTTGCCATTTCCTTCTCTAGGGGATCTTCCTGACCTTGGGTTAGAACCCGCATCTCCTTCTCATCAAGTGGTTTCTTTACCACTGAGCTACCAGGGAAGCCCAGCTGGTTTGTAATAAAGTCTAAATTTGAACTCAGACTACCTATGTCATCCTGTCAATTTTAACAAAGACTCTCAAGATCAGGCTCAACATTGCTAGGGCAGTGGGAAGGCTGCTTCAGGCAGGGGAAGGCTCAGTGTGAAGCTCTAAAGAGGTCTATGAAATGGGATGTGAGACAGAGGCAGAAGGTAGTTTTGTTGTTCAGTTGCTCAGTCATGTCTCTTTGCAACCCAAGGACTGCAGCACACTGGCTTCCCTGTCCTTTACCATCTCCCAGAACTTGCTCAAACTCATGTCCACTGACTCATTCGAAGAGGTCATCAATCCACTGTGCAAAAATTCAGTCCTTGAGGTAGGACAAAAAGTTTTTAAAAAGAAGATTCTCTCTGAAAAGATTGATAGCCAACTTCTGGGTATAACTACAGAATCCATGAGAACAGGAAAGTTAGGTCATAATAGACCACTTCATGGATCCTGGCCACTGGTGGGGAGTAGAGCAGGGTTGGTGTCCAGAAAAACATACCTCTCTGCTAAGAGTAATTGGTCAGTTCACCTGTCTGTCCATTCATCTAGAAGTACCTGTTGGATACCTGCCAGATCCAGGGTCCTGTGGCAAGGGAGCAGGCCCCTCTTCCTGTCCTCTCAGGGCTTCCATTCTAGCAGAGGAAGCTTCTGTGAAGCTAGAACTCTCCGTCATCTTTGAGATAAGGCAGGAAACATTTAGTATACTAAAGGTGTTCATGGCCTAGTCTATCCACCAGGAGCTGCCTCCTATAAGAGATATCATTCTACGGAGACCTGAATGCTCTGTGAGAGGTAGCTATGTGAAAAGCGGGGGAGAGGGTTCTAAACAGAAGGGACAGTATGAGTGAATGAGAGCCTGGGTCTAATTGGAGGACTTGACAGTGCTCAGACCAGTTAGATTTTAGGAAGTCAATGGTTCTTTGTTTTGGAGGAGGTCATGAAAATTTCTGAGAGGCTGTGGACCCTTTTCCCAAGAAAAAGCACAAAGCACCTACAAGACTTATATATCATTTTAAGAGGTTCACAGGTACTTTCTGAAGCCTACCCCTGAAGTGGGGTTGAAAGGACCACTGGTCAGAAACCCTGCTGTCTTCACTGTCACCTGACTCCCACTTAAAAACTGCTCTGGCCATACTTTCCTGCACATGTAGAGACTTCTTACACACCTCAAGTTCCTACCTCTGGGTAAGTTCCCTGGGTTAATCAACCATCAGTGTAATTACCGTTTTAAAGAAGTTATAGTCTATAAACTCACCTTGATGGATGACCCTGGACATCTCACCTTTCCTCCCCATGGCAGGACTAAATAATATTATTGCAGGTCTATTTTTAAACATGCTATTTTCTTCCTCACTAAATTTCCTTTTTAAAGGAAGTGGCAGACCCAGGAGACCCAGGGCTTAAGCATATGAAAAGGAAAAGATTGGCAGTACTGTTGTTATTCCTTTGAGGGTGAATAGAAGTCACCACTCGCTAAGCACTGCCTTAGTGAGAGGAACACGTCCTTGCTATCAGTATTGCACAGGTCCCAGCAGAGTGTGTCTTGCTCACCCCACTCCCATCACTCTCCACCACCAGCCTCCTGGAGACTCCTTAAACAACCTAGTGCCTACTGCCCCTGGGTGCTTTATACCTTCTGTTCACTCTGCCTGTAATTCACTCCCCCCGCCCCAAAGAAAGCCACAGGGTTCCCTCCCTCACCTCATTCAAACCCTTGTTCAAACATCACCTACTTCATGAGGCCTCACCCTATTTAAAAATAAACCCCACCCCCTTCCCTGATTTGTGTCCCACTTATCACTGTCTAGGACTTCCCTGCTGGCTCAGACAGTAAAGCGTCTGCCTACAATGCAGAAGACCCGGGTTCAATCCCTGGGTCGGGAAAAGCTCCTGGAGAAGGAAATGGCAACCTACTCCAGTATTCTTGCCTGGAAAATCCCATGGACGGGGGAGCCTGGTAGGCTACGGTCCATGGGGTCGCAAAGAGTTGGACACGACTGAGCGACTTCACTTCACTTCATGGGAGTAGAAACACTCTGAGGATCCCTGATCCCAGACAGTGATTTCCAGAGGAAATGAACTCGGCTTCTCTTGGTTTCTATTCTCAGTCTTTTTCTTTCCGATTTCCCTGTCATTGAAAAGCCATGGCTGTTTTGGTAACTGAAATAAGTCTCTTGCCCTCGGGTTTCTCAGCCAAGAGCTTCTAGCTCCCTCTCCAAATGGAACCATGTAAAGTTCATGTTTCCAAGAGAAAAGATGTCCTTGGTGTTGCTATCACATGGCATTTACATTCACTTTTGACAATGGTGGCCGAAACTCTGCTTGCTCTTTGGTCTTTTTGCCTCATCCCAATGTGCAGTCATCCCCAAACTATTCTTTCATCTTTGGAGTTCTCCTCCTGTGTGCCCGAGGCTGAGGGCTCTATTGTTTGAAACTCTGACCACTGCTGTGGAGATATTATATTAAGCACTGCAGCTTAGCATGGAATGTGGAGACACTTGAAGCAGGATTTAAAAGACATTCTGATTTCCTAGAAATGTAACAGAATATTGCCTTGGAGCAGAGAGCGAGGCAGGAAGGAGCCGCCTTTTCCAGCTCCAAGCCTGCCGCTCCTCAGCGCAGAGGAGGTTAAATCACGAGCCGAACACAGAGCATGTGAAAGGTTGAGGATGTGTTCTGTTTAGGAGACCCTGTAAACGGACTTGTTTTGCTGGGTGGAGGAATGAATCATTTCAGCCGTGCACACCAGCTGCGGCCCGTGGAAATAAACCGAGGGCTTTCCCACAGCATGCGCTGTATATTTCATTGTTAGAGCTTTGCGTTTTGACAGGTAGTTCTTATCCTTCTGGAAAGAGAGGTCTGAAGCCAGCAGCTGGAGGAAGACCTGGCAGGGCCTGCTGTCTAAATTGAGAGCAAGCATGTGCAGCAAAACCTCATTATAACATGACCTGTTATTACGTGGATTTTGATATCCCAGGGGGCAAATACGTCTCCCAGCATAGAACAACTCCATACAGCACATGCCTGTTGGAACTTGTCTAGCCCAGATCACAACCTTGTCCGAGAATCCAGTGTTACAGAGGGGTTTGGGCCTTTTTTAAAAAATTGGCAAACATACCAAATACAGATCATGAATTATGTATGCTACATGTATGGTGTGTGGCAAGTGCTTCTCCCATAAAAAGTGGAATCCTTTCTCACCTTCTCTTGAATCTGGTCTGGTCTTGAGACTTTCTTTGGTCACCAAAATGTGGTGGAAATGACAGTCTACCAATTTGGAGTCTAAACCTTGAGTCCTTGTGAACTCCTGTCTCTTTGTCTTTCACATGCCCGTGAACACATATATAGTTCTTCTCATCACCTTGAAACAAGCCCACTGATACATAAGAGGCATGTACAGGAGACCCCAGTCCTAACCAACACCATCCTAGACCAGATCACAGCCAGTCAACCCCCAAACGTGTGAGAGTACCCTGCCCAGATCAGCAGAGCCCCTTGATTGATCCCTGTAGACACACGAGTGAGCCCAGCCAAGACCCAGTAAATCATCCATTTGACCTGTAGACTCATGAATAACAATCAGTCATTGCTATTGTAAGCCACTGAGTTTTGAGGTGGTTTGTTATACAGCAGTGGCTAACTAATACAGGAATACTGGCAATATGTATGAGAATAGATACATCAGGGAGAGTAAGCAGTTCAGACAAGGACAAGTGCTGTGAAGGAAATAAGACAGGGGCACTTGATAGAGAGGGACTTGCACAGGCTACCTTATATCAGAAGCTGAGTGAAGGCCTTTCTGAGGAGGAGACAGGTAAGCCAAGATCTGAGTGATCAGAGGGTGCTGACCGTGGGAAGGGTTGAGGCAGGATTTTCCCGGATCAAAGAGAAGCTTGTGTAAAGGTCCCAAGACAGGACTGGGGGCATAGCAAAATAGAAGGGGAATAGTGGGAGAAGAGGTCTGGGAGAACTGTGGAGCCCTGGAGGCAGCGAGGAGTCTGGGTTTTGGTACCCGTGCTGGGAGAAGCCATGGAAGACACTGACCCAGGGGGGTGGCGTTGTATTTTTTCGCTTTCTGACTATCATGTGGTGGCTGCAGGAGAGCAGCTGATAGACCGCCGCAGAGGTCAGGTGAGGGGTGATGGTGACCCAGACGAAGATGGCCCTCGGTGGGCAGATCTCCTCTGAGCCTGCCATAGCACACCCCATTCTTCCTTGTTCAGAGCTTCCTGTTGACCCAGCAGTGCTGCCACCAGCTGCTGGTGGGCTCGCAAAGGGGCAGGACACGCACGTTTCCTTTGTCTCTCCACCTTCGGTGCCATGCACACTGTAGGGCCTTAGTAAAGACTTGCCTTAGGAAAGCTCCTCTCTGAATTTTTGATCCTTAACTGGTGCAGTGAAATCATATCTGGTCTATTCCCTTTCCTTTCACCCAGGTGGCTTGGGAGGGGTGCTCTCCTCTTTCACAGGACTGTGGAGGCCCTGAGAACCGCTCCAGGCTGTGGTCTTTTGTTATTACAAAGCATCTCTTAATGGCCTGTGGCCACCGCCCAGTGAGTTCCTCTCCAAAGCCTGGAGTGCGTGCCTGGGCCCTGTTTGGGGTTCAGCCTGACTCATCAGGTGACCACGTGGAGGTCTTTAGGCTTTTTGGCGCCTCTTTCTTCTGCTATAAAACCTCTCTGGTTCGCGCTGCCCCCCAACTCATGTTGAAGGCCCTAGACTGCTAGAATCCAGTGTTTATGGAGCACCCGGAGTGATGGAGGCAACCACTGGGAGCCGATGCTGCCTTTGGGATCTTGCCCTGATGAGCTAAGTTTCCCTAAGCGCCTTGGGAATCACAAATAAAGGAACTTTATGAGGATATAACCTTATTATTTTCACCCTGTCTCTCACTGCCCTTTTATTAGAATTATTTGGGACTGGACTTCTCCTTTCAACTGGCATAAATTTTCTTTGACTCAGCTCGGCTTTTTTTTTTTTTCCCTAGAAAGGGTGGGTGGAATTTAGAATTAAAAAGTAGCAATGCAGCGGGAATGCAGACTTGTCTTAAATTTCACAGCAGTTCATGAACTTCAGGAAATCTGAACACACAGCATGCAATTAAGAGCAGGAGGAGATTTTTTTTTTTTTTAAATCAGTTGTGAAAGAGAAGGTGGCCGGGTAGAGACAGGCTGCTCGTAGGCCTTGGGGGCCTGGAAATCAGCTCCAGGGACAGGGCGGACAATAGCCCATAGGGAAGCCAGGAGCCTCGGCCCGCCTTTTGATCTGTTATTGCATAACCTGTCCAGGACCAAGTGCGGCAAGTCCCTCCTCTGAACTGAGACACCAGAGCTGTGGCCCAAGGACTTAGAACAAAGTTCAGGAAAGGCCATGAGGGGGACACCCCCCACCTCCAAGATTGTCCTCTGAGGCTCTCATAATGCTGTGTGACTAGCGTTTGTCACCGTGTTGGAGGGGCAGTTTTCCAACATGGTGCTGTGGGTCAGAGCAGAGGGCTGAGAACCAGGAGGGGACCATCTGCCAAGGCCCTGGAGACCAAGAGGGCTCTTCGCCAGTGGAAAGGCCCACAGGGTTGTAGGCTTACCTGGAGTCTGGTTCTCTGCCTGTTGTTTTGGCACAGAGTTGGAGAGGGCATGCCCAGCACCTACTTCTGCTCTGGAGGTGGAGAGAAGCTACAGGATGATGACACAGAAGATGCCTGGGGGCTAGCACCTGAGACCAGCCGACCAGGTTCAGGTCCTGCTGCATCTTTGTCCTTGGGCACAACCCTTTACCTCTCTGAGTCTCAGTTTACTCATCTATAGAATTTCATGTTTGTGTGTATGTGTATACTAATTTTTGAGGAATAAGAGTGAATTCCCTCAAATCTAAAATGCCCTCTTTCACTTATTAACAACTCTTTGGTGAGGAGGAGAAACACTACGTCAAATGCACTCATTTGGGACATTAAATATCCTAATATACCGTGGGAGTTCCTGGTGCACAATAGGAACTTCATGAATATTTTTATTTTGAAGTAAGAACTATAGAGGTGAAGAATACGGGCCTTTAGATTCCCATAGACCTGGGTGGGAATTCTAGCTTAACCGGTAACTAGCTGTGTGACATTAAGCAGGTCCTATTGCAGATTTTCTGCATCTCCACTTGTTCTGTCAAACGGGCACAGTGAAAGTACCTATGTGATCACTTGTGGGTAGAAATCAGTGCAATCAGATATGTCTTGGGTGCAGCCCAGGGCTTAGCATACAGTTCCTGTAGCTTTTGGCTAGTCTCACTATTCTGATTTTCCTCTGAAGCAGACTCTTTTCAACCAGAAGGCCTTGGAAGGTAGAATTTAGCCTGGTAACGTCCTAATGGTGCCCATGCTCCTCCTCCTTGCACTGAGCCTCTAGTGGGGCTAGAGAAGCTGCAGAGCCGAAGCAGCCTGGGGGATTCCTAGCCAGCTGGTGGGCGAGACCACGGGGGCCAGGAATCAGCCAGGCAGCCTGTTTGGCAAATTCAGAAGAATAGTAACTGACTAAAGAGTCCAAAGAATCTTTATATCAGCTCTGCTGAATGGTTTTCTTTCCATCATCCCCCTTTCTGCAGATAACTGAGAGGTAACATGATTTTCAAGAGGTTATGTAGGCTAGTCAGATTGAGACAGCAGATTTGAACCCTAGCAGCCTGACGACAGAAGCGTAATGTGTCCACTGTACTCTGTCAGCTGGAAGAACCCTGGGTTGGCCAGACCAGGAGAAGGGTAGGGAAATAGACCTTCTGTGAGCCAGTAGTTCAAAAGAGGGATCCAAAGCACAATCATAGCAGTAGAGCCACCATCATTTCTCCTACGAGGGATAGCTGTGAAGACCTTGAATCCCTAAATGACTCTGTGAGATTTCTTGTCCTCACTGCACACATTCAGAGTGCTGAGCCCATGTAAGCTCAGGGAGGCACAGTGATTCACTCCAGGTCACACGGAAGATGACAAACCCAAGGCCACAGGACTCTTCCTTGGCACCCCTGTCATGGGGCGTCTTCCTCTTCTCAGACATATCTAGTGTCAGAGAGCTCATCATCACTCATGGGGCGGTCTATTCTCTGCATCCTTTTATTTAGGTTCATGCATCGGCCAGATGACTTCAGAGATAAAAGTTTGTTTTACTGCAGCATTTCCTCAAGGGGCTTTGGCAAAGAAAGGTCCTATCAAAGATTTCATCAGGGATTTTAGAGAGAAACAGTAACTACCAATTGGTAGATGAAACGGTGGAATTTGAGAGCCAAGTGGGCCTAGGTTCAGATCCAAGCCCTTTGGCTGTACAGCTATGCAACTTGGGGTGAGTCACTTTACCTCTGTGAACCACAATTTCCTCATTGGTCAAACAGGATTAACAGAACTTAGTTCTGTATATAGGGATTAAAAATATCACATGCAAAGTCTTGGGCACTTTTTTTAAGAACTCAAAGTGGCTGCTAATAATAACAGTAATAATGATATGATGATGATGGTGGTGTCTACTACTGTCAACCTAGCCGGACTGTATTTGATGTCGTACAAAATGCAGGGACAAGTGAGTGTATGCTCTCACTTCTAACATGTTTGTTTACAGCTCTTGGGTGAGGAGGAGAAACATTGCTTCAAGGGCACTCATCAAATGTAAAGTCTGTTCTCATTTCAGAAAAGCTTTAGGTTGGAAAATAAGGCTTTTAAGATCATAGAAATTCATGGTTCTGCCTCCCTCCAAAAAAGTCTATAGACAGAATCGTTCCTTTCTAGGCTGCTGGCCTATGGCAGGCTTCATGGGTGCCTGGACTGTGTGTGTGTGGGATGCAGACAAGGCAGGGCCACGTGGGCTCAGGAGGGTCCAGGTGGTTGGCTGGAACAAGCAGAGGATGAGGGACACATAGACCTTGGCTGTGCAGATGAGTAATGACAGTGATGAGGACCACCCAAGGGCAGCCTGGTGGGTCATCCAGCTAGCCCGGTGTCCCCATCAGCAGCCTGGCTCCAACCAGCCATGACCCGGCCTCTTAGTGCTGAATTCCTGCTCACCACCAGACAACCACTGTGGTCCCCACCATCGTGACTGCCCTCACATCTGTTGTTCTTCACATCATCATTCCAGGTGTAGGAGGCGTGCAGAGAATAGAGTAAATCATAAAGTTCAACGATCATATTAATGACTGGCATTTATCAAGTACTTGCTATCACCCAGCCTCATGCAGAATGCATCGTCTCAGGCAGTTCTCACATAACACTCTGGAGCAGTGACTACTGTCACTGCCCGTTTTACAGATGAGAGAATTGAGGCACAGAGAAAGCAAAATATGTCCTAGTGAATAGCAGAGATCAGAATCGGGCTGTCCAACATTAAAGCCTATCCCTGTCCCCTTCCTCTATGTGGCATATCCTGTAATTCCATAACACTCCAGAAATATTTGCCTTGACAAAGGAATACTGGCAAGGAAGAATGTGGTAGAGGTAGAGAATGCTCAGAAAGAGCTTGACGTTTGGGGATCAAGCTTTCCTGGGGACTGTCTCTTTCTTTTTTTGTATCTCAGAGAAGTTAAGCTATTTGTTCCAGGTCACAGGCTATGAAGGGGCTTCAAACACCTCTCAGTTTCCTCTGCAACCAGAGAAAGATCTGTGATGCTTGGAAATGTCGCTTGTTGAGTCAGAATAATAGAGCATAAAAAGCCCCCTAGTGGCATTGTCTGGGGTAGCTGCTTCAAAGTAAAGGGGGGGAAACTGAGGTCTGTACAGGCCCCCCAGCCCCAGGTAAGGCTTAGAATTTGCTGTTTGAAGGAAGTCATGTGGGGTAGTAGAAAGACTCTGAAACTAGATTTTGAGAGTTTAAGCTGCTCTTGCCAAATTGGTGACCTTGGGCAAGTCTTTTATCCAAACTGCACATTGCTATCTGAAAATGGGGATGGTGATGCCTCTTGGCAGGGTTATTGCTGAATCTCAGCTATCACACATACAAAGTGCTCAGAATGGTGCCAGCATGTAGAAACTGCGCAATATCATTTTGTAGAAGATTGCAAATATCCCCCAGGGGTCAAAAAAAAAAAGTTGTTGTTATTTAAGTATGGACTTGCTTCAGTCCTTTCTTTCTGATGCCCACACAGCTGTTTATGGGAAATGACTGGGGACAGTTGTTAGGGAAGCGATTCCCAGGGGTGGTGTCCCCTTCAGCAATAGCAGTCTCACTTTCAGACCCCCGTACCCCTTGTGGTGGTGAGTGTTTCTTTGGCTGGAGATCCAGCGGCCTAGGAGCACATGAGTGGATGACAAAGCCTGCCCGGCCCACTCATCTCCATCCTGGGCTATTCCTGAAGTGCTGCCAGGACAGACCCGTACAAGGCAAGGTTCCCCAGCTGCCGTCTTTGTTCTCATTGCTGACTGGAATGTCTCACAGTGACAGGCGGCCAGGAAAAGCCCCTGTAGTGTCCCAGCGCCATCTCCTTTCAGCAACACCGTCAGGCTTGCTTCTTGGGCCACACAAGCCCTGCCAAGGGTGGAGGAACAGCACTCCCCAGGCTGAGAGGTACCACCTGGATTTGGGCCGAGGCGGGTTGTCCTGGAGTTGACACTATCTTATAAGGAACGAAGAAACCCAAAGAAGCAATAGGCAGGCAAACTGGAAGAGTCACACATGTAGCTGGTTATTGAGCAGCTGCTCTGTGCCCAGTGTTTCTAAGTAAGCTTTCTTTTTTTGGCCGTGCTGAGTGGCATGTGGAATATTAGTTTCCTGACTGGGGATCGAACCCACATCCTCTGAAGAGGAAGCACAGAGGCCTAACCACTGGACTACCTCATTGGAAGAGACCCTGATGCTGGGAAAGATTGAGGGCAGAAGGAGAAGGGAGCGATAGAGGATGAGATGGTTGGATGGCATTACTGACTCGGCGGACATGAGTTTTGAGCAAACTGCTGGGAGATAGTGAAGGACAGAAAGTCTGGTGTGCTGCAGTCCATGGGGTTGAAAAGAGTCAAACACAACTGAGTGACTGAACAACAACTCTGTGCCAGGCACCGTGTAGATTTTATTATTATTCAGGGATGGTGAGGCCAACAGATAAGGAGACAGTTGCCATTGAGAAGTTAGTTCCGTTATCCACACTTGCCAAAGGTAGGAAGTGTGTCATGCAGGACCATGGGGGAAAGCACCACAGTCAGTCAGGAAGCAGAGAGAGCAAGGGGGAAAAAGTGGTCAAGAACCTTCATTGTGATTTCCATAGTAAAGGAAAGGAAATGCAGTGTAAATGGGCTTAGGATTTGTTACTTTGAGTAACTTCATTGATCTCTGGCCGGTACAGGATATCCTGAGTTGTCTGGTCCCTGGCTCGATCAGGGCAGGGCAGTATTATCCCAGAGTAAGTACATGAGCTCTGTGAGTGCCCAATAAAGGAGCTGGTTGGGGATATTGGCTCCAATTAAGTAGTTTACTTATAAAAGGTACACTCAAAGGCAAGTCATTTCTTGTCTCTCGAAATCAGCTAATCCTGGGATGAGCCGTCTTCCGAGGGTCAGTAAGGCCCCAGATGTCAAAACATCAGAATACAGTAAAGAATGTTTAATGCAGCGATGCTCTGAGGAGTGCATGGTACACAAAACAGACCTGATCCTTGTCCCCATGGAGTTTTCCATCCATCCAGCAAGGAAGAAGACGTCAGATTACCAATCATCATAAAATCCATTGAGAGATGAAATAGGGAAAGAGCAGGCTTCTGTGGGATTTTTCATAAGTAAATATCACCGATGACCTGAAAGAACTCTCTGCACAGACACCAGGCATGGGGAAAGATGCGTCACTTCTCATTATTGATGTTGGTCAGAACTGGCCAGCCTGATGATTAGCACATGTTGGAAGTGAGAAGAAAACAAAAAGACGTGTGCAGGGCAAAGGCAGGAAATAAGGGAAAGGCAGAGAAGAAAAGGCTCCAAGGTTTAGAGTTTTCCTTGAACTTATCACATCCCAGTCTTTATGGCTTATCTGAAGATAGACCATCTGTTCCATCACTGTCAGCAGCATGTTATCGAATATTGTCAGAACTCTTTGAACTCCTGGGAGAGACGTCCTGTGGAATAGCCACCTCTTCCAATCCGTGCGTCATCTGGCCGCTGCAGCTCCCCCTGGCCTTCCAACTGCACTCACCTTCCAATCCCAGACCATTTGGAACCAACCTGGAAATCATTATCTTGTCAAGTTACATTGTCACATCAGCAAGTGGTCAGCTATGACCCTAGAGATAAGATCCGAGATTGGCTTCTCCTCTAGCTGAGGTCCCTATGCTAACCAAGTGGTTGTTATGCTCCCTTCCAATGGTCAGAACTGAATTCTCCTCATTTCTGTGATGGAGTTGGGACCAAAAGCACTGGACGAGAACCATTTCAGAGCATGGCATTGAAAGAGGGGTGATTCAGGGCAACGTTAATTCTTGGAAGAAGAGGAGAGTCAATGAATACAAAGGGATGAAGCCATCTTGGAGGGCATCATCTAGAAGCAGAAATGTATCGACTGTGTTTCCTTCTATCCTCGGACTTTGGACACCACAAAGTGATAATTAAGCCCAATTAATTATTGGTCATGTCATTAAAAAAGATGAATAATGAAATGAATAGTGAATGAATAGTGAAATTTTTAACTTAATTGAAATTAGTGTTTATATGACTTGCCAAAGTTTTAAAAATGTATGTGACAGGCTGAAAATGTTAGCACAAAAAGAGTTTCAAGCACATCAGATGCAAAAACATTGAAAACCATTCGTCTAATTTAATTGTCAAGTTGTGCCAAAAATGCTAGCATGATATCTTTGAAGAGTAATTGGTACAAAGAATATCCTCAAAGAGAAATATTTCCACACGTCTGGCTCTTATCTTGCCCTCGTTAAAATTTTTTTCCCTCCCCATTGGCAGAATGAGTGCATGCTCCTCCTTTGCCCTTTCCACACCAACTCTTTCTGCAAATTTTTCAGCCACTGAACTTTAACATGTTATCGGAGTGAGTGCAGATTCTTTCTTCAGATTTGGCCCAAGATAATCACGGAGGGATTTTTAATCCTTTGTTGCTGCCAACTGTGGCCCTCTCATGTATTTGTTTAATCAGATAGGTTGAAAAGTTGCTGCCTGCTCGGCTCCTTGGAGACAAGGGTACCTGCTCACTCAAGTGTGATGAATTCTGGAGTTCCAGTGGCATTTCCTTGAAGTGGGTCCAGAGGCAACTTTTAGCTCCTCTCCTTCAATCATATTACCCCGAACTTCCTGGAATGGTCCCAGAGAGAGATGGATGAAAGGTGAGAAGAATGGAGAACCCATTCCATTCTCATCATCTAAAAGGAAGAAGATAAAAAGAAGCTGTGGTCCTTGGCTGAGGGGGTGATGAGAGCCCACCCACAGCGTCCCTGGGACACTAGCTTTCTGTTTGGCTTACCTGGGCCACAGGTGACATGACAGCTTCCTGTGATCTTCCGCACCACCTGCCTTCACAGTGATTGTATTTGCCATGGACCACCCTCTAGACACATGATGAAGCCCCCTTCCTCTGCTCCACATCTGCTTTTACTATATCACATCTTCCAACGTGATAGCATTTTATCTTGTTCACTGTCTGTCACTTCAGTAGAATTTAATCTCCTGGAGGGAGCTTCATCTTGTTCACTAGGTACCTGACACATAGTAGATACTCAGTCAAAAAGTCGTTGAAATGATGGAGATTTAAGTATTTCACAAGATTGTTGACATAGTAACATCTCTATTAAAAGGAATAGCGAGGAAATGGGCATAATTCTGCTATCCTAATAGTCTGGTTAGACATATAGATGGCATGCATTTAGAAGATAATCTGCATAGATACTTTTGAGGGCTCACAGGATGCCGAAGGGCTTGATCTCACCTCGATCATTTTGAGATCTCGGTGTCAGGGATGGGGAAGTCAGCCAGCACTATGCTCTGGCGAGTGTGCTGGATGGCATGTGCCCAGGCTACTGGACAAAGCTTGGTGACTTGTGAGCTTTACCAGTCTTGCCCTTCAGCCAGCCTGCTGAAAAGGTTCTGGCTATTCCAGCTGAGTTACCTCCCCCAACCTCACCCTTGCCAAGGCCGTTCCTACAAAAGCAGGTCTTTGGCTTCTCTGATGCAGAATCTGGGGAATGACACGTGTGTGTGTGTGTCCAGGGGAATAGTTAGAGCTGGAGAGGGGCACACCTTGAGGAAAGAAGAAGAATTATGTTGGAGGAGCTTTGGGGGACAAGGGGTGGGAGGAACTGGGGAAGCTGCAGGACACAGATAAAGAGAATCACTGTGTTCTGCTGGACTGGGGTAGTGATTTGGGCCCTTGACCAACATCATTCTGGTCACAAGGTGGGATTTCACCTCCCTTCCTCCTGAAGTCAGACTTGAGCTGCTATCTTGCTCTGGCTAATGAATTCGGAATGGAGGTTATGTGTGTCACCTCTGTGCAGAAGCATTTAGCACCATATGTAGTTCACCTTGCTTTCTCCTTGCCACTCTGATCATGGGGCTTTTGCTGCGATGGATCCCAAGTAACAGGGAGACAAGTAGAACCCCCTGCTGAGCCTTATAGACATGGAGCATGAACCCAGTATAAATTGTGTTGTGTAAACACCACTGAAATTTCAGTTTGTTACTGCAGCACAACTTGGCATATCCCAACTTAACTTGTGACCAAGCCCTTCACAGTGGTAAGGTTAAAACAGTTAACAAAAAAAGTTTAATTTTAAAGGAGTGTATTTTTATTCACTCAGTCATTCAACAAATGTTTATTGAGCACCTACTCTGTGCCAGATACTGGATGAAGCACTAAGGATTCAGCAATGAAAAAAGCAGAAATCCCTTGCCCTCAGGTCAGGGAGACAGAGGATATGAAAGACAAATATGTGAAAGACAAATATGTGAAAGACAAATATGTGAAATACTTGCTGATAATAAGTGCATCTACTTCCTATTGTTAAGAAGAAGAATAGAGTCAGAAAAGAAGAGGTAATGGAAGACATGGGACAGTTGCACTTTTAAATGGGGATGCTTGGAAGGGCTGGGTGAGAATATCGTATGTCATATTTGAGACCTGGAGGAGGTGACAGAATGAGCCTTGCTTATACTGGGGGGAAGAACATTTCTGATAGTGGGAAAAGTACATGCAAAGGCCCTGAGGTAGGAATGTGTCTCGTGTGCTCATGACATTTGACATGAGTATGGTAAGCACTGGGGAATGTCAGAGAGGAAACAAGGCCAGACCATTGTAGGGCCTCATAAGCCACAGTAAGGATGTTCACTTCTGTGAGTGAGAAGGAAAGTCACTGAAAGGTTTTGGGCAGGTGTTTGTCATAACCTATCTTCATTTTCATGGAACTTCTCTGGCCAACTTGAGAACAGACAGAATGTGGACAAGGGCAGGGAGGCTGTTTAAAAAATAAAAAAAAGAGTTGCTGAGGATTTGAGCCAAGGTGGTAACAGTGGAGATGACAGGAAGTGGTTGGCTTTGGGATGGGTTTTGAAGGCAGAAATAGCAGTATTTGCTGAAGCATTGGATGTGGGGTGTGAAAGAGAGAAGTCAAAGAAGACTCCAAGGTTTTGGCCTGTACAGCTGGAGGAGCAGCGTCAGCCTCATGTGGAATAGGGACAGTTAGAGAAGGGAATGAATTAATAATGATCAGGGGCTCGGTTTGGGAGATGTTCATTTGAGATACCTACTAGCTGTGGGTTGCTGCATGATTCTCTTCTCATTTCTTTGCCACTCTGAGCTTAGACCTCATGGTTTCCAGCTTTATAAGAATTGCCAAGTCAAACCAGGACAATGGTTTACCTAGTGCTGACCCAAACTATGGGCCTCTTGTGCCCACGGGTGATCCATCACCATTCAGGGGGCAGCCTTCTGGGATATACCAAGAAGACATGAGCTTTCTCTGTCAATAAGAGCTCTCTGTTATGAAATGTACTTGGCTAGTGGGGCCCGTACACTTGTAATGAGCTGAATATAGATTCGACTGAGCTATAAAATAAAATAATAACCATTTTAATATATAGCATCTCCCTGCCAAGGCAGCTGAAGAGAAGGCTATGAGCAATAAAATTAGTCCGGAGAAAGAAATGAAAAACCACTGAAAACAGCCACCTTCTAAAAGGAAACAGATTAGAAGGGTCCAAAGAGGGGAACCATCACCAGGAGTGAAACTCACCAGATAGCGATAAAACAGTTGTGAGGGAAAAGGCAGGAAGGAAAGTTTCCAGGCTGCTGTCTCTTGCTCCCCTAATCACCAGAGTGACCTCATCTATCCCCTGGCTTCATCTTCTATCCATGGTTGATGACTCTGAAGCCTGAAGCAGGGTATCAGACCCCTGTTTCTATCCCCACTGGGAAATCATCTTCCCAGTGTCTTCTCACTGTCTTTCCAGATCTGGTCCTTCTCCTGAAGGACCTTGAAATCATCATCACCTCTTCCTTCTTTCTCACCTCCTCCACCTAATACGTTTGCCCTCCCACTGTCCATTTCTGAACACTCAGTCCATCATCTCCCAGCTGGACCACAGCAGCCTCCAAGCTGCTCATCCTGCTTCCACCCTAATGTCTATACATTCATCAGGATCGGGCTTTAAACTGAAAATCCTTAAAACCTTCCACTGAGATCTCATTGCATTTGGATAATATCCGAAAGACTTACCAGAGCTTCTAAGTTCTGTATAATGAGAGACTGACTTTCCCACCTCTCCAACCATACTTTACGCCACTCTTCCCTTTGCTTCATGGATCTTCTGTCTGTTCCTCAAACACACCAAGGACTTTCTGGCCTCAAGGCCTTTGCACCAGTCCATCCCACTGCCTGGAGTGCTCTCTCCCAGATCTGCCCATGGAGTTCAGGCAATGTTCCCCTGACCACCGTGACCCCTATTATCACTGATTACGCTTTATCATATAACTCCAGCTAGTTGTTTTCATGGCATTTATAGCTATATGAAAGGATCTTATATATATATTATATATATATTTGCCTGCCTTCTCCACTCATATGCAAGTGCTATGGGAAGAATGCCTTATTTCGTTTTCCTCTGGATTTCCAGCACCTATAATGTAGTCTTGTGTGTGTGTGTGTGTGTGTGTGTGTGTGTGTATGAAAAGCATAATATCAACAATCTTTGAGTAATTATTTTGCACTGGGTATGATACATGCATGGTACTTGTCCACTTTATTCCCTGCACACTGAACAATACCTGGTGCCCAGTAGGTGCTCAGAAATAATTTTTTCATGATGTATCAATGAATGAATTCTTCATGTAACCCGTTTTGCAGATGAGAAATTACATGTTTGCCCGAAGGCCCACATTTGGTAAGTGGTGAAGCCAGCATTTGAATCCACACAGTCAGAGTAGAGCAGATGTCCTTGACAAACATTAGGAAGTTCAGAAAAGGAATAACATAGAATGAATGTTAAGTCTACTTCAATCCAGAGTCAGAAAACTCAGTAGCCAGGAAATTTTCCCCCAGGTTTAGAGATCTCCGCCTCTGCCCAGATGTAACAATTTCATTTGAGGCACATAAAGAGGAAGAAGTTTGGAATTTGAGAGAAGTGTAGCTTGGGATTTGAAGCTTGACAGCCAAAGTCTTTTGACTGGCCCTGATTTCAGCTGCTATTGAATGTGCCTGTGAACAGAGTATTTACATCCCTCTCAGTGCAGCCCGCAGTTTAGAGTCTGAAATCAAATGATTATTTTTTAAAGTATTTTATTTTAAAAGCCTTTGAGTGACAAATGATTTAGCAAGTTTTCAACACCATGCTTCATGTGGTTTCGGTTGCCAGAGAGTGACTTACGGCCAAGCCTGGGCGCTCAAACCCGAGTGAGCTTACATGGACCTCAGCAGTCACATCTTTTTTATGACGTTTAATAAAGTCTTGCACTTTTTCTCCTCTGAGTGGTTTATTGTCATCCTGGTGGCAGCATCTCAGCAGGCTGGAAAGGAATACCAGCCTGATAAAACAGAGGAGAGTGGATTCCCTGACCCTGTGCAGAATAAGAAGTGCACGCAGAGGGCAGAGGGTCAATCCGTATACTCTCTCTGTGGCGCAGACTCTTTCCCTGTCTTCCAGGTGGACTTGATATCTGCTGGCCACTAGGTCCTCAGTTTGGAGAGAGGTTAAAATTTTTTTTTAAAATACAGCTCCCTGCTTATTATTATGAAATACTCACTTTATTCAATATTCATTTGTCTTTAATGTTATGTGGGCTATTTTACATGTATCATTTACTCATTTCTTAAACAACTATTTTAGTTAGAATTAGATTTGGCTTATAATGACAGAAATTCTAAAGCAATCACTTCACAATTGTCTTTTTTCTTGCATAAGTCTAGGAGAAGGCGGTTCATGACCAGCCAGGTAAAGGGTGCCATGATGTCATTAGGGACCCTGATCCCTTTAACTCACTGCTCTTCCATCTTAGCAAACTGTGACCTGCAGCCCACTGCCTGTTCTTGTACATAAAGTTTTATTGGAACACAGCCATGCTCATTCATTTGCATATTGATTTACATATTGTTTTGGCCTGCTTTTGTACTACAACAGAGTTGAGTAGCTGCCACAGAGAATATATCGCCCACAAAGCCGAAAGTACTTATTATCTGACTCTAAAAGAAAAGCATTTTCTGGTCTATGTCCTAGGATAGGACATGGTTTCTGCCTTCTGATGCAGAATGGCTGCTCGAGCTTCAATCATCATGGCTGTATTCTAAGCAACAGGAATATAGCCTCCTTCTCCCTCTATGTACATGTCCTAGACATTGCATATAATCTTCTACCTGCATTGGATCAGTCAGAATTTAAACACATGATCACACATAGCTGCAGGAGAGGCTGGAAAATATAGTCATTATTCTAGTAGACATGTGTCTATCTGAAAGTTAGAGATCCTATGACTAAGAATGGTATACAAAAAGTAGGGGAGACAACTAGCCGTGTTGCTGTCCCAAGAATTCTGCAACAGGCATATTATTATTCTTTATTACAATTGGGGCAGCAGAATCTCAAGCACTTCAGCAACTTTAGAAGGCACACCCATTTCCCAAATGATTAAATGTGAAAAAAGGAACAGTCCTACTTAGAATTAGGTGACTAGGAGATATCAAGGAAGCATCTCTCTCTAATAATTTTTTGATCTTTCCTTTAATAATTTGCCACTGTACTAGAACACTATCACTGAACATCCGAGTCCACATCCCCCCCACACACACACTCTCCTTCTTCCCCTAGACTTTCCTCACCTTTCTCCAGGGGATCTTCCCCAATCCAGGGATCGAACCCAGGGCTCCCGCATTGCAGACAGATTCTTTACCAACTGAGCCATGAGGGAAATCCTCCTCCAGCGCAGAGTGGTGCTTTCCTGGTTCCAAATAGTCACAGATCTTCCCTCCTTCAGAACATCAAGAGGAAAGCTACCTTTTAGCTGGAGACGGAGATCTTGTAGGATGAGACCTGTGTCATCTTCATCTTAGGCTCACCCAACACCTCACACAGGCCTTGGAACAGAATGGATGCCTAGCAAACCATTTCCAAATGGAGCACAATTAGATTGTGAGTTTCTTTGAAGTAAGAACCGTGTCATCCTCCTTCTTTGTCCAACTTCTTTTATGGTCTTGATCATGCTGCAAATATTGTGGGTAACTGTATCAGTCAAAATTAGTTCAGTTCCAAATGGCAGAAACCCAGCTCAAACTGGCTGAAGCTGAAAAGAATATTTATTGGCTAATGTTCGTAAGAAGTCCAGGCAGGGGTGGTTCTGTTTGCAGGCACAGCTGGATCTCAGATCTCCCTGCCTCTGTCTCTTTCTCTCTCTCTCTGTGTGTATCTTTATCTCCATCTCTCTCTCTCCTACCACTGTTGCATTTACCTCTCTTCTCTCATCATGTTGACCTCGTTTCCTTTCTCTACAAAAGGCTTAGGGAAAGGTGGCAGCGCCTCCATGGCCCATGGTTTTTGTTTTGTTTTGTTTTATTTTGTTGCTGAGGATCCCTGAAGAAAACGGTGGGTCTCCCTCCCTGCTCACCTTCTGTACTCACAAGATTATATCAAAGACTCAGGTGGAGCACATGCCACCCTTGAACCAATCACTGTGACTGGGGTTTGAATAGTCTGATTGGTCAGGTCCCAGTCAGGAGCCCTTTTGGACTGAAGGAGTGAGTCAGCCCCTGCCATTCACACTGAGGAGGAGAGGGTCTGGAAGCCAGATACACACAAGCAATCTTTTGGACTCTGTTTTGCCCCTTTTACAGACATGGCCCTCAAAGTAAAAAAATGTCGAATCTAAGGATGCAAACTCATCAGTCCATTAGCAAAATTCTCTCTGAGAAGCAGAATTCAGATGGCCATTCAGCAAGCAAGGGTCCACCCCACTTAGTGCTAAGAAGTGGTTATTTATCTTTTTGGACACTGGTGAAGGTTGTTATTATTTCTTTTTGGATGCTGGTGAAGGTTTTGGAAGCTCAGCCTTCCAAACAAACCTCATCACCATCTTCTTCACATGTGTGCATTCTCGCTGGTATCTGGGACTGACATTCGGGCCTTTTACTTGTACATCAGTTACTGTTTATTTGGGATTCATATGTTTCTTTGACCTTCCGTGCAAGGTTGATGGATGGGTTTTTAAGCATCTTTAAATGAATTACAATATATGCCAAACTTATATTTTTGTAATATTTCTGCCAAACTGGACTGCAGTGGATGGCTTATTTCCACATTCCTTTGGAATGTGCATGTTCATAAAATTTTACGCCTGTCAGTTGGTAATTTGCCAACATTCATTTGCTATCACATCACGATCGTTTTTTAAAACACAACAAAAAAATTTAAACACAGGTATTAGCATGGACAGAAATGTCATCCAATAGCATGTCATTTTGAATGTCTTGGCTGGGGCAAGATGAACTCCATAAAAGAAGGTACAGCTGGAAAGAAATGGGGGGAAAAGGATGTGAGGGCGACTGGACTGGGCGAGCTTGGTGTTCTCTGGTGTTGCACAAATTCTCAGGTCACCAAGCTGGGAGACTGCTTTCTCTGCAGGCAGTGTGTGCAAAACACTTGGACTTTTCTCATATGATATCCCTAGATTCAGTTAAGCTATACATAGTTACTTTGTTATTGAGACTCTTGATTTCAAGTGACATATACCCAGCTTAAAATGGCTTAATTGAAAAGAAGGGGGAGAGGGAGGATTTTTTTAGTTTAAGTAACTAGAAGGTCCAAAGATCTATCAACTTCACTTATAGCTGGATCCAGAAGCTCATATGATGCCATCAAGATACTGTCTCTCTCCATCTCTTGGCTCTTGTCTCCTCTGGTTTGGATTCTATCTTAGACTGGCTTTCACATTCAGGAGATAAGATGGCTGTTGTCAGCCCCAGGTTGACATCCTAAATCCCCATAAAGAGAACAATCACTTTTCTAACAGTTTCAGAAAAAGTTCAGGGCAGACTCTTACTGAACTGTGCCCTTTTATTGCTGAAAAATATGCCATCGCCAAGAGGATGCTGCATTGTGATAGACCATGTATGGCCACACCCTCCTTAGGGTGAGAATGGAGTAGAGGTGGTTTTCCAAAGGGAATTTGGGCAGAAGAGGGTGGATACTGTGCAGGAAAAAAAACCAAAAAGTGTCCCACAATGCTTACTTTTCTGAAAGGTACAGGGGGCGAAGTAGATACACAGACTACCACACCTACTCCCCCTCAAAAGTAAGAGCTGAGGATTTAGGGATGAGAATTCTAAAAGGATTCTCACAAATTGTGAAGACCGGTGATGTTCAGGAATATATTCCACCTAATGCCGGTAAATTCCTTTGGTTGAGATGAAGCTGGAGAACACAGAGTTCTATTTGCTGAGTTCTCCCTCATACCTGCTTCTAACCCACATAAACACACCCAGTCTCTGAGGATCTTCAGTGCACTCCCAAGAACTATATATGAAAACCTGTGAGCTTATACACACCCATAGTGAACATATTGAAAAATGAAAAACCGGGGATGTCACAAAATTTTTCCAAGGTGACAGAACTGATTCTAAATCCCCAGAATGTCTGATTTATAGCCCAAGTTTTTCTCTCATTTTTTTTTTTTAAGTGAAGAAGCAATAGCTTGGTGGAAGCATGCCAACATCATCTAAACCTGGCTGAACCGATGAAATCCTATTTGCCTCTAGCCGTTGATCCAGTTATAAGACTTTGCACCCCCAGCCATGACAGGGGTAAATGTCAAGACTGGAGTGCCCTTCCTCACTTGATGCCCCAGGTCTTGCTGGGAGACAAGATTCAGTGTACTCAGAAAAGGGGTATGAGGATCTTGACAGGCCAATAGTCTGCCACAACAGTGGTGTTCTGATCATTTGGTTCCTCCTTGATCAGATTTCTAACCTAGGTTCATAAGACTTTTGATCAAGTGATAGATTTCTTATATCTCATGATTTTGTGGGTCAGGGGTTCTATCAGGGCTTCACTGGGCAGTTCAGCTCTGTGGACTGAGGTCACACTCAGTGATATTCACTTGGTGGCCAGGCTGAGCTGGAGAGTCTCAGAAGGCTTCAGTCACGTGCCTGGTGCCTTGGTGGGCATGGCTGTGGACCCGGCTCAGCAGGGTCCTCTCCTCTGTGTACTCTCGGAGCCTTTTCTGCGGACTCTGCATCTGGGTAGTCATCCCTGACATGGCAGTTTAGTCTCCGTGAGACCAGTGCAGAAGCTACTAGTTCTTTTCCTTTTTTTTTTAAAAAAAATATCTTATTGAATATACTTGATTTACAGTGTTGTGTTGAATTCTTCTGTACAGCAAAGTGACACAATTATACATATATGCATTCTTTTTCATATTGTTTTTCCATTGTGGTTTGTCACAGAATGTTGAATATATTAGTTCTCTGTGCTATACAGTATGACCTTGTTGTTTATCCATCTTATATATAATAGCTTGCTTCTACTAATCCCAAACTCCCATTCCTTCCCTTCCCTACTACCTCCTCCCTCTTGGCAACCACAAATCTCTGTATCTGTGAGTCTATTTTTATTTCTTAGATATGTTGATTTATATCATATTTTAGATTCATATATAAGCAATATCATATGGTATCCATCTTTCTCTTTCTATCTTGCTTTGCTTAGTATGATAATCTCTAGGTCCATTCATGTTGCTGTAGATGCTTTATTTCATTCTTTTTTTATGGCTGAGTAATATTCCATTGTGTGTGTGTACACACACATATGTACCATATATTTTTCCATTCATCTGTCGATGGACAGTAGGGTTGTTTCTGTGTCTTGGCTGTTGTAAATAGTGTTGCTATGAACATAGAAGTACATGTATCTTTTCAAATGACAGTTTTGCCTGAGTATATGTCCAGTAGTAAGATTGATAGATTATATGGCAACTCTGTTTTAGATTTTTTAGACAACTCCATACCCTTTTCCATAAGTGACTGTACCAATTTACATTTCCACCAACAGTGTAAGAGGATTCCCTTTTCTCTGTAATCTCACTAGCATTTGTTATTTGTAGACTTTTTAGTGATGGCCATTCTGATGTGTGTGAGGTGGTACCTCATTGTAGTTTTAATTTGCATTTCTTTAATAATTAGTGATGTTGCAGAAGCTTGTGGTTCTTGTGGAAGCTGGGACATACATAGCATTACTTCCACCATACTTCATGGGTCAAAACAGTCACGGGCCAGAGCAGAGTCAATGGATAGAAAAATAGAGTCTGCTTTTTATGGCCATCTTCAATCTACAAAGTAATACAGATCCAGTCCCCTTAGAACAAACACTGTTGCAATCTACAGAAATGTCTGTGTAGTCAAAGGAAGGGTCTCCCAGCTGCAGGTTTGGATTGACTTAGTCAAAGCAGTCCCCTTGCCCATGCAGGAGCTCCCAGGAGGGTACAATAATGTGCATTTCTGCATCAGAGGACCCCTAGAACAGAGATACGCAGACTTCATGGCATACGCTTCTCTTGGAATCCCATGAAAACGCAGGACTGACATTCTTCAAATCTGACCATCTCCCAGGGGAGGCTTGATGCTGATGTGCTGCTTCAAGGGCCACACTTAGAGAGTACAGCCCTGGAGGCATGGTGTTCAGCTCTGTTTATCAGCTGGGCCTGTTTTACAAAAGGTATCTCAAGTTGAGTTTCAATGAGCACAAAAAAAGCAGAGGCGCTCTGGGTAAAAGACGCGGCACAAGGGGACCTGGAATCTGGCTAATTGCCACCCTTCAAAGAGTCCCCAAAAACCCTCTGAGAAGGACTTAGGGATTCCAGAATCTAGAATGAAAAATGCAGACCTAGAAGTAAGCTAGAGATGGAGCCAGTCCAGAAATAGCAGCCACTTTTTAGAAAGACACTGCTGGCCCCAGTAACAGTAATAAATCTGATATGTCTATAGAATGGTAAGGTTTGCCAAGCCAGCCTTTAACCTACATTATCTTCTTGGTCTTCTAGGAGCCTTTCAAGGGCAGTATTATTATCATTCCCACTTCACTGACATGTGAGGCGGTAGGAGGATGGGGCACTGGCTCAGGGTCAGACAGCTAAGTGTGGACCTGGAGGAGTCTAATTCTCGTCTCTCTCCAGCCCTACACAGGCAGAGAGCGGGCTAAGCAGATGGGCAGGACTTCAGATGCAACTGACTGGCCCCAATCCCAGCCAGTGTTAGGAAAAGTCTGGGAGAAGAAGGCAGATGGGGAAGCTGATGTTAGCATTGGAAAGACTGGGGGACTAAGGACAGATGGGCTGGGGGTTTGAATCCCAGCCTCTGTGCTCATTGGCTGTGTCATCTGGGGTCTACCCAGCTCTGCTGTAATGTAGGATCAAGCAGTACCCACTTCATAGGGTTGCTGTGATGATACATACAAAACACGCAGCACAGAGCCCAGCTTGTAGGAGGTTCTTGGTAAGTAGGAGCTGTGGCACCCTTTAAGTCATCTGATTCCAGGTAGACCTTTGATTCTAAGTGAGAGTGGCCAGCATCCCTCTGCCTGCACATCCGCCAGCTGCGGCTGGACTCTCCTGGACTGGGACAACAGTTGAAAGGACTCCAGCATCACAAGATCTCTTTAAGCTCTCAGCAACCCAGTGGTTCTTAACTTTTGGCAGTTTTGCTCCCCAGCGTATATTTGGTAATATCTTCAGGCATTGTTCGGAGAAGGCAACGGCACCCCACTCCAGTACTCTTGCCTGGAAAATCCCATGGATGGAGGAGCCTGGTAGGCTGCAGTCCATGGAGTCGTTAAGAGTCGGACACGACTGAGCGACTTCACTTTCACTTTTCACTTTCATGCATTGGAGAAGGAAATGGCAACCCACTCCAGTGTTCTTGCCTGGAGAATCCCAGGGACAGAGGAGCCTGGTGGGCTGCCGTCTCTGGGGTCGCACAGAGTCGGACACGACTGAAGCGACTTAGCAGCAGCAGCAGGCATTGTTGATTGTCACAACTCAGGGGGAAGTACATTCAGCATCTCTGGCCGAGGCCAGAGATGTTATTAAACAGCACACAGAGCAGCTCCCACCACAGTGACGGGGCCCCAGATGTCAATAGTCCTGAGGCTGAGAAACCCTGCTTCAGTCTGACAACTTTTTGAGCAGGAACTCTATCTCTGGCAGGCCTTATACTAAGACAGGGTTAACTAACTACGTCCTGTGAGCCAAACACTGCCTGTTTTTGTAAGTAAAGCTTTATTGGAACAAAGCCATGCCCTCTCGTTTACATATGAGTTTGTTACCACCATGCTGCCTGGACCAGGAAAAGGAGCTGGGCTGCTGAGGAGCTAAGGAGGGCTGGTCTGGGCATCTCTCTTAGTACTGCGTGATTTGAGAGAGGCACTTCACTCTAAACCAAAACTTCTTCCCAGCACAGCCACGATAAAGCTCATCACCCCCACCTTGCTCTGGAGGGTGGGCATAGATGATGTCATGTCTGGGTGTCTCCCATGGGCTACTGTGAGATAGGACAGCCATCTGTACCCCGCCACGGGGCGGTACCTTGTTCCCCTAGAAACTGATGTATCAGCGTGAAATATGGCCTTCCCTGGACAGAGCCGAAACAGGCCAAACCAAGGGGTCAGGCCCTTGCTCGAAGGGAAGGATTAAAAAGAAATTAATCTCTCTTGTTCTCTCTTTGTTCGCCATCTCCAATGGAGAGAGGTCAAAGGCAAGGAGGACATTGATGGATCGACAAAAGGCGTTGTCCTCGAGGCCCCTCTGGGAGGAGCTTTGCCTGGATCCATGTTTGCCGCCTGAAAACCTAGCCCACCGTGGTGCTCGGGCCCCATCCATTGGGCCCCCTTTCAGCCAAGTCTCCCAGAGACACACGTGTTGTCTGATACAGCTAATCTGATTTCTAGCATTGATTTATAATAATTTAGTTGCTAAACAAGTAGATATTGAGACCAAAACCAAAGTAATGAGGTAGGACCCCCCCAGGGAGGTGGGAGTTCAGATTGGTAATGTCTGAGGGGCTGTGACTTTGATCCCAGGGCAGTATTATTATCACTCCCACTTTCCTGACATGTGAGTCTGTAGGAGGTCAGAGAATAGAACACTGGCTCAGGTGTGTGTGGGCATTGGGTGTATGCCTGCACTTCTTATCTCTCTAGCACTTTCTTCTTTGGAAGAAGCCATTGCAAGGGGAGGGTTGGAGCTCAGAACTGCACACCGTGTATGCTGCATGAGACAGAACCTCAGAGATTGAGCCATTTCTTTGGAAGAAAGGAAGCTGTGGAAAAATTTTTCAGAAGGCTGAACAACCCAGGAGGGAAAACATCATCTCTGTGGTTCAGGCCTACAGAGAGAGGGAGGATCATTGCTGGGCTGGCTCAGCACTTGGGACAAGGGCAAGCAGAGTAAGGAGCCCTGCCCCAGGGAATGGGGCCCAGGTGGGCTGCACGTCACAGTCCATCCAGAGGAGAAGCACTGGCATCAGGCGCTCTTGGCCCCATTTCTGGAGCTCCATTTCTGGGTACACTTGACATCCATCTCTCCAGACCTTGCTGTAGAACTAAACTGATGAGTTTTGTAGGAGGAAATGATAATGGCCCCACTGCAAACCTTGCTCACTTTTGGCCATTCCCATCTGATCCACCCTTTCTGGAGAAACACAGAACAAGATGGATCAAAAGTTGTGTGTGGAAGCAGCTCTTTACCCATAAATTTATAGCAGCTTCCAAGGATTGAAGGCGGGAGGAGAAGGGGACGACAGGATGAGATGGTTGGATGGCATCACCAACTTGAGGGACATGAGTTTGAGTGAGCTCCGGGTGTTGGTGATAGACAGGGAAGCCTGGCATGCTGCCAGTCCATGGGGTCGCAAAGAGTTGGACGCGACTGAGCGACTGGACTAAACTGAACCATACTTTGGAGATCTAGTGTGGCTCTCAGAGAAGAATTTGGCTGATTATATAATATGAGGCATATGATATATATGATATTTTAATATCTTATGATATTAAAAGTTTGCCCTAAACATGTAAACTCTCAGACAGTAGCATTACAGAGCAGAGCGTATTATTATGTAAAATCTGGGCCAATGGTTACAAACATAGAAATTTCTCGGCAACTGATCAGGATTCTTCTAGAGGAAGAAATATAATCTTTTGATGTACATCATACAGACTTCTGCTGAATTCGGCCTGTTGCATCTCATCGGCTGGCTCCGTTTACTCTGAGACTTGGATCCGTTTTTCAGGAGGAAATGAATTGCTAAAGGGGAAATCAGTGGCTGGAGTATCTTCTGGAAACCGTTTCCTTCATTTTAAACAACAGATGTTTGCAACTTTAAGATCTTGGTCTTGAGGTACTTGGAGGGACATGTTGAGAACAGGGTTTCCACAAATGATAAGAATATTTGGAATCTCTCTTTTTTCCCACCTGGACTCCTTTATTCAGAGACGTACTCCTGAGATATTTAGCAAGTGCATACTATATGCCAAGCAGTGTACTAAGTGGTAGTGATATAGCAGTGAGCAAAAGCAGATGTTAACCCTGTGTTATGGGCTGTCAGTCAGTTGGCAAAGACAGATGTCAATCAAAAGATGCCAGGAATACGTTAAATTACATCTGTGAAGAGGCAAAAAGGCAGAAGGGTGTGGTGCTCTGGAGTCACATGAGGTTGGCTCCCGTTTTTTCATGTCTTTATGTGCTAACACTCTTGCTGTTACTGAGCCTCTCCATTATTTTGCCTATATTAGAGATGAGAAAACAGAGGCACAGAAAGGTCATGTACACAGTGTGACTAGAGCTGGAATTCAGACCCAGGCATTCTGACTCTGGAATCCTGGCCCATAATTCATATACCAGGAGGCTCTGGAGGCCCATGAGAGCTTTTGTGAGGAACTGGCAATTGAGTCATGATCTGCAGGGTAGTTTGCAGTCGATTAGGTAAAGAGATGGGGTTCTAGACAGAGGGAATAGTTTGTGCAAAGGCCCTGTGGCTGGAGGCTGTAGCAGAATGCAGAAAGCCAAGAGGTTAGTAGGTCCAAACCACGCAAAGCATTGGTTGCTGTGCTCCTCTCAGTCTTCTTCCAAGTGGTTTTCCTGCCCATGTTGCATGACTTTATGTTAGAAGCAGCCTTTGGAGATCACCTAAACTTTTAGAGACAGCAAAGCTCACGTCGTAACTACAATACACAGAAAGAAGTCCCTCCAGAGGTGGCCAGGATAGCAAAGCCTAGAGTCCTTTGCAGGCTGAAAAGTGTTTTAAGAAACCTTTGCCTCCAGCTGACCAAGATGGCAGAACTTCAGCCAGAATGATGGCTGTGTGAGGGATACAAAGACACCAGAGGTGGGCTGAGAGGGTGGGCAGGCTCTGGCCATGCCCCCACAGAATTCTCGTCATCTGCCCCTCACTCTCCCTGGTCCTGGCCTTTCTGTGGGGACAGTGGCATCTGCCATTCCAGAACATGTGTCCCTCAGCTTTGCTCACACTGTTCCCTCCACCAGGGGTACCATCTGCCACTTCCCACTCCAAATTCTGCTTGTGGAATTCTACCTCTCTTCAAAGTGACGCTGAAATGGCAGCTCTGTGAATCCTTCTCCTGACCCTTAGCCAAAGGAAGGCTCTCATTCCTTGCGTGTCAGAATTTTTTATCCACCCCTTGCAGCATGTGTCACATT
The DNA here is from genome assembly GCF_029378745.1 of Bos indicus. Lineage (NCBI taxonomy): Eukaryota > Metazoa > Chordata > Mammalia > Artiodactyla > Bovidae > Bos > Bos indicus. The sequence continues at coordinate 45,366,472 of NC_091781.1, forward strand.
TTTGTCTTATATTTCTGTCACTCAAGCTCATATCTCATCTCTCCTAAAAGACTGTAAACTCTGGATCTGTGTTTAAGGGGCAGTCTTGGTGTCACATGGTGTACCTCACACAGTGCCAGGCGCAGAGTAGACTTTCAGTAAGTATTTGTTGGGTGTTGTTAATAGGCTTTGCTTCTTGTCCATCACATATTTTAAGTCTTCTTCAACTCTCTCCGTTGTGAATGAAAGAAAAACCAGCTCATAATCCCATAAGCAAATAAGAGAATGTATTGGCCTATGAAACTGGAAGACTGAGATCCTCCCCTCAGGCATGGAGGGAACCAGGGGCTCAGATGATGCGATCAGGACACTGTCTCTTTGCCCTGTGCCTCTGCTTTCCTGTTGGTGGTTGGTTACCTCCTTGGGCTCCTCCTAGGAGCAAGATGGCCACCAGATGCAGGTGTGGTGGCATAGAGAAGGTGGTAGTCCAGTAAAACTCTCCGTTCACCTCATTGGGTCTGACTGAGTCATTGTAGGCCAGCGAGTGTGCAAGTGACTGGTGAAGCTGAGTCCTAGACTCTGGGCTGGAGCGGGTGTGGAGCATGTGGGCAGAGTTGGAGGAGGTGGGAATTGGGGCCACTTTGCTGGAGGTCAGGTAACTGGATGTCAGAAGGCAAAAGCCCACGCCCCTTCTACTCCTCCTTGAGGGCAGTGATGGGACCCCATTTGGGCAGGTGGGGCTGAACCTCCCTGCTTTTGCAAGGCCAGTGCTGGCACTGTGAGAATAGAGATATGCCGAGGGTGAGGGGAAGGATGATTCAGCCCCCGATTTGAGGTCCTAACACTTCTCCCCAGAGACTTGCAAAGGAAATCCCCCAATTTTTAAGCCTGGATGAAGAGTGAGGAAATGCAGTTATGCGCGTCCCTAAGGCTTCTCCCTTGCTCTTTCTCAGCCAAAATGAAATGTCTGTCTCTAAGGGAGGACTCCCATACTCTGATTTAAAAGGCAGAGTTTCCTCCTGTCCTAGGAATTTCCGCAGTCGGGTGTGGTCATTAGTGTGCTGATGAATTCTGGGTGCTGTGAATTTTGGAGTGGGATTTCGGGGGGAAGGCAGTCGAGGTTCTGCAGGTCCCAGGGCACAGTCATGGAATTGTTGAAAAGGCTGCTCCCTGCTGCTGAAACCTTTCTGACCTGTGTCCCCAGTGAATGGGGGTGACTTTAGCAACTCTAGGGGTCTCTACTGATGAGGGCTAAGAAGGGCTGCCGGGAGACTCCCCAGAGCTGTGGACGAAAGCCACTTCTCTGCCTGGCCCACCAGTTCCTGAGGGCTGGGACTATGCCAGCTTTGTGCACTGTCATTGGCTGGGGCTTGATCTCACTTCATGATCATAATGATCTTTGAAGAACCCGAGACTCACCAAGTTTAACAATTTTGCCTCGGATCACCCAGACTACAGCAAGTTGACCCCAATTACCTGACTTTAGAACCTGTGTTTGTAACCACTTAGCCGGGCAGCCTAATCTGTTTCTGAGGTGTCTGTGATCCTCCCCTCAAATGGTAGCCCCTCTGGTACCCATTTCTCTCTCTGGAAGACACTCTGGCTTTTGCACAGGGCTGATTCCCCACACAGGTCCTGCCTGGGACTCAGCTTGGCTGGCTCGCAGGCCTGTTGCCCTTCTTCATTTAAAGCTCAGATGTGTTCAAGCTGGGGCTGTTCGGGTTTCTCCACCAGTTGAGACAATGAAAATGCATTTCTGGCATGGTTTGAATTAAACGAGAATTTCCCGTTTTTCATAAACATTTACAGTAGTTGTGGATGCAGAGTTGAAAGGTTTAGGGTTTTGGTGTTTAATTAGAAACAAATGCACTTTATGGTCCTGTTAGCAAGGACGGCAGTTCTCAGATTATTAGGATTATTACTATTATTTGTGCCTGCATTTTTATTTTTTTTTTCAAGGCGCCCAGGGCCGATTTCTCCACGGCGGCTAGGTGTGGGGGTAGGAAATGGGGTCTGCACAATCACTGCTGAAGTCTCTGTCTGGGAGTTAGGGCTCTGGGCAGGTTTCAAGCCCCACCTCACAGGCAACCCAAGGCGCCCTGCCTTCCGCTCAAGGGTGGATGAGCTGAAGGCTTAGCGAACAGAGCTGCTGCAGCCTGTCTGTGGGCTTGGGCAGAAAGAGGTTTGCCAGTCTTGAGAACCCAGGTGCTCTAAGTGAGGCTAGCCATGCCCTTGGCTGAGTCCTCACTCTCCATTTAAAACAAGGGCAACCGGTAGCATGGGGCCCAGAGGTGGAAACTCAGCTTCCTGGGAAGCAGCGGGGGGGCGGGGGGAGGGTGCTCATGCCCATGCAATATGCAAGTGGCTTTGTTTTGAGTCCAAGGCGTCCCCGCAGGAAGAGAAAGAGCCCACACAGCAGCCTGAAGCCCTTCATACCCAGAGCGAGGATGTCCTCCATTTAGCATCTCCTGAGAACAGGCGGTTTCTTTCCTGTCACAGTCCCCAAGGAGCCGGCTACAGCCTGGCTGTTAATCCTTTGGGGCCCTCTCCGCATCTCTTTCTTGAAAATCTTAATAGAAGGATGGAAAATACCTGAAAGTCCCTTCTACCTAAGAATATCATGAGCTTCCATTAAGCATTGTCTTCGTTTTTGTTAATATTTTATGTTTTTGGCTGCTTTGCGTCTTCCTTGCAGCATGCGGGCTTCTCTCTAGTTGTGGCACAGGTTCAGTAGTTGTGGCCTGTGGGCCCAGCATGTGGGTTCTTAGTTGCCTAACCAGGGATCGAACCCGAGTCCCCCATGTTGGAAGGTGGATTCTTAACTGCTGGACCACCAGGGAAGTCCCAAGCATTGTCTTTGAATATTTGATGACAGAGAGGCTGTCTAGGTTGTCATTTATATGAGCAATTAAAGAGGTCCTAGAAGTTTACAGCCAGAAGGGCCCTTGAGAGCATTTCAACCTCTCACTCCCATTTTACACACGAAACAGCTGAGGCTCAGGGAAGGGAGGGAGCTCACGCATATAATCACAGCGAGGAGCGGGTTGCCGGCAGGGTCTGAGTCCCGTGTGTCCCAGAACTGCATTACGTATCAGTGTACCAAGAATCAGGCGTTTTTAGGCTTATTTCCTCTCAGATGCATCGAGACACTTTATGGAAGACATTCAGTCTTCCCTTTACAAGCCTAGGCAGGATTACATTATTTCCCCCACAGAACATTTATATAAAAGTACTCTTCCATGCTTCATTGTAGAGAAACTCTAAAAATTTTAGTAAAGTTTAAAGAAGAAATCGAAAGTCACCCCATATTTCAATCTCCTTCAGGCAATTCCATCCCCATTAGTATGTCTTGATCTCCAACCCTCTTTCTGTAACGTAGAAGATTAGACTTTAAATGATGCAGAGGTTTGACTCTAAAGTTTGAGTCTCAGCACTGTTACTTTCTAGCTGTGACCTGGGGCTGGTTACTTAACCCCACACAGCCTTCGTGTCCTCATGGGGCTATTATGAGGATGAAACAAGATTATTAATGTAGGGCATTCAGCACAGTGCTCAGTGCATTTTAATAAGTGGTTGTTACCATCATAAGAAAAACAGAAAAATCTGGAAGGCCCACAATCATAACAACAGAAAATTATTAAGTTACAAAAGCCAAACAAAATGATGCTAAAGTAGAAGAATGATTACAAATTATTCAACCACTCAAGAAAAGAATTTGTTCAGTTGTTGGTTTTAGTTCCTAAATCTATTTGAACAATTTTTTAAAAAATGTTTTTAAGGAAGCAATTATTAGAAAGCAACATAAAATGAGTCCCTGTATCCCCTACCTGGAGAAATACTCCATTCATGTGTTTTTAAACCCACAGAAATGAAATGAATGTTGGTATGGAATTGTAGGACACAGATACCAAAGGGACATTTCCAGGGGTTCCTTTGTTTTCTCTATTTTTTTTTTTTCAAATTTGCAGGGTAGGGTTAGTTACACCAGGCAGTTTTAATGTTTTAATAGAACAAAGGCATATAATGAACTTTTTCACATAAAGTACATTTTTTCCATGATTTACTCACTGTACCTTGTTTATGAAGCTTGTAAATATAGCAGATTAAATGGGTCCCTTTCTCTAGTGTGCAAAAGCTCAGACCTCTCAAAGCCAGAGGAGGAGAGGAAGGGGGAGGAGGAGAGGGAGGAGGAGGAAGGAGAGAGCAATAAACGGATGGGGAGCGGGCGGGCGCAACATGAAAATGAAAATAATGTACGGCTGTGGAAAAATGGAGAGTGATTTTCCGGAGTAGAAGGTGCAAGCCTTGCTCCCTGCCCCCACCCCCACCCCCACGCCTGCCAAGGTCAATTTACATGCAGACTTGCTGGAGCAGAGAGGAAACTTCTCACTAAGACTGTGGAAATTGTCCCACAAATCAGACCTCACCTTCCAGGCGGTGGAGACTGGGCCCTGAGCCCTCGGAAGCCTCCTCTCTGTGTTTTGAGAGGCCAGGTTGCTCGGAGTCGAGGACAGGAACCTCACTCTTGGAGCTACAAGGGACTGTGGGCATGTTGGGTAGGCTTGAGTTACCAAGTAGGTTGGGGTATAAAGATAGTGACCTCACCAACAGATGAAAAAGGAAAAGAAAGAAAAGGAAAGGAGGACAAAGAAGGCTACCTGAAGCAAACATAGCAACTTCTTGATCACTGTTGAATCTGAATGATGGGCGAATGAAGGCTGTGATTTTATATGTCAACTTGCCTGAGCCACAGTGTGCAGGTATTTTCAACATCATTTCAGATGTTTCTGTGAGGATATTTTTTTGGGGTGGGGTAGGATTAACATTTAAATTAATAGAGTTTGAGTAAAGCAGAATACCCTCCATAATGTGGGTTGGTTTCACCAAATCAGTTGAAGGCCTTAACAGAACACAGACTGACTCCACTAAGCAAGAAGGAATTCTGTCAACAGATGGCCTTTGGACCCATCTTCAACTTTCCCCTGGATCTCGAGCCTGCTGGCCTCTCCTAAGTTACTTTAAACTCACCAAGCCTCCACAATTGCACGAGCCGATTCCTTAAAGTCAATTTCTCGCTCTCACTCTTCCTCTCTCACACACACCCCAGTCCTGTTCTGTTCCTCGAAAGAACTCTGCCTAATACAGAGGTTTACTGTATTATTTTCTTAAACAGTGTATGTTTGAAAATTTGGATATCAGGCAGACCTATGACTGAATCCCACCTGTATCTCTTACTGGCTGTGTGACTTGGGCAAATCATTGATCTTCCCAGACTGTCTCCCCACCTACTACAAGGAGAACAATTCATAGAATCTATTGGTACTTCATAGAATTTGGAGAGCATTACATGAGATAGTGAATGTAGCCTAATTCACATATTTATTTATAAATTGATTCAACAAATATTTACTGTCTACCATCCCTGGTGTTGGAGTTATGATGATGAATACAAAGATATGAGACCACTGCCCTCCAGCAGCTTAGATTTCAATGGAGGAGATGGAACTAAATGAGATCATCAAACTGCTGAACGTACAATCACAAACTGGGGCAAAGGTTTTGAAGTAGAGGACCATGATTCTGTGAGAGATCTGCACAAAGGCATATGACCCATAACAGAGGTTTCAGGGAGAGGGTGCTCGAGGCAGGGATGCTCGAGCTGAGGGGGAACAGGTGGTGCAAAGGCCCTGAAGAGAGAGGGAAGGAGGCAAGTATTACTGCAGGAAGGCCTGAGGGACAGAGCAGGAACGTGAGATGAGAGAAGCTCTCAGAGGCCAGAGGTGCGTGGGCACCAGGCTGGGCCAGGCTAGAAGCAGTGTTGAAGAGAATACAAAGAGTAGGGTTCAGACCATCATGGCCAGTAAGGAGTCATAAAGAGGTTTTCTAGCAACAAAATGTGTGCGTATGCATGAAGGAGAGAGAGAGATAGGGAAGGAGGGAGGAAGGAACATCTTGCCTTTAGGAAAGACGGGCTGAGATTTATTGGGTTGGTAAAGCTGCAGAGGGTATCCCGTGGTGGCTGCAGTTCTCTGGGCTACAAGCTGCAAGAGTGGTAGTGGTGGGAGCAGCTGCACTTTGACCTTTGTCACTCCGGCCACTGAAAATGAAACTCACGAAGAAGCTTTAGTTGCCTTAGCACCTGCAGAGGGCAGGGCCATGTCCATTAAGCCTGTGTTTGGAAAGGTATGTCTTTTGCAAGCAGCCAGCTGCCCAGAAAGGATTGCCAACCAGAAGCAGTCTAGGCCACAGGGTCTCCATCTTGTGTCACTTGTTTCCTTTCAGACCTTGGCCCCACCCGTCTCCTCTATGAGCCTCAGTTTCCCCATCTGGAAAGGAGTAATACCTGGTCTAACAGCCTTGCAGAGCAGCTGTGAGTTTTGTGATATCAGAGCTCATGAATGTGGAACGACTTTGAAAAGTTACAAAAGCACTGGGGGGAGAAGAAAAAAAAAAGGTAAGGCAGTGTTTGCTCCGCATCTGGTTTCCATATTGTCTCAGGCATTTTGCTTTGGGAGAGCAGCCTCGCCTCGGAGACGACTGCTTAGTTCCAGGTTTAGGCCTCAGGGTCCCCAGTGGTGAGAAGAATGTTTAATGAGAATAGCCAGGGCACAGCACCCTACCCTTCACAAAGTCCTCCTGTGCAGGAGACCCTGTGTAATCCTCACGCAATGCTACAGGAACAAAGGACAGGCAGTCTTATTCCGTTTCATAGACGAAGAGTTCAAATGCTGGAGGTGATGGGGGCTCTGAGTAAGCGGTGACTCCAGCTCCTGTCTCATGCAGCCAAATCAGCTCCCGGTTGTACATCCCCTCTGCTTTTCTGTAATAAATAAGTATGGATTATAGAGTTTTAAACCCAAGGTTACTTCAGAGATCAATGGTTGGATTTCGCTTTTTTTTTTTTTTTTACCTGCGTGCATGGTATCTGAAACATCTGATTTTATTGCCAAGGTTTAAGAATTTGGTGTTTCCCATAAAAATCTAGATTCTTAGTTTCTCTTGAAAAATGTGCATTCTGACCGCTAAGAATCTCCGTGTCTGAAAAACAACAGAGGCTGGAATGGAGAGCTGGCCACCCCCTCTCCCCTCTCCCTCTCTGGGAGCTGGCGCAGGAACAGCTCCCAGTTTGCTGTGGTCCCTTCCACGCTCACCAGGGGACTGTTACGCATTTGGTGCCCAGGCAGACACCATACATTTGTGACGCCTATTCTGAACCACCCTCCTCTTTTAGAAATGGGAAAACTCTGTTCCGAGTGATCTGTCAAAGGACACACAGCTTTGGGATGCTGAGATGGGAGCAGAGAGAGAATGTGGCCACCTCCACTCTGAGCTCAGCCCCCACAGCACACCAGCAGCCTTGCTGACACACGTCTGCCGCACCCACGGGAGAGGCCTCGGCACGGCCATTTCTTTTCTGCTCTTATTTTTCCTGCTCAGAAGAGAGGGCTCACGCGAGAGCAAGTGTGGCAGAAGAGCAAGGGGCAAATTAGGAGTCAGTGTCGAGACACATTTAGGGAGAAAAGTCCACTGTCATTTTTGCAAAGAACCCAAATCAATCAACTATATTTAACCCTTTTATCTCTGGCAACAATTGACAAAGCAATCAATTGGTGGAGTATTTCCAAAATGATTTATTACCACCAAGGTAATCTGAAAGGAGCGAAATAGCTGAAGCGCCAGGAGAAGAGCGTCGACGTGCTCTGTAGGTGCTTCCCTGCATGGCACGTTTAGGGAGGACCACGTCTCACCCAAGGGCGTTCATATCAGCTGATGACCACCAGTGCCTGGGCCGCCGTGCATTCAGGCATGTACATCCTAAATCCTTCTGCTTTATATTCAGAGGCGGCCTCCTGCTGCCTGTGAAATTGGACTGGAACTACGTCTGGCCCCTGTTGCAGGCCTCTCAGATCCCCACCAGGCATCCCTGACCACAGCCAGGCCTCACAGTCTGAAGGAGGTGCCCTGGCCTGGCTCATGGCGTCCTCCACTCCAGAAAGTTCTAGATGCAGACCCAGGAGCACTGGCTGCTGTTCTCAGCTCTGTTCCATGTAACCCAGCTCTGCTGTGTGATCTTAGGTCTTCACTCCCTTTGACTGCAAGTGTTTATTGAGGGACTCACAACAACCCCTTCCCTGAGCAGAAATTTTTTGGTTTGACAATTCCTTGAGAGGAGATGAGGAACCCAGCTCCACAGCTTGTGCCTGCAGCATTCGCGGTCCCCAGGCTTCACCTCTCCTCCTCCCTATTAGAGGCCGCAGTGGTTTGTTTTTTTTCTCCTCCAGTCTTTGAAACTTCCTGAGGACAGAGCATCGTCCTGTGCGTAAGGGTTTGCTGCCCCAAGGAGGGGAGCGCTCATCTTCATTATTTCCAAAGAGGAGCTGCCGGAGCAACCCTGAGTCATTTTATGAGAAAGAAGACCTTAAACTGGTTTTCATTAAATGTGGCTTGATGGAGGCGAACCGGAAACATCCACTGGAGCAATGGCAGCCTTTCAAAGCCCCCCTGCAGAAACGATAAGCTATAAAAACAAATGGCCCAGCAACAGAACAAAAAACAAGGCTCCAGGAGCATTTGCTGGGCTGCAGACCCGGCCCACTGGGCCCTACCCCGCCTCTCGGAGGCTGAACCGTTAGGACCTGGCTGCTTCACAGGATAGCTGGAGCCAGGGGCACTTCTCCACCCCAGGGGGCTCAGAGGTGGGGGAACGGGACAGAAAGAAGAGGGCGGGGGTGACTGGGGAAGGGTCCTGGGCATCACGGGCCAACTGTGACATTGACTTTGTACAGGGCACTATGAGAGTCTTTATGTACATCCTGGCTTTTCATTGACTCCCCTGTAGAGATGCATTGTCTTTATCCCCAGTTTGCAGCAGAGAAACAGAGGCTCCTGGATGCTGAGAATGGTCCCAAGGTCCCAAGGCTGAGTAGGAAAAACAGGGCTCAGACTCTCATTCCCCAAACCACTTGTGACCCCACCCCATTTCTAGAAAAGTCTAGAAATGACTAGAGACTTAAACTGACTTTCAGATCCCAGGAGAGAGAAAGTATCAGAAATTACCAAGGCCAAACCCCTCTCTTTCTGTGTCATTTGGAAGTGACAGAGTTGGGGGTGGGGAGAAGGCTGCTCTTGAGTATCAGAGAGACCTAGGCACACACACATCTTCCACTTACTGGCTGTTGTTGCTTAGGCAGTTCCCTGCCCTCACTGAGCCTTGATTTTCTCATCTGTGAAATGGGAAGAGCTTCAACACCTGGTCTTTTTAGTGGCATTGTGATGGTTAAGTAAGGTTCATTCAGCTAGTGTTTGAGCAAATTCCATGTGGCAGGTGCTGTGCTTGGCCCTAGAGATAGAGCAGGAACAAAGTAAACTAAAACCCCGGTCCTCGCGGGGCCTGGATTCCGAGGGAAGGGATGAAACAGACAGTAAATATGATAAATAAGGAAATGAGGCCATGTGTCAGAGGATGCTGCAAGTGCCGTGGAGAAAAATGCAGCCTAGAAAAAGGTGTAGAAGGGTGGGGGAGGAACAGAATTGATGGGGTGATCGAGGAGGGTCTCACTGGAATGTGATTTAAAGACTTGACAGAGGTGCAGGAGAGTGCCCCTGGCCAAGGGCACAGGGAGGGCAAAGGCTGCTGGCAAACCCTGGCAGCCAGCCTGGCTTATGAAGGTACAGCCACGAGGTCAGGGTGTCTGGAATGAGATGGCAGTAAAGCACGTTGCACCTGGCCCCTAGGTAGCTGCTGCCTTTGTTGTTCTTGTTTTCATTAGTAATAGTCAGGTGTCTGGATCCCCCCCATACCCATCTGAACCTTTCCCTAGGCTACCCCTTACCTGCAGAGTTGCTGATGCTGTCTGGGTCCGGGCCACCAGTCCTCACTTGCTTCCGGGCCCTCCTGCCACCTATTCACTTCTGAAATGGTTCCTGAGGCCCCTGTGTGTACTGAGTCAGGGAACACTCAGAGGCCCTACAGAGGGCAGTGAGAACAGGATGAGGGGACTCAGGGTCCCCTAATGGGCTTCTCTAACTCTCCTGCCCTTGGATTCTTCTAGGAACGCGGAAACTCCTAGCTGTGCCACCATTCTCTGAACCTCACCCCCAGAACTCTGGGTTTATGGTTCTAACCCCAGCGGGAGCTCCTGGCCCACTGGGCCATGCCCTTGACAACTCTGGGTTTATGGTTCTAACCCTGGCGGGAGCTCCTGACCCACTGGGCCATGCCTTTGACAACTCTGGGTTTATGCTTCTAACCCTGGTGGGAGCTCCTGACCCACTGGGCCATGCCTTTGACAATTCTGGCAGTCCCGCTGAGAGGCAGACAGCTCCTCGGACTCTCAGGCCTGTTCCCTTCCACATGGCCCCCGTCCTTCTGGGGCTCTCTGCTCCTCACCACTCCATCCTTCCATCCATCCCTCTGGAGTCATATCATCGGGTCTGCCTCTTACAGGGAGTCCTCCGGTTGCCCTTTGGAGTTTGCAGTGTGGCTGGGTAGGGTGGCGAGAATAGAGGCAGGGAGCCCTGTTAGAAGCCATGCAGGAGTCTAGGAGCGAGACACGGCAGGTGTGGTGGTGAGGATGGGAAATAGGGACCACATCTTAAAGACAGTGTGAAGATGAAAGCAGCAGGACATGGCAACTGATTAGATGGGAGAGGAGAAGTCCTTTGGAGAGAGTGCTGTTTCTGCCTTAAGAGTGATAGCAGTATGAATGAAAATGCAGTGCTATAGTGGAGAAAAGCGGAGCTCTTCTATACTATGTAGCAGTCCTGCAGCAATGACAAGCACAAAAGTTGGCCAGATCTACATTAAGAAAGACGTGAACCTCCCTCCCTAATGGTAGTGGGGGCTATGTGTATGTTTTTTGACCTTTTATTAAGTCTACAATAACATAATAAACCATGCTATGCTAGAAAAAAAATCTTGACCTACAAAAGTGGAATGCCTTTAGTAAACACTGAAATGGACGTCAAATCTCATGTCTGGCACTAATCACAAGACTTTGGACAAAGTAGTTACACTTTCTGAGATGGATTTCTTCATCAGTTTAGTGGAGATAGTAATGAATCTTTCTCATGGGGCTGTTGGAGGACTGGATGAGGTGACAACCATAGCACAGTGTCTGGGAGACTGTGATGATTGGTGTGTTGTTGTGGGGAAGAGTGGTCATTGTTGTCCCCCTGCTCCTCCACCCTGGTAAGGGTCTCAAAAGTGCTTCCTTGACTTTAAGCTGAATTCTTTAATAAATTCAAGGAGTATTAAGCCAGGAGCCACGATTTGGCAAACATTTTGGAATTCAGACTCATCCTAAATGACTCTGATAAGTGAGAGGAAACCAGCCCCTAGGAGACCATTCACAGAAGGATGCCCCTCACGATCCCCTCCATTGATACGGGGAGGGGAGAGATAGGGGGCATCATAGGTGGGGAAGGTTGGCCTCTTCACAGCCAGAAGCAAAGTGTAGATGTGGTAGAATTGTGGGAAGAGGGGAAACAAATGGCACATCCGTCACTGATAAAAGGCTGTTGTTGAGACCCAATAAACCCAGGAGCCAGTCACTGCACCATATGTGTTAGTGGGAAGGTCGCCTTTCTTCCATCTGCTAAGCAGTCGCCTAGCCCAAGCAGGAGGGCCTTGGAGCTCTGGAGGGGGTCAAGCTCTAACAGGGAGATGGAAACATGGGGCTTGGAGGACTGAGTTATGTACTTGGAATGGGGGAGAGGGAGTCCCAGACAGGTCTGGTGGTTTCTGGAGGCCCACATCACTTTCTAAATCTTTCCCCACCCCCTGTTCTCTATCTGTAGCTCCTACCACCTAGGCAACCATGTGTAGAGTCCCCTTCCCAGCCCCACCCCAGCCACCACTACCTTGCCTGGTTGATGACCTGTAAGCTGCTCTTCCAGGATTCAGTGAAATGAATTTTTCAGGTCTTGTTCTTGGGACTCTGAATAAAGAAGAGGCCGAGATGATTAGCTGTGAGGGCCCAACTGCAAGGCTGACCAGGCAGGAGAGGCTGGAGCAGCCACCACATGCAAGCTGAGGTGGCGTGAATGCAGAAAGCATGGGGAACCGGGAAGAAAGGGTCCATAGGGAGGATCAAATAGCACACAGAGACAGCACGGCACACCTAAGAGAGGGGTTTTGTGCTGCCTTGGTTCCTGACATTTGTCAGATCCTCCTTTAGGCCCAAATGTGACATGGGACATTCTCTTCAAGACCAGCAGAAAGCTCCCCTGGACTCCCATTTTCTTGATTTAGCTTAACTGCCTTCTGATCCTTACAACCGAGGTAGGCCACACACTGCACGATCCACATGCCCCACCTCCACGGTCTTCTCCCAGGGAAGGGAAGCTGGAAGGAAGCCAGGCTCCATCCTGCCCGAGGCAGCATGGCCTTGTTTATAACCCGCCGGAGCTGAGCTGGGGGGAGCGCAGCAGTGACCTGGCCACTCACTCATCTTTATGAGAACATCCCCCACGTGGGAGCCTTCCCTTTTCATCAGGATGTTTTTCTTGATGTCCAGCCGAAACATTCCCATTTTTTTATTTCTTCCTATTAGTCTAAGCTCTGGCCCTCGATATTCCTGGCTGATATAAACCCTGTCTCCCCGAAGCTCCCCCTTCCAGTTCAGATGTTTGACTGCTTACGCGTGGACAGCCCTCCGCTGCTGCTGTCCTCCCCATCGACTCCCCAGCAGCCCCTGTTGTTTTCTCAGCCTTGCTCCTCCATTTCCACCAGAGATGAGGTCTGATGGAGTTCAGGGACAGATGGAAGGACAGATCAAACACAAAGGGAACAGGAGGTCAAGAAGGCAGGCCAGGAGAAGGGATCATCTTGGGCTTGCAGAGGAATACTATCGATTCAGAGCTCTGAGCAGATATGGGGACCGGGAGAGCACCCCAGTAGCCAGCACCCTGGAGGGATCTCTAAAGAGAGTGCCCCCCACCAAGGGACAGAAGCCCGGAGTGACTATGTATGATCATAGACAGACCAGATGCCTTTCTGCATGAGCATGGATGCAAAAGGAAGGCAAGTATGGGCCACAATGAAATCCATTAGAAGACTCAGAGAAGTCTTTCAACATTCTTTCTGCTGTCAGGCAAGCAAGATCTGGTCTGCTGGTAAGCGGGCTGTGAGTCACCTTGATGTAGACAAAAATCTGGATAAAAAGGGTGACCCAGAGCAGCTGTCAATAAGAAGGGGCGAAAGGGGAAATGATTTGGGGGACACTCAGGGCTCCTCATTTTTATCTGAAAGGAGATCTGTACCATCTTCCTCTTCTTTTCTTTTTTTCTGTTCTTGCCTATTTTACTGCTAGAGTAATTCCCTGGGGGAAGTAAAGTTTGGTAAAACATGTCATGGTATCACTGATGGTTGCTTTCTCAAGGCGTGAGAGGAAGAGCAAGAGCACAGTTAAGAAAATGAGATGAATTTAGGTCCTGGTACTGTCCTGCAGTTCAGAGTCAGAAAATAAATGATACAGATGCCAATACTCTCCTCTCCCATGGCTGGTATCAGTGAAACAAGCCGGCTGTCTGTTCACTGAGCCATCGTAATTACAGCTCTGCAGGTAGCCGTTAGCACTCTACTGAGCCATATTGACCATCTTGGCCCACGTTCTCTTTTTGGTGCAGTGTTCCATGGTCTTAGATTTTTGGCATTAAAGTGGCAAAGGGACTGGCAAGCATGCTGTAGCAGTACTGAAAGAAACTAGAACTGGCATGTCCTGCAAAATACTGGGGAGAGAACCCAGCTCTGCAGATTTGGATTCAAATCCTGGCTTCAAATAACAAGTCCTGTGTTCTTAGATAATATTTTAGGTTTTTTTGGGTCTCAATTTCTCCAAATATAAAGTAAGTTTTAAAATATGGACTATGCAGGATTGATGTGAGAAATTAAAAGATGACACATGTTACTGCTTTTTATAGTGCCTGGAAAATAATAGATGCTCAATAAAGGGTAGCTTGATATGGGAAAATTGGACTTCCTTGGTGGCTCAGTGGTAAAGAATCTGCCTGCAATGCAGGAACACCTGCAATGCAGGAGACACAGGTTCAATCCCTGGGTCGGTAAGATCCCCTGGAGAAGGAAATGGCAACCCACTCCAGTATTCTTGCCTGGAGAATCCCATGGACAAAGGAGCCTTGTGGGCTACAGTCCATGGAGTCTCAGAGTTGGATACAACTTAGCAACTAAGTCTACCCATTCAAGTGTGTTTGGGGGTGAATTGATTCAAACTTGGTGTCTAGCACATTGACTCGTCTATTTCGAAGTCTAGGAAGTTAATCAGGGCAAAAGCATTTCTGCTTGTATCATTATCTGGAATCAAATGACAGTCGTCTGGCTTTCTAAACAACCCATTTTGTCTAGACACTTAGCTGTATAGTTTTTTAATTCTGTGGATGGTAGGTGCTGGGAAATGACCAATTTTTATGTTGGAGAAGGCTGTGAAAGACTGTGAAAGTTGCTTCTGATGAATCATCAGACTGTCCCATGAACCGTCCTTACCAGAGATGATCAGATGCGCAACTAGATAAGAACCAAAAATGGGAATGGTCACTCCTAGCTTTTGTTTAAAATGAAAAGTCAGTGACACCTCCTGTAGCATCCCCCACCACCAGCACTCTCGTTGGCCTGGATGCAGGGTTCAAACCCCAGCAGGCTCCAATGGCGTGACTTGACAGTTTCAGACCTCTCATCAAAGCTGTGGTTTTGCTGGGACCTAGGCGGGAGCCGGACTTTTTTCGGCTGGCCCAAAGTGTTTGTAAAAGTAAGTTGTTTGTCATCTTAATTTGTAAAAGCATGGAATTTGCAGTTCTTGCCAAAAAAAATTAGCGACCTTGTACATTGCATGCAGCTTGCATAACAAATGGCGGTCTGGGGGGCTGATCTCCTTCAAAACTTGGTGACTTCACGGCTTGATGTCCTGAACGAAGTTGTTTTCTCTCAGATAGCATTTCAGGAATGGAGACTTTTGATCAGAAGGCAGACCTGAGCTGAACCCAGACTTGGAGCCTAACTTTTCAGAGTTTCTGAAATTTTCTTCCAAAAAAAACTTTATACATATATGTATTTGTTGGCTTCTGCACATCTGCAACCCCTTGCTTTCTTCATAGGGAGTGGGAGCCAGACTATAACAAGAGAAGCTGTTATCTGAGTGTCTCTGCAGAGTAGGGAACAGCCAGCCCTTACAAGACTGCCCCAGGTGCCTCCCAGAAAAGGCACAAGCTTTGCATAAGCATTTGGTCTGTGGGGTGCTGGTCTGAACTGACCTTGCTCTTTAAAGGAACAAAGACAATTCTTTCTCAGAGAAGAGGATTTGACTTTAAAAGCAGCTATTCATGGTATAGTTATTGTGTGAATGTGGCTTTGAGTGTCACTCCCAGGAGAGTAGGATAAAGAATGGTAAAGCTTGGAGGGGCCTTCAAGATACTGGGGTCCACCCCCCTCATTTTACAGATGGAGAATCTAAGACCTCAAATTAAAAGGCACATCCTAGGCAAAAACAAGTCAGTGGTGGAGCCTTCATTAAATCTTATATCTTCTTCTCCCAAGTGAGGATGTGTATGTGCATACACAATCAGTCGTGTCTGACTCTGCCACCCCATGGACTGCAGCCTCCAAGGCTCCTCTGTCCTTGGAATTCTGCAGGCAAGAATCCTGAAGCGGGTTGCCATTTCCTTCTTCACCCAAGTGAGGATAGGCTCCCTCTTACCCCTAGCCCTGCCCCCAGCCACCTCAGCATCCATACTTTGTAGCAAAGATCAGGCTGCAGTAGCACCAGCCTAGTCTCCTAGCTCTCAGTTGTTCTTAGCCAGAGTGGAAGAGCACAGTATAAAATGACTCCCATGGGAGGAGAAGGCACCTCTTCTGATGAACTGGACCCCTGGTCTCCCAAGTGCGTGTCACCCCAATTCCCCAAGTACCTTCTGTCTTTTCACTTAAAAAGCACGTTCTTTTGAGGATGGTGCAGAAAGGCACATTGACTTATCCCATAACAATCATGGCCTCGAAGACCATCAGTCTAGGTCTCAGTGGTGTAGCCTCATCTCTCAGGCAGGGCATCATTGAAGTCGGACCCAAAGGGCATTGGCCTGGAAATGTTGGGATCCACCATTCTCTTCCTTCAAGAGCCCCCTGAAGATGCTCTTTCTGGGACTCAGAGTCTTTGTTCATAAGGCACAAAATTCATCTGGCTTTTCCTAAAGGGTATTCAGAGAAATTCAGGTTGCACAGGGGCATAAAAAGTTCACTTAAAATTCTCCCAGTCAGTTTAGTTGCTCAGTCGTGTTTGACTCTTTGAAATGCCATGGACTGCAGCATGCCAGGCTTCCCTGTTCATCACCAACTCCCAGAGCTTGTTCAAACTCATGTCCATCAAGTCGGTGATGTCATCCAATCATCTCATTTTCTGTTGTCCCTTTCTCCTCCTGCTTTCAATCTTTTCCAGCATCAGGGTCTTTTCCAGTGAGTCAGTTCTTCGCATCAGGTGGCCAAAGTATTGGAGTTTCAGCTTCAGCATCAGTCCTTCCAATGAATATTCAGGACTGATTTCCTTTAGGATTGACTGGTTTGATCTCCTTGCAGTCCAAGGGACTCTCAAGCGTCTTCTCCAACAACACAGTTCAAAAGCATCAATTCTTTGGCACTCAGCTTTCTTTAGAGTCCAACTCTCACATCCATACATGACTACTGGAAAAACCATAGCTTTGACTAGATGGACCTTTGCTGGCAAAGTAATGTCTCTGCTTTTTAGTATGCTGTCTAGGTTGGTCATAGCTTTTCTTCCAAGGAGCAAGCGTCTTTTAATTTCATGGCTGCAGTCACCATCTGCAGTGACTTTGGAGCCCAAGAAAACAAAGTCTCTCACTGTTTCCATTGTTTCCCCATCTATTTGCCATGAAGTGATGGGACCGGATGCCATGATCTTCTCCCCAGGACGTATTAAATCAGTATTATTTTTTATAATAAGTACTTCAAAATATCTTTGATTTGTTTTAATAAACATTACTTAAATAAGTATTCTTTTTATACAATCACAGAAATTCAGCCAATTTTGGACTAAATAAAATTAAATACGTTGTTTCTTTGCAAGACCTAGCAGAGGCTTCAGTATGAAAAATATGCCTTAGAAAATTGGCAGGCAGGGGTGAAACACACACTATTTCACAAACGTGTGGTCTTGTTTAATCAGGAGTCCTGCCTCAACTTGACAAATATGGGACAGATGATCTTTCAAACCACGTGGTGTTCTAGCACGGTGCTTCTGCTGTGCGCTCTTCCTTGATACATCTAGTAGCTTTATTTTCTAAAATAATAGGTGGACCCACTTCCAGGTTTCCCTCTCTCATTATCAGTGTGATTCTGTTTGCGTTTTCTCAGCTAATGTTTTTTCAGATGCTGAAAATTATGTAATTAGCTGTGAGGTCTCAAGCCATAATTTGGGAAACATTTCCCACTTAAATTAAAGGCTCTGCATGCCCACCCAATCCGTAATTGTGTGGATCTTTCAAAACTCTCCGTTGGCTGCATTTAATTGTTAAACATTAATTTAGTGGGGGGGAATCTTCAAAGAAGGGGTAGAGGGATAGAGGAAGCGTGGCTGGTAGGACCAAATATTAATAGGTTGGTTAAAAGCAAAACAGTAATTCTTCCCGTCTAAGCTTGCCGCCTTTGGTCGTGTGGAAAAGAAACCATCGGTTATTCCGGGATTATATAGGTTTCATTGACTTAAAATGACCTAAAAGCAGCCAGAGGGAGATTTACTTTGTCTTTATATTTTGCCTGAGGAAACAGAAAGAAAACAGGGTTTTGTTTTTTAAAATCTGAAATGCCCTTTTCCATGACGGTTTCCAAATGTGTTCGTTAAAGAATGCAATGCTATTTGACAAAGACCAAAATTAAAACGGAAAAATCCCATTTTGCCAGCAGTGTTGCTTGCATAGCCATGTAGCTCGGCAAACTCCAGGCCCGTCCCTAGTGCAGGGCAGGACTCGACTCTTGGTGGGCATCTGAGTGGAGGCTGGAGATGTGTGGAGTTGCCATGGTGATGGCTGTCAACAAAGGTTACCCCTAGTGGAACCTCTTTGGCCCCGTGACCCACACACAGAGTTGGAATAATAGACTCTGTAAGTGGCTTCTGCTCTGCAAATAGAGACAGGGCTGGAAATCAATTATTAATGAGCTGGGTGACATTGACATTCATCCACATTTAATAAGCACAGCCCAGCAACCAGAGGAGAGCTGAGTTTTGCCCAGCAAAGTCCCACGGGTCTGTGGGGAATTCAGAGAAAAAGAAAAAGCTGGGGACAGAAATGCAAAGAGAAAGGGATGAGGTCTATAGCCATTAAACAGATTTTAATTATTTAGATTCCTCTGCTTGACATTCCTTTTGATACCAGTTTTTAATCCTAAATAAACTCAAAGGATTTGACAGTCAGATCATACAGAGCATCTCCTCTGTGCTGCCTCCCAAATCATGCAGAGAGATGAATCAGAGGTGATGGGCTTATCCACAATTTGAGCATGGGGGGCAGTTTGCAGTGTTCTAATAGACTAATTGGCCACACTTTCATTTGTGATTCTAAAGCCCTTCAGTTCGTTTTTGGACTTCTTTGCAGGCAAGTACAATATTAATGTAACATTAAAAAAAACAATAAAAAGATTTTGAAATATGTGTCCTCATTGCCTGTGTTCTCCATGCAGAATAAATAGGACTTTGGTTTCTAAGGCTTTCTGCAGGAATCACTCTGGTTTGTCTTTTTAATTTCCTTCCAAAGCAGACTATGATTTCTTTATATCTAAGCAAGTGCAGAGAAAAGCTGCGTTTGCACTGAACTGGAGGTTGACGCAAACTACATATGCCGTCTTTCTAAGAGGGGGCCTTGTTTTATTTAACAAGATGCCCACACTCTAAAGTGGGAATGGGGGGCCAGAGGCGCAGATAATTTTCTAGAACCACTTCACAGATTGGTAAACGAGGACCCAAAGGAATGAGCTGACTGTGAAATTTGTTCAACTGACCTTTGAATTAAAAATGCCAGCCAGTCAGCTTCCCTTCGGTGCAAAGTTTGTCAAGTGTGGGGCCTGGCCTCTCACCCTTTGATATTCTCGTGCTTTTTCTGGAGTCTGTCACTTGAAGGGCTGGGAGGGAGGACATGACCATCCTCTGCCTCTGCCCTCCAGACCCATCCCAGCTTCTCAGACTGTTCCTCAGCAGACTTGGCCTTCCTAGGTGCTGGTTCCTGGAACCCGGCATGGCGGTGAGGGGAGATTTCTCCGGGAGACGTGTCGCTGGCCGCCCAGGTCTGAAGCGAGTTACCTGTGTCCGTGGAGCCCAGCGTGCCTCGCAGCATGCTGACAAAAGAGGCCAAGGTGCTCAGCAGAGACTGGAGTCAATTAAAGGCTGCGACTTGGGAAAAGCCCTCCTTGCGTCTCCCTTTGTAATCTGGACCCTTCACCTTTTGATATTCTAGACGCTTTCTTTTGCCCTCTGTCAGCGCAGAAGTTCTGAAGGTGACTGATGTCTCAGGCCAATAATTACATGTGGCAAAAGTTCTTAAGCTACAGGTTTAGATGCCTCTAATCTCAAGGCAAAAAGCTTGAGGTTTCACAGTCCCTTCCTGTCGGGCAGGGTTGAGACATTGGACAGAGGGAGCTGGGAGCCCATCAGCGTGCTCCTTGAGAGCAGCTCAAGGCCTGCCTCTGCGTGTGCTAGAAGTCTCTCGATATCAGAATCAGATGGTAGGGCTCTCCCCCTCTTTGGCCATTGCCCACACCCTTGTGTTTATTTCCATGGGAGATGGGAAGTTTGGATTCACTGCTACCAGAATCCTTCAGTTTCAAATTTTATATTTTGCAGTCTAATCATTTTATGACTTCAGCTCCTTAGAGACTGATTAATTTGCGTTCTGTAAGACGTTACTTCAGGCGCAGTATCGGATCAGCTCAGTGGATCAACAAATACTTATTTGGGCACATGCCATGCTTTGGGCACCATGCTAGCACGCAGCGGTGGACTCCAGACAGGGTCCCTCTCCCCATGGACGTGTGGTGTAACTGCGAAGACCAGGCTGATACATGTGGAAAGTGCCAGCAGAAGGTGGCTGGGTCGGGAGGACCTTGGGAGCCAGGGCAAGGGTCATCTGACTTAAACCTGGGGCTCAGGGAAGATTTCTTAAGGAGCTGCTATCTAGCCTGAGATGGAAGAGTGGATCTGCGTTTGCCATGTGACAAGGAAAGGAGAGCGCTAGATCAGAGAGAGGGAGCTGGGAGATGAAAGAAGCTAGAGGAGGTGGATTGGTCTTTCTCCTGAGAGTAAGCGAAGCTTTGGAGGGTCTTGCAACAAGGGAGGAGCTTAATCTCTTTCTGTTTTAGTAAATTCACTCTGGCTGCACTGGGACAATGGTTTGGAATTTGGGGCTTAACGCTATTGTTTTGTTTTGTTTAATAGTAAGAAATTGGGTCCCTATGGGCTAGGGGAGGTGGTCCCACAGATCACAGGGCCAAGAGAGGGCTAGACAGCCCTTCTCATATGCCAGAGCCTCACATCTATTTGAGCCCCCCTCTTCCACTGTTGGGGCTTCCCTGGTGGCTCAGACAGTAAAGAAGAATCTGTCTGCATGCCATCACTTCAGTCATGTCCGATTCTTTGCAACCTTATAGACTGTAGCCTACCAGGCTCCTCTATCCATGGGATTCTCCAGACAAGAATACTGGAATGGGTAGACATGCCCTCGTCCAGGGGATCTTCCCAACCCAGGGATTGAACCTGTGTCTCTTATGTCTCCTGCATTGGCAACTGGGTTCTTTACCACTAGCGCCACCTGGACCTGGGTCGGGAACATCCCCTGGAGAAGGGAATGGCTACCCACTCCGATATACTTACCTGGAGAATCCCAAGGACAGAGGAGCCTGGCAGGCTTCAGCCCATGGGGTCTCAAGAGCTGGACACGACAGAGCGACTGACACTTTCCCTTCCTCCCCCTGTCATTTGCCGCAGGCAGCTCACCCTGTCCCTGGACCCTCAGTTTCCCCAAATGCTTGTGTCCCGTGTGTAAGTCATTTGCTCTAGCACCACCCCTCAACCTTGGCTTATGTAGACTTCCTTTTTCTCCTCCCCCTGCTCCAGTCTTTCTTTCTAAAAATAATATCCCTGGGCCTGCACACACTCACACACGCTTTTGGCCGTCGTTGAATTTGGAAGGCGGTCGTGTAGTAGGATTCCGGAAGGCTGGCTTAAGGTACCCATTTATTTTTGAAAAGTAGTTTCCTGCTTTCCAATATTCCAGGGGATATTTCCCCTGTCGTTTAGAAGAGGGGCCTGGTGAAATAACAAGTCAGGCATGAGGGGAACGTGCATCACCCCCACTCGGAAACTCCGGTAGGAAATGAAGCTCTGAGCCACTGAAATAACCCAGGGAAGTCATACACGGTGAAATAGCACATTCTGGACGCACAGGGGGTGGGTTACGGCCCCACGTGCCCCAGGCTGTTTCAGATGCAAGACTCTGGTCACTGGATGCTGTGGGGACCCCTCACCTCTCCACCTTGGTGTCTTCTACTGACTGTGACGCTTAACTGCTCTCTGTTCAAAGCCATGGGGACCCTACTGTTCTGGTGGCTCCTAGTTCTGAAACGACTGGAGAACCTCGTGTCACTCTTGGCCCTAAATTCAGATTCTGCCCTGACTTTAGGAATAAGAGGCAGAATTTGAATGAGACTGAACATAATGCCTCCTATTGTTTATTGAGCGATTACTTTGTACCCGTCTCTGTGGTAGGTTCTTCAGCCCACGTTCTCAGCAAAGCCTGTGGGGAGTTCTGTTTGTCCTTTTACAACAGAAGTAACCAGGCTTGAGGAGATAATGTGGCTTGCCCATGACCCCTGACCTGTAAGCTGCAGAACTGGGGTTCAAACCCGACACCTCTGATTGTAAAGGCCACATTCTTAACTGCCTCGTTTTGCCATCACTCACCCACTGGGTGAGCCTTCCCTCTCTGGGCTCCACTGTCTCTACCACATCAGAATGAGACAAAACCTTTAGTTCACAGGAAATCGCTTAAGGAACCTCCAAATGTAGAAGTGAGAAAATGCAGTTTTCCTGGATGGAGGGTGGGTATGTGAGGCTCGGGGTAAGCAGGAGAGGCCCTGAAACACTCAGCGAGTCACCTCCGTCCATGAGGGGCACACACTTGAGCTGTGACCCGACCTCACACCCCAGCCCAAATGGAGGAAATTGCCTCCACGTCTCCTATCTGCTCCCCTCGCCGCCCTGCTCCCTGTCCTCCCACCTCCCCTTGTCTCCTCCCTTCTTGGCAGTCTTCTGCTCTCTGGTTCCCTTGCTTCCTCTTGTCTGAGGTAGCGCTCATTCAGAGAGTGGGGTGGGGATGGAAGTATTAACACTCACCATGCAGGATGGTGGCAAGGGTTAAATGCCCACATACATGCCATGCACTCAGCCCAGTGCCCAGTGCCCAGTGCCCAGCACAGGGCAGTCAGCAGCTGGTGGATCCCGCCATGATGCATTTGAATGTCATCCTAGGGCCATAGAGGGGACTTGGAGGCACAGGAACACTTGAAGAGTCAGGACCCCTGGATAGAATCTCTAGTCCCGAGTGGCTCCCTCTGCCCCATCACCCACCTCCAGAGGCACAGAAGCACCAAGAACCCTTCTTGGCCACAGCCCTTGTGCCCAGGAGGCCTCCCCCGGTCACTCCTGCCTGGGACACCCCCTCCAGACCTCCTTGTGTCCCCTGATGGATGCCCCTTTTGCTGACCCAGAAAATGATCCTGTTAAGGGAGAAAGTGTAATCCTTCGAGTCTAACCTTGAGCTGCTCCAGCTGTGACTTGGTCTTTGCAATTTAGCCTGTCCTGCTGTCCCCTGGGAAGATATTTTCCAACTCATGCCCCAGGTTTCTAGGGACAGAGGATGTTCACCAGTGAAGAAAGATTTAAGGTGATTTTAGTGGGGAAGGGGTCTTTCCTGTTGCATTGTGAGCCCCATGAGAACAGGGACCCCATCTTTCCTGGCTGCTGCCCTAGAAGCCAGTATTGGGTCAGGTTCCTACAAGGAGTTCATTAAAATGATTCAGAATAAAGGGAAAGGTGAGTTGATGAGGTCAGAGCAGCACACAATGAGGAAGGAGCTTCACCCCACTGTTACTCCACTTGAGGTGAGAATGCAGCTAGAGATGGCCCTGTGTTCGGGCTGAGCCTGACTCCAGCTTCATCATTTAATCCCCGTATCACCCCGAGCAATGGTTTTGACCTGTGAGAGCCTTGTTGTTTGCATCCCTCAAACTACGATGAAAAGAATATGTACTTAAAAGGGGCTCAGGGGGACTTGATGATTTGGTAAATAGAAACAGCCTCGGAAACTGTACTAGACACCTGGTTTGTGCTAAGTGTTGTCATCATTATTACACACTTGAGATATTAGAGAGGTTTGTTTGTTGTTTGAGGGCAGGTGTGTGTCTTACTGAGTTTTGTGCCCCAGAACTAGCTCATGAGGGCTTCCAGGTGGCGGGCACAGTGCTAAAGAATCCGCCTGCCAGTGCAGGAGACATAAGAGATGCGGGTTTGATCCCTGGGTTGGGAAGATCCCCTGGAGAAGGAAATGGCAACCCACTCCAGTACTCTTACCTAGAGAATTCCATGGACAGAGGAGCCTGGTGGGCTACAGTCTATGGGATCATAAGAGTTGGACCCTACCGATCAATTGAGCACAGGCTAGCTCATGCCTAGCACCTAATAGGAGTCCCTTTTGCTGGTGCTGTTTGCAATGATAAAGAAAAAGTTATCATACAGTGTCGGCCCTTGAGTCAGAGGGAGAGACCTTTGCAGCCGGAGGCGCTGTGATCAAAGCGTTGAAACCTTGAGCAATTTAACCCAGGTCACCCTCCATGTTAAAGTTGAAGCTGGGACCAGGATGCAGGTCCTGGCAGGACAGAAGTTAGCCCTGCGGTCTTTCCATTCATTGTGGGGGCTTCTCCATGTCACAGTCACACTTTCTGTGACCCTTGCTATGTTTACACCATAAGAGAGATCTGGAACACCTATGGAGGGGATGTTGTGGCTCCAGCAGTGATCCCATACGGTCCTGGAGTCTTGGGGTCAAGCAGCCTTGGGTACGGAATATCAGCATGGAGAGGCTGCAACCTGGAGGACAGTCTCCCTGGGTTTTATTTGCCAGTCTTTTTACAACCATGATTAATGACTCTGAAATTTACAAGCCTCTCTCTCATTCAAACAAGTGAGAGGAGCTCCCCAGGATTGCTTTGTGCCTTTAAACTCTTCCAATATGTTGAAGCTGGAAAGAGAGAGGAGGCGTCCCCATCATTAGCAGTGGTGGTCCAGGGAAAGCCAGGCTTTCTAAGAAAGGCACAGGGAGTGGGGCAAGGGGGTGGGGCAGTGCCTATCACTGAGCTGGAAGCCTGAGCCTGACTCAGAGTTCCCGTCAGCAGGTTGAAATCAGGGGGAGAGTTACCTCCTCTCCTGACTAGATTGCGTATATCGGTGATTTGTGCAGGCTGTTATGCGCCAGGCCACCCTTTATCATTTTCTTAAAGGGAACCGAGAATCTCTGGGGACCTCTCTGTGCTCTGACATTCTGTGAGCAGGAAGTCGAGAGCCATTACTATGAAAAATGGCCGCAAGGATGCAGATGCACACCAGGAGCAGACAGTGGGCTGAGCAAACACATTTATGTTCAAGGGGCAAGGGAGGAGTGGCTTGTCATGAGGAAGGATCAGCTTCCTTTCTCAAGGAGCTGCTCCCAGTGACTGCTTTACAAGATGGGAGACTTTGTGCTTGCTTTGGCAGGGGCTCCCGCTTGCAACCCTCGGGTTGCATTGATTCATTCCAAGTAGTGTTGGTCAGCAATGGGAGTCTTGCCTTCTGGAGAATTACTTCTCCTTAAAGACATCCCCTCGAACAAGCCCAGCCTGAGGAGTAGCAAGCCAAGGCCCCCAGGGGGGGATTATTCACTTAATAATCAGGTCTTTCCTCCTGATTCCCTCCATGACTCCCTTCCCCTCAGCCTGTGCCTCTCTATCAAGGCAAAAATCTAATCAAAGGAATGCAGGAGCAAAGGGACTTGAAAAAAATCAGAGGAGGGATCGACGCAGAAATGCAACATAATGAGGTTCCCTGAGCAGACTTCAAAAGGTCAGTTGGGCTCTGGAGCCCCATGCGATGACCTCACGATCAAACTATTCCTTCGTAGCCCTGTTAGGATCCAAATTGTGCTCATGTGTGAGCCGGAAAGGTGTTCTGGTGGGAGCAAAGCCCACCCCGCCCCCACCTCCAGCTGCCGCCTGCAGTAATTGGGCATCGTAACTCTTAACACTTGGATTTGATTTTCCAGGGAAGACAAGCCAAGTTCCTGTGCATGGGTGCTGCGTTTTCATCCGTCCCTTCTGTCTGATTTCCCTGCTCTTGCAGCCCGAGCCTAATGCAGGGAGACAGTGTGGCTTTTGATGCCAGTAATCTTGGAGACCTTTGCTCCTCAGCTGAAAACTGGGCTCTTGGAAAATGAGGTTCTTAGGCTCCAATAACTGCAGGAAGATGAGCCAAGGGGGAGATGGGCTGTTATTATTGTAGACATTTTAGGAAGTGGCCATGCTGTTCTCCAGGCCCAGACACCAGGGACTGATTAAGATAGAGAGGACACGTAGATACACACCCAGGACTGTCGACCTCAGCCCGGGCCAAATCCAGTCCTCCAGTGCTCTTGTTTTATTGGATTGCGGCCGCGTCCATTCATCTACTTATTATCTATGGCTGCCTTCACGCCACAATTGCAGAACTGAGCAGTTGTGACAGAGACCATAAGATCTGCAAAGTCTTTTTACTCTCTGACCTTTTACTATCTCTCCAATCCCAGATTCACACATTGGTTCTCACAAACCTATAAATCCCTTATATCCCAGAGCAAATTATCCTTGGTTTGGGATCAGGTGAGATGGGCTTCCCTGGTGGCTCAGCAGTAAAGAATCCTCCTGCCAAGCAGGAGACCCAGGTTCAATCCCTGGGTTGGGAAGATCCCTGGAGAAGGAAATGGCAACCCACTCCAGTATTCTTGTCTGGGAAATCCCATGGACAGAGGAGCCTGGTGGGCTATGGTCCATGGGGTCTGGTCTCAAGAGTCCAATCCGACTAAACAGTGGCAGATATGGCAGAGGCAGTTCTGGGCTCCAAGTGCAAACCACACCCACGCTTGTCCCTTGAGTCATCCATTCAAGGCTTGCTTGCCCTGAGATGTTATCATCAATGTCATCATCTTCGTAGGCCCTTCCCCTGGGGAACTCCCAGGCTTATCGCCCTGACTACTGTGGAGAAAGGATGCTTGTGGAAAATCATTATCTGTTCAAACAAGACAAGTCCTTTGCTCTCATCTACTCCATTGGTCTGATTTTAGAATTGAGGAAACTGAGATTCAGTGAAAGGAAAGGTCTTGTTACAGATCTCAGTTCAGTTCAGTTGCTCAGCTGTGTCCAGCTCTTTGCAACCCCATGGACTGCAGTACAGCAGGCTTCCCTGTCCAGCACCAACTCCTAGAACTTGTTCAAACTCATATTCATTGAGTTGGTGATGCCATCCAACCATCTCATCCTCTGTGGTCCCCTTCTCCTCCTGCCTTCAATCTTTCCCAGCATCAGGGTCTTTTCCAATGAGTCAGCTCTTCGCATCAGGTTACAGATCTCATGACGAGTTAATAGCACAGTTGGAACCAGAATCTAGGTCTTCCAAGCCAGGGAACTTAGATCCCAGTAGATGGCTGAATTAATTCTGCCCTGTCCTCTGAATCTGGTCAACAGCAACCAGTGCCCTTGGCACCATTTCAGGCAGCAAAAGTCGACTGTGTGACTCACAGTTTCTACCTCTGAAGAGCATGTCCCTGGTTCCTTCTTAAGGGCAACTGATTGCAATGATTATTCATTATAAATTGCACTTGTCACTCCTCTGCACAATGGCAGACCAGGGCTAACATGAGCTCCTTGTAAAATGAACCCCCTTTTTTTCAGGGTGATTATAAATTAGATATGAATGTAGGCTTAGGATCCTGGCAGACACTGTCCCAGGAAATTCTTTATCTTGCATACATTTACAGAATAACCCTTGAAAAGGTTAGGCCACTGTTGGAACTGAAGTACAACTTTGAAGTTTAAAAATTCCAAAATATTTGGTGAATATAATAATCCCAACTGTCTGTCTTCTCCGACTTGCTGTACAACCCCTTACCGATATACTGTTGAAGGAGTGAAAACATGAACTGGACTCCAAAGAGGCATCCGGGGGCTCATTGGAGAATTGACTTACATTCATATCAGTATGTGAGGATGTCTCGGGGTCAGAACATGGGTCACCTAGAGTTTTCTCTACATTTCAAGAATTAAATGTTTGTGACTGATGTGATTTGGCTGATAGGAAGAGAAAAACCCAAAGAATCAGAAGGTACAGTTGAAGGGTGACTGGTATTGATGGCAAACAAGGCAAGATCACAGTGGCTCTGGCCTGGGATTTCCCACCCCTGGGATCTCGACACATAGAAACAAAGTCATGTTGACATCAAAGATCAGTTCTGGCTTCTGCTTCATCCACTCTCTGACCAGCTAAGCAGCCTTGGACTTTGCCTCTCTCAGATTTCCTTTCCTCATCTTTTTGCTTAAGGTAGTGGTTCTCCGCTGAGACACTAGGCAGAGTCCAGGGACATTTTTGATTGTCAAACTAGGGTTTTAAGGCATCTATGTAAGTAGATGCCAGGGATGTTGCTAAACACCTTGTAATTCATAGGGTAGTGCTCCCTCAAACCACTTTCCCAATAAAAAAAATGGTCATACAAAAAAATCATTGGCCTAAAAAGCCAAAAGTGCTGACACTGAGTCAAAAGTCCTGACTTATAGGAAGGGTCTCAACCTTGCTCAACATATATCTGTACCAGAATAAGTACAATGTCTTGCATGTAATAGTCACTTTATTGTTATCTGCTTCTTTGTTGAAAATTTTATTGGAGTATATTTGATTCACAATATTGGGTTAGTTTCAGGGACACAACAAAGTGTTCTAGGTATATGTGTGTGTGTGTGTGTGTGTGTATTCTTTTTCAGCTTTTTTTTTAACACATAGATTCTTACACAATGTTGAGTAACATTCTCTGTGCTATACAATAGGTCCTTGATGAGTACCTATTTTATATACAGTAGTGTATGAATGCTAATTCCAATCTCTTGATTTATCCCTCCCCTCCATGTTTCTCCTTTGGCAATCATAAGTTTGTTTTCGATTTCTGTGAGTCTGTTTCTGTCTTATAAATAAGTTCATTTGTATCTTTTTTAAAAATTAGATTCCATATATGAGTGATACCGTATGATATTTGTCTTTGACTGACTTCACTTAGTGTAATCTCTAGGTCCATTTGTGTTGCTGCAAATGGCATTATTTCATTCTTTTTGTGGCTGAGTAATATTCCATTGTGTATAGGTACCACATCTTCTTTACTTATTCCTCAGCCAATAGACATTTAGGTTTCTTCTGTATCTTCACTTTGTAAACAGTGCTGCAGTGAACACTGGGGTGCATGTGTCTTTTTTGAATTACGTTTTTTTTCTAGATAAGTGTTCAGGAGTGGGATTGGTGGGTCATATGGTAGTTCTATTTTTAGTTTTTTATTTATCTATTTATATGGCTGTACCAGTTCTTGGTTGTGGCACATGAGATCTTTGAGGCATGCAGGATTTTTGTTAGTTGTGGCATGTGGGATCTAGTTCCCTGACCAGGGATCAAACTTGGGCCCAATGTATTGGGAGCGCAGAGTCTTAGCCACTGGACCACCAGGAAAGTCCCTATTTTTTTTCTTTTAAGGAACCTTATTACTATTCTCCATAGTGGTTATACCAATTTATATTCTCCCTACTTCCAAAGTAACTCAGTGGATAAAGAACCTGCCTGTGACACAAGAGATGCAGCTTTGATCCCTGGGTAGGGAAGATCCCTTGGAGAAGGGCATGGTAACCCACTCCAGTATTCTTGCCTGAAGAATCCTGTGGGCAGATGAGCCTGGCAGGCTACAGTTCATGGGGTCGCAAAGAGTCGGACACGAGTTAACGACTGAGCAGCGCACACAGCACAACAGTGTAGGAAGGTTCTGTTTACTCCATACCCTCTCCAGCATTTATTGCTTGTAGTGGACACTTAAGAAATATTTGTGGAACAAATAAACATATGAAAATAGATGGATATATGAATGATAGAATATTATACTTGCCTTATAAAAGTGCTAAAATGTTTACTAAACATTTTTAGCACTAAAAGTGCTAAAATTATAGTGTCTTGGCATTATGCCCAGCACATAGTAGGCTTTCAGCTAATGGTAGCTCACGATGATGCTGATAACATTTACCTGAATTTGCTTCATACTCATTTTAAATACCAGCTGAGCCACATTCACTTGTTTTCATCCTTTGCCAAGATAATAGGCAGTCTGTGCAGGCAAAAAGCCCAGTGGGGCTTTTACAAATATTGGTTTACAAAGAATCTTTTTCATCTTGTGTTTTGCAGATAGGTAAGCCAAGGGCCACTTGGTTGTGCCTTCATTTCCGCTCCCTCTGGCAGACTTTTCCTAGGCTGGGTTTTGTTTCTCTAAAATTATTGTTTCATTGCTTTGTTGTTCTGAAGGAACCTGTTGGTTAATATTAATGCATTTTTATCTTGGGCCATTTCCTTCCTGTTCTTTTTTCCAACCTGCCATCCTATTTTGCTTCATCCTTTTTAATATCAGTGCTGCTTGCAAAGCCCTTTCACACATGCATGCGTGCGCGCGCACACACACACACACACACACACACACACACACACACACATACATACATCTAAGCCTCAAAGCAAGACTGTAAGGGTGTCATCATCTCCATTGAACAGATGGAGAAACTGGGACTGGGGAAACTAAACGATAGCTAATCAGTAGCTTCTGATTCCTCCTTATTACTTCTTTCCTTCGATGTGAGAACTGCAAGAGATTTAAGGACAGGGGTCATAGAAGGGGTGCTGACTTCCCCAAACACACACAGGAAGTAATATCCAGGCAGGTCTACTAATGCTCCCATCTTATCTTTGTCAGCTCTTATTTCCCCCACCCACTTCTGAAGATTGTTTTACAACTGGATCTCTCATGTAGTCATTTATTCATTCATTTATTCATTACTCCTCAGTGCCCAGAGGCAGTTCCTTTGTGCTCTGTCCTGATGTGAAAATAAAGCTGGGTTTGGGTTTTATTCTGCCATTTATCAATAGAAAGCATTTGCCTAAGTTCCTTAGCTGCTGTGAACTTCAGACTCTCTTATCAGAAGTAGAGATGACAACCCTTGACCTGTGTCACAGAGTTGTCATGACAGCCAGTACTGATCAAGGCAATAGAAGGTGTTTACAAACTGCATTTTTATGAGGGTTTCTCTACTCTCTCTTCCCTCCCTCCCCTCCCCACTCCATGTCTAGAACTGGCCAGTATTAACACTTCCATTACTGGCATGTGACTTCATGAAGAAAAATAATGATAATTGTGATGGCTAATATTTATTGAGCCCTTTTTACTGTCAGCTACTCCACTAAAAACTTATGATCTCACTTAATCCTCTAAATACTTTAAAATTTTGAGTATCTCCATCTCACAGATGAGGCAGTTGAAACCCAGGGTTGTACAGCTAACCACAGGCCATGCCAGGATTGAATTTAAGTTCTATTGGATTAAAAAGCCCATGGTCTTCATTCACTTACTTATGCATTTTTTAAGAACCCTACCCCCACCAGCACCAGGCTCCGCCACTGGCACTGAGCGGCCCTGCAGATGCTTCCTGAACCTTCCCCCACCCCTCAGCTAAAACTAGGCTGGCAACTCATCTCTCCCCCATGAGGTGTGGGGACATGTGTCCTCCTGATGGCCAGCAGTCCCATCAGCTGTGTCAGCTGGCGTCCCCAGGAAGCGGGAAGCGGATGACATTAGCGCTTCCAGCTGGGAACAGCTGATCTACACAAAGGGAGGGCCCAGGAGGCTCAGAGGAGCCACAGGAGGAAGTGCGGGCTGCCGGCAGCACAAGCACAGTGATTGTCTGTCTGCCGAGCCCCCCTGGAGACCCTGGTCCTCGGGCCAGTCCCCTCAGGCTTCCTGAGCGACGGCCTGCCAGAGCGTAGTGTTTGGGACTTTCACCCTTCCTGGCTCATCTCCAGGGGTTTCTTCAGGACGAGGTTACTTCATGGCCTGAAGACCACACGGATTGAAATCTCTGTAAAAACCTGTTGGGGCTTTCGTAGTGCAAACACAACTGTGGCCTGTGAACAAATATTGACTTCTGATGCTAACTTGCTCATGGATGGCCACCCTTGGGAGAGGCCCATCGCAGGCCCCTGCGCAGGTCAGAGGGAGCCAGAGTCAAGAGCAGATGCATCTTGGATCTCACAGGACCCTCTCCCAGATGGACCCCAGCGGTCTTGGCACACAAGCAGCCTGGAGTTTGGCTGCTGCTGGGAGCAGAACAGCAAGACTCCGCTGTGACTCTTGTGGTAGTTTGCTAGTGCTGCTGTACAGACTGCCATCAGCTTGGTGGTTTGAAACAGGAGATTCAGTCTCTCAAAGTTCTGGAGTCTGGAAGTCCAAAATCAAGTGTCGGTTGGTTCTCACACTCTGTGAAGGCTCTTCCTAGTTTCTGGTGGTTGCTGGTGATCGTCGGTGCTCCTTGACTTACAGATACATCACTCCAGCCTCTGCCTCCATCATCACATGCTGTTCTCCTTGTGTGTGCTCTCTGGGTCCAAATGTCCTTCTTCTTCTAAGGACACCAGTCACTGGACCAAGGCCCACCCTTATCTAGAATAACCTCATCTTAATGTGATTACATCTACAAAAACCCTAGGGCTTCCCCAGTGCCTCCATAGTAAAGACCCTACCTGCCACTGCAGGAGACACAGGTTTGATCCCTTGGTCGGGAAGATCCCTTGGAGAAGGAAATGGCAACCCACTCCAGTATTCTTGCCTGGGAAATCCCAAGGACAGAGGAGGGCTATAGTCCTTGGGGTTCCAAAGAGTCTGACATGACTTAGTGACTAAACAACAACAGCAAAGACCCTGTTTGCAAATAAAGTCACATTCATGGGTACCAGGAATCAGGACTTAAACACCTCCTTTTAGGGGACACGGTTCAGCCCACACTACCACTCATGGGGTGTTTTTCTCATAAGGAAGGATATGTACCTCCTCACAGCCTCACCAGCTGCCTCCACCTTACCTGAAGGGACCTACCTAAATCACACATCTGGTTAGGGCACACCCCCAGGGAAGCATCTGATCCCTGGTCTGGCTTTCCTCAACCTGTAACCACTGTTTGCCCTCTACATTTTGTGTCTGACTGTCCTCTGTGCTTACAGTCCTCTGAACAGGTCTTGCTGTTGTGGTGGTTGTTTAGTGCCAAGTCATGTCTGACTCTTTTGTGACGCTGTGGACTCTAGTCCACCAGGCTCCTCTGTCCATGGAATTTCCAAGGCAAGAATACTGGAGTGGGTTGTTCTTTCCTCCTCCAGGGGGATCTTCCCTACCCAGGGATGGAATCCACAAATCCACTGTCAGGTGGGTCCTTTACCGACTGAACCGCCAGGGAAGCAGGCCTTGGTCCAGCTGCGTTTAAGGCCCTCACACACACTGTCCCACTTGTCAGAAAGGCCTGCCCTCTTCCTCTGGTAACTCCCACTGCTTATTCCTCACGCCTCAACCCGGAGGTGGTCTCCTCTCTGGAGTCTTCTCTCACCCTCCCTGATACGGTGCCTCCCAGGCTCCCTCCCCACCCATCCCCATTGGCTCACATATCACACTGCATTGCAGTTGTCTCTTTACCCGGCTGTGCCTCCAAATTAGCTGCCAGACTTGAAGCTCAGGATCCGTGTCTTCCTCTCCATTGAATCCCCAGGCCTAGTTCATGGCCAGCAAAAATGAATGCTTCCTGAATTGAATAACCATTTGAAGGAGTGAATAAGGAAGAAAGCAGAAAGCAAAAATAATAATAGTATCCCGACCACATTGCTAATGTGAAAATGAAAGGAGACTTTCTCATCTTGCTGCCAGCAACAACCTGACACCAAATTTAGCCAGTGACAAGTGCTCAGAGAACTGATGTTTCAGAGAACATTATTATACCAGCATTGGGTCGGAACTTAAGATAAACCAGGAGGGCCGTTCCTCGGGGCGACTTGGCATGTTGTTCGAAATGTCGGGTGTTGAGCCGCGCTGAAAGTGACCGTAGTGCTCCTGGCCTTCTTTTGAGTTTTCAGCCCCATTTCGTTTCTCAACAAAGGTAGAAGACAACGGAAAAAGTGGCTAAATCAAATTGATTTCTTCTGCTCTGACACATGATGGTGTAGCTCTTTTGCATGATTGAACATATCAGCCCACTGAAGAATTAAAAAATCTGTAATCCCCCCTCCTTTTTTTTCTTTGTGTTTAGCCAAAACAAGCTGTGAAAGAATGTTAAATATATCATTTTGTTGGCACCATCTCACACGTGAGTCAGTGCGCTTGCTCACATTCACCACTAAAATTGGATTCTAACCTCCCCCAAATTTATGACAACTGCTCCTTCTTGTGGCTTAAATGTTGACATGTAATTAATTTAGGATTTCTTTCTGAGGCTTGCTGTCCAGGTTTGTACCTGCCATAGAAATATCCTTGATAAATTTAGTTTATCTAAAAACTGGAGCCATGAAAAAGGAAAACTCTACTGAAGCTTTATAAAGCGAGTGGGCTATGCCAACAGGAAGACCCAAGGAGAAAGGGGAGAGACTGCCAAGGTGGCTGGCTGCTGGAGGTGCCAGGTCGGAGACGTGGAATTTGCAGTTGGGGGAAGCTTTGGGTTCCTTCTGCCACTCTTCCTTCTGGGTCGCTCTGATGTGTTCCCTCTTTGCTCTGCACATGTCCTTTCATGAGATGACCAGGCGCTGGTCCAGCCCATGAATAACCTAGGCACGGACACCCCGGGCTGGTACTTGGCCACCCTTGGATCAAGCTGGTCCTGATGCCCATGTCTCTTCATTGGCATGAGCTAGTGTAGAGGAGAAGGTGACAGGAACTACTGGAAATTATCACCTATTACCTGGCAGGCACTGATGTAGGGACTTTAGCAGTAAGCTCGTTTTATTTTATTGTCTCAACTACCTGAAGAGGTTAGAATTATGATCTTTGCTTTGTAAGTAAGAGAAAAACAAAACAAAACAAAACAAAACCCTGAGGCTCAGAGAGGTTAAGTGGTTTCTCAGAGATCACTCAGACTAGAGAGAGGAAAAGATGACAGACAGTTCATGTGTGCAGCGCTTCTGTTAGGCCCTGTCTCAAGGTAAGCCTTGGTGGTGGAGGCTCACCCCTCCCACCCACCCTTGGAGGAGAGGCCGAGGGTCCAGGAATGGGGTCACTTGAGCAAGGTGCAGAAAGCTAACCAGTGCCCGAGTGTGGACGGCTACCCAGCCTGGCTGAACCACCAGCTAGGGCTTGCTCCCCATCATGCTGAGATGCTGGCAGACCTGGGTAGCTGTGTCCCTGTTTCCCCATCACATTCCACACGCCCAGGGGTGAGGGGCCCTTGACCTCATCTTGCTGGTTCCTGACAGCCTTGCTCCCAGAGGGTCTGGACATCACTGGCTACAGACTCAGGAAGGAGAAGCAGACAGTGAACAGAAGATATGTAGCTACTTCCAATCTATGAGGACTCCCTTCTGGAAGCCCAGCCCCAGATTCATGTTGATGCTTGACAGAAAACAACAAAATTCTGCAAAGCAATTATCCTTCAATTAAAAAATAAGTTAATTAAAAAAAAGAAGCCAAGCCTCAATGTAGAGTCCTTTTATGGCACAGTCTGTAAAGGCAGCCCAGGAAACTTACTGAGTGAAGTAGGAAAGGCCAGGTTCCCATCCCCCGGTGGCCATCTCCCTGTCACCTGGCCATCACCTGTGTGACCTGGGGCCAGTCCTTTCTAACACCTCTTCAAATTGAGCAACTTAATCTCCCAGGTCTCAGTTCCTCTTCCTGCTGGTGTTGTGACTTTGGAAAGTTACTTAACCTCTCTGAGCCTCTGTTTTCTTAATGTTAACAGGAGGAGACTAATAATCCCCAGTTCATAGGGTGATTGTAGAGACTAACTGGGTTGATGTGTGGATCTCAACAGCGAGTAGAGGGTGGGTTTACCCTCCCAGACGGCTTTGGCAATGTCTAGAGACATTTTGGTTTTTTTTAAATGCTTATTTGTTTAGCTCTGCTGGGTCTTAGTTGCAGCATGCAGAATCTTTAATTGCCTGTGTGGATTTCGTAGTGTGGTATGTGAGATCTAGTTCCCTGACCAGGGATTGAACCCAGGCCCCCTGATTGGGGTGCATGGAGTCTTAGCCAGTGGACCACCAGGGAAGTCCCGGAGACGTTTTTGATTGTCATGACTTGGAAAGGGGAGGAATGCTATTGGCATTTAGTGTATACAGGACAGAGATGCTGCTAAACATTGTACAAACCCAGGTCGGCCCCTTGACAAAGAATTAGCCGATCCAAAATGTCAGTGCTGCCAAGTTGAAGATCTCTGCTATAAAGCATTTAGAACTCTTCCTGGCATATAGTAAGCATTCAATAAACATTTGTTATCATCAGTGGATTCACTTCTCCCTCTAATCCCCTGAAATATTTATTGGGGACCCACTCTGTGGTAGGTATATGTGAAATACTGCGATGAGAGAGGCATACACGGTCTGTCCTCCTAAAGGCAGCTGAGGCTACAGTCAGACATTAATCAAATACACAAACTCATGACTGCAAATTGTTGTGAAGCCGGAGAGTGTTGAGGGAGAAAAGAGAGGGCTGAGCAGGGAGATTTGACCAGGAACAAGGCAGTGAAGGCTGCCTGAAGATGTGACATTGAAGCTGACAGCTCAGGATAAGCAGAAGGCAACCAGGAAAAGGACGATGGGGAAAGAGCTTCCGGCAGAAGAAACTGCCCCGAAAAAGCCGTGACCAGGGACCCAGCTGTGTGCCTCTTTCTGTGTACAAGTCTGCATTCATAGATGGGCACTGCCAATCAGGAATTCCCCGTGCTCTTGCAGGGGGGTTGCAACATTGCACGTGTCTCCATCTAAAGGAAGTTCTCTGTAGCAAAGCCAAGGTCTCTGGTATACTGTCAGGTCCCCTGGGGACTGCTGGAGGACTTTGGAGTTCTGCCATACTGGGCTTTGGAAGTGACTCCCAGAGACCCAGAACCAATTGGTGTCATGCCTCAGGTATCCACTCTGTCCTGTCCCAGCTCCTTGATCTCTGGCTCACTTCTTCCCCAAGGCACTTCCTGGCCCTCCATCCTGCATGCCTGGTCTGTCTTGGAAGAGTTAAACCCAGCCCCTGCCTGCCAGGACCTTGGGATTTAATAGGAAAACTTCCAGTGAGTTCATGTGTTTTGAAAGTGCCTTTTCCCTTCTTTAATCTTCAAAGTGACCAGTGACAAAAGCAGCACAGAAATTCCCTCTCAGGGCACCTCTGCATCTAAGTTGGAAATATTTGTGATAGCCGGAAGCCTCGTAGCAGACGGGAGAATGGGTCCATTCTGAGGGGCCCGCTGTTAACCGTCTTTCAGTTACGCTGGGAGGCTACCCCCTGTCAGTCTCCGTGCTGACTGCAGAGTTCTCTTATGTTCCTGAGCAGGAGCTGGGGGTGCAGAGAGACCTGGACCTGCAGCCACTGGCCTATGCTCTGCACTGACCTCCAAGGGCTGGCTTGACTCTGACATGGAATTGAAATGCAAATTCAAACTAGAGAGCATGTCTGCTTTTTAGCACTAAACACTGGCCTTAGATTCCCTCCAGAATAACCTCTGCTTGTCTCACACTTTCCATCCTTTGGGGGGACGGAGGTGGGGTGGTTGGGCAGGGGTGGTCATTGTTTCTTTCTAAGATGGTCCACTGGGCAGTGAGTTTCCTGAGAAAACTACACACGTGTGTTTGCAGAGATGGATTGTGATTTTGGAGGCATCTTGTTCTCGGAGAATGTCTTAAAGCCTACACTGTGTAAAGCACATAGTAGGTATTCCATTTGGATCCATCATTATAGAACATATGCTTGGACTTGAGGACTGTGTTTTTGTTGTGTTAGTTCTAGACACTCCAAAATCTTATTCTCTAGCATTCTGACCAGTTCTCCTGCTGACCAAGCAATAATGCCAGCATGAAGAGGTTATAATGATGTCTTGCATAAAAACCAAAATGGCAGCTGTGAGGCCAGTGGCTTGGCCTCGTTGTCCTAAGAAGGTGCCATTTTGTTTATATTGCAGTAAACATTCCTTTTTGACGCAGCAGCGTTAGGTTAAATGGAAATCTCGTGGGTGAGAAGTCAAGCCCACCAATGTCAGTGGATTTCATGTCAAGGTCTCCCCAGGCCTCTTAAGGTTCCCTGTGAAAGGACAAGGGCAGAAAGGCAAGATCCCACGTGTGGGGACAGAGGAGTGGGAGTGACTCAACAGCAGACATCCTGGCTGTCACTGGGGGAGGGTCTAATTTGGAGCATGTCAAGCCTTGGAGTCATACTTTGCTGGTAAAGGCAGACCCTCCCTCAGTAATCTTTTTAGCATCCCACTTCTTCAAAGACACTTGGACCCCAAAGCCCTCATGCAGCCAGAAGACATGTGAATATCCCATCAGTTGCATAGAGGCAATAGATTGGAATCCTCCAGATAGTTCACTCAATCTCAGAATGATAAATGATCAATCATTGCATTCCTCCTAAATGAAATTAAGATGTTAAGATATATTGCTTGGGGCTTCTGCATGGGATTCCTACAGTTGAATTTCCAGCCGAAAATGTACTGCTGTGGAATTGCTGGGGAAGGGAGACATTTTGAATCTATGTTAAAGCAAAACATTTGACAGTGGAGAAGTCTGCTTCAGACATGTTAATTTTTTTCATATTTAAAAGTGATTAATCATCCCAAATACCATGAAGCTAGAAGGCCGTAATGCAAATCCTTAGAAAGGAAGGAAGATGCACGTGGCTTGATACTCCGAAGCTGAGGCTTTTGAAAGAGGCTGTAGGTGAGCTCATGTTGACAGACAAAAAGCACTGACTAAAAATTCATTTGAAAGGACAGAATCTGGGCAAAACCCTCGGAATACATAGAAATCCACAGATTTACTTTTCAACTAGCCCAGAGCAAAAGAAGGGGGAGGGGGAGGAGAAGTGGGGGAGTAGAAAAGAGGAAGAATAGGAAGAAGCTGTTGTCTTGGAAGAAGTCCTTCTCTTCTGATAGACGTATGTACAGCAACCTAGACCTTACTTTCTTGGAAAGTCTTTCCAACTCCCTTGGCAGATCAGGTCCAGGCTCTGATTTGTTCCTATAAATTGGGACTTGATGTCCTAGCGTGTGGATCCACCCACGGCCTCACCACCTGCTAGCTGTGTGACTTTAAGTGTGTGTCTGTACCTCTCGGTGCCTCTTTCTGAAGCAGGGTAATGAGTTAATCGTAGCAACTTCTTCAGGGTGTTAAGGACTGGACACCGTAAATCCAAAGTGCTGCCTCAGTGACTGTGGCTGGGCCATTCTTCCTCCTTGGTACTTACTACAATTTTAATTAATAATCACATGTTCAGTTTAATTATGTATTGAATGTCATGTTTGACAGGCTCACTCAATGTGCATTCCGTGAAGTCAGAGCTAGTGCATGTCTTGTTCAGTCCTATGTCCCAGGACTTTGCATGGTTCTTAGGAGATGCTTTCACAATTGTGAGGAAGAGAGGGAAAGAAGGAAGGAAGGATTCTCATGCTTTTCACAAACATGCTTAAAAACAATATAAAATCCAAACTGAATTTGCCTTTGTGTCTCACTTAACAATCCAGTTCACTATTGACTCTACTGACCAAAAATTTGGTACTTTTTTTTTTTTTTTAACCTATTCCTTGATTTGCAAGGAGTGTGGATCAGGGCTCACTGAGCTCAGAGATGCAGACTATCTCCAAAAGGCCCGACTGACTCCACTCAGCTGGTTGCTGGCTTGTGTTGACACGTTCCCCTCTCCACTAACCAAAGAGTCTGCCACTGCCCCAAGAAGGCCCGTTCCTTTTGTTGCCGGAAACTGCTTCGGTGTTGCTTAGAACGCACAAAAAAGTTTGAAGCACGTTGAAGTTAAAGTACAGTTAATCAAATGCAAACTCCACTCAGCCCCTATCTGCCAAAAAGAAACCATTTTTAAAATGACTTTCAGAATCCCTGACAGTGCTGACCGTGTTTATGGCAGTGGGGTTGCCGGTCTTCGGCGGCCACTGTGGGCAGCGTGTAAGCAGCATTCCAAAATTAAAATCACATTGAACTTGCCGCATTAGCCATTGCCACATTGGAACGCTGATGGGCTTAGTGACCATGACCAACCCGGGCCAGAGCCTGTCAACAGCCAAAGGATCAGCCTCTTCCGGATGTTTGTGCTTTGCCCAACTTGTTACAAGTTTAATTCTTTGCAGCTTGCTCTTCCTGCTGTTCTGGCCTCTCTCTCCTCTACCGTGTCTTAAAGAGCATAGCAGGCTGCACCGCCTCATCTAGCACGACCATGGGGGCCCTGGTAGAGGTCAGCAGACACAGGCACCCTACTCTCAGGTCTGATGACCCATCAGATTAGGACTCCAGAAGGTGTGCTTCAATGTCCTCCCCACTCTGCCTCTGCCAGAGGTCGCTGGTTACTTCCAAAATTGCATCTGGAAGTGGCCCAAGCTGCAGCAGATGCAAAGAACCACTGGATTCACCACTTCTCCGGACAAGTGGAGTCCCCCTGCCTCTCTTCGTATATGAAAGCTTGCTAAGTAGCGTTTGCACCACGACTGTGGTTACTTTGCAACACACCAAGGCCTTCAGCCCTTCCTGAAAAAAAAAAAAACGAGACCAATTGTCTCTGTCTCTGGGCAGCTGAATGGAGCCCTGGGTTGCAGAGCCTTGGCAGTGAAGAGGTTAAGTCGCTCAGCGGGTGGCAGGATCTGTGCTTTCCTGCCCGCACTTGCTCCTGGCCTCAGGCAGTGCCTGCTGTGTGGGGAGGGGGAGAGGGAGGTCTCGCCTGGACCCAGGTGGCCGGCAGGCCAACCATGTTATTAAGAAACAGGGATCACAAAACCTTGATCTTCAAAAGAGACCCCTAATTAGTCACCAGCCCCAAGAGTAAATGGCATTCCACCTCAGCCTGGCGATGCGGGAAGGGCGCCTTCCAATCCAGGGGACTAATTGCCATTATTGGCTCTGCGAAGATCCTGCTGTAAACACTTGTCATCCGAGCCACTTCTGGTCTGCAGACCTGAGATAGCAAACTGTTCTTGCGTGCCTCAGACTCCCTCAGATGCCCCTTCAGTTCCTTTCTCTAGGTGGGCCATCTCATTCCCAACCCCTCCCTCTTGCTCTGATGAGATTTTCCAAGATTTTCCTAAAGCTGAATCCTTGTCAAGAAGGGATTTGAAAACATGTTTTCCTTTATTCTCATCTGAATGTGAAAACATATTCTCAAAAATAAATTTTAATTGCAAGCCGAAGAGATTTATCATGAACTAACAGGGCATAAGCTTCTGGCCCCTCAAGTACGCAGATCTTTCCCCAGGTCCTGGGAGAGGCCGTAACAGTGTGTTCTTGTGACCACGTCGTTTTGTGAAGTTTGAACCAGTCAACTATCAGTCAATCTTTTTCTCAAAGAGAGCCCACCAAACGTTTAAAACCAAGGTGTGCTCTGCAATACTCAGCGCGTCTTTTATCTCATGCACTCTGGTTGCTCCAAGACATAAGTGTGTATTCTCTGTTCTGAGACTTTTTGCTTCTTGGTCCTGTTTGGCATCTGTGAGGGTGACTTCTTCAGGCCCCATGCAGGATGCCAGGTTTTGTCTTAGTTTACTCTTGAACTTGGGGACTGTTTCAAGACCCTGGATCCATCCCCTTCAGGGGCAGCTCAGCTAACACCAAACTCAGAGGGTAAAAGAGGCCAACCTAGAGAGAGGTTTGGGGGCCACAGGAATTTGGGGCTGTGGTTCCCATATGTCAGAGAGAGAGAGAGACGGAGGAGGATGGCAGTGAATACTTTCTGAATGTCCTTGTGAAACTTGAGTTTTCTGTTTTAAAGTTTATTTATTTGTTTGTTTGGCCACCTCCGGTCTTAGTTCTGGCCTGGGGCCTCAGTGGTTGTGGCATACGAGCTTAGTTTCTCCATGGCGTGGGAATCTTAGTTCCCAACCAGGTTCACACCTGTATCTCCTGCGTTGCAAAGCAGAGTCTTAACCACTCGGCCACCAGGGACGTCCCAGTATGTGAGTTTTCTATTCACCTTTAGGATTGGCTTTTATCAAGCGTCTTGGGGCCCTAAGATGACATGTGTCACACGGTCATAGCAAGCTATGTGGCAGGACCAAATGTCATGTAATGTCAGAGAGCCTGTTTCCTCAAAAGCTGAGCTTCAGAACTGTTTCATGAGAGAGGTAAGGACTCACCCTTACTCAGCAATATCTCCTTTGTGTGAACAGTGCAGGGTGTGACAGGAAGGTGCAAGTTCTATACACAAGGCTTAGGATATTTGCTCATAGGA
The DNA here is from genome assembly GCF_029378745.1 of Bos indicus. Classification (NCBI taxonomy): domain Eukaryota; kingdom Metazoa; phylum Chordata; class Mammalia; order Artiodactyla; family Bovidae; genus Bos; species Bos indicus. The sequence continues at coordinate 45,408,040 of NC_091781.1, forward strand.
TTCCATTGTCTCCATGATGGAGCTGATGGTTTTCCTTCTGCAGGTAACCCACTAACCTCAGACAACCGTGAGGACACAGAGGTGCTGTGTTCCCAAGATGTGGGGTTCCCAAGATGACAGGGCCATTTTCCTCCCTCTCCAGGGCCGGGGAGGGTGGGAATTGTATTTGTCAAATCATCTCCAAAAAGATTCCCAAAGCATGATTTGAACCTATACATTTCACTGATTTGAAATGTTAGAAATTGTATGCCAAACTTTTGGTTATTTTAACTAGTTCAGAGAAGAAAGACTAACATGGGTTTTGACAACAAACAAAACCAGTTTTTGTTCTATCAGTAATGTTTAAAAGATTCCAATTTCAAACTAAACACAATGTGTGGTTATTCTGTCAGCGATTTATACAGCCACCAGGGCGCCACAGCTACACACTGCATACATCATTGTATTTTTAAAATGTACTTAATGAACTTTTTTTCTTTTCTAGTAACTACTTCATTGCCTTAAATGAATGCATTCCAATAGAATTTGTAACAAATGACCGCTTTGTGTTTGCATTAATGCCAAACACGTTTAACAAATTTTTAACAAGGAACCCTGGCAAAATGCCAAACTCCTAGAGGGACACTGAAGGAATGCTATAAATTTAAACTAGATTTTACCTTTTCACTTAGCTCAGCAAGTGTCTTAGGTGTCTTACTATCTCAGGATTGTGGCATTTCTATTTTATGTCAGATAAGTAGTACATTTTCATTACTTTTACGACTTAGCTTGTACCTATTTCCACAGGACTTTTAAATCTATGCAGCCGTATCTGAACTAATACGATGGCAGCTTTGAAATAGATCTTTACTTCTGCAAAATTTGTATCTTTTAAGGGTTGGTGGATGCATGTCTTTATATACATGTCTTACCAAAATATCTTATAGTGTGCAATTATCTTACAAATTTTACAATGTTTATCTTATACTGTCAAGCAATTAAATGTAAAAGCAATTGATTATACCTGTGGTTCTCAAGTGGGGTCATTTTGCCTACCCCCACCCCAGGGGAGTTTGGCAACATTTGGAGACATTTTTTGTTGTCAAGGTTGAGAGAAGGAGTGATGCTACTGGCTTCTAATGGGCAATGGCCCAGGATGCTGCTAATAAGCACCCCACAGTGCACCGGACAGTCGTCACAGCAAGTACCCAGCCCGCAGGAAATGTCCTCTAGTAAGTGCCCACAGTGCCAAGACTGAGAAGTTGTGGAGTAGAATGACAAAGGCATTTGGCTGGAAGGCAGTCTCTCGAGTTCAGGAAGGTATTATTTTAAGAAAAAAAAAATTACAATTAAAGCAAACTCAACCAATTTTTTTTTTTTAATTACGTAGAGTAACTAACACTGATGTGGCAGATTTCTGACTTGTGCTTCTGTTGCCATCTGATCATTGAGAAGCAAAGCAGGCCCATGGTAGCTGGGCTAAAGTGTCAGTGCTGGGGGTGCTGGTGGCCCGAATGCGGCACCTGCTCAAGCTGGCCAACGCAGGCTGGGTGCTGCTGTGCCGAAGCCACCCAGGGCAGTGGGAATGGTCTCCAGGACACACCTGGGGGCAGACAGGGGGCTCTGTACCCACGAGAAGATAGTTTTAGATGTTTCATGGGCAAGCAGTTTCATTTTCATAGCTATGAAATTATTATAAGATATATTAGACAAATCGTGACTCCACTGGGATATTACAGCAAATCTTTCCTTAGAAGGAAATTTGTTTTTAGAAAAGGCTTTTGAAGAAAAATATTAGTTTACGATGGCAGGCATTATAGAAAGGTCACAAAAACCGGGACAGTAGAGCATAAAAGACGGAGCTTGGGGAAGTCCTGGCCTTAGGGTGAAGAGACTGTGCTCTGGAGTCAAGATGATGTGATTTCAAATCAAGCCCCAGGAAGATGGGAATCTAACCAAAAGCATGTATTGCTTCTCTGGTAGCTCAGATGGTAAAAGAATCTGCCTGTAGTGTGGGAGATTCAGATTTGATCCCTGGGTCAAGAATATCCCCTGGAGAGGGGAATGGCTACCCATTCTAGTATTCTTGCCTGAAGAATTCCCTGGACAGAGGAGCCTGGTGGGTTACAATCCATGGGGTCACAAAGAGTCTGAAATGACTGAGCAACTAACACACACACACACACACACACACTCACACACACACACTCATTTCCCTTAAGCTTCTGTTTCCTCACTGCTAAGGGAGTGTCAACCAGGTCAATGTCATAGGTCTGTCCAGTTTGTTGGACATAGTGCTCTCAAAAGCACAGAGCACCCTTGCTGGTAGACAGTGTGCACACAATGTTAGCTATGAATAATTCTGACCACAATAATAACGGCAAAAATAAAATCTCAGGCACAGCAGTCTACGCTGCCATTTTGTCGTACACATCTGAATTCATCCAAATCCCTTCACGTAAAGCCTTGTGGATGAGTTGCACCCCACTGCACAGAAACGGAAGGAAAAGATGAAATCTGGGGACTTTCAGGGCCTGCATCCCACCCAGCAGGCTCTACCATCCCAACAGCAGGTATCAATTCTGAGCTAAGGTCTTGCTGGGCCCACCCCCAGCCCCAGCCCTTTGGGCTCTCAAGTGTTACATTTTATTGCCCTGTGGAGCCTTAGGAGGCCACTCACAAGGTTACATGTTACTCTCCACTCATATTTTTGAATTATGGCTTCAAGGTGGTTGCTCCTATCAAGAAAAGTAAATGATTTAACATAATTTGTTGCCACTTTGATCACAACAATAATAAATAAATCTTCATGAGGAAAAGGAGAAACCCATTCCACTCCTGTTTTAAAAGATGTTAAGTAATAACACAGATGTAGTTATAGATTTTTATCTTTTTTTTTTCTGAGCAGAAACAACTCTATTGGGTTTTCCTGGGAACAGAGTTGCTGGGTGGAGTTGTCCTTCGGGATGCCCACTACCCCAAGAATGAACAGTTCTTCTCTTCAGACTGTTGTTCGTTAGCCTATCAGGCACTGGCTTTTATGTGGGCACCCTGTGCAATGTCGGGGGCATCGAAAGCCGCTGTGAATGGGTGTCTGTTTTTGTACCTGGGGGCACTCTGCACACATTTGGAAAGCACATGGAGCGTAATGGACATTAACCCAGATGTCAAAAATAGCCTGCGTTTTACTACTGTTATTAAACAGTTTCCCCTTTAACCCCTCCATGTTTACCAAAGACCCCTTTTCTCCCAGCCTGTTTCTGCAAATCACTGCTGAAAGGGCAGGAGAAGAAAGCCATAATCCGGCAGGTGTCTTTATTCCAAAGAAAAACAGTCTGAAGGAATATTTGTGAGACACCACACGTTTATAGCCTGCTCTCCTGGGGGCGCTTGTCCTGGGGCGAAATCGACTGCTGCACTCCGCTCACCGGCATCCTCCCCCACAACCCCCGCCCTGACACCCCACCCCTGCACACCAACTGCAGGATTCCCTCAGAAAAAACCAAGTCAAGAGCATTGATCCCATTCAGTACTGATTTTTTCACAACAGAAATAGCTTTCTTTTCTGCTCTGATACTCATTACACATTCTCTGGTTTAAAAAATCCAAAAAGTGTAACCCCCCCCAAAAAAAAAATCAAAAGGAGAAAATTTTAAAGCACCACCCAGAAAAGATAATTATTAACAATATTCTGGCATATGCATTTGTGAGTATGGGTATGGTGATGCAAAAGTGAGATTGAACTATATATATGGAATTTTTTTTTAAATTTATTTTGGGTTCGTTGGGTCTTTGTTACAGCACGTGAACTTCTCTAGTTGTGGCGCATGGGCTCAGTAGTTGGGGTGCATGGACTTGGTTGCCTCGTGGCATGTGGGATCTTAGTTCCCCCAACAGGGATTGAATGCTTGTCCCTTGCACTGGAAGGCAGATTCTTAATCACTGGGCCACCAGGGATGTTCTCTGTAGTCTGCTTTTTTCATTGAAAAAATATGGACATCTTCCATATTAAAAAAATTAGAATAAAATTGTCATGTAGTCAATAAATCTTAAGCATGACTGTCACAGCTCCCTGTTAAATTCCTTTCAAGCACAAAATTTTCTTATTTATTTATAATAAATAAGAAATGGATAATTTCTACTTTATTATTTGATCATTCTCTTATTTATATATCTATTTCTTTTTTCTCTTACTCTTGAAAATACTGGCTCTGTGAGGGCACAGATGTTGTCTGTTATTTTTACTATTGTATCCTTGGCAGCAAGCACACCGTCTGGCACAGAAAGGAGGTATATTAGTTTTCTATGCTGCATAACAAATCACCACAAACTTAGTGGCTTAAAACAATACCCATTTATTATCTCAAAGTTCTATAAGGCAGACAGCCATTCATGCTCCACTGAATTCTATTCTTAGACTTATAAGGCCAAAGTCAAGACTTTGGCTAGATTTAACCTGGAGGGTCTGGGGAAGAACCCACATCTGAGCTCATTTAGGTTGTGGCAGAAATTAGTTCCTTGTGGTTGTAGGACTGAGGTTCCTATTTCCTTGTTTGCTGTTAGCTGCTGGCTTCTCTTGGATCTAGCAGGACACTACCAGGTCCTGGCCCTGTGGCCCCCTCCATCTCAGCACAGCAGTTCCCTTTTATGTTCCAAATTTCCCTGAGTGTCTTCTACCAGCAAGAGGAAAGTCTCTGCTATTAAAGGGCTCCCACAATTAAATTAGGCCCACTCATTTTCTCAAGTCAAGTGATTAGTAACCTTAATTATATCTATAAAGTTGTAATCATGGTGTGAGATATTCATAGTCCCAGTGCCAGGGATTGCAGCAGGAAATCTTTGGGGTTTGGGGGAACTTTAGGATTCTACCTGTTCCAGGTGCCCTCTAATGCCTATGGGAAGAGTGAGTGAATCAACTTGTTCATTGAATGCACATGGCACAGAGGATGCTACGTGAACAAGACTGGCCTGACCCTGCTCTCATAGAGCTTGCAGCCTCGACCAGTGTTGTTCAGTAGAAATACATCGCAAGCCATATCTGTAGTTTTGAGTTTTCTAGTAGCCACATTGAAAAGAGTAATAAGATACAGATGAAATTAACTCTAAAAATATATTTAATTTTATCCAATATATCCAAAGTATCACCGGAGCACACTTTACACTTACGGTACATCTCAAGTTGGCCTAGCCCCGCTTCAAGTGCTGAGTAGACACATGTGTTCAGTGGCTGCCATATTGGACAGTGAAAGTCTAGGGACGTCACAGAAGAGGGGCAGTGAGGTGTGTGTGAGGCTTACTGTGCACCATCCCACCCTCAGGAGGGTCAGGGAAGATCTCCAGGGAAGAAGTGAAATCTAAACTGAGACTGAAGAATAAGTAGGAATCAGTCAGGTCAAGGGTTCATGTGAATGCATGTCAGAAAGACAAGTCTGTGCAATGAGGAGGAAAGAAAGCTTTAGGACTGCAGAAGCCAGTTCAGCTTAGGGGGAGCTTGAAGTGTGGAGCTGGAGAGAGAGGCCAGCAAGCCAGGAGTCCATCCTCCACCCTGACAGCAATGGGGTTGTAAATGAAGGCTGTAACTGGGAGTGCAAGATGGAGCAGATGTTGTTGAAATAGCACTGTTGCCTGTGCTGGTGAGAATGCAGAGTGGGTGCTGAAGGACCCTGGGTGTGTGCGGGAGGGGAGGGGGTGGCGGTTGGGGCCGCTGCGACTCTCCAGGCAGGGAGGTCAGGCCAGAGATGATCTCACTGTGGGTGGCTGCCCACATTGCCTCCTTGGTAGAAGCCAGGATTCCTTTTTAAAAAATTTTAAAAAGTATATGCTTCTTTGCTCCTCAGTGAAGGTTCATTTGCCTTTGCAACTCCTGGCAGTGCCATCTGAGATTTCTTTTTTCCCTCAAATCCATTTAGGCCTACTGGCAAATGGATTGTCTGATGGAAGGAGCAGCAACACTTTGAGAGTTCCCTTTCCCGCAGCATAAACCTTACCCTGAAGCAGTGTGTTGGAGTCGCGAGGCACTGTATTGTGCCTTGTGACCTGTTACCCAGCTGGAAATCTTTGTCTCGACTGAATAAATGACTGTTCTTTGCTACTTTATCTTGGAAAAACATCAAGGACATGGGACATTCGCCATAATTGTTTTTCACTCATTTCCCCGATCTGTAAAATATGACTGGTGCATTTTAGTACTACTTTGGGTTTCTCTTTACCTTTTAATCATGTGGCCTTTTAATATATTGGTCAGCCTCTTAAAAGGACGATTAAGAAATGCTTAATGCACAAAAGAATTAGAGCTATGCACAGCTCATGAAGCAGAAAGCGTGCTCTGACTTAGAATTTTCATACGAAGTTCGCTGAGATTTTATGTGCCAGAATGAGTAATATGATCTGCTCTAGGAACTCCCTAGCTCTCTGGCTCTGCAAAAGTCATTTTTTGCCCCAATTCAAGTTTCTTAACCAGAAGGGTTACACCAAACTCCTCAGAGTATGAATTAGCCGAGTTCATCCAAGCCACATATTTCATTTGCACTGCTTAACGAGGGTTCAAAATAACTGCCTACCTGTGCAGACGCTGGGATCTTTGGTTGGCTCATTAGTCAGTGTGACTTGAGAAATGCTGTGTATCAGCCACCAAATCAGACAGCTCAGTCTGTATATACAAACTGGCTCACACGTGTGCGAGTCGGGTGTGTGTGTCTGTGTCTGTGTTTGATCTTTCCCCTCCCCGTCTTATTCCCCAGATAGCTGCACTATTGCCACGTGCCCGGAAACTCCCAGAGTATTCCAAGGCAATATGTGAATGATAACCATGCAGGCGCGCAACATCCAGCATCAGTAGGGAAGAGAGTCATCATCCGAGGGTTCGATGTGGGATGGTCCTCTCTTCTTACCCGTTCTACTGTTTCTTCACAGGCAACAGTTGTATGCCACACCCCTTAATGGGGACTGTGAGAAAATTGGAGGTGCTTCCGGATACCTCTTCCCCAGGGCCTGAAATATGCACATGGCTGACTGTTGCACTTATGTTTAGAGCTAAACATATACACACAAGCCACAGGATGGTGGGGATGATAGCCAACTTCATTTCACTCTGCTCTGGTTAAGGAGATACCAATATTCTTTTTTAAGTTATGCTTTTATTGTGGTAAGATACATACTAAAAATTACCACTGTAACCAGTTTCAGTGTACAGTTCAGTGGCATTTAACACATCCATGGCATAATTCAACCAACACCACTCACTATCCATTTCCAGAATTTATTACCACAAACCAAAGTTCTGTGCCCATTCAAAGATAACTCTCCACTCCCCTCTCCCCTCAGCCCCTGTAATCTCTTATTTATTTTGTGCATCTTTGCATTTGTCTATTCTAGATGTTCCATGTGAGTGGAATCGTACAATATTTGTCCTTTAGTGACTGGTTTATTTCACTTATCATGATGTCTTCAGGGCCCATCCATGTGGTAGCATGAATCAGAACTTCATTTGTTTTGAGGGCTGAGTAACATTCTGTGGTGCATATATACTGCTGCTGCTGCTGCTAAGTCGCTTCAGTCGTGTCCGACTCTGTGCGACCCCATAGACGGCAGCCCACTAGGCTCCGCCGTCCCTGGGATTCTCCAGGCAAGAACACTGGAGTGAGTTGCCATTTCCTTCTCCAATGCATGAAAGTGAAAAGTGAAAGTGAAGTCGCTTGGTCGTGTCCAACTCTTCGTGACCCCATGGACTGTAGCCCACCAGGCTCCTCCGTCCATGGGAGTTTCCAGGCAAGAGTACTGGAGTGGGGTTGTCAGTAAGGCATCTATGAGCATTTGTGTGCAAGCAGTCTGTGTAAGTCCCTGTTTTTCATTCTTCCAGGTATATACCTTGGAATGAAATTTTCTTTGTTCTTTTAAATTGTTTCTCTTAGAAGGTCTGTAAGTGAATGCTGAGTTTTCTGGTGTCTCGGCCATCTTTAATTCTCTAACATCTAAAAAGTCAAGTTTAAAAATAATTTAAAAACCATATTCATGGTAGAAAACCATGGAGAGGAAAAAATGTTGACACACGAGCTGGTCACATAGAAATAATCTCTGTAACATTTGGGCTTATTTCTGTTCCCTTTCTTCTTGCTTATCAAGAGACATCTCTATCTCTAGGTGAACTATTTTTAAAAAGGCATCTTCTTCAGATGTGTTTGCAGGACATACTTTAACTTCCTATTCACCTCCTCACTCTGTTCTTCCTCTGCATCAGCACCCTCCCTGATCCCCATTAGCCCTGGTCAAAGAGAGGGGTGGTGGGTGGGCACAGGGTCGGGAGTGTTCCCCCGTGGTACCTCCAGTCTCCTGCCAGTTCCTCTCCCTGCTAACCTCTGTGCTTTCTTGTTGCAGCTATCAGAAGGGCTGACTAAAGGGCAAGCGCAGCTCTGCAGCAATATTCTGATAATCTATTGCAGTGCAGCTCACATCAGTGTTCACCACCACCGGGAACGCGCACGGAGACTGAAGAGGAGCTTTCACTTTCATTACTGAGCACGGTTCTGTTCGACTCAGTGTTTCCTTCATCATCTCATGTCCTTTCCCATGGATTCAGACATGCTGGAGAGGAGAACGTGGAGGAGGAGACAATGGCAGGTCCTCCATTTTTCGGTCGGGATTCGGGCATTTAAAATGTGTTCATCTCTTCTGAATGTCATTATTTGATAGCATTTTACTTCTGTTACTTAAACTTCACTGGATGAATCTGAACTCCATGGGATTGTAACTGTGGATTCAGCTTCTGTTGGACAACTAGCTTCATCTCCCGTCTCTCTGCTGGTTCAGTCTAAGTGGTCATCTCTAATGCATTAGATTATCAAAAAGTGTGAATTCTGTGAGTGAGTGAGTGGTGCTGGTAGTGTTTGTATACCGAGATGCATGGAGTGTTTGACAGAGAAACCAAAGCACCAAAACTGGTGAGCCTTTACCCTCCTCTATTTCTTTAATCTGCGGTTTGAAGAACCACATTTCGATGGTGGAACCAGTCGTTACCTCTGGGCCAGGTTGGAAATGAAATCAATTCTTTAAACCACTAATACTTGCCAAGAAATCGCCTTATGAGAACATGGTGTGTGTCTCTGACAATGCATGGCACATCTGAATCGATCATTCATAGTTCTCTTGACCCTGTGTTTGTGCTAGGGAGTGGCTGGAGCCTGAGGCACCTGCATATTTCTATCCCACGTGTGGCACACGTTCCCCACAGTGGGGCCACAGCCGAGCCTCAGAATCTCGCCATTCCCGTACATGCGGGTCTCCACGAAGAAGCTGGGACTCATTCATGCTCAAAATCCAAACGCTGTCCAAACAGCGAGTATACACTTAGATCTTCTGTAAATGAAAGGTCATTTCTCATTTTTCTTTTTGAAAAAAAGTTTCCAACATGGATTCCAAAACATTTTCAGCATCAAACATGAAAACATTGATGAATGAGGAATAATCACAAAAGCTGTGTATCTGTATATAGCTTTACACAACATGTTTGTGGTACAGAGTAATTATTTAAAGCACATGCCAGGGAGAGAGACCACATTTTCAGGTCTTTTACATACAGTGACATGGTCCTGAGGATAATTAAACTCCTCCTGCTTCCTCTGAGATTAAAAAAAAAGAAATAAAGTTGTTGTAACTTCATAAAACTTGTGACCAAGTCTGGAAAACATGTGCAACTCTTGTATTGATCCATTTCCTTGTCAATGAAAGAAACCCTTCCACGTGTATGCAAGTGGGGGATGAAAATCTGCATTTCTAAAGGACAAACAGTGAATTTAAGCATGAGTGGCCTTAATAAATATAGTCGTCTTTTTTTGCTGCTTTGGAAAGGATTCTAAGCAGATGTTCCTGAAGTCTTGCATTGAATTTAGTTGTTATTATTACTTCTTAGAATGTTGGTGCAATTAACTCTGGACCTCTCTCGTGAGCCATAGAGATATTTAAAAGTCAGACACCTTATTTATCTATCTGAGAAGACGAAACTGTGTCTGGGTTGCGCTGTTCATCTTTGGTGCATTAAGAGTAGTATATTCAAGCAGGTTTCTCGCTTCTGGCTTTGTTCTTGTCCTAAGTATTGCAAATTGTGTAAAGCTTTCATGTTGCACAAGCAATCCAAATACATTCATGTTTAGTAAGTTTGTCCTTTAACTATCAAGGCAATCTAGGTCTTGACTGGAGAAACGAGCAGAGTTCTTTGCAAGAGTTATTTTGCACATTTTGACAAAATGTCTCCCTGAAAACCCAGGGCTTCTCCAACTCGTGGCTGTGAACAGTTTGAGCATCCTTAAACAGGCGGCCTCACTGCCTCCTGCAGCCAGATCCTGATCTGAACTCTGCCACTGAATACTTGAAGTAGGAAAGCCACTAGGCAGTGAGTGTCCTAGAAGCAGAGAAAGCAGCCGACCATGAATAGTTAGCAATTTCCCAGTGTGTGCCAATTCTGTCCCAGCTGTTGTTTTGAGGGCTCATTTTTGCCCCACTTTTGTTTGCCTAAAGTATTACTGATGTTCCTTTTATGGGACAATTATCATTTAGTCCCTTAAAAATTAAATTATGTCTAATATAGCATCTTTCCATTATGTATCATGTAATATTCTCTGATGTTGAGGGACTACCAAAAAATTCCCTTTTCACATATTAAAAATCGTTTGTGTTTACAGCAAACAACTGTGCTGTTGGGAAGACACTTCCTTTGCACAGACTTTAGCAGGTTTCCCCCTTGATCATAATCAAGTTGAGAAAGTTGAGGCTGACATTTAGGAAAAGTTGGTCTTCTTGCTTTGTACAAAAGCAAGCTTATACTTCATACCCCTTTTGATTTCAATGTACAGTCTCGATTTTGTACTTAATGATTTTGGTGTATCCAGTATGCACGTTAACAGCGTGTCAACTTTCATTTAAAAGTGGGTTTCCATTTACTTTTTAAACAGTGTTCATGACGAGACCTCAAATGTGTTGACATAAGCTCTATCTGAGATGTTTTTGTGTTGAGTGGCGTTTGAATGCTGCCAGGGGTCAGTGTATTTAATTCCCAGAGACCCTCGTTTGATAGTGCTTCTTGTAATATTTCTCCAAGTGAGTGGCATGTGGGTTGTGATATTGACCATGTGATTATGGACTTCGATATGAAAAAAATAAATAAATAAAACTAAGGAACCCTCAGAAACTACCAGTGGGCATGTAGTAGCCAGTCATTGTAACCTCGTGTCTAGTAGAAGTACAACGTACAAGGTATGTACAGTTCATAAATTTGTTATCATGTGTATGAGAAGTACTTTGTGCTGATCGCCTTATTTATATTCATCAAATAAACTTTGTTTCTTTCTGAAGCGGGTTCATTCCATCTCGAATAAATGCTCCAACTGTGATGGTTTCTAGTCTTGTTTGGGTCATGGATCCCCACCTGAAGAATCTATGGCTGCGAAGACAAGAGAAAGAAAAAGGAAGGCTATGGACTCACTTTACCAGAAGAGCCAAGATGTAAATTTCCCTCTGTGTATAGCTGGAGCTCCGGGCTTATAGTGTGTTAAGAACTTAAAGTATTGGTGGCATCTCCCTTTCTCCTTCCCTTCCCTTTTGGTCTTTCTCTCTCAGTTCCTCCCTTTTCCTCCATCTTTTTATCCCTCCCTCTCTTCCTCCTTCCTACCTTTTCTTGCTTCCCTTTCTTCCCTCTTTCCTGCCTTGTTTCTTCCGCACTTTCCGTGAAGTTGACCTCAGTCCTGCCAGGTTCTCTCTACTTGGTGGTGAAGGTGATTCCGATAGCTTTGAGTGTTCTTGGGTTTTTGAGAAGAGACAGCCCTCTCTCCCAGCAGCCACATCAGGCCTCTAGAGGGACTCTTATTAGTCCTCTTGGGATCATACATCCAGCCTCACTGGATGTGGGAGATGTAGTTTTCAAAGGAAAAAAATAGAGCTCTAGTCTAGAAGAGAGACAAGAAAGCTGAGCAGGTGAAAACGGTAGCCCTGCCATCACTTGGGCACACAAACAGAATCATCCAGAAAAATAGAACTGTCCATACAAGGGCTCCACAGCCTTTGTAGCTCACCTGTGGATTGCAGTGGAGGACCAGCTCCTGGTTTCTTTTTAAATTTGAGTTCCAGGAAACAAATGATTGACTCTTGCCATTGTTGCAATTAAATGGTAATTGATTATCAGTGCTAGACAGTCTATGTCATGTGACCAAATACCTTCATTTTACAGATGGAGAAACTGAGGTCCAGTCAGAAGTAGCTGATCCAGGCATACGTGGTAAGTTCACTGCAATCCCCAACTGTCCCTGGAGCTTCTGGGACAGGAGTCTGTGTCCCTGAAGACCCTCTGCAGAGGAGAGGATGAGACAGAGCCTCCTCCCTGTCGGCCCAGAAGACACAGACAAAATAGAATATTTTTTTCTGTATTTCATGGATTCAGAGCTGCCAGGTATGCAATTTTCTCACAGTCAGGGACATTTGGGGGTAACCTGCAAAGTCATGTGTCCTTTTCTTTATGTTGCCTTTTTATGGAAAAAGAACTTTTGTTAGACAAGAATTTCTTACCTCGTAGAGCTCTCTGAAGCAGCCGGCTGGCTTTCAGGTCTGATTATATGAGGCCAGCTGGCCATCAGACGTAATCTCTACTCCTTTACACACAAACTTGTCTGTTTGGAAGAAAAGTACCAACTCAGACTTTGCAGGTCCACCTACCCTTCAGTTCCATCTATCTTTCAGTTCCATCCTTTTGCATGTAGATAAGCAAAAGGTTTTTTGGTTTTTTTAAAATCTTAAAAATCCACCTTGACTGCCCTGTATCTGTGAACTGCTGTTTCAAAAAGATTGGAGAGACTTTCTAAGTCTTGGGGTTGCTAACCCATAATAATAATCACACTAATAAGTAAACAGATAAAAATAATTGAACATGATTGTGTATTTGCTAGGAGCCAGGCCATGTCACCAAGGACTCATGTGCACCCACTCCTTTATTCCTGACAAAAGTTCCATGAGATTGGTGCTGTCACGACCCATGTTTCACAGTGAGGGGAATGGAGGCCCACAGAGATGACCAGAAACAGTGCATATTTATAGAGCACTCACTTGGTACCAGTGCTGTGCTAAATGCTGTGCGTCCATGAATTCATTTATCCTGACAGTAATCCCTTGAGGTAGGTATTATCCTCATATATTCCAGTGCTATTACTCTCCTCACCATACAGACGAGGAGAAGGAGGCCCAGAGACCTTCCACACCTCGCCCGGCGTCTCCTGGATGGTCCGTGGGTCGTGGAGACAGGCTTTGCGTGCAGTGCTCAGGAAGCTCTCTGCTCCGGGCCCCGGGTCAGGTGAGTGAGGGGTGTATGGGACTGGGGTTCAGATCCTCCCGGTATCCACCCAGCAGGGCTTCCGTGTCGCAAGGTTGGTCTCCAGCTCCCAGAGGCCGGAGGGAATTGGTTGCTTCATCGGTGCCACCCCTGGTCCTCGTGAAGAGAATGGCAGTGGGGCCCCAGGGAAGTCGAGCCACATGTGAGAAGAGAGTGGGGATGAGCTTAGCACGTCGGATTTTAACCTGCTAGTCCTGGGCCTCTCCTGTGTGTCCTGAGACCTCAGTGTCCGGGCGTCGGCTCCTGACCTCCTTGGGTGTGCAAGGGAGAGCGTCCTGTGACGGGCTACTGGACAGGAGTCCCCAGGCAGGCGAGGACCTCAGCGCCAGGATAAAGGGTGTAGATCTAAGTATGGTGGCCACTGGTTCTCAACTCCAGTAATTGACCTCCTGCTTGCCTGATTCTTACGATGTCAGAAGACAATATGTAGCTTGAGTTAAGTACCTTATACAATTAAAAAGGCTTACTGTTTTATTTACATAAATTTACTTTAAGGGAAAAAAAGCCTTCATCATAAATGAGAAAGTAGGGTTATTTTCCATACATAGCCATCACCAACTCTAAGGGCAAAAAAGTAAATAAAAAGAACGAAGACAAAGTTCTGAGGCTGAAGCTTTCCTTTTCTTTGGTGAAAAGGGAAACTGGCAAAGGTTAGAGATGGGCTGAACACAGAGTGTTTCTCTGTTACTGAATGGGAAGGGCTGAAGATGGTCAGGGAAGGGATATGTAACTGTGGCGGAAGGGTGTTTCAGACTGTGCCTGTGGACCGCCCTGTCATCATTTCAAGGGCTCACTTTGATCTCCGAATTTTAGGAAACCCTCTTGCAGCAACAAAAATGCAGAGATGAGTTTTTAGATAAACTTTATTTTTAATAGGCTTTATTTTTAGAACCTTCTTAGATTTACAGACAAAGTGAGCAGATAGTCCAGCGAGTTCCCATATAAACTTCCTTCCCACACAGATACAGTTTCCTCCGTTATCTTACATGTCACCTTGCATCCACGTGGTATACTGTCACCAAGGAACAGGCACAAATACACTGGTATTAACGGAAGCCTATTCTCCACGTAGACTTCTGTAGTTTTAACCTAAGGTCCCTTCTCTGTTCCAGAAACTCCTCCAGAGTCTACACTGCATTTAGTTGTCACATCCCCATGAGTTACACTCTTTGTTTTTGGTGATCTTGACAGTTTTGAAGAGTATGGGTCAGTACATTGTAGGTTGCCCCTCTCCTGGGATGTATGTGATCTTCTTCTCATGGTTAAACGAGGTATATGGGTTATGGGCAGAAGACCACAGAGATAAAATGGCACTTTCATTACATATCAAGGGTACATAGTATCAACCATGGTTTTTGGCTGTTTGCTGCTGACCTTGATGGATCACCTGCCTGAGGTAGTGTTTCTAGGGCTGCTCCACTGTAGTTACTCCTTCCACTTTATGATAGATTGTTGCAGTGCAGAGATAAAGGATCAAATCTCTCAGATAGAACTTTCTGCTGGAAGTGTAGAGAACACACTGGCTAGAGAAGAAAATTACTCTTCAAGTCTTTTGGATCAAAATTGTCTAAATCGCCAGTCCATTGACTTGGTCTGTTTTTGGACCAGTCAGTTTTCTCTTCTATTAGAGATGCCTTTGTCCCCTCTAGCCTTGCATCCCCCTGTTGAGTTACTTCAGCATCGATGGCAGGAGTGAGCCTTGTGGGTGGAACAGACCATTTCCCTGGTGCAGGGCAAAGCCAGCATTTCTGTAGGTTAAAAACAGATGCTGACTGTGCCAGTACTCTGGCTTCGCTTAGAAAGGACTCAGAAAAGAAACTTCACATAAATTCAAGACAGAGCCTCCATGTCTGCATAACTCACTGGATAAGGGTGTTATGGCTGTTTGAGAAGTGAAACATGAGTGCTTATTTGAATAAATTTAACTGTTGGATTGTTTTATTCTTTTGCAAGTACCCATCCCCCTCATTTGAAGGAATTTTGAAAGAATTCCTTCAAAAGTCTTTGAAGAACAAAAACAGAACACAAGACAACTTGAACAAAAATAAATATATGCAGACACATACACATACATGGCTTCATGCAGTGAACAGTTCACACGTAGTAAGTTTCAGGAGTGGCTTCTTCCGGCGGCTCACATGACTTCTTAATGTCCTTTTCTTGGTTTTGCTCCCTTCCTGGTATTCCATTCTTGAGCAGCCTCAAGGTTTCAGGTGAGACCCTAGACCCTACATCCCTCTCCCTAAGGGAGGAGTCATGTACTCTTCCCTGCTAGGTGTGGAGCCCACCTCAATCTTGTGGACTGAGAAAGGGGAAGGGATGGACGCCCAAACAAGAAAGGAAAACGATGCTGAGGAGGCAAACAGCAAAGGCACAGCCATGTGACGTAGTGACAGTAAAGCTTCGAGGCTGGTTTATTTTACCCTTGACTAGAGCCTTGACCCAGAAGGGAGCGACAGGATATCTGTTCTGGTAGAAACAGCATTAGACTGGAAATCAAGACATAAGTCAAATCTCTTATTTTATAACCATTTTGTTATGGCTGCTCAATGGTAGCCTGCCATTGTATAACTGCATGTACTCTCCATTTCTGAATCTAACCGGCAGAAATAACGTCTCTCTTAACTACTTAATATAGTATATGAGAAGATAAAATATGACAGTAAATGAGAAAATGTTTAGAAAAAATATTTTAGCAACAGAACTCTGTCCACAATTCTAACAAAGTCCTCGGATGACTTGTTTCAGTTCTGAGAACCAGTTTGCACAGAAGGTAGTCTTCCTCCTTGGTGGCTCATCTATACAGTATTCAGGTGAATATATCAAGTGATAGATTTTAGGATAAAAGCTGTTGAGAAAGAATTACTGCTATTTGCCATAACACAGAAGACTCTCCCACAGCATTAGGTGAAAGCAGATGAACACAAGAGAATACACTCTGCAATTCCATTTACACAAGGCTCAGAAACACACGAATTTCATCTGTGGGGTTAGAAACCAGGATGATGTTTAACCTTTGGAGGGTTTGTGCAGTAAGGGCACAAGAGAAGGTTCGTGGGATGCTGGCCATACTCTGATTCTTGACCTGGAAGTTGGTTACATGGTTATGTCCCGTTTATGAAAATTCATCAAGTGACATAATTTCTGTACTCTTCTGTCTCTATGTTGTTGTCGCTCAGTCGTGTCCAACTCTTTGCGACTCCACAGATGGTAGCCCGCCAGGCTCCTCAGTCCATGGGATTTCCCAGGCAAGAATACTGGAGCGGGTTGCCATTTCCTTCTCCAGGGGATCTTCCTGACCCAGGGATCAAACTCTTGTCTCCAGCATTGGCAGATGAATTCTTTACCACTAAGTCACCAGGGAAGTCCTCTGTCTGTATATCTCATTGAAAAAATTTATCCTATACAGGTTTAATGGCATTATGTATGAATCCAGTTTCAGATTGCAGAGGCTGGAAAACTAGGGCCTGTGGAATGAATTTAGACTTTGGATATTTCTTGTCTGACCAGCACTGTGTCTCAGGGTTCCTCCCATCGCTCCAGGGCAACAGTGATAGGCTGGGCGTCTGGGAACTTGGAGAAATGTTAGATGTACTTGCCGGTTCTCCACAGCCCTCGTTTCTGTCTCTAAAGCTACACCTGGCTAACTTCACCCCTCCCTGACCCCCTGAAGGTATTTGACTTTTCAGACTCTGGACAGGCTATAATCCTGACTCCATCAGAGCCCAGAAAGTGACCCTGGACTGGTTGCTCAGCCTCTCTGTGTCTGTCTTCTAATCCTAAAATTATAGTACATTCCCAGAAGGTTTTTTTTCTTTTTTTTTAACCAAGGATCAAATGGGCACGTAACACAATGCCAGCCATTCAAAGATTAAAAAAAAAAAATGGAAAGGATAACTATTAGTTGTAGTAATTTTTAAATAATAGAAATGTTTAATGAAATAAAATTGCTGATCACCTGTGGACTCCCAACCATTGTCTCACAAGGACTGCTGCTAAGCCAGTCCTTGTTCTGATCACATTTGCCATGTCAGTGGTTTCATCAACCATGTTTAATAACCAGTTACCAGATCTGGATATTGGGGGCTGTAAATTTCCCTGGTGACTGTTGCCAGTGGCAGGGAAAGAAAGACCTGGGTAATTACCACTTGTGTTTCCAGAAAACACATGAACTCAAGTCAAAATCAAGGGGTTTGGACAATAAAACATCAGGGTCTTAAAATGCAAGAAAGAGCTGCCCAACCTGTATGATAAGAAATGGGTGCCTGGTTAGAAAACAGAAAAGGGGCTAAGACGGGTGTGGCAGAACACCGCTGAAGCCTCTGCACTGGCAGGGCCTTTTCTCTTTTTCCTTCCCAGATGCTGCACACATCTGGCAGAATTCAGGCTTTAAGATAAGTCATGGGTTGGTTAGGAATCAGTACCTTTGCCCCAGCCACAACCCATGGCCTTGGTCTTCCGTGTTCCGTTAGTAATGCAGTTGCCTTTCTTTGTTTAGCATGGTTGTTTGGAAATGATGCGAGGCTGTTCAGTATCTTTCAAACAAGGTAGCTTAATAGGTTGCATGGAAATATCCCAAGACAGCAACAATTCAAGGACTTTTAGAAATATGCAGACACCATAACTCCAATGGAAAACGCTCAAGACAGTCCTTTGCAAGATGTTGGAGTTAGATGCAAAACTCTAGTTGAAGATTCTTTGATTTTTGAGCATCATGTTTTCAGTGTATGAGAAAAGAGGTTACAGTGGTTTTCAGGGGAAAATGTCTTGCCTTTGGATTCCCCCAAAGTGTTTCATTTCTTAAGAAAGAAGAAAATGGATAAACTTTAAGCCCCCCAACCCACCCCGCCTCCCGTGCAATCTTTATGTATCAGCAGGCTATCATTCCTATAGTAAGTTTGTTTAGATCAAGTTTGTGTGTCCAGAAGGAGCTGTCCACATCAGCACAGGACCAGGGGCCTGGGCGGGGGGCGGGGTTGGGGGGGTGGTGGGTGGAGTTGAGCAGATTGAGCAGTGATAGGAGAGAATTAAAATTTCTTAGGATGACCAGTTCCAAATCTCCTGGACTTCCAGAAATTATAAAAGTCATGGGAGAAAAATTTCTCCAAGAGTTTTGTTTGGTTATAGTCAAAGAAACTGAATTTCAACAAATCCAAGGTGATCACAGTGAATTCTTAAAGAACAAGCTCAGAGCATGGCATGTGGCCATTTTTAGGCGTATACTCAGCTGCTACCCAGCTAATGAAATGGCCCTGTTTTCTTTCTGATGACAGTGGTCAAAACTGATAACAGGGTAGTTGATTTTAAATTACCTAAGATTCAAGGAGGCAGTAAGAAATAAAAATTTGCTCCAGGTATTTGGAGGGGCAAGGCTGTTTGCACAACTGGACAAGAGAGACCGTTAGCAGCACTTTCTCCAGAGACCAGTTTTCTGTGCATATGCATCCTTGCAGTTGTTCACAAGAGCATGGAATCCTCCTGGCTCACCTGGAAGTGTTCTCTTTCCCTAACCTCTGACTTTGGTTCATATACTGTCACGGTCTGTCACCCACTATTAGAGGTATTCAGCTGAAAAGAATAGAGGGTATCTGACTGAAGAATGATAATAAGGGCAGGTTGGATTCCAGATTTTGTAAATCTCTGAGATAGTTTATGCTCCTCTTTTCTCAGTCTCAACAGAAGAGCAAATTGCAAGATGCTCCCCCATTCAAACCCCTTTACATGCTACAGTTTATCTCTGAAGGAAAGAAAACACAAGCAGAATAGCTTTGTAGGACAATTCTCCCCTTAGCCTCGCAAAACAGCAGTTGTAGGTACGATGAGACGTAACTGGGCTAGGCAAAACAGGTACTACCTTTGGAGCAGGGAGCTGTATTTTTCTTCAGCCAAATTTTGGGAAAATCTGATGTTAGTTTGGACATTGGTATTAAAACAGTCCATACAAGTTCGGGGAAACACAACTGCAGAAATCTTTAAAAGCCAGTCGTTTTTGTGCTGAGGGCATCAAACTGTATATTAACACACAGTGGTAACTAGCCAGTCATTCTGTGCATGTGTTTGGATTTTCAGAAGATAATCATTTCATGTCCAGGTCTGTCTCTGGCTCATTTGACCTTGGCCTAATTGCTTAATCTCTCTTAGCTTCAGGTTTTCTATCTTGAAAGTGAGAAGAATAACAACATCCAACCACCTATCTCATCCGGGTATTCAGTGGCTTAACGGGGTCATGTTTGTAAGGTCCTGGAAAACTCTCAAGAGAGAAAGTTCTACCACTTTTCCATTGTCGCCTGGTAATATTTTTGAGTCAGGTGGGAAGGGCTGCACTTAATGGGGCCTTTATTACAGACGGATGTTCTCTGCTTCCTTATAACTAGAGGACAGACACCTTAGCAGAACTTTCCTTACTGTGAAATCTCTGACTCTTTTGTCAACACAACAATCTGGAACTCCTGTGGTAATCCAAGCTTTCTCCTCTAGCTAAATAGTCTGTGGAGCTCTGAGGAAAGCACCATGATTTTATGGCCATAAGGAATTACCAGGACTATTTCTGCATCAGTAATACTTAGATTGACTTCTGGGGTCAAACAGGTGGGTTGAGTTCTATCTGTCTCTGCCACTTCCTGGCTGGGTGGCCTGAAGCAGATCTCTCAGCCTCCCTGTGCTTTGTGTTGGAAGCACAACCTTGAGGTAGAATGTTTGCCCCAGTGTGCAGCACATGGTAAGCTCGCAGAGACTATGACCTGCATTAACAGTGTGTATGTATGACCATAACTGCACGTATATATTCTCCAGGGCCATGAAGACTTATAATGAGTACAAGTCTCCAACTGAGCAAATCCTAACTCATTGGAGCTTGTGCTTAACTGGAACCTGGCTTGTCCTGATTCACAATAACCGCATTTTGTAAGTACTCTAGATTTAGAAAAATGGGAAATTAAAAGCAAACAACTCAGCATCAGGAGTTTATACAAATTCCTAGAGTGTAATTTTTTGTCAGTACTAATCTAGTTCAATCCCCTGAATTTCTAGAGGCAATAACCATAGAGCACTGCTCTGAGCAGATGGTGACTACAGCCATGAAATTAAAAGATGCTTGTTCCTTGGAAGAAAAGCTATGACAAACCTAGAGAGCATATTGAAAGGCAGAGATGTTACTTTGCCAACAAATGTCTGTATAGTCAAAGCTATGGTTTTTCCAGTGGTCATGTATGGACGTGAGAGTTGGACTGTGAAGAAAGCTGAGCGCCAAAGAATTGATGCTTTTGAACTGTGATGTTGGAGAAGACTCTTGAGAGTCTCTTGGACTGCAAGGAGATCAAACCAGTCAATCCTAAAGGAAATCAATCTTCAATATTCATTGGAAGGACTGATGTTCAAGCTGAAACTCCAATACTTTGGCCACCTGATATGAAGAACTGACTCATTAAAAAAGACCCTGATGCTAGGAAAGATTGAAGGCAGGAGGAGAAGGGGACGACAGAGGACAAGATGGTTGGATGCCATCAGGCCTCAATGGACATGAGTTAGAGCAGGCTCTAGGAGGTGGTGAGGGACAGGCAGGCCTGGAGTGCTGCAGTCCATGGGGTGGCAAAGAGTCGGACACGACTGAGTGACTGAACAACAACAACAACTGCTCTGAGCAGCTGACATCCACTAAGAAGGAACTACATGCCAAGCATCGTGCTAAACTCTGCAAATATATCTTCTCATTTAATGAGAAAATGCCAGTGAGCTAGGTGCCTTAGTAACCTTTTCACAGAGGGAAACCAAGCTTTAGTGAGGCTGTTATCCATCCATACAGTTATTAAATAAAGAAGACAGATGTCAATCCTTGACTCTGACTCCAGAGTCCTATTCTAACCTATTACTATCCAACATAAAATAATGTGAGCCATATATACCATTTTAAATTTGCTAGGAGCTATATATATTTATTTTAAAGTTAAAAAGAAGCAGGAGAAATTAATTTCAATAATATATTTTCTTTAATCCAATTTATCCAAAATATTATCATTTCAACATAGTCAGTATAGAAGTTCTTAATGAGATATTTTGTAATCTTTTGCTTTTTTCATACCGAGGCTGTGACATTCAGTTTATATTTTGCACTTGCAGCCCATCTTAATTTGGAGCAGCCGTATTGCAAGTGCTCGGCGGCCACATATGGTCCATGACCACTGCACTGAGCCGTGTGCCCTCACCCGCGGGCCATCATGCCTGAGTCTTTGAAGACCGTGTCATCCGGGTTTACCGGACTGTATTTATTGAGGAAGAAGATTTTCCTTTTTTCAACAAAGGTAACAAAAAGAGGAGGTTTAGAGTTATAGCAGGAGTTGAGCATGTTAATTCGTACATTCTCGGTTTGCTAAACAATTAATTTATCATCAAAGAATAGCTTTTTCCTGGAACATCCTGCTCACTGAGCTTTCACTTTGTCATATATAATATGTGTATTTATACAAGTTAGTATAAATAGAAAACCATTACATGAATGGAAGAAAGAATGTATTCACTACCATGTAATAGGAAGATCTCTTAGGCAGGGAAGATATATAAGCACCATAAAGGCAAGAACTTGATCTCGTTTTTGCCCAGCTCTGTAACCCTGCCTGTAGGAAAGTGCCAGGCATGCAGGAGGCGTACAAGAAGTATTCTCTGTAGAGCAAATCAACAAATCCACCTGGGGAAATGAGTTATTTCACATTTTATTCCTAATGGGCAGAAGGAATCTAAGTTCCTTCCTTCTCTCCCCTGAGTGGATTTTAATGCTCAAATGATGAGTTTATTTAAACCATGTATGTTTCCAAATGAAATAGCATCAGTGAGACCCCAGAAATTGGGGGTCTACTTTTAAAAGACAGTTGTTGACTTCCTCACAGAGAGTCCCGCATATGTCAGAGGCAGGTGTCCTGGGAGACGCTGGCATAGGTCGCAGGCTGCACCACCTGTCCCTCAGCCCTGAGTGTTTGGCCTCCAAGAGAACGCCCTCACATAGTCTCCCTGACCCAGGCCCCCGTGTATTCTCCGAGCATTCCCAGGGCCCTCGCCTGACTCACATGCACATTCGCCTCCCACCCCACAGGATTCCTGCACTGGTACTCACCCGCCCACCCCCATGGTTTCTTCCTGGTCTGACAGGATGTCAAGATGTTCTGTCTCAGGAGAACCTGAGGACAGTCTCACATCAAATCTTTACTTTTGAGGGGGCTGGTCCAAACCCCAGTAGCTAACAGGTATCCTTTAACCCTAAACCTGGCTTTGCCTTTCTAACTTAAAAATTAATTTCCCTAAAATGACCAAACACTGTTGTATTGTCAGAGTTCTTTGAACTGCAAGTGCCAAAACCCAACTCAAACCGATTTCACAAAAGAAAGGTGAGGAGGTTAAGATGGGCCTCAGGCATGGCTGGATCCAAAGCCTTCAACAAGGTCAGAAGGCCAGTGTCTCGTTTTGTTTCCATTTTAGGACACTGCTTACTCCTGTATCACCTTCATTTTCAACACTGCTTATGTCATGGGACACTTCCTAATCCCTTGCCCAGAAACCATATTTATAGCCAATCAGGGTTCTTGATCTTTGGGACTCATCTTTACCCAGCTGTGTCCTGGGGCCAGTTGCTTCACTGCTCCAAGCTCAAGCTTCCCTTCTGTGACATAGGATAATAACAGCCTTCAGCTCAGGCTTGATATCATGTCCGTAAAATGCTTAGCACAGACAAGAGTGAGTGTTTTAAGACAGAACTGTGGGGGATTCTGTTTCCCAGGAGCTAGGTAGTCAAGACTGGAGAAGAGAGACAGTTTACAAGTTCTCCCAACTGCCAATCTCAGGTGCAGAGACCAGCGTGTGTTTGTGCTCACAGCCTCTGGTAAGTCCACAGTGCTTGGGAGCCCTGGCAATCACATGGCCATAGGAAGGCCTGTTTTCTGATGGCGACCCATTAGGTCAAGTAAACCCGTCCTTCTTGCTGGACCTCCCCTGGAACTTGTAGAGTAGCCAGTCAGGAAGAGGAAAGATCCCCAGTGTTGAACTTTGGCTCTTAAGAGGCCAGAGGCCCAATGCCCTCACTCAGCAGCAGTAACAACAGATATGTTTACAGACACATTTAGGGGGCCTCCCTCTTATTCTAGAGCCTGTTCAGTTCTAGTGATTAATGTAAGTGGTCAATAACTACCTACTCACTAAAATGAACAAACCAACATGATAACATGACCCAGAACATACACTTCTGCTATGATGAATGATGCACTATAATGCTTGTTAAAGGAATAGTTGATGATCCACAGTAGATGAGCCATAAGTATTAGCTGAATGAGTAAGAAATGAATGACTGAAAGAAGAGTTTATCAGTCATGGTTTTGGCTACTACTTCCCGTATATATTAAGCTGATATTTGACTTGTTTTCTGTAGCTCAAATTCAGTCCCAACAAATGGATGATCTAAATTTAAGACTTGTTTTTATTTTCTGTTGTTGAATTTTAAAATAGGCGATGCCACCATATGGATCGAATTCCGTCTTCAAATGGAAAGAGATATTTTCAAACATCCTTGAATTGAGCATGCAGAATGAGGGCGGCATGATGCTTACATACCCACTAATCTCTGTTATGACATGTCTGCATGACGGAGAGGATCATACTCCTGGGTTGAGGAAAGGAGGGCTGTCCACAGATGACACGTGAGTGGAGCCATCATGTTCCTGTATATACTCGGTAGATATATGGACAGGCTGGAATAGGTAAATCTAATCCTTTGCCATTATTCATTTCACTTTCCTGAATTCTGTGGTATTTCCAAGGAGTGACTGCTTTTCTTCTGGGTTAAGTAGAAATCTTTGCCTAAGTCAAAACCACTTACTTTAAATACATTTGGAGACACCAGGATCTTTGGCCCTACGAGTGTTTCTCATGGTTTCAAAGTCAATGAATTGTCACTTGACCTTAACGGACACTTACAGAACACTGAATTACAGATTAAACTAAGTGGAGAAAAGAAGCTTTTCTCCAAAATTCACTGATCTACTGAGACAGATTTGAGAAGTCATAACAGTGTCACTTTATTGAGCACTGATGATTATAGTGGCAATGTATACAAAATTAAAGGGACTTGGGATTTCATTCTGCTACTTGGAATTATTTGTGGTCCCTTTTAAGGAGGTCAAGGATATTTGCACAGAAGAAAGAAAATCTTGTCAGAGCCACTCTGGTTAAAATTCAGCAAGATGTGCAGTTGCTATGATGAGTCAGAACATTCTTGAAAAGTTATTAATAAAAGATATGCCTCAGCTTCCTAGATATTTTTTTGCATAGGTTGGTATACCGAATAATTGACTAAATGCTAAAATTCTGTCCCTTTCATTTAGATATGTTGCTATTATGTTTCTTCTTACTAAAAAATGTTCTCCATCATTGGTTTGAAATTAAAAAATGAAGTGTCACATAGCTGAAAATAACAAGAAGAGATGTTCCTATTCTTAAGCAGTCTTGAGATGCCCAGGTGCACTGTTCTTCTTCAGGCAAAGCCCATCTTAACACTTACCTTCCAGGTAGGCTTTCTAGGTGGTCATGAAAGGAAGACTGTTCACTGCTTCTTACCTGGAAAGAACAGATTTGAGCTGTACTGGAATCTGCTTAGAACTGAATCTGTACATGAGCCGTTCTAATGAGATTGCATTCTTCCACTAACTGGTTTCACTGCTTGCTGAAGTCCAAAAATTTTGAAAAATAATTGCACTTTTCTAGATTTCCCTTCCAGAGAAAGGAACTTAGCTGAAGAATTTGAAAACCTACTCTGACATACCCAGGAGTTGGGCTGGGTAACGGGTTGTTTGGGAACAAAAGTAATTTTTAACAAGTGTAACCAAAGCAGATTTCTAAACCCTAATGCACAGATTTAGGCACATGATATTGAAATTTGTGACCAATAAATAAATAAGGCAACAATAAAATTCCAGCATTTTTTCCTATCTCTCTGAAGAGAAAGTCAGCTTCTTCTGTGCTAATAAAGGGACTTGGGTTCTACTGCAAATAGTTAATCAATATTCTCCTAAACCCAGAATCAAGAGATGCAGTGGCCCACAGAGAATGCAAACGGACAAAAAGACTCACCATGCCAGCTGCCTTTTAAAAGAAAATGCCAATTAAGGAAAAAAATCGCCTTTCCAAAGAAATGATATAGCAAAAGGGGAAGTAATAGAATACTGTCTTTCTTCACAAGAAACTATTTTTCTTATCAGACTCTTTCTGGTTATGGTAAGTCTTATATGGGAGAGGTCAGAGGGAAAGCGGGGGGCACATCTGGGGAAACAGGGAGACATTAAAGAATAGTTTTGCCTTTATAGGTTAAGTATATATACAGTATTAAACCCCTAATATTTAGTCATATTATCAATGCTCAGACTGATGCTTAGCAGTTATGCAGCTATGAGTATGGCCATTCATTCATTCTGAGCATTTTCTCTCAGCCAGTCAATGGAGGTTACAGTCTGAAAAAAGAGAGGATACGCCTGCCCTTCTAGTGCTTACATTCTAGCAAGGGGAAGCAGAAAACAAACATGCATGCCGATGAAACAAGATCATTTTAGACCAGGGTAGAACAAGAAAATCATACAGAGAACCACTGGCCGGGCGAGCAGGGCTTCTCTTAGGTTAATGCGTATGTTGAGGTGGTGACCTGAATGCAGTGAGGGGACCCAGGTGGGAGGAACAGCTTTCCAGGCAGAGGGAACAGAAAGTGCGGAGGACACATTGCGGTGAAGCTGGCAGGCAGGCCACCATGTTTAGACTTTATCTGGTAAACTGGGAAGTCCGTGCAGGACCTCAAGCAGGGGAGTGATGTGATCTGAGCCTCACCGAGAAGAGTGAGCCCTCATGTCCTCATCCCTCGCTTCAGGGTTAACACGGGAGGAACACCAGACCGAGGCCTTATGCAAAGAGCGGGAAATCCAAAGGACGCTGTCCAGACAAGGTCAGGATTCACGGTGAGTTGCTGAATGTGGATGCTGTGGTTGTTGATGGTGCTGCTGGAATGAAGGCAGGGAAGTCACGGCTTCCTAGCAAGCCAGAGAGTGAAATAAGGACCCATCTTTGACAGATCCATCAAAGTGAACTGGACTTGAATCCGGCTTTCCTGGTGTGGCTTATGGAGCTTACCTGAGCTCAGCTGGTAAAGAATCCGCCTGCAACGCAGGAGACCTCAGTGTGGCTTATTCCAGAGGTTTCCAGGTTTGGGGCATAGTGAAATGAATCAAAACATTTCAGGGAAAGACTCTTCCCACTAAGGTACACCTTTTGTGGAGCTGGCCAAGGCGAAAAGTGTGGGCACATTTGGGGAACCAGGGAGATAACCAAAAAAACAAATAGGTTTCTCATTATTTATAGGTAAAGTATGGTGGTTAAGCCTCTGTTATTTAGAGTCAGATTACCAGGGGTCAAACTCTTGGGTTTGAACACCAGAACTGCTTGGGTTTATAGAAATTGTGACCTCTTTGAACCTTTCTTTTTCTCCATATTGTGCAGATAATAACAAGATGTACCCTCATGAAATAGTAAAGATGAAACAAAGCAGTGAATTTAGAGTTCAGACAGGGGCTGATATCTGGTACATAAGAGGTCAATAAATGTTACCTGCAATTATTGCTATTATTCATTACTCACTATTATCTCAGCATTTATCACCCTCATCTATGTTGAATTCTACTGCACAGACCCAGTGGATCACATATAATTGTATCCCATACTTTTCTCTTCCCACACCTGCATCCATACCCTCCTCAGGCAACTCATTTGTTCCAGGATTTTACTCAGAGACCCAGGGATGCATATTCCTTGTGTTGAAATCACTGCAGCCTTCTTCTCCATGGCCAGATCTGGAAAGAGGCCTTTTGGACATGATCTCAATTGTGAGAACACTCCTAATATGTTCCATATTTACAGGTGAGGAAATCAGGGCTCAGAAGGGGAAGTGACTCCTGTAGAGTCACTAGGTCAGCAAGAAGCAGAACTGAGATTCAGACTCAGGTCTGTTTGACCTCAATGTCTTGTAAAACTAAAAAAAAAAAAAAAGCATCTATTCAACACCCCCAAATACCCCTGACACCCACACAGAAAGTACCAGTGACTTTAGGGCTCAAAATTAGAGAACTGTGATCAGGCCCAGCAAATAGAGAGCCCAAGGTTCTCAGAGAGACTCTCAGTCTGCCGGGCGTCACAAAGTGTCTCCCCGGCACCCCCCACGCCCTCCCATCCAGGCCAGTGGTAACACAATGTGCTGGTATTACTTTGACTGTGGCCATGTGGTGGTGAGCAGCCCTGAGCCCCTTCCGGCCTCTTTGTCCTGTTTAGTGCTCCATCTGTGGGCCCCTCGCCGGCTGCCCGGCTGGTCTTGACTCTGAGGTGGAGGAGTAAACATCTCGGGAATCTTTATTAGTTTATTTCAGAAGATGGAGCCTGTTTGTCCCTGGGGCCCGTCCCTTTTTTATGGCCTCCAGCCCTTCTTGACAAATTCTAGTGACTGGAGAGAAAACCGCTTTCTACAGCGGATCATTAAAACACCACCATAAACCCAGGGCCATAAAATATTATTTGCTGGGCATAAAAGGAGGGTAGATTTTCCCAGAATGACAGCCCAGCCCTGCTTTCTCCCACTGAGAAAGCCAGCATGGGGATGCGATCGTTCATAAATTCCTTATCTCACACTCTGTTTTGTGAAATAACCCTGGTGGGAGAGCAGCCAAAAATATTGATTTATTTGTTCCACAGGCTCAAAAGCATTTTTAATGAGTGGAGTATGGCGATGCCTTGCCAGTGTGTCTGCAGATGACTCAATCTGTATGCACACACCCAAATGCACACACACTTGGAAAAGGGAAACCATGGAGTTGCACAAACTGGAGGCAGGTGAGACCAGAATATCTGAAGAGGGAGGTGAAGGGGCATCCATTCCCTCCTTCTGGCTGGCTGCCTGTCTGCCAGCCAAACTGCCCAACACCCATGGTGGGGCTGCTGCTTACAACAGGGCCCGCTTTGCAGAGGAGAACCTGATTGAAGGCTCACAGTGGATTTCACAGTTGGTTTCCCTTGACATTTTTCCCTGGAAAGAATTCCTTCATCCATTCATGCATTCATCAGATCATTCATCAAACACTACCAAGCACTTACTAAGTACCAGGTACTGTTCTGAGCAGTAGAGTGAATGAGAGCCGTGGAAAACACTGTTACCGAGCTTACTGCATCCTCCTGGGGTATAATCTCAGCAGACATTATTAATGTCATCAGATAAAGTTCACAATCTTTTATCTGAACTCCTTGGGGACAGACTGATTTGTTGGAAATTTTAGAATTTTTTTTGAAAGATAAAATGGGGGCATATGATAATTTAGTTTGCAAATAGCCCCTGTGAGGTCTGGGGAAGTACCCAGTAACCCAACACCATTCGTATTTCTTCTGTGAAAAGTATGAACATTCACTTCAACTGGGATAAATTAAGACTCTAAATGATCTTGTCACAGGAGGTCCAGTTTCACCACCACAGGAGTTTGAAAACCCGTTTTCAGAGCTGCTTTTTGTAGAGGAGCAGGTAATGAGTGCCCTGTGTGCTGCCTGACCCTTGCTAAGTTCTCCATGAGCTCTGCTGTTCATTCTCGCTGCACCCCAGATTTTCAAGGTCATCTGTTTCATTTTTACTGCTTTCCTACCAGGTAGGTCATCATATTTCTGTTTCTCTTTGTTGTGTGGCGAGGTCATTATATTTCTCTGATTTTTGTTTATATTGTAACAAAATCAATATTTTTGTTATAGTTGTCATAGGTGTGTGTTTAAGAGGATTCTGAGAGGCTAAATGACATGTCTAAAGTTTCACTGTTAGAAAGTGGCAATTTTAGGACTGGAACTCCAGACTTCAGAGTTTATACTCAGCCATAACCCAGCTCTAGTGTCTTCTCCAGGACAGAAAAGACAGCAGAGCAGGAAATAAAAGTGCTGGGGCTGTGTCTACACACACTAACAAAGGCAGTGGGAGAGAAGCAGGCAGTTGTTCAGATAATTCAGAATATAACAAGTTAAAAAAAAAAAGAGGTTTGTGGTGAGGAAGCTGGTGTTTCTGGACTGATGATATGTGGGGGGCAAATTCTGCCAGTAGGATCTTGTAAACATTGGCCTCCAGCACTTGGGTGACGACCCCCACCAGGGGAACTGTGTTCTTGGTCAGCTTACTTCTGGCCACTTGTCAGAGCCTCCGTGGGTGAATTGGGTCTGTGGGGCATCGCTGGGGCACATGCCTGGGTTGAGAGTGTGCTCCCCACGGCCCGGATAAGCCAGGTTGCAACCACTGGGCCAAGGAACTGGAGAGGGAACTGCAGGGGCGGGGTGGGGGTGGGGGGGTAGGGGGGTGGGGGGCGGGAAGGGGGGGTGGCATGTCCAGCGGAGACCCCTCTTTGTTTAGACCCTCCCTCCCATGGGCAGATCTAAGGCTAGATTATAAATTGGAAAATAGCCCCCCAAGTGGTCAAGGCCTAGATAAGGTCTAGCGGAAAGGGGATTCGGGTGAATAGGCTGCGTCCCAAGGGGATCTAAGGTAAACAGCCCTTAGGTCTGCGCGCACCCTCGGTGAAACAAGCGAGTTTCATACTGCCATTTTGATGCGCCCAGCAGGTCAGGGCCTTGGAGGGGTGCAGTCAGCTAGGACAAGTCAGGGTGAGGAAGGGACTTGGGAAGCACCTGCGGCGATGCCCTGGGGTAGTCCGCCAGAGATGGGAGTTGGGGGGTGTAAAGAACAGCTACCGTCCCAAGTACGTGCCTTAAGGTCAAGTACATGCTGGAGTTACTGCAGAAATGTTCTCTGTGTGTGTGTGTGGTGTGTGTGTGTGTGTGTATGTGGGGTGTGGGTGTCCCTTCCACCTTTGGTTGGGGGTGGTGAGAGCTGAGAAGAGTAACTGTGTTCCAGTGTGAGACATGGTTTAACCTGGGTCACCCTTGGCATGCTGGGTGTAGGCGACACATCTGGCAACCCCACCCAAGCAGGACCCCCAAACCACAGGTGTCTGGAAGTGCCTGGAAGTTGCAGCGGAACCTGATTTTGCCGAACTTTGCAGGCTTCACACCTGAGGTTGGGAACCAGTCAAGATCCAACCGGCAGGACCACGGGTCGCTTCTAGATGCACTGGGTCACAGCCAGATGCTCAATCACGACCGAGTACCCAAATCTGCTACACTGGGGGCGATGCAGGGCTTGTGCACTTACCCTCTTTTCCAGCCCGGGGGCTTGGGGACCCTCCCCCAGGGATAAGAATGGGGAGGTGGTCCTCCTAGAGATTCCGTGGCATGGCGGCAGCCCGGGTGCAGCCCAGTGCAAGCAGCCTTGGACAGGCGAGCCAAGGGGTCCAAGCTGAAGTTGGGGTTCACCTTCCAGCGAGTAGGCAGCTTTGGAAGGAGAGCAGAGCGCCAGGCGGCTGTCAGGCTGCGGCTAAGGAATGGACCTCTCTCTTTCATCAGATGCTTGGGGGATGGGAAGCCAAGAGGAGGGGGCTCCTGCCTGGAGTGTATACCGACGCCCCCCCTGCACCCCAGCTTGTGGTACGGCTTTAAAATCCTGCGGAGTTTGTCATAGGTCGGCCTCACCACGCATGCGCAAAGGCAAAGTTGGTTTTTTTTTTTTTTTTCCCCTCCTATCCACCCCCACTCCCCCCACCCCCCGCCCCTTCTCTTTCCAGCCGCCTTTGGTTCTGCAACTTAATTTTTTTTTTTTTTTCTCCCTGAGAACACCAGGGGAAAGAGGAGTCCGGAGAGAGGGAGGGAGAGGAGGAGGCAGTTGGCCAGGAGGGCCGGGGGGGTGGGGGGGGGACGCGGTTCCTGCGGTCGGTCAGTCTGTCTGCGGGGCGCAGGATCGCGTGGAAGTTTGCTGCAAGCTCCCAGGCGCCGCCTCCGCCACCCGGAGTCCGGTTCCGTGCAGCCTGTGCCGAGTGAGCTCCTTCGCCGCTGCCGGAACCCGACCGCCCGCCGCCCGCTGCCCGCTCTCCCGCCCCTCAGGCCCCGGCGCCAAACGAGGAGGTGGGCAGCCACGCCGGCCATGGACCGCCGGAGCTGAAGAGCCTCTGCGAAGCCCCTGGCCCTCGCGCCTCTTCTCCCTTTTCCCTGGAAAGGCGGGGGGGAAAAGGGGGACTAACCAGAAGAGAGAAAGAAGAGGGTGGGGAGGGGGAACCGGTGTCTCCCCCCGGGGCAGTCGCGCATCGTCCCCGAATCCACCAGAGGCAGAACTTTCAGGGACGACTTTTACCAGTTTGCTCCCACCTTTTTGCCAAACCCTAAAATGAAAGGACAAAAGTTGGCGCTGACTCTGGCAGCTCGGATGACGACTGGAGCGTTTTCAGCGGCATCTCCAGGAGAAAAACCCGTGCGCGTCTGATTGTTCTGTGGCCCCCAAGCTGCAGTGCGCGCGTGTGTGTTTGGGTGTGTGTCTGTGTGTGTACACAGACGTCCACACACACACTCGCGGCCGCGGGATCAGAGCCTGGAAGCAGACGTTTCGGCCACAGACTGACTCGTAGAGGAGGAGCTGGCGATCGGGAGGCGTGAGCCGCCAAAAGTCTGCAGGATCCTGGTGTGAATGAACCGGAGGCACCTGGGCGCAGGGATCACCTCCCCCACACCCCGCCCCGGGCCAGAGTTGAGTTGTGGGGCATTTTTTTTTCACCTTCTTGTGAAGAATTTTTTTTTTTATTATTTGTTGTAAAGTCTTTTGCACAATCACGCCCACATTTGGGGTTGGAAAGCCCTAATTACCGCCGTCGCTGATGGACGTTGGAGAGGGAGCGCCTCGCCGAGGAACAGTCGCCTGCGCGCCCTCGCCGGCCCCGCGGCTCCCTTGTTGCGCGCCGGCCGGGCCCTGCTCCGGCTGCCGGCAGGCGGACTTCGGCGCCCCCTCGGTTCCCGCGCGCATCCCAGCACTACTCTGGCTCGGGCACCCAGACTCGAACGCTAGTGACGGCTTAGGCTCCAGTCTCCAGAGCCTGCCGGACGAGCCCTGGAGGAACCCGCAGCTCCGCGCAGGATCGTCTCCGCAGGCTTAACGAGGACGCTCCGCTTGGATTCTTCGGCTCTGGTGGCGACTTCCTCCCCGCGCCCCCCTCCCCCTCGCAATGAAGGTAGGTGTTCTGTGTGTCGCCGAGGCTCGTCACTTTTTTTTTTTTTTTACATTGTTTTATTTTGGAAGTTAACTGACCCTCCTCCACCCCCCGCCAACCTCTCCCTACCCTCCTCCATTTCTTCTACATCTGGAGACTCTAAAACCCCCCGCGTAGCTGGCTGAGACCCCTACCCTTTCGCCCTCCCCCCATCCCCGTGCACTACCTCGGTCTCCCAGGAGACAGACCTCTTCTTGTCCCACCAAAAGTTCTGCAAACTTTTTTAGACTTTGGAGAAAAAGTGGGGTAGAGACAGCGCAGAAAAACTGAGAGAGGTCCGCAGACGACTTTCCTTTTGCCCTGAGAAACTCAAGTGTAGCTTACTATGTATATTTCAGTAACAGGATAATGATTCAATTCAACAAATATTTACCAAGCGCCCACTGGCGCGGACCCCGAGAGGGTGGGTGGCCGGGGCTCAGAAAGGGGAAGGGGACTCCTTGGTTGAGAGACCGTGAAGCCAGACCAGGAGCTGACTATTCCTGAGCCTCGTACCCCCCGCCCTCTGCTGCCAGAGGCCAGGTTGCCGGCTCAATGCAGCCGGGGAACCCAAGCGCAGCAGGCCCTGTGCCTTTAAGAGTGCCTGGCAGGGGGCCAGCTCGCACCCTGGCGCAGGGATGGGGTCGCGTTATTAGCATTATTAGCCGCCACTGGGTGAGCTCCGCACTTTGCAGCGGTGATGGGGGTGGGGAGGGCTGGCGGTGGTGGCTCTAATTTGGTCCGCTGGGAGAGCGCACCCCGGCCCCCCGCGCGGAATCCTCCTTGTCCTTTAGAAACATTTGGGCCTCCGGGTTGGGAGAGCGGGCGGGGGGCAGTTTGTGAACTCTTGTTTGTTTTAATTGTCAGTTGTATGTTAAAGCCGAGTCACACACTCCGAGGGTCACCGAGAGTTCACTTTTACGAAAAGTTAACATTTCCTGCAGTATAACTAGCTATTTTCCAAACAATTTTTCCTCTCTGTCCTGCAGGCTTCGGTCCTTATTTTCATTTTTCTTGATTTTCTTTTAAATTTTCTAGAAAATAAGTTTGGGATTGGAATTCAGATGTTTCCTAAAGCACCCCCTCAAAAAAGTTTATAAAAAACCCACAGCTCGGAGACCCCGTGGCCTGTTTTAGTCTCCAATCGCAGTCTGGCATGGGGGCCCCTTCTCGTCTCCCGTCTTTCTTTAGATGGACAGCTCGCTGTTTAGAAGTCACTTGGAGTCAGTGGTGGGATCACACCTCCTGCCCTCCTGCCAACGTTCAAGGCTACTCCGGCCAGATGCAGAGATTTTGCTTCTAGACAAACTCTGTGGGGAGCCGAGGGTGTGCAGGCAGTGGACATTGTGTGTCCAAGTGTGTGGATCTGTGCCCTGCACGTTGTGGAGAGTAAAGGGCCAGTTCTCGGGTCTTGCACTTACTAAATCCTCAGCCAGGCCCGGTGCCACAAAGGAAGACCTTCCCTCCCCAGGAGGCTCGGTCAGAGTCCCTAGCCGTTCCCTCCGCTCGTCCGAACGCTCTGGTGCACAAGGGGTTAGCACCGTCTGCCAAAGCTCAGCTAGTCCTCTGCCTTTTTCTTTCTCGCTGTGCGGTGCCGGCTGCCCCCTGTTGGCTGCCTTGAGGTAGGACATCTTGGAGCCTGTGTCTTGGCCGGGCAGGCAGCTTGCTCGCCTCTTCCTCCCACCTCTGGCTTTACAAGAACATCCCTTCGGATCGCTAGGTCACACTCTCCCAGGAACGCCCCTCGGAGGCCCCCAGAGGACATGCTGCGCTGCGCGGCTGCATTAGTAAGGGGTCAAGTGTCCGACCCAGCGAATGGGGCTCGGGCGAGTGGAAGAAGGGTTGGTACCCCTTCTCCCCGGCACATTAAGGAGCAGGAGCGTCCCCCTAGGAAGTCTCGGGTCTGGTCTTGACCCCCTCACTGGTTCACCCTGTAAGCCGAGGACCAGCGCTTCTTTTTCTCTCTCGTCCTCAGTTTCTTGTCTATTAAAAAGTGGAGTTGAAACAACCTCTGAAAAATGGGTGTTGAAGCATTCTGTAATTTTCCTTCTCTTTCCTTCCGCCGACAAACAGTTCTTTGGGACAGAGTTGAGAGGCTGTGCCTAGAGAGCTAGGCTAGACTTCTTGTGTGGGAAGGTAGAAGTGATGTTTCCCTCTTCTCCCTGGTCCCCCCAGGTGTGTGTGAGAGAGAGAGTTGGCTTGCAGTCTGGAGATCTTGTCTAAGGATGGATGAGGTGAGGCCGGCAAGAGAACTAGACTTGGCCACTGTGCTTCCCTCGGAGACTCCCTGGTACCCGAGTTGGTGTCCCTTCTGAGTCAGGACAGTCAGAAGCTGCACACACCTTCCTTGCACTGATTGGGGCTCAAGGAACTCCCTCCTCCACCTCCTCTGTCGGCTCCCCCACCCCTTCCGACCCTCGGTGCTGTGGACACATCCGGGCGGCTAGGGGCAGCTCCGGCTCTCTTGCTCCAGGCTAGAGGCCTGGGGGAGTGCGGGCTCCTCCTGGGCTCCCCCAAAACGGACCTCCTTTCAGCCTACCATCCCCTCCTGCTTCTCCCCTCGTTCCCCAACTTTGTGGCTGCCACTGATTTTTTCTCCTGCAGTTTTCTCCATCTCTCTCCCCTTGCTTTCGGGAGAGATTAAAGTGGGGAAAACAAAATTTATCTCCCACTAAGAGCTGGGATTCTTAAGAGTTTCCTGTGCTTTTCGCCACCGCGAGCCCAGGTCAATCTAATTTATTCTCCCAGTTTCTCCATCATTTCCGCTCCCAGAGACTAGGGTCTAGGGGCTGGGGCTGGACGTGAAGTGGAAGGGGGTGTCCAGACCGAGTGAGGTAGCGCCAGTGGCTGAGGGGCGAGAATTTTCTCCCTGCCTCGAGGGAATTTCTTTTTAGGCGCTTCTGGCCTCCGACTTGAGCGTGCTTTCCGGGGCTTTCTGTCGCCCCCCAAAGTCCTCTAAACTCGCGTAACGGAGTTTAGAGGATTCTCGGCCCGCACACCAGTTGATAAAGAAGGGTTAGGGACACTTTTAATCCAGCGGGAAGGCTCTGGAGGAGAGACAATATAAGCCTACTCTACGTGGATCTGTTCTGGGGCTGGAAACAAGGGCGCGCAAATGCCCTACCCCCACCTCACCCCTCCCTTGCGCTAGAACCTCTCAAATGCCCGCAGCCCTCCTCTCAGACGCGCACTAGAAACAGATGCCAAGTATCCTTACAAAGTCCATTTCTTCGGACCCTGAAATTGTTCAAAATTTTTAGCCTGGTCTTCGGTGAATTCAGCTTCTGCCCAGAACTTTTACCCTGCATGTTACGGTCTCCGGAAAGGTCTTATTTTGTCCTCTTTTCGGATCAGTTCTCTTGGTAAACAGGCAGGGACGTTTACCCTACAGTTCGATGTATCAGTGAGTTGGCTGTGGGTTCCTTCAGTCTTTAAACTTGTGGGGCCTTTTCTGGGTTGCACGGGGGATTGGAGCGGGAAGAGGGCCAAGCTGTTTCCGGGCAAGCGCGCGGGTTAAGTGGAGATGTGACTCGCGGGGCTCTCCCGGCAGATTCCCTTCGGGACACCTCCGGCCTACTCCCAGCCCCGGGCTTAGAGACCCGCGTCGCGGAAGCCAACTGCCCCGCTCCCACTTTGGCCCCAGTTCTATGAACGAGTGGCTTCTCCCCGAGGTCGTCGGGCCGAGAGTGGGATCGGTTTGTGTGGCTTCTCCTCTAACAAAGAGATCCGCAGTAATCCGCGGAATCTGTTATCAATTTCTCCGCTGCCCGCGCCCCGCCCCGAGTGCCCCGCCCGTCGGAAAGCTGGAAAAGTGCGCGCGGCTCGCAGCGCGGTCTCTGCCTCCGCCTGGGAAGCACGTCGGAGAGCCTGTGTGTCTGTGCACGAGTGAGTGTGTGAATGTGCCAGAGTGTGAGTGTGTATGAGTGTGTGCACGCGCACGGCCTTGGCCCCCGATGGAGAGAGTTGACTTCGCAGCTTGGGCCGCGCGAGAAGGCAGCCCTCGCGAGCCACCCCCTCCCCTGGAGGAAACTTGACACTTCGGGCGGGGGTGGGGAGGAAGACCGAGCCTTCTCTCTCCTGGGCTGGGGAAACCCCAGGCTTCTCTTCTGCGGCATGCGCCCCCCAGCTCTGCGACGTTTTAGGGATGAGTGGGCCTCGGGCGCGGAGCCCTGGGTGGCGAACACTGAGGACCGCATAAGCATTTCCTCTAGAGAAGCCCCGAGGAATCCGGGCCAAAAGGGAGGCTGGCAAGGGAAAGCTGAGGCGCGCTCCTCAGCCCCTTCGCGTCTCCACCGCTGCCTCGGTCCCCCAGTCTTTTCTGGTGCCGGTTCCAGCCCAGGCCGTTCTGCAGCCTGGAGGAGGTTCACCTTTCCTTTTCCGAGGAAGGGGCTCCCTTGGGAGCCGAGGGTGGCGCAGCGCGGCAGGGTTACTCTTATCAGAGATGTAAAGGGGGATTTTGGAAAGCCGTTCCTCCCACCCGCCGCCGTCTCGCTCCGCCACCGCCTACAGGTGGAGAAGTCACCAGTGGGGAGGACGGCGGCGGAAACCTCCAAGGCCGCCCCCTGCCCCCGAAATTCTTGACGACGGGAACCTTCGCTGCCGAGGCCCTCTGCGCCCTGGAATCCAGGGGCTCGGCCGAGGCGCGGGAGCCAGCGCATCTCTGGCCCAGCCGGGGACTCCTTCGCACCGGCCCGGGCCTCGCCCTGCACCCTCATCTTGCGAGACTGACCCAACCGCGTCCGAATTGGGCTGGAGGGTGGGGTAGCGGAGTTTCAAGACCACGCTCAAGGTGCCCCGATGGCGAGATGCAACTCCAGACCAGGACCAAAGGAAACTGGAGTCCCCTCGGCTTCCTTTCCCCTTTCTCCGTGGCAGCTGCTAGAAGGGACTGGAGGGAGCGGTAGTGGGAGTGAGAAAATCAGATTTTGGGGGAGCGCTGTGGGGAGGGCCGGGAAGGGAGCCCCTCTCCTCGGACAGCGCGACCTGGGGTGTGGGGGGTTGTGTATCCCTCCTCTGGGATACACTCCAAGGCGGAGGCCGAAGGCAGGGAGAGGGCACTGATTTCCGGTTTCCTGCGCCGGGAGAGCCGCTCGCCCATCCCCTTATGCCCCGTGCGCCCCCATCTCCTCCCCACCCCAGTCTGGCCGAAGAGCGGTCTAAGGAAACCCAGGCTGCCTTTCCCGCTATGGAAGCGGCTAGACCCGGAGCGGGCCGTAAACTGATTATGAAACTGATGATGTTAATTCAGAGCTGCATTTCCCAGCTGGGCACTCCCGTGCTCGCCGCTCCCGGGGGCCTCGCCCCCCACCCCTTGCCCTTCCCTCCCGCGTGCTGCCCCCACCCCCCACCCCCGCGCCGGCCACCCCGCCTCCCTCGCAGCCGCCGGCGGCGCGCTCCACTCGCCTTCGCGCTCCTCTCGCCCATGGAATTAATTCCGGCTCCACTTGTTGCTCTGCCCAGGTCGGGGAGAGGACGAGGGTGGCAGCGGGTCCCCGAGTGAATTCCCGAGGAGGGACTCAGCACAGCGCGGAACTAGAGGGGAGCGAGGGGGTGCAGGACGCGAGCAAGCAGGAAGGAGGCAGCGCCTGGCACCGGGGCTTTGACTCAACAGCATTGAGACATGTTTGTAATCGCTGGCGTGCCCCGCGCGCAGGATCCCAGCGAAATCAGATTTCCTGGTGAGGTTGCGTGGGTGGATTAATTTGGAAAAAGAAACTGCCTATATCTTGCCATCAAAAACTCACGGAGGAGAAGCGCAGTCAATCAACAGTAAACTTGAGAGATCCCGGATGCTTCCGTTGTTTAAACTTGTATGCTTGAAAATTATCTGAGAGGCAATAAACATCTGCTCCTTTCTTCCCTCTCCAGAAGTCGATTGGAATATTAAGCCCAGGAGTTGCTTGGGGGACGGCTGGAAGGGCAATGTCTTCCAAGTTCTTCCTAATGGCTTTGGCCATATTTCTCTCCTTCGCCCAGGTTGTAATAGAAGCTAATTCTTGGTGGTAAGTTTATCCTATATGCATATTCTTTTACTTTAAGATTCGTTTGTATTGTATAATGAATGCTGCAATATTCTCAGTCGTGAATTTGGGTGTATTTATGTAATACACACACACACACACATATATATTTTTATAGACATTTATATATGTGTATATATATAAATATAAAAATGTTTAAATCAAAATTTTCTTTAAATTTTGTGAATTAAAATTTTTGCTTATTTTTAACACTGTGAAGCTTATCTTTAGCTCCATAGGGAATAGAAGCTATAAATTTAACTTTTGTCTTTTTTGAGGTTCACATTATGCTTGTAGTACATCATGTAATTAAGGGAAACCAGAATTCACTTCTCTAATAATTCTAAGCCTATCTATAAAATGTGCTTTTTGCTACCTCTAGGTAGTAAAAGTGAGTTCCAACGTTTATTTTCTGTCACTTGAAGTTACTAACTTTCAGGGTCTGAGGTAGGCAGAGTTACTAGGAAGATAGCTACACTCCAAGTGGGGAAGTACTGAGGGCTTGAAATTTAATCAAAAAAGGTTACCTTGAGTAGTTCAGTGTCCCTAAATGCGGGTTTCTTGCTGGTAGGGGCCTAGAGAGTAGACTGCATTATATCTAGAGGATTATTTTTGACTGCATTCTGTTTTTTTTTTTTTTTTTTTTTTTACTGTAAATGAACAGCGTTTTTCTGTCAAACATGACTTCTGTTCCCCGGATACTCTGTCTTGGGTCCCTCACAGTCACATAAGGAGCCCTTTTAAAACTTCCAGAACAGGGTGAATTTTCTTCCGTCTGTATACTTGTCCTCCTGTTCTTCCATCCGTCAAAAGGAACTGCTATCTCCTACCCGTGTCGAATTATGTCTGCTTTCCGTATTCATACATTTTCAAGGCAGATCGGTCCAATTTGTGGGGCAAAGTGAGTCATTTTCTCTCATGTCAGAGGCCCATCCCCCCAGACTGCCTTTTACCCCTTTTCTGGTGTGGAATATCAGAAATTTTGGTTCAGGTATATGGCAGAAAGGGGCAAGGAGGGGAGTGAGAACTCTAGCTGAGAAGCCAGATGGCGGGATAGGGGCTATACAATGCCTCCGTTTTCTGAGTGGAGTTTAAACAGAGGAGTTCTATGAAGCCCGTCTCATACTTTGTCATGAGGACAAGCAGGAGAGAAAAAGCATCTGTGTGCTTAAACTTCTGTATTGCTGACATGTTTTCAGGGGGCCCACCTTGAGAGTTCACGTAAATCTTGAATGCACATCTCCCCCCCCTCCCTTTTTAGGTCGCTAGGTATGAATAACCCTGTTCAGATGTCAGAAGTATATATCATAGGAGCGCAGCCTCTCTGCAGCCAACTGGCAGGACTTTCCCAAGGACAGAAGAAACTCTGCCACTTGTATCAGGACCACATGCAGTACATTGGAGAGGGCGCCAAGACGGGCATCAAGGAGTGCCAGTATCAGTTCCGGCACCGGAGGTGGAACTGCAGCACCGTTGATAACACCTCTGTCTTCGGCAGGGTCATGCAGATCGGTAGGAAACCGTTTCAGATGTTGTTAAATATATAGAAACTTTTCTCCTAGGAAATGTCTCTAGTGTTACTTAAAGCTTCATCTGATGGGACTCTTCCAGCAGGGTGGCGGCTTGGGACTTCTGTCATTATGGCTGTGTTCGTGCCTGTCCTCTGGATGTCTAATGATAAGTTTTGGACTTCTTGAATTAGATCAGGAGAGGGTGGGCATCAACTACACCTTCATTTTTCTCATCACTTAATTTTCCTAAAAAGCATTTTGTGTAAAATAGTACCAGAACACTTACGTTGGTTTCACAAAAGTAGATGGGGAAAGCTGAGTCATTTCTGTCCTTAAACTTCAAAACTCTTAATTGTTAGAAGTTTCCTAACTTGAACCACAATTCAGATGGCCCAGGCATCAAACTGAAAATTGCCATCTTGCAGAATGCTGGATGAGCTGGACGTAAGTAAGGTTTTAATGTTCCTAATATAGATATTTCCTAAAGCTATCTATTGAGATAAACGTGTTAGACACTTTACTTTTAGTCCCAGGAAGAATTTTAATTAGAAGTGATCCAATTTACATCTGTGAGTTGGCCACTGATATAAGAACACCTGCTTCAAAGGGCAACCTGGAAACTTAAAAGTGTTTAATGTATCGTTCACAGTCCAGTTCTTTATTTTTAAATGTGTTGTTGAACTTGTTATTCTATTCAGGGAGAAGGTGGCACTAAAACTGGGCTAAAGGCAAAGAATTTGGAAAATCAGTCTGCCTCTGATTTAGTTGAATAGTGTAGGCTACAGTCTGACAGATGTGGTCCTGTGTGTGTGTGTGCTAGTGAATATTTTTGGTCTCTTTACTTTTATGCAAACAAGCCCATATAATTAATATGACTGCAGTGACTCCTAAAATAAGCAATTTATCAAAGCAATTAACTATTTATACTGACTGAAGATAAAAAGTTGGCTTAATGTCCGTCACGGATGGATAAAATGCTTTTTAAAAAAACCCTGAAAAGTGCATTCATTGAGAACAAAAAAGAGTTGTCAGTGGATGTTTGAGCCAAGCGGCTTCATAAACTAAAATAATACAGGACTGGAAGCCGTTCCTCTAATTGAATGGGAGAACGGTCTGCAGCCTCAGCCTACAGAGCCTCCTAGGGCTTTCCTGTTAATGATTAAAATGTGCTAATGCATATTCTGGGACCTGAATCTAGGAATTAAGCTTCAGGAACACAGGAGTTTTCCCCAAATATGGGCTGCCTTATGTGGTTAACTCAGGGTGTAGTGAAGATTTAATTCTCCTGCATTTTGATATTGTGAGTGATCCAAAAACATCTTTGTCAGCTATATCACAGTAACCTCTCAGCCTTCTCTCCACCTTTGCCTTATGTGTTCCCTCTATCTACCTTCCTCTCAAACTTTGGGAGTTTTTCCCATATGTATGAGTTAGTGAAAATCATACACCTCTGATGGTAACAAGGAAGGAAAACAGCAATTGGAACTGTTTTTCTGTGTAGTCACTGGAACATAGCTTTGATTTAAGATCCTCTTTGTATGTAGCCTGTTTGGGGCCAAAATGTTCAGAATAAGCTATCATTTGCTAAGTGGATTTGAGTTCTGCTGAAGATTTACTTAAAATGTGGTCCAAGATTCAAAGAGACTGCTTCCTTAGGGAACAAGCAGAACCCTTGGTACAAAGGCCTGTGTTTAATTGTCCCCTGTAAGTAGACTCTCTGGTCCTTAGCTGTGAGGCACCGTCTTGGTTGATGGGAAGTAGGCAGGAGTGGAAGCTCATGATGGCCCCAGAGGAGGGAGCCCTCCTGGATCGTACCATCATCCCTGAGGCCCCCTCGCCAAAGGGTCCTCAGGTGTCCGAGCTCTCAGAGCAGACAGCTGCTGCAGGGTGGCTCATGGTGGTGGAACACAGGGCCTTAGAGAGAGAGAGACGAAAAATCAGAATCGATTTTTATGGAAGAGGAACATGAACCCCACCCCAACGGTGGAAGTTACTTCATTTTCACTTTTCTACTTTAGGGTTTGTTAGATGAGAATGAGCTAAGGGAAAATTTGAAACACCTTTGATGCTAAGTGTGTGGGTGCCCACTCCAGAGCATGGAGATCACCAGGGATGTGGAAGCTGGTTCTCCTCCCTGAGAGACCCTATGATGGGGCCAGTTTCTGTGACTCAGGCTGCCACCCCCAAGCACTCACCTACTTTCTTTAGAGGCCAGTCCAGGCGCTGTACACAGTCGCCTCTTCATTATGAAAACGTCCTCATTTTTCATCATGCTAGTCTTTCCTTCCAGCTTTTGTCTCCGGCTTGTCTTTGTTTGCCTGCTGTGAAAAGATGTGTAAGAAAGGCGCCGTCTTCCCAGAGGGTGAGGACAGGAAGGCTGATCTCTCAGGGAGGAGCTGTCACCCGATGCAGTGCTGCTTCCAGGATGGCTGCGTCCCCACGCTGCAGCCAGAAAGCACTTCTCATGCTGACATTTTCCCTGCAGTGACCAACTAGCTTAGAGATAGCTACCAGGTTTGATTTCTGGGGCAAAAAAAGAAAATAGTCAAGAATAGCATTGTCGTGCTTTGTATAAAATCCCTTTGATGCTCTCTGTATGCAGGACAGAGCTTTTTCTCTTCCTCTGTCTCCAGAGGATGGTTTATCTCTCTTCCTCAAGCTACCTCTGTATTCTATGAGTCTCCTGTCCACAGGGTTTTCTGTACTATCAGTGTTAATCCTCAGATCACTCCCTAGGATCTGTCTGCTCTCCTCATTTCTCACCACTCCCTTGATGTTCTCTGCCTTGCTAATTCAACTAGATAGATGGAACACCCCCACAGGAACTTTCTGGATCCTCCTGCCAACCACCAGCACACTCCTCAAGTTATTCATTTTTTACAATGTGGGAGGGAAGGTTTGGTAAATCAGAGCCATCGCCATTTCTGAGAGGGGAATCACAAGTGGTCACAGATTGAGGGGCAGAAGCCCAAAGGAAGGGCAGTCTGCAGGTTCCCTGAGTTGGCAGAGCCGCCCTCCTGCAGGATGGCCCTTGAATACTATGGTCAGCTGTTGTTGTGATTCCCTACCCCCACCAAAAAAAAAAAAT
This sequence comes from Bos indicus, assembly GCF_029378745.1. Taxonomy (NCBI): domain Eukaryota; kingdom Metazoa; phylum Chordata; class Mammalia; order Artiodactyla; family Bovidae; genus Bos; species Bos indicus. The sequence continues at coordinate 45,451,158 of NC_091781.1, forward strand.
TGTTAGCAAGCTCTTTAAGAGAAACTGATCCTGGTACAGGGATCCCAGTGTCAGAAGGGGCCTTTTCCCCCCTGGGCATCTGGTTCAATACCCTTATTTTACAGTTGAGGAAAATGAGGCCCCCCTTGTCACCCCGTGCCCCCAGGCCCAGCTTCAGCTGGCTGGGTATTAACCCTTCTCCCTTGTAGTATAACACTTTCATTAAGTGACTTCTTGTCCCATGTAGAAATGTCTCTAGGTACAAGTGGAAATTGGAAATTAAGATAGTCTATGCTCACCTCCGTTTTTCTCCATACAAATAGGGCTCCTATAGAACTGTTTGACAGGGAGCTATTCTTTACAAGTTTTAGGGAAGGAGAACCTTTTTCTTCTTTTCTCCTTAAGACTATTCCCCACCCCCCCCCTTTTTGTTGTTTTCCTGACACTTGGAGTCAGAGGCTGCTGCGGAGTCACAGAAATGACATTAAAGAACGGCAGGCTGTTGTGAAAGTAAGATACTCACCTTCTTGAGTGAGAAGCATCAGGCCGGGCAGCTTGGGAACTGAGAAGAGGCCAGAATTTCATTTGTAACTCTCTAGGAACCGGTTGAGAAATATCCTCTGGGGAAGTCAGGAGCCTTGTTCTGAGTCAGACTTGATGCTGCAGACGGAGGAAGGGGAAGCCAGGTTACTACCAGCGGGGCCACAGGAGCGGGAAGGGGCGGCTGCAGTGTTTGGCTTTCCTGGGGGCCTAGGGCTTTCAGAGGCTCTAAGCCTCTGTGCTCCTGTCCTGTAGGTCACTCAGAATGAAAATAGTAACAAATGTTTAAAGTAAGTGTCAAGAAGTCTACCCCAATTGTGTGTTTTCTTCCCTTGGTGACTTCTTTTCTAGGCATTTGGGTTATTTTCAGAAGAGGTGTATAGAATAATCGATCTCTGAGCATCCCGCCTTGGGCTCTGTCTGAAATGGCAGAGCAGAGGTGGGGTGTGTGGGTGTTAATACCCTCCTGGGTTGTTTCTGCGTGTTGGGGCCTCCTAGTTCCCCCTTTAGGAGCCGGGTAGGGGTGTTCGCCGTCCGGGGCTGCAGAGTGGGGGGCGCCCGCTGACCGGTCCTCGCCCGCAGGCAGCCGCGAGACGGCCTTCACGTACGCGGTGAGCGCCGCGGGGGTGGTCAACGCCATGAGCCGCGCCTGCCGCGAGGGCGAGCTGTCCACCTGCGGCTGCAGCCGCGCCGCGCGCCCCAAGGACCTGCCGCGGGACTGGCTGTGGGGAGGCTGCGGCGACAACATCGACTACGGCTACCGCTTCGCCAAGGAGTTCGTGGACGCCCGCGAGCGGGAGCGCATCCACGCCAAGGGCTCGTACGAGAGCGCGCGCATCCTGATGAACCTGCACAACAACGAGGCCGGCCGCCGGGTGAGCCTCCGTCCGCCGCAGGCCTGGGAGGGGCCGGGGCTCCCGGCTCTCCCTGTGTCTCTGCGGCTCTCTTCCTGTCTCCGCCTCCCTTCCTAGCTTTTCCGGTCTGTTTCCCCCCTGCCTGCTCCTCTCTGTCCTTCCACTCCCCTCAGCCAGCTCCCCACAGGCCTCCCTGGAGAGGGGTGCACACCCCAGAAAGGCCTCCTGGAGCGGAAGCAGCCCGCCGTGGCCAGCTCTAGCCAAGGGGCGCCTGCAGTGGCCTGAGAAAGATCTTTCTCCGCCTCTTTAATAAATCCCCAGCGCAGTTGGCCAGGCCAGAGCTAAACATGCTGCTTAGGTTCGCAGCCCTCCTCCCTGGAACAAGTTTGTGGCTGCGATTAAGATTAAATTGGGGAGAGGGAGTTATTTATTTCAGTAGGTGCCCAGTTGAGCAAGCCCTCGCCCAGCTTCTGGGTTACCTCCTCCCCTCTTTGTGCCCCTCCTTGTGTCCTGGGACAGCAGGCCTGATGGATTGAGGGTTTGTAAAAAGAGCTTTTCTAGGATAACTCTCCAACCAACCGGGTGGAATTTCGTAGGTCTGACGATCAGGCCCATGGAAGGAAGAGAGAGGGCCTCGAAAGTGTCCAGAGAGAAAGTCCTCCCAAGGCAGCCCGCCCCTCCACCCCATCCCCCGTTTCACTCTTTCCTTCCCCTGGTGGGGCTGTGAAAAGCTCCCTCACAATAGTTAAAAAGACCCTTTTTTCCTGCGGTTAAACACATGGCACTTTATGGCTGCTTTAAAATGAAGGGGTGAAAACTTTTCCTAACTTTGGCAGCACTGAAAACCAGGGCCATTATTTTTTTCAGAGAACCCAAGGTGGGTGCCAGGAACTTTCTGGTCAGAGATCTCACTCTTCTGTATTTTGGGGTGAGGAACAGGAATGGTAATCACAAAGTAACATCCAGGGGACAGGAAGGAACCTGAGAGCCCTGCACACCCTCTCGTGAAAGGCGGGAAACAGACTGGAGAACCACTTCCAGGCAGGGCAGAGAATTAGGGGATGGAGCTGTCAGCCCAGGCACTTTTTCCCTTAAACTAGGGCATTGCAGCTCGAGGGTAAAGGGCTGCAGGTTTGGGGATTAAAGAAATCTAGGTTAACACCCTGCTCTGTTTCTGAGCATCCGTTGCCCCATCTGCTCACCAGTTAGATGGACGGTAACAGTGTCGCCTGGGGTTGCTGTAAGGACTCACTGGGGTCATACAGTAGACTGAACCTTGTTATTAACACTTGGCCACTTCTGAGTTCTAATTAATAAGGCTCAACCGAAGGGCTGAGTTCAGTGTCAACCAGTGGTAAGTGCTTGATAGATGATAACTGAGTCACTAGACCTAATGAAGCAGAGCACATAGGAAAGTGGAAGTAACCCAGATCCCTCCAGGTAACCTGTTTCTTCTCAGCTTTGATCTTGACTATGTGGGGGACCACAGAAGGACTCAACTCTGCAGAATCTTACCTGTGGTGCCTGAGGGGTCAGATGGTTGCTCCAGGGGAGCGTGGCCACTTCTTTCTGAGGCTCCCCTTTGCTGGGGTGCCTGTACCAGGGGTGGACTTTCTGCCCCCTGCAGCCGGCCCAGGCCTTGGGGTGGGCATGGCTACCCCACTGTCTCGGGAGCCTAGCACCTCGGTCCTGTTCTCTACCCAGGACACATCACCTTAATCTGCATGCAGGGCGCCCAGCGTCTCAGACCACAAATGCCTCCAGGACAGAGGTATGGCTGACTCGGGACCCACTATGTCCCTCTCTGGTGCTTTCAGCCTTGTTTGGGGATTTCCTCGGTTTCTCTCATGGACAGAAATCACAGGAGCTTAGCAACCAAGAAGAGCAGGTCAAGGGACTTCCAAGGGGAGACAGGAGGGGTCGGAGAGTGGGAAAAGCACATTCGATGTAATTTCATTTAACATGAGCATTTGTACGTAGGTTTTTTGGAAATGTTATAGTTGGAGCAGCAAACTATGCTTGATCCTGGTGGATGAGGTTACAGAGAAGACGGTTTTCCTCCAGGATCGTAGGGGTGAGAGGAGGAAAGCTGGACACTCGGTCAGGAAACCGTATTAGACTCCTAGAAAGAAAATCTAGTTTCTGATTCTCCTCAAAGGGGAGTGAAGGTTAAATACATTTGCAAAACCCTTTCCCACACTAGCCTAGCCGCGGCCCTGAAACCCTTCATGTGGAGGGGGTACGATTGAGCTCCCCTTTGAGGAAAGCCCTTTCTGAAGCCCTGGAGGGAGAGGGTCGCTGCTGGGGCAGGAGTGGCCTCGCACGGCTCTGGCCTCCAGGTCCTGACAGGCCGCTGCCAGCAGCGTGCTGGCTTGGGAGGCTCACTGGCACAGCCCCGGGCAGCCGGCACTGTAAATGGGCAGCGGCCACCTCCCAGACCCGTGGGTGCTGCTGCTGCAGGGCCCAGCACCATGCCCTCGTCACCCTGCAAACCAGGTCTGCTGATTGCATCCTGCCTGCTAAGTACCTCAAGCCAGCATGTCTTGGTTTCACCCTTGTAACACTGCCGTGAGGTTGGCACCACCACAGTGCCCTTTGCAGATGGGAATGGAGGCCCAGAATGGTGATGCCCTTGCCTAAATTCAGGGGCAGGACAGAATCTGTGTCTGTCTGGGTCCAGGGTGGACGCGCTCAGCCTGTGCAGAGCGTGGGGGCTGTGCAGGAAGCAGCAGTGAAGGTACCTGAAATCCAGGCCCGGTCCCCCTCTATCCAGCCTGTGTGACCATCTGGGCCGCTTACCTTCTCTGCGTCACTGGGCCCTCGTCCAGTCCCGCCCAGGTTACAACCGTGCTGGGAGGATTTGATGAGATGAGAGTGGAGAGGCTCTTAGGACAGGGCTCGCCCCACGGCAGTATGAACAGTAAGAGTGAGGAAAGATTTGAACCCTGACCACTTACCAGCTGGGCGCCCATGGCGTGAGCTTGGAGCCCACCTGCCTGGGTTCCGGTCATGGCCCCTCCTTCCCAGTGCTTGGGCTGCTAACACAGCTCGCTGGGCTTCACTTTCCTTCTCTGAGACGCAGGCGGTGGGATGCTTCCCTCACAGGCTGCTGCTCACAGGAGTCCAGGTCAGACCTGACGGCAGTCTCCTGCTTCCAAAAAAGAAGCCAAGGCAACAATTTTGTTTCTTGTTCCCATTCAAAACCAGGTAGTTTATTATGATGATGTGTAACAATGAGGGGTAAGAACCGATTTGTTTTACAGACTCATTTTTAAAGAAGGCCACAAAAGCCTCCAGGTCTGGAGGACGAGGGGGAGGTGGCCCGGGCTGAGCTGGTGACCAGGGTCTGGGTTCCCAGGTGAGGGTGCCCCCCGCTGACTGTCCCCTTCTCCCGCAGACGGTGTACAGCCTGGCCGATGTGGCCTGCAAGTGTCACGGGGTGTCAGGCTCGTGCAGCCTCAAGACGTGCTGGCTGCAGCTGGCCGACTTCCGCAAGGTGGGTGATGCCCTGAAGGAGAAGTACGACAGCGCGGCGGCCATGCGGCTCAACAGCCGGGGCAAGCTGGTGCAGGTCAACAGCCGCTTCAACTCGCCCACCACCCAGGACCTGGTCTACATCGACCCCAGCCCCGACTACTGCGTGCGCAACGAGAGCACCGGCTCGCTGGGCACGCAGGGCCGCCTGTGCAACAAGACGTCCGAGGGCATGGACGGCTGCGAGCTCATGTGCTGCGGCCGCGGCTACGACCAGTTCAAGACGGTGCAGACCGAGCGCTGCCACTGCAAGTTCCACTGGTGCTGCTACGTCAAGTGCAAGAAGTGCACGGAGATCGTGGACCAGTTCGTCTGCAAGTAGCGGGCGCCCCGCCGCCTGCCCGTCACCCGGCCCCGCTCCCAGGACCCACTTATTTATAGAAAGTACAGTGATTCTGTTTGGGTTTTTTTTTTAATGTTTTTTTCATCCCTAAGAATTGCAACCGGAACCATTTTTTCCCCCTGTTCCCATCTGAGAACTCTGTGGTTAATAATATTATAATTATTATTTGGCAATAAGGGGGTTGGGAACCAAGAAAATATTTATTTTGTGGATCTTTGAAAAGGTAAGACAAGACTTGTTTTGATGGTATAATGGATGGGGGGGGATAAAACATGCCCTTGCTGAGATGTGTGCACATCTGGAGGTCAAGGAAACATTGTTCTCTTTGTCTCAGCTATCGCATGGGACAGGTAGCACCCCACTGCAAGGAGGTGGCCCAGAGCTATGCATGACCCAGCGCCTGGGAGCAAAAGGAGTTCTGCGGTCTGGGGAAGCCGGAAGGTCTTGAGAAACAGACAAAACAATGAGAACCCCACCCCCCTCTTTCCCAGGGGCTGCCAGCCTGAAATATTTCCAAAATGTATTTAAAATTTGAGAACAAGAATCTCATATCCCTTCAAGAAAGAAGGTTTATCATATGTCTCACTGTCCTCCAGCATTCCATCTACAGCTGGTCCGTTCTATTAGCTACTGAAACCTGGGGAGCAGGGAGAGAAGCCCTAGACATTAAAACACAAAAAACTCCTTTTATTGAGTCAGTTGATTTAACATTCAAAGCTGTTGTGAGAATCAGGTTATCCACTTGGAAAAGGATCCCTGAATGATTCTGGTACCAGACGTTTTGCTTGGAGAAGGGCAGGGAGGTTGGCTTGGCGATAAAGGAAAATATACTGTAATTTTCTTAGGGATACTTGGTTAATAAATGATAATAGTGAAAACACATGAATTCCATTCACAGATCCTCAACCTGAACTTCAAGGTACTTGTGTGCAGTTCAGCCCTGCACCAAAGCAGAAAACCTATTTGAGGGAAAAAAGTGACCTCCGCCCTCCCTCCTTGACCCCGCGCCCCCTCTGCTTCCGCGCCTTGCTGCGCTGCGGCCGCGTTTCCAAGCGGAGCTCCGCAGGGTCCCCTCTGATTGTAGGACAGGGAATGAAACCCTAGGAGCTCCTCTTGGAAAACAGCTCGCTACTTAGGGATTTTATTCCGCCTACAACTTTTATTTCGAGGAACAGTAGTTTTCGATGTTTTCATGACATCACTTGGTGAATGGCCTTCACAGAGGTGTGGCAGCATTTCCCCCTTCTGATCCTGTGTTCAGACTCTCCATTGATGCTTCCGCTTCTCTGCAGGTGTACCTAGAACTGTTCCCAGTGGACTTGAACAGTTGGTTCAGTGGTACCTGATAGCTCAGTCTCTTGTACATAACATATATATATATATATATACACATATATATATATAAATATAATTATATCTCAGTGCAGCCAGTGATTTGGATTTACAGTTTACTCTGGGGTTATTTCTTTGGTCTAGAGCCTTGAGGTCCTCCACTGCAATCCAAGTGGGATTTTCCCCGACGGTTTCTAAGTTGAGCTCAGGCTGTGGCCCTGATGCCACTGCATGCTGAGCATCGTGAAGCAGCTGTGTTTCTGAGGAGTCTGGAAGGTCTTGGTCGTGGGTGTGGTGGTTTGAAGATTTCTTTGGTCTCCCCTGCTCCATCCCTTGGTTCTCCAGCCTCGTTTTCTGCACGCTTGCTGGAGAGGGCATTACTTGTTCATTACAGAGGTGGGAATGAAGAGGACACATGTCAGCATTTCTGTTTCCTCTGCTCACTTTGCAGGGTGGAACTTGGTGCCTGTTAGACCTGAGGGCACCTACCGAGTCCCCAGGGAAAATCCAGCTCACATCTTTAGCTAGTTTAAAAAAACAAAAACAACAAAAAACCAGGACACCTCTTTGCAAAGAGTACCATCACCTGTGTTCTCATCTCAGACTTGTGCTGTTGTAGAAGTTTGGGAAGACACACCTTCTGCAGCCCTCACAGGCTCAGTGGCCCTCAGGTCAGCCCGGCCACCTGTGGCTCTTATTGCACAAGGATAGTCACTCCCCCTGCTCCCAGCTGCAGTGAATTGCAAGCAAAAGATCTTGAAAGTAAAAAGCACTAATTAGTTTAAAATGTCACTTTTTTGGTTTTTATTATACAAAAACCATGAAGTAATTTTTTTTATTTGCTAAACCAGATTTTTTGTTCCTTTCTAGTGATTCATGTTTATGAAGAGAGTTGAGTTTAACAATCCTAGTTTTTAAAAGAAACTATTTAATGTAAAATATTCTACTTGTCATTCAGATATTATGTATATCTTCTATGGCCTTTATTCTGTACTTTTAATGTACATATGTCTGTCTTGTGTGATTTGTATATTTCACTGGTTCAAAAACAAAACATCGAAAGGCTTATGCCAAATGGAAGATAGAATATAAAATAAAATATTACTTGTATATTGGTAAGTGGTTTCAGTTGTCCTTCAGATACTTCATGTGGAGAGTTTTTGAGAAAACATGAGGGATAGTTTAGGGGTGACTACATGTTAGAAAAATAGAAGAGTGGAGAATTTTACCAAAACCAAATTATTTGGGAGCTTCAAAAGATTTCTATATGTAACAGAACAAAAGGGGAATTCTCTTTTCCTATATATGTTCCTCAAAAAAATCAAGCAGATGGCTTAAAGCTGGTTATAGGGTTGCTCACATTCTTTGAGCATTATGCATGTAACTTAATTGTTTCAGAGCGTGTTGGTGTTGTAGCATCTCCGAGAAGAACTGAAAAGGCACATGCTTTTATCCATGAACAGAATTTTAGTGCAAAAAAAGTGTATTTGTGTTCACCACTGCAGCTAGTGCACCACTCTATTTGAACTTTCTGTGGATGGAGTGTCTCTGCCCCTTGGAAAGTAGTTTTATGAAAAGCAAGCCTCAATCTGCAGAGAATGAAGGAAACTGAAGGTTCGTTGTGTTAAGTGCAATTAATACGAGCCCTCGTGCTTCTTGAAGGCGCAGTGAGTCTGGGCCGCGATGCACAAATTGATATGTTAGCCCCTTGCTTTTTTCTTTCTGGATAACCTTGTAACATATTGAAACCTTTTAAGGATGCCAAGAATGCATTATTCCACAAAAAAACAGTAGACCAACATATAGAGTGTTTAAAATAGCATTTCTGGGCAAATTCAAACGCTTGTGGTTCTAGGACTCACATCTGTTTCAGGTTTTCCTCAGTTGTATATTGACCAGTGTTCCTTATTGCAAAAACATATATTCGATTTAGGAGCGTCAGCTTTTTTTTTTTTTTTTTCATCTCATCCTGGACTGCATTCAAGATCTTCCCAATACAGGAAAATTAGCAAAAAATTTATATACAGGCAGCAGCGAATGGAGCTATGTTCAAAATAGTAATTATGGGCTTAAGTAAAAGGAAGGCTGTTTTAAGCTTTAGTCCAGTGTATCTGTTCAGTTCTCTGAGCTGTTGACCTCCCAAGACCGGCACTGTTCAGTAGGCCACACAAACCCTCTGCTTGTTCTATTTTCCAATACAGTTTTCAATTTGTTTTTGTAAGACCTTATTCAAGCCACCAGAATCAAAGATGACATGTTAGCACAAGTACTCCAAATAAGAAACTGTCATGGGCTGACTCCTAGAGATCGTTAGCAAAAGCAACCCCCAAAGAGTGAGTGATCCATAATGTAAATAGAGACAGCTAGAAAAGGGACTAATAACTTGAAGGATATGTGTATGATGCAAATACACACCAAGGCATAGGTCTGCAATACTGCATGATCACTGTAAAATAGACTTCTAAAATATTTATTTTTTTAAAAAGTATTTGTTACTCTCCCCTCTCTGTGGATTGGTGAGAGCCAGATGCAGATGCTATACTTTGAAAGTAAGACAATGAAATGCATTCTTAATATTGGAAACAGCAATGCAGGAATTAAAACTGAGTAAGAGAGTCTTCTAATTCACCTATTCACACAGACCTTATATTTAACTCTGATGACTGGATAATATTTTATGTTAGAGAAACAGCATCTTGTGAGCCAACTTTAAAAAAATGAATGATTAAAGGTTGGTATGATTTTTTTCTTAAAAATGTATCAATTTTAATCTAGAAGATTTAATTAACATGCTGTCTCTGTATCTCAGAGGCAAACAAGAAATGAGGAAAATTGCATTGTAGATCAGTTTTATGTGCAGTGTACTATTTGCTGGGCTAGAAATGAGATAAAGAGTATTTATTTTTGTTCATATCTTGTACTACTTTTCTATTAAAATCATTTTATGAAATCTGCAGTCACGTGTTATGTTTGGCAGCAATGGTGTTCATGACCACTGAAGTTTAATGTGGGCTTGATGATGGCTCAGAGAATCCAGAACAAATATCCACATTTCAGGCATGTACATCCTATGGTCAGATTTCAAGGATCTATCGTGGATCTTTTTGCCTGCAGCTATTTCCCACCCCCTGCCACCCCCACCATTTATTTGTTCTGCTGCTACTAATGTATAAGAGAGTTGTATTTGGGAGATCGTTAGACACTGCAGGCATTTAGCACAGTGACCGGATTATGAAGACATTCCCGGGCAAGAGAAGAAAGAATGATTTGAGAAGAGAGAACAAAGTCTTAGGGAAACAGACTGAATCACCTGGAATATTCTGCTGGCTCCCGGTTGGATGTTGCCATGGTTGCCAGCCAGCTGCTGAGATCAGGTTTCTCACCTTGGTGGTGAGGCTGGAGCATTCTTTATTTTGGGGGTGCAATGTTTAGCAGCATCATTAGCCTCTACCCACGAGATGCCAGGAGGGCCCCCCATTTGTGACAAGCAATAATGTCTCCTGACACCAGGGACCCTGTATCCCAGGAAGTGGAATCAGCCCCCAGCTGAGAAGCACGGCCTGAGATAGAGGGACTGAGGCTCTGAGCACTCGGGGAAGGAGGGCCGACGGTGGACGGGTGCTTGCCCGGGGTGACTCCTGAGCCCGAGAAGTCCCCTGGAGGGCGGGGCCCTGTTGTGTACAATACCCCCAGCAGCCAGCTCAGAGCCAGGAAGGCCCTCTGAGCATTTGGGGGAGCTTTCACACCGTGGCCCCCTGGCTGTGTGCTGCCAGATGTGTTTTCTTTGACCGGCAAAACAGTAAAAAAAAAAATACTCAAATTAGTTGCCAGCACTTGAAAGATGAGTGTGTTCACATTCAAGTGTGCACTTCTGGCTATGACACGGGAAGAACTGGCCGCCTGGGTGCACGGTGCCACAAGTCCCCAGCACGGGACACTCAGCTGTACCCCAGCAGCCGCTGCCTGGCCCCCACCCCACCCGTCCAGGCTGTGTGTCCAGTTGGCCAGTCTTTCTGTCACCTAACTGAGCCCGCAGGATCACAGACTTGCCATGGTCTCCACCAGTGTTCTCCTTCTAAGTCAGAGTTTCTCAATATCATCTTTAATGACATTGTGGCCCAAGTAATTGTGAGAAGTTGCCATGTGCATCGTACCCTCGGAGGGGCTCACCACACGCCTCTTGCCTCAGAGACCCTGACCAGAGCTGCTCACCCAGTGGTGACCCTTTGATGCCGATGCTGCCAACCCCATGCTATAGACTCAGGGCCTCAAGACTCACAGGCTTGAGCTTCACCCTCTCTGACAAGTGTAGGCTCGTTTTACAGATGAGGACACTGAGACCAGAAGAGTCAAGTCACTCACTTTACCACTTGTCCATTGTTGAATAACACAGCACACTCATACAAAAATTAGTGGCTTAGAACCATAGCCATTGTATCCGCTTATGGTCCTGCGAGTCACCGACATGGGCCAGGTTAGCTGCAGGGGACCAGTGTCCCGCTGCTCTCACCTGGGGCTGGCAGATGGGCAAGGGGCTGGCTGATCCTACACGACCTCTCATACACACCAAGAGCTGGTTCTGGCTGTTGGTTGGGCCTTTCTCTCCACACGGTCTCTTATCTTCAGGGATAAGGGGCGCCCTGGGCTCTTTCACACTGTGGTACCATATCCCCTGCAGGTGAGGCTGGAAGCTCCAAAGTTCCACTAGAGTCCTCCCTCTGCATCCACAGGTACAGGGTGCTGACTGTGGGACTCAAACATCCTTGGATCTTGGTATCTGAGGCAGTTCCTAGTACCAATTCCGGTGGCCGTGGAGGCATGAATGCGTATGACATCCGCTGCATTTACTGGCCAAAGCAAGCCCACACACAGCCCGGATTCAAAGAGATGGAGAAGCACACACCACCTCTCAATGAGAAGAGTGGTGAAGCCACAGTGCGAAGATCCGCACCAACTGTGAGGAGCTGCTGAAGACCTTCAGACAGTCTCCCTCACAGGCCAAGAGTCCAAGAGGCCCACTCTCCTGCGACAGCACCTGAGACAGGATTCCTTTCTCTCACAGCAACCAACCTCAGCACGGTGCAGTGCATAGGACAAAGACTTTGGAGTCAAGAAAAGCTGGTTCCAAGCTCTGCTCTTCTGAGCTGTGTGTCCTTTGGCCAGTTACTTAACTTCTCAGAGCTTCATTCAGTATTCTCACGTGGGTCATGAGGCTATGATGCAACAGTGTGTAGTGAGGATGGCTAATCATGGAAGTAAGCGGCGTGGCACCAAATCGGACCTCAGGCAGTGGCATGAACGGCAGTCATGGGGGCAGCAATCACCCCCTCCAGCATGGCAAGAAACCAGCCACATTCCTATCACCCTGCTTGTGATGACTCATGAGCCTCCCTGATTCAGCAAATTGCAGGGTGCTTCCTTGGAGGCCCTGGGAGGGGGCTCCTGAAGATTCTTGATCAGGCTCAGGCTGGGGAAGCAGAGGGTGGGGAGTCAGGATGGGCTCAGCCTCAGCTCAGGCGTGCCAAGTCCTCCCCCATCCCTGGGAAACTCCAAGGAATGTTTTCCCATGTCTTAGGAGAGACCTGTACCACGAGCAGGGTGGGGACCTACCTCCTCTTTACGGAGCAAGATCCTGGGGCACAGGAGGGCAGCCTGGGCTCCTGAACCCCAGGTACACCTTGCACTGTACCCCACCTGGCTGGCAGCAGGTAGCCAACTGTGCCCTCATGGGAAGCCTTTGGGCCAACTGCGCTTCCTTTGGGCCTCAGGTTTCTGTTTATAAAGTGGGAACAGAAAGACCTGTGCAGCTCACACCACTGCTTTGTTAGCAATTCCTCCCTTTTCCTGAACACACGTCCTGGGTGGCTTATTTTTTTAAGCTATTTCTTTAAGTTTATTTTCTTTACATGACTGTTTGATTTCATGGCATCTGACAAAAAAAGAAGGGTCACTCTTTCCATTTTACAGAAGAAAGAGAAGCCCCAGGAAATTAAGTGTCTTGCCCAAAACTATAGATCTGGTCAGAAGCAAAGCTGGGTCTCTCTGATTACAGAGCCCTTACTTCCATCCCCAAGATAATAGCGCCTCAGGGTTACTGGGAAGAGACAAATGGCAGGCTAGAAACACTAGGAACCCAACATTTCATTCCTGACCCAGGCCCTCTTCCTGGTTTTCAAGCTGAGACCACCTCAGAGTCCTTCATCCGAGTTCACACGCTTGTGCAAGGAGGCCCCGGAGTGGGTCAGGCAAGGGTCCCCTCCACACATGAACCAGGCCAGGGAGACCCCAACGCTGGCTTTACCACAAGCCAATGGGACTTTCACCGTGTAGATGGTGACCCCACTCTGGCCACCACTTTGCTGTGTGACTTTGGACGAATCTCTCCCCTTCTCTGGGCCTTACTTCCTGACATGTGCACAAGAGTTTGGTCAGGGTCACATGACTGAGTTTGATTTCCTGCTGGTAATTTCCTCCCAGGAATTTGAAGGCACGTGGAGCCGGAGACCAGGCCTCAAACCCCATTATGTGGAAAGAGAATGCAAATGAAAACTGGGGCGACGCAGGGAAAGCACGTCAGAGGCACGTGTCCTCCTCCGGGGCACACAGTCTCACACCCACAGGTCCCTGCTGCGAGCCCTGGTGGGCATAAGGTGGCGGTGCAGGAGAACTCTGAGCCTCGAAATCAGAACCGCCTGCACAATCTTGGGAAAGAGCCTCGACCTTTCTGAGCTCCCATTACCTGGTCTGTGAAAGGGGCAACCCTGTGCACGGCAGCGGGCCGGGGAGGATCACCGGGGAAAGGGTTCGCCTAGTGGTAGGCCAGCGGTGACCACTCATTAAACAGAAGCTCCTATCTTACTATCCTAACCCGCAAGCCCTCCTGTCTGCCGGGATCCTTCTCGCCCTGGAGAGAGAAGCCTGGGGCAATTACTTAGTGGCAGATGGCTCCTGAGTTACTCCAACACACTCGCTCCTCCGCACGCAGCTGGGCACCGGGCCTTCCGCAAGGTGCGAGAAAGAGGACACCCTCCTGTGCCTCCAGCTGCTCCACGTGACCCCGAGGTCATCCAGGCCGAACCTTCCGGAGGCTGCACCGCGATTGCCTGGAGCCTCCACGCGCCGGCAGGAAAACCACACTCTGAGCACGTTCTCAACGAGCAGTGTAAACCACTTGAATTCGGGTCTCGCAAACCAAGAAACCAGTTCTAAGTGTTTTCACCTCTCCCACTGCTTCCTTCTAAATTTCATTAGGGCTGACAATTTGTATATCCACTTACAGTGTAATGTGATTTAAATGGCTGACCGTAACTGTTAGCGATGGAGTTTTCCCGGGGCGCGGGGAGCCGAGAGGCAGCGGGGACCTTTTCCCAGCGGCCGAGCCCCTTTCCGTTTTATAAGCCTCGATGTGGCTTGTCAGACGCGGGGTCCGTCCTCGGAGATGGGAGGGCCTGCCTCTTGGCCCCATTCCCTCCTCACCCCGCAGTCGCTTTTGTTCTTGGAGGCCGAGCTGCCTTGGAGTTTTCGGCGTGCAATAAAACACACCCGACCGCAGGCCCCGCGTCGAGCCAGGGCGGCTGGGGGAGAAGCCAAGCCCCTTGGCCGGCGGCTGCATGGTTAGGCGGAATTGATAGTGTGTGTCCTGCTCTGCGGCTTTCCTTTTTGTTTTGGCTTTGTAACTAAAACAGAGCTGATGCCTCGGAGATGGGCTGTTCAGCTTTATTTTATTCCCATCAGTGTTTCACACACATTGTGTGTGTTTGTGTGTGTGTTTGCGGGGGAGGTAAGCAGTTATCATGGCTTGAATTTGGGTTTGAATCCTCGCCCCGTCTCTCTTGGGGACATCAGGCACGACCTTCTGCCTCTCTTTGAGTATCCATTTCCTCGTCTGGAACAGGAAGCTGGGTGTTCCTTCCATGCAATAATTAATTAGGTGAAGTATCTAGAACTGCATTGTCCAGTGTGGGAGCCACTAGCCACATACAGCTATTTCAATTTAAGTAAAATACAAAAGTGAGATCCCACATGCTGCAACCAAGACCTGACACAGCCAAATAAAGAAAGAAGATGCCATTCATTTAAAAACAATAACAATAAAATATCCAGTTCCTCAGTTGCACTAACTGCGCTTCACATGCTTATCAGTCTCACATCCAAAGTCACGGTGATGCTACAGGACTTTCCCACACTGAGAACACTTCTGCTGGGAGCACTGGCCTGGAGCCACACCTTGACCCACTGGACACTCAAGATGGGCCAGCAGGAGGAACCGGAGGCCGCCGCCACCGGAACCAGCACCAACACCGGCGGTGGACAGGGGCTGATTTAAACCAGAAAAACATTATCCACAGTGCAACTCCCCCAGAATGGAGAATGTGAAACTCACAGTTCAGCTGTCTTGTTGCAAGGACCTGTTTCTCGTATGTAGATGCCCAAACGTGGGAAAACGCTCCACAGAGAGGCAGATGCAACAACAACAGCCAAGACTGCAAAGTGCAAAATGGAGGCCGGCACTGCACAGGTGTGCAGCCCCATCAGCTCTGGGCCGTGTCAGTTACGGGTCTTTTGGCGGCAGTCCCAGAACCTGCTCCAGCGGGAGGACACCACCGCTCCGTGGAAGATGGTGTCATGTCTCTGGAAGCCAACGAGGCCTCGAGCCTTGGGCTGGCTCCGGGGACCTCAGATCAGAGAGACGCAGACCTGCCTTCTGCTGCATGCTCCACATTTGTCAGTGCTCCAGAATCAGCTGGATATTCTAAGAGACAGATGCTGGAGCCCTCTTTTGGACATCAGACTCATTGTGGTCAGACAGAGTCCTGGGAGTCTGTTCTTTCTGGGCACCTTGGGTGAGGCTGAAACCTCTGCTCCAGATGTTCACTCCCAGGTCTCCTGTGTTTCTAGAAATCTCCCTGTCAGGTTGAATACCAGGACCCTGAGTGGGGATCTGCCATTGTTCAGTCAGCACACTTGGGGGTGGGGGTGGGGAGCTGAGCCCGACTCCCGGGGTCTAAATTCCTAGAATTAGTATGGGACCCTGCAACCCCCATTCTGGGTCTTTATTCAAAAGAACCTCAATCAGGATCTCAAAAAGCTATCTGCACTCCCATATTCACTGCAGGCTTATTCAAAACAGCCAAGATCTGAAAAGAGCCTAAACGTCCATCAACAGATGAATGGATAATGTACATACACAAGGAAATATTATTCAGCTTCAAAAAACCCAGAAATCCTGCCATACGTGACAACACAGATGAAACTGGAGGACAGACGTTATGCTAAGTGAAGGAAGCCAGTCACAGGACAGGTACCGCGTGATTCCACTTACATGAAGCATCCACAATAGTCCAGCGCCTACAGAGAGAGAGACTGGAAGGGCGGTTGCCAGGGGAAGGAGGGGAGGGGAGATGGGGGCTGCTGTTCAAGGGTATAGGGTTTCAGGCATGCAAGAAGAATAAATTCTAGCGACCTGCTGTACACCCCTGCGCCTGCCGTTAACAATACTGTATTGTACAGTTAAAATTTGTTAAGAGGTAGATCTCATGTTAAGTGTTCTTACCACAATTTAAAGGGGGAAAAAAAAAGAGGGAGAGAGAATTCTGATGAGGTGTCCAGAGAGCGCAGACATGGCTCCTGCAGGGCAATGCCGTTTCAGGACTGTATTTTGTGACGTCTAGGGGTGGTGAGGCAGTCTGTCATGCAGTCACAGATAACTGATTCAAAGAGCTATATTTTCTTTTCTTTTGGGGGGAAACCATTTCTCTTACTATTTAATGTGTTGTTGATTTTTCAACTTTTCAGTGAAAAACTTAGTCCTGAGAACACGTGATTTTAACGGGTGTGTCACACGCCTGACTTGCTGATATCCAGGGGTCTTCATCTCATTTTTGCCCTTAGACTAAATGCTCTATTTCATAATGGAAATGAATGGGGAAAACTTCGTATGTGTGTGGGTGGGGAATGTCTGAATAGCAGTGCACAAAAGTGTTCACAGCAGCAGAGTCAGTTTTAAATTTGATTAATGTTTATGATATTGATAATGAATTTTTTTCAAAGAAGTCATTTTAACATATAAAAAATGATCTCTGTCAGCTACCTTCAGGCTTGAAGTTAGAAACGTTTTGGGTCCCAAGGGTGGAGGGTCGCTCAGGAGCTCGGCAGTTGTTACCACACTCCTGCCTGCCCGGGAGTCAGAGAAGCAGGATGTGCTAGGATAGTTCCGGAATGTCAGGCTAAGGGCTCTTAAGGAGTTTTTTCTTTGTACTTGGGACAGTGCTCTGTGCTGATAATTTTGCAAAAGTGCTGAGGGAACAGATAGAGAAAGAATTTAAGTCAGACTCACAGGGTGAAGCTTGGAGAGGCGGGAGAATCAGAGCGCTAGTGGTAAGGAACTCGCCTGCCAGTGCAGGAGATGTAAGAGATACGGGTTCGATCCCTGGGTCAGGAAGATGCCCTGGGCATGGCCAGCCGCTCCAGTGTTCTTGCCTGGAGAATCCCATGGACAGAGGAGCCTGGTGGGCTGCAGTCCATGGGGTCACATAGAGTCGGACAGTACTGAAGGGACTAAGCATATACACATGCATACATGGTGAAGCTTGGAGAGGAGGGATAATTGGAGGATGTTTACTCGACACAGAGCATCTGGGTTCCCTTATATCTCTGACCCGGGGCTGGAAGAACAGGGGACCAAGGACGTGTGGCTGAGCGGTTGTGGCTTTCAGTGGGGGTGACTGAGGAATTGTGCCAAACAGTAGTGGAAACCGGTCCACTCGGCCAGCAGTTGAGGGAAGCGAAGCTGTGGTGAGCACGGGGAGGTCCTCCTATTCGAGGCTGCGTAAAGCGGGATGGCAGGCTCCTGGCAGGCAGTACAGCCCAGACAACGGAGGAAGCTGGGAGGGAGCTCCCCCTTGGTTTCAACGGAGCTGCCTGCCCCCTTGCCATGGACGTGATTTTTCAACGACTTGAAGATACAAATGAATTAATGGCATCTTACTCATTTGTTCACTTGCTATCTTGCTTGCAAACAGGAACTTTCATTACTATTATTATTCATAATTGTAAATGTATAATTTATATGTACAATTATTAATATCAAAGAATGTTTTGCACCTCAAAGTCTATTGGGTTTGGTATCAATATGGCCATGGTTGTCTTCTTTTGGTTGGTACTTGTCTCTTTCAATCCTTTTATTCAACTGCTCTGAATCTTTAGATTTTGAGTGTTTCTTTTAAACATCTGGAGTTGGATTTTCTTTGCTCTGGCCACCTTTACTCTTTGTCTTTGAAAAGCCAGTTCATTGTAGTGACTGTGATCATTGATATATTTTGAGTTTTCTATTTGTCCTACTTTTCCTTTCTTTGGGCTTCCCTGGTGGCTCAGCTGGTAAAGAATCCACCTGGTTCCATCCCTGGGTTGGGAAGATCCCCTGGAGAAGCGGACGGCTACCCACTCCAGTATTCTGGTCTGGAGAATTCCATGGACTATTCCATGGGGTCTCAAAGAGTCAGACACGACTGAGAGACTTTCACTCACTCTCTTTCTTTCGTTTATCTTCCTTTTCCTTTGGGGTGAGTAGTGTTTCTTTTTCCTCATTCCATTTTCTGACTTTTTGTTTTGAAAACCACATTTCCTATTTTTTGACAACGTGGATACCCAATATGCTTAAGCATTGGAGCTTAAGTTTACATTGAAGACAGTCTAATATTAATCAGTACCTTGATCCTCATCTCAAACAATGCGAGGTTCTTAGATCATTTCAATTTTAGTTTTTCTCCTAACGTATATGCTCTTATTTGACCAGTATGTTGTTGTTTAATGCCCTATAATAGACACGGCAAGTATTACTTCATACAGTGTTTAGATTTTCCGATATATTTGCCGAGATCTTGTTTCTCAGACATCTGTGTGATCTGTGCTGACCTTGCCTAGAGCTGGAAGTCCAGCCTTTCGGTGTTCTTTTAGTGGGTTATCTTAGTGGGAACTATCTTAGCTTTTATTTTATGGAAAATGTTTTTATTTAACCATCAGTCTTAAGTGGATGTTTTTCTGGCTATAAATGACAGTTCTTCATCCATGTCTTTACTCACAAAATATTATGATAACCAAGCTGTGTGCTAGACACTGAGGAATCAGGTGTAAACTGGCGCACACTCTGTCTGTGTTCCTATGGGATTAACCAGATGGGGAAACAGACACTCAAACCACCGCACCCACAAGCATGACAGAGCCGTCGGTAACCGACATGAAGGGGTCACCGTGCTCTGAGAGTTTGTACGAGGGAGCTCATCCCAGTCGGGCGACCAGGGAAGGTTTCCCTCAAAGAAATGAAAACTCAGTTGGGGATTAAACCAAAGCTCAGTGAATAAGTCAGAGGTACCTGGGCACAGGCAGAGTTGGAAAGAGTGGAGTCGGGGGAGTATTCCAGCCATAAGAAATAGCAAATGCAAAGGCCCTGTGTGGTATGGCATGTCTGAGAAGCTGGAAGATGGTCAGTGGGACTAGATGACCAAAAATGGAGGTAACGGTGGCCAGCGAGGCTGGGAAGTTCAGCTGGAGGTCAAGAAGAGCTTGCAGATTGTGGTGAAGATTTGGGGCTTTCTATGAACAAAGCTAGTGGAGGTGATGAATTCCAGTTGAGCTATTCCAAATCCTGAAAGATGATGCTGTGAAAGTGCTGCACTCAATATGCCAGCAAATGTGGAAAACTCAGCAGTGGCCACAGGACTAGAAAAGGTCAGTTTTCATTCCAATCCCAAAGAAAGGCAATGCCAAACAATGCTCAAACTACCGCACAGTTGCACTCATCTCACATGCTAGTAAAGTAATGCTCAAAATTCTCCAAGCCAGGCTTCAGCAATATGTGAACCGTGAACTTCCTGATGTTCAAGCTGGTTTTAGAAAAGGCAGAGGAACCAGAGATCAAATTGCCAACATTCGCTGGATCATGGAAAAAGCAAGAGAGTTCCAGAAAAACATCTATCTCTGCTGTATTGACTATGCCAAAGCCTTTGACTGTGTGGATCACAATAAACTGAGGGAAATTCTGAAAGAGATGGGAATACCAGACCACCTGATCTGCCTCTTGAGAAATTTGTATGCAGGTCAGGAAGCAACAGTTAGAACTGGACATGGAACAACAAACTGGTTCCAAATAGGAAAAGGAGTTCATCAAGGCTGTATATTGTCACCCTGTTTATTTAACTTCTATGCAGAGTACATCATGAGAAACGCTGGGCTGGAAGAAACACAAGCTGGAATCAAGATTGCCGGGAGAAATATCAATAACCTCAGATATGCAGATGACACCACCCTTATGGCAGAAAGGGAAGAGGAACTCAAAAGCCTCTTGATGAAAGTGAAAGTGGAGAGTGCAAAAGTTGGCTTAAAGCTCAACATTCAGAAAACGAAGATCATGGCATCCGGTCCCATCACTTCATGGGAAATAGATGGGGAAACAGCAGAAACAGTGTCAGACTTTATTTTTGGGGGCTCCAAAATCACTGCAAATGGTGACTGCAGCCATGAAATTAAAAGACACTTACTCCTTGGAAGGAAAGTTATGACCAACCTAGATAGCATATTCAAAAGCAGAGACATTACTTTGCCAACAAAGGTTCGTCTAGTCAAGGCTATGGTTTTTCCTGTGGTCATGTATGGATGTGAGAGTTGGACTGTGAAGAAGGCTGAGTGCCGAAGAATTGATGCTTTTGAACTGTGGTGTTGGAGAAGACTCTTGAGAGTCCCTTGGACTGCAAGGAGATCCAAGCAGTCCATTCTGAAGGAGATCAGCCCTGGGATTTCTTTGGAAGGAATGATGCTAAAGCTGAAACTCCAGTACTTTGGCCACCTCATGCGAAGAGTTGACTCATTGGAAAAGACCCTGATGCTGGGAGGGATTGGGGGCAGGAGGAGAAGGGGACGACAGAGGATGAGATGACTGGATGGCATCACTGACTCGATGGACGTGAGTCTCAGTGAACTCCGGGAGTTGGTGATGGACAGTGAGGCCTGGCGTGCTGCGATTCATGGGGTCGCAAAGAGTTGGACACAACTGAGCGACTGATCTGATCTGATCTGATTTAGAATTCATAGTGGAGAAGTTGAAGGAAGGAGATAAGGAAAGAGGAAAGGCAGCTAGCTAGACAGGTTCGATTCCCAAGGATAAGACCCTGTCTAAAGTACAAGGCACTTGCTATCAAAGTCCTTCTGCTAACAGTCTGTAGCCAGACATATACCCAAACATCCCGTCTATGGTGGTCACAACTTGATAAAGCTCATTTCATCTAAAAGAGAAAGGTAGATAATCAACAACTTTTCCTTGACTCACTTTTCAAAATAGTTAACAAAAAGCATTAAAGTCAGTGTCAGCAACCTCCTGTCCCATCCTCTACTCCTGTCCCTTCTCTGTCTCTCCCCACATACACTATGGAAAAAAGACAGTCTCTCTTCAGCAAGCGTTGTGCTAACAATTGGACAGCCACGTGTACATCGATGAAGTTAAACACATCCTCCCACTATCCACAAAAATAAACTCAAAATGGCTCAAAGACTTAAACGTAACACATGACACCCAAAAACGCCTACAGGAGAAGATAGGCAAAACACTCATAAATTGCAGCAGTGTTCTCTTAGGTCAGTCTCCCAACGTAACAGAAATAAAAACAAAAATAAATAAATGGGATGAATCAAACTTAGCAGCTTTTGCACAACAAATGAAAATCATAAAAGACAAGACAATGTATGGATGGACTGGGAGAAACTCTCTGCAAATGATGCAACTGACAAGGGCTTAATTTCCAAAATACTCCAATAGCTCTTGCAGCTCAGTAATGAAAAAACAATGCAATTAAAAATGGACAGAAGCCTAAGCAGACATTTCTCCAAAGATGACATACGGGTGGCCAATAAGAACATGAAAATACGCTCAACACCACTAATTATGAGGGATATGCAAATCAGAACTCCAGTGAGGTATCACTGCACACTGGTCAGAATGGCCATCGTTTGAAAAGCCTATAAATAACAGATGCTGGCGAGGATGTGGAGAAAACGGAACCTTTCTACACTGTCGGCAGGAATGTGGTTGGTGCAGCCACTGTGGAACAGTATGGAGGTTCCCTAACACATTATTGATCACAGACATATTAATATGCCTTTTGCTACCTGAACATTGCTGACTAGAGACATATCAATCCTTTTTAGGGAGTGATACAAGTAACATTACCGTGTGAAGCTGGTAGAGCTTCAAATCGATCACAGGTTCATTATATGACTTATGATTGCTATTATCATTCACATTTTGCTCCATTAGGTTTTTGTTCCAACCATGAATATTATAAACACAAGTTTATTGCCGTAAAATTTTCAAAAATAATGCATCACCAAAAAAAATTTCAAAAATGAGTGGAGATTTTTTTCAGTGAATTTTATGCAAATATTTTCTCTGATTCTCCAAGCAACATATATACTAGTATCTCAGAAGATGATAGTTCTTCAGAATATAATTATGATTCAGGCGATGTGAAAATTAGACCAACAGAAAGACAAGAAAACCTTACTGATTCTGATACAGACAGCAAAAATGAAACTCATGGTGATGGAGAATGTGCTTTTGCTTCTGCGGAAGAGTGGACTGAAGACAACATTTCATGAAAATTAGAAGACTTTACAGGTGCGTCAGGTATAACTGCTGAATTTCGTGAAATGACAGGTTTAATTTCGGGTAGTGACTTTTTTTGAGCTGGTTGCTTGTCAAACTTGTATCACCAACAGAATGAAAAACCATATAAAAAATGCAGTAAGGCTTTAAAATGGACTGATGTAGCCAATAGTGATGTGAAAAAGTTTCCTGGATAATAATTTTGATGGGACAAATAAAAGTCACAGTGGAAAGAATATTGGTTGACTGATACCTTACTTGAAACATCTATCTTTCCAAAGTTTATGACAAGAAGAAGGTTCAAATAAATAATGACATTTCTTCAGTTTAATGACAACTCTACTTCCTACAGAGAGAATTTCAAAAGTTAAGCCTCTTCTGGATTATTTTCTACCAAAATTTCAATTACTGCATATACTCACACAAGAGCTATCGCTTGATTAATGATAAAAGTGGAGTGTCATGGATGACTCCATTCAAGACCTATAATCCAGGAAAACCCACAAAGTATGGAATTTTGGTCAGGATGGTTAGTGAAAGTAGACACATACACAATCTTGAGATTTACACCTTGAGGTGAAGGAAAGAAACTAGGAAACAATATTATTGGTAGTAACCATATTTTGGGTCATGGAGCCATGTTACCAAGACAATTATTATCATGGTGTGTGTCCACATCTGAAATATTGTTGAAAAATAAAACCGGAATTTGCTGGACTATAAGAGAGAATCATGGTCTACGAAACCAATTTAAGGAGAAATGTAAAAATATATAGAGGGGAGAAATGACATTCTTATGGAAGGGGGGAAGCAGTTCTTACATGGAAAGACAAGAGGCCAGTATGCACAGTGTCAGCTCTTCATGACACCACCATAGCATCTATAGGACAGGAAGACAGGAGGACTGGCCATCACATAACTCACCGCACTGGTACATTAGAGTATAATAAATATATAAAGGAGTTGATCAATCCATCAGTATCTGGCAAACTTTAATATCCTCTGGAAAACTTGAAGATGGTATAAGACAGTGGGTTTCTATTTGCATAACTGTAGTTTGTTCAATGCATTTAAAATTTATTATAACCTTAATGCTCCAAATAAAATGCCTTACAAGCAATTTTTCTCAGCAGTCCCTAGATAATGGGTCTCTGACCATTCTGGTGAATGCAGTGGTAGTCCCACACCTGGTCCTTCTTGTGGCGTTTCTAAAAGAGCCCCCAGGAAACATGTACCCTATTGACTATCATGTAAAACAAAAGAACATATTCTGGACGCAATAATACCCCCAGGACTAAAAATAAAAGATTGCCAAAAAGTACAGAGTCTGCTCTTGCAGCACAGTGAAACACTATATATTTGTAATAGGTGTTCTCTTTCCCTGCACAGAGGTGTCTGCTGCACTGCCTATCACACTATGTCATGTCATCTAGTCAGTTGTGTCCAATTCTTTGTGACCCACGGTCCGCAAGGCTCCTCTGTCTATGAAATTCTCCAGGCAAGAATACTGGAGTGGGTTGCCAATTCCTTCTCCAGGGGATCTTCCCGACCCAAGAACTGAACCCAGGTCTCCCACATTGCAGGCAGATTCTTTACCATCTGAGCCAAGCTTTAGTGAGACATCTACAAAGTTTCAAACAAATACATTAAATGCAAGAAATTGTTGATATTTACTCAAAGGCAGGTGTTTCAATATTCACACATAACAAATTGCTGGTCATAGGCATTAGTTCTTGCAAAAATCACCCAGTCAGTAATGTGTTAAAACTAAAAGTAGAGTTATCATATGATTTAGAAATACTCACTCCTGGGCATGTATCCAGACAAAACCCTCATTCGAAAAGATACTTGCATCACCATGTCCATCACATCACTATTCACAACAGCCAAGACGTGGAAGCAACCTATATGCCCACTGACAGATGAATGGACACAGAAGATGCGGCACAGATTTACAATGGGATATTACTCAGCCATAAGAGAGAATGAAATAATGCCACTTTCAGCAACATGAATGGACCAGATAGTGATTATCACACTAAATGAACTCAGAGAAAGACAAGTATCATATCACTTATATGTAAAATCTAAAATACAATATAAATGCACTTATTTAGATAAATAGAATCTCAGACATAGGAAGCAAACTTACAATTACCCAAGGGAAAAGGGAGTGGAGAGGGATAAATTGGGAGTTAACATAGATACACAACAAGGTCTTTCTATAGAGTACAGGGAACTATACTCAATATCTTTTGGGAGAGATCAGAAGGTAGAACAGAAGGACGTGGAGTTCCCTCCTCCCGTAAATACATAAAAAAATCTACATGTGGAAAAGTGCTCACAGAACACCTACTCAATGCCGGCAGAAGATCTCCTAGGATCAAAATGGCAAGAAGGGGCTTCCCTGGTGGCTCAGTGGTAAACCTACCAATGCAGGAGACACCGGTTCCAGCACTGGCCCAGGAAGATGCCACATGCCGCGGAACAACTAAGCCGGTGCGCCACAGCTACTGAGCCTGTGCTCTAGAGCTCGGGACCTGCAACAACCGAACCCACGTGCTGCAACTACAGAAGCCCCTGCACCCTAGAGCCTGTGCTCCGCAACCAGAGAAACCACTGCAATGAGAAGCTGGCATACGGCGACTAGAGAGCAACCCCTACTCGCCGCAACTAGAGAAAAGCCCAGGTCTCACTGAAGATTCAGCACAGCCAAAATTAAAGGAATAATAATATTATAACATTATATTATTATATATTATATTAATTATATTATAATTATATTATAATAGTATATAATGCAATTATAATAATATTAATTTATAACATAATAACAATAAACCTGCAAGAAAGATCACCAAGTGACCAGGTACAAAGGAAGGGGAAAACAAAACGGATTCAGCATGGGGCCTGCACCCCTGGGAGGGTGCTAGGAAAGAGGAGAGGCTCCCTCACTCTGGGAACCTCCTTCAACAGCTGGGAGATCAGCCAGGACAGCAAGGAACTTCACAGGCTCAGAGCAGAGTGTGGCAACCAGCCTGTGGCGGGCCAACAGAGAGGAACCACGTGGACCCTGGCCATTTCTGTTGGCTGCGGTCCACAGCCTGAGACGTGCACCTGCTGGAATGCATGGTGGCTGGGCGCTGAAACCCAGATTTCTACAAAAAGCTCAGGAGAGAGGACCAGGGCTGGCTGTGGGAGACAACCCCAAGGGGCTAGAATTTGTATACACCTCTGGCTGCCCTGGGGGTACAGGCAGGATGGAAGCCCAGCCCAGGTCGACAAGAAGCCCCCTCGTTAGTGCCCCTTTAGAGAGGGGTGGGGCTCACCACGGCAACTTCTTTCCCCAGCGCTCACAGTGGGGGTGGCTCCACCTCTATGAGGTCTGCGGGTGTGCAAGCCAGTGGGCTGACCACACATGTAGGTGGGGCCGAAACTTTAGCTGTATCTTGGCAGCTTTGGAGGATTGATGCTGCTGGCACCTTTGAGCTCAATGCCTGGGTGACATCTGAGCCGACTGCAGGTATTCCCACGGCGGGGTGTGTCTGCATCAGCAGCTGCAGGCTTTGTAGGTGCAAGCATGTAGAGGCGAGGCCAGGGTCTGGGCTCACCCCATAGCTTCCACGGTGGGTCCAGGCACGCGACTGCAGCTTAGTCCGGTACCTGACCTCCATGGATCTGCACTGGAGGCTGGGTGAGCTCAGTGCCTGAGGGACATCTGGGCTGACTACCTGCATATCCACGGCTGAGGCACGGCCAAGGGCAGGGCCCAACGACAGTGCCCTCTGGGAGTGGGCACAGTGGGTGATGCGTGACATTATAAGCGTGCTTCCTGTACCTCCTGGTGTAGCTCTTGTGAAGGAATACTCACTGGCTCCTCTCCCAGCTGAAGCACTCCATCCCACCTACTCACAACACTGCAGATCAGAGAGAGAGCTGGGGCCTCTCCTCCAACAACTGGGGAGCAGATCCTGCCCTGGACAGGGCTGTGAAAATTGCAGAGCAAAGACGAGACCATGCTCAACATCCTGACCAGCTCTGGTCACACTACCAGTCATGACCCCATCAGGCAATGATGGCCAGAGCTCACCAAGGGAAAATGTGGTAGGAACCCATACTCAAAAAGGCTCTTACGTTAAAAATCCTAGACTCATGCAGGCTACACATATATACACATCTGAATGCAAAGTTCCAAAGAATACCAAGGAGAGATAAGAAAGCCTTCCTCAGTGATCAATGAAAACAAACAGAGGAAAACAATAGAACGGGAAAGACTAGAGATCTCTTCAAGAAAATTAGAGATACCAAGGGAACATTTCATGCAAAGACGGGCTCAATAAAGGACAGAAATGGTATGGACCTAACAGAAGCAGAAGATATTAAGAAGACGTGGCAAGAATACACAGAAGAACTGTACAAAAAAGATCTTCATGACCCAGATAACCACGATGGTGTCATCACTCACCTAGAGCCAGACATCCTGGAATGTGAAGCCAAGTGGGCCTTAGGAAGCATCACTACGAATAAAGCTAGTGGAGGTGATGGAATTCCAACTGAGCTATTTCAAATCCTAAAAGATGATGCTGTGAAAGTGCTGCACTCATTATGCCAGCAAATTTGGAAAACTCAGCAGTGGCCACAGGACTGGAAAAGGTCAGTTTTCATTCCAATCCCAAAGAAAGGCAATGCCAAAGAATGCTCAAACTACCACACAGTTTCACACACTAACAAAGTAATGTTCAAAATTCTCCAAACTAGGCTTCAACAGTATGTGAACCAAGAACTTCCAGATGTTCAAACTGGATTTAGAAAAGGCAGAGATCAAATTGCCAACATCTGTTGGATCATCCAAAGAGCTATAGAATTTCAGAAAAAAACATCTACTTCTGCTTCACTGACTACACAAAAGTCTTTGACTGTGAGGATCACAACAATACTAAAGCAAAATCCAGTCAATCCTAAAGATAATCAATCCTGAATATTCATTGGAAGGACTGATGCTGAAGCTGAAGCTCCAATACTTTGGCCACCTGATGCACAGAGCCAACTCATAAGAAAAGCCCATGATGCTGGGAAAGATTGAAGGCAGGAGAAGGGGATGACAAAGGACAAGATGGTTGGATGGCAACACCAACTCAATGGACATGAGTTTGAGCAAACTCTGGGAGATGGTGAAGGACAGAGAAGCCTGGTGTGCTGTAGTCCATGGGGTCGCAAAGGGTCAGACATGATTGAGCGACTGAACAACAACAACAAAAGGCTACAAAGGGACACTTTTATATAAAAACAGCATTTCGAGACCACAGTAGATAACTGTCTTTCAATTCATAGTGTTAGAGAAATGCAGAAGCAGAGGCAACACTCCCAATTAAAAGAACAAGAGAAACTTCCTGTAAGAGTGAAGAATGAAACAGATCTCTCCAGCACTGTAGATCCCTAGTTCAAAAAAGGACATAATAAAAATACTGAAGGAATTAGAAAGGCTATTGATAGAAATCCAGACCACTGTCACAAGGAACTAGAAACTGTAAAGAGGAGCCAATTAGAAAATGCATTTGCTGAGATGAAGCCAAGTTGCAGTCAATAAATATCAAATGAAATAATGCAGAAGAAAAAGTAAGTGGTCTGGCAAATAGAATAATGGAAATCACTCAATGAGAATACCAGACATAAAGACAAATTAAAAAGAAAAATGAAAGCAATATACAAGACCTACGGGACAATACAAAATGAGTCGATCTATGTATAATAGGGATCCAAGGAGAAGAAGACAGACAAAATGGGATAAAAAATGTATTTCAAGAAACTATAACTTCCTTTGTGGGATGGGAGGCAAGATGGCCAAGTATCAACATGTTAGGTGGAATAGGAAAAAAAGAGTCCAAAATGGCAGTGGCTAAAAGGCAAAGAAAGGGAAAAGGCTGTGAAAATGGAACAAAAGAAAATCCAGGCACCAAAGTGAGACCCTCAGGTGAAACAAACACGCCCCCTTCCTGTGGCCAGCCCAATTTGCACAGGGCAGGCTCAGTCGGGGAGGAGACAAAACATAAAAAGAGGAAGCCAAGACAGATTGAGGTCTCTCCTTTGGGGTCAGCCCACCATCACACCTCGAGGGTGTACTATGCTTTGTTTGCTGAATAAAACTCAGAGCTGTAAACGAGCTGTAACAATGGTCCACCATTTCAAATCTTTACTGCGGTAAGACAGAACCAGGGAAATTATACACTCTCCAAACAAACAGAAGACCTTTGAGCTCACTCCTCTCATGACCATACCAAAATCACAATTAACTGCTAAACAGTCATCAATTAAAAAACGTTCAGTTCAGTTGCTCAGTCATGTCTGACTCTTTGCGACCCCATGGACTGCTGCACGCCAGGCCTCCCTGTCCCTCACTAACTCCTGGAGCCTACTCAAATTCACATCCATTGAGTCAGTGATGCCATCCAACCATCTCATCCTCTGTCGTCCCCTTCTCCTCCTGCCTTCAATCTTTCCTAGCATCAGGGTCTTTTCAAATGAGTCAGTCCTTTGCATCAGGTGGCCAAAGTATTAGAGTTTCAGCTTCAACATCAGTCCTTCCAATAAACATTCAGGACTGATTTCCTTTAGGATGGACTGGTTGGATCTCCTTGCAGTCCAAGGGACTCTCAAGAGTCTTCTCCAACACCACAGTTCAAAAGCATCAATTCTTTGGCGCTCAGCTTTTTTATAGTCCAACTCTCACATCCATACGTGACTACTGAAAAAACCATAGCCTTGACTAGACGGACCTTTGTTGGCAAAGTAATGTCTCTGCTTTTTAATAGGCTGTCTAGGTTGGTCATAACTTTTCTTCCAAGGAGTGTCTTTTAATTTCATGGCTTCAGTCACCATCTGCAGTGATTTTGGAGCCCAGAAAAATAAAGTCAGCCACTGTTTCCCCATCTATTTCCCATGAAGTGATGGGACCAGATGCCATGATCTTCGTTTTCTGAATGTTGAGCTTTAAGCCAACTTTTTCACTCTCCTCTTTCACCCAAGATGGACAGGTCATGGTGGAGAGTTCTGACAAAATGTGGTTCACTGGAGAAGGGAATGGCAAACCACTTCAGTATTCTTGCCTTGAGAACCCCATGAACAGTATGAAAAGGCAAAAAGATAGGACACTGAAAGATGAACTCCCCAGGTAGGTAGGTTCCCAATATGCTACTGGAGATTAATGGAGAAATAATTCCAGAAAGAATGAAGAGATGGAGCCAAAGCAAAAACAACACCCAGTTGTGAATGTGACTGGTGATGAAAGCAAGGTCTGATGCTATAAAGAGCAATATTGCATAGGAACCTGTAATGTTAAGTCCATGAATCAAGGCAAACTGGAAGTGGTCTAACAGGAGATGGCAAGAGTGAACGTCGACATTTTAGGAATCAGTGAACTAAAATGGACTGGAATGGGTGAATTTAACTCAGATGATCATTATATCTACTACTGCAGGCAGGAATCTCTCAGAAGAAATGGAGTAGCCATCATAGTCAACAAAAGAGTCCAAGACGCAGTATTTGGATGCAATCTCAAGAACGACTTGAATGATCTCTATTTGTTTCCAAGGCAAACCATTCAATTTCACAGTAATCCAAGTCTAAGCCCCAACCAGTAACGCTGAAGAAGCTGAAGTTGAACAGTTCTATGAAGACCTACAAGACCTTCTATAATTAACACCCCAAAAAGATGTCCTTTTCATTATAGGGGACTGGAATGCAAAAGTAGGAAGTCAAGAAACACCTGGAGTAACAGGCAAATTTGGCCTTGGAGTACAAAATGAAGCAGGGCAAAGGCTAACAGGGTTTTGCCAAGAGAATGCACTGGTCATAGCAAACACCCTCTTCCAATAACACAAGAGAAAACTCTACACATGGACATCGCCAGATGGTCAATACCAAAATCAGATTGATTATATTCTTTGCAGCCAAAGGTGGAGAAGCTCTCTACAGTCAGCAAAAACAAGACCGGGAGTTGACTGTGGCTCAGATTATGAACTCCTTATTGCCAAATTCAGACTTAAACTGAAGAAAGTAGGGAAAACCACTAGATCATTCAGGTATGACCTAAATCAAATCCTTTATGATTATATAGTGGAAGTGAGAAATAGATTTAAGGGACGAGATCTAATAGAGTGTCTGATGAACTATGGATGGAGGTTTATGACATTGTACAGGATACAAGGATCAAGATCATCCCCAAGAAAAAGAAATGCAAAAAACCAAAATGGCTGTTTGAGGAAGCCTTACAAATAGCTAATGAAAAGAAGAGAAGTGAAAGGCAAAGGAGAAAAGGAAAGACATAAACATCTGAATGCAGAGTTCCAAAGAATAGCAAGGAGAGATAAAAAAGCCTTCTTTAGTGATCAGTGCAAAGAAATAGAGGAAAGCAATAGAATGGGAAAGATTAGAGATGTCTTCAAGAAAATTAGAGATACATTTCATGCAAAGATGGGCTCAAGAAAAAACACTAGAATCTATCAACAAAGATATTGTACATCCAAAGACATAAAGAATAAACCACAATGATATGGTAGGAGGGGCACATACACAATATAATCAAATCCAACATCCCCTGGATGGGTGACCTACAAATGGGAATAATTACATCATAGAAGTTCCCCCACAGAAATGAGAGTTCTGAGTTTGATGTCAGGCTACCCAGCCTGGGGGCTCAGCATTGGGAGGAGGCACCCCCAGAGCATCTGGCTTTGAAGGCCAATGAGGCTTGACTGCAGAAGTGCCACAGGAATGGGGGAAACAGAGACTCCACTCTTGAAGGAGACACAGAAGGTCTCATGTGTACCAGGAAGCAGGGCAAAAGCTTCATAGGAGTCTGGGCCAGACCTACCTGCTACTCTTGGGAGGTGCCCTGGGTAGCTGGGAGGACCTGTTGTGGCTCACCCTGGGGACACAGAAACTGCTGGCAGAGATTATGGGAGTATTCATCTGCATAAATTCTCGCTGGAGGCTGACATCTTACTTGGGTCATTAGAACCAAGACCTGGCCCTACTGCCACAGGCTCCAGGGATGCCTCAGGCCAAACAAAAATCAGGGTGGGAACACATCCACACCCATTAGCAGACAAGCTGCCTAAACACCTCCTAAGCCCATAGCCACCTCTAGACATGCCCCTTGACATGGCCCTGCCCAGAGGGCCCAGACTCAGCTCCACCCACCAGTGGGCAGGCAAGAGCCCCTCAACCCAGGAAGCCTGCACAGCCTTTAGATCAACCTCATTCACCAGGGTGCACCAGAGGCAAAAATCTACAAGCCTGCAGCCTGTGAAACTGAGTCTGCAAACAAAGGCCAGCACCTACTCTGGGGCCAGCCAGTCCCTAGCCCTTGGGTGACAAGAGGGGAGTGTATTGCTGGGACACATAAGACTTCCCCTAGAGAGGGACACTTCTCCAAGGCTGAGAAACAAAACATACCACATCATGAAAATACAAATAGTTATTTAGGCAAAACTTAG
Source organism: Bos indicus (assembly GCF_029378745.1). Taxonomy (NCBI): domain Eukaryota; kingdom Metazoa; phylum Chordata; class Mammalia; order Artiodactyla; family Bovidae; genus Bos; species Bos indicus. The sequence continues at coordinate 45,482,886 of NC_091781.1, forward strand.
ATGGGACAGGAATATGTTCCAGATGAAGGAACAAGATAAAATCCCAGAAGATCAACTGAACGGCATGGAGACAGGCGATCTACCTGGAAAAGGAAATCCACACAAGAAAGAGTTCAGAGTAACGATCATAAAAATGTTCAAAGAACTTAGGAAAACAAAGGATACGAGAAGTAACAAAGTGAGAAGTTACATGTAGTTTTTAACAAAAAGAAAATATTAACATCCAAACAGAGGTGAAGAATAAAATACATGAAATGAAAAAATACACAGAAGGAATCAATAGAAGAATAAATGAAGTATAAGCATGGATCAGTGAGCTGGAAGACACAGCAGTGGAAATCACTGCAGTAGAACATAATATAGAAAAAAGAATCAAGGGATCATGATCTGCTGCCACCTCCCTCCTGGAGCAGTTGTGAACTGCTGCCTCCATCTGCCCAAACCCCAGGAACAGGCACAAAGTGCTGTCTCTGCCCACCTGGACTCCACAAGTGGCTGTGAGCTGCCTCCACTCCCATCACATGCTCCAGGGGTCCCCGAGCCTCCACCACCACTGAGCACTTCAAGACCAGGCATGGACTGCCACTTGTGCATACCCTGTCAAGTGCATACAGATCAGCACACGCTGAGCAAAGAGGCGATAGGCATCTCTGCTAAAAACAACCCTGGCACCAAATGTATTTAACTCAGACAAGTTACACGGTGATGCCGCCACATACAAAGGCCTCAGTAGATAACTGTTTCTTCTAAACTCGGAAGGTAAGAGATGTATAAATAAAATAAAGAAGCTGAGAAACCACTCCCAGTTAAAAGACCATGAGAACTACCCTGAAGGCCAAACAAGGCAACAGACCTCTTCTAACAGACACCGACTTAAGAAAGGATATAATGAAAATGGTGCAATGATGAAGAATCTGTCTGCAAATGGAGGAGACACAAGAAGATACAAGTTCGATTCCAGGGTTGGGAAGATACCCTGAAGTAGGAAGTGGCAACCCACTCCAGTATTCTCGCCTGGAAATTGCCATGGTCAGAGAAGTCTGGCAGCCTATAGTCCATGGGATTGCAAAGAGTTGGACACAGCTGAGTGACCGAGCACACACACAGTGAGAATATTTAAGGGATTAAGAAAGGCTATTGACAGAAATGCAGAGTACTGTAAAAAGGAACTAGAAACTACAAAGAGGAACCAAGAAAAAATAGAAAACTCATTTGCAGAGACAGGAACTGCAGATGAATGAACAGCAGAATAAGTAATTCAGAAGAACAAATAAGTGACCTGGAAGAAAGAATAATGGAAATCACCAAATCAGGACAGCAGAAAAGCCAAAAAAAAAAAAAAAAAGCAATATAAGACACCTGTGGCATAGTAAAAAGTGAACCAATCTACTCATAGCAGTGATTCCAGAACAGGCAGAAAGATAAAAGGAAATGGAAAATATATTTGAAGTAATTATGGTGGAAAGCTTCCCAAATCTAAAGGAAATAGTACACCGGTACAGAGGGTTCCAAACAAGATGAACCCAGGCAGGCCTACACCAAGACATATGTTAATAAATGGCAAAAGTTAAGGATAAAGAGGATTCTAAAGGCAGCAAGATAAAAATAAAGAGCTAATTACAAGGGAACCCCCCATAAGTCTATCAGCTTATTTCTCTACAGAAACATTGCAGGTCAGAAAGGAGAGGCAAGATATATTCAAAGTTATGAAAGGGAAAAATATACAATATAGGATACTCTACCGAGCAAGATTATCATTCAGAATAGGAGAGAGAAAAAAATGCTCCGACAAGAAAAAACTAAAGGAATACAGTAACACTAAATCTATCTTAAAGGAAATATTGAAAGCTCTTCTCTAAATAGAAAAGGAGTAAGGATCTATAGGGAAGATAAAAATCTCAATTAAAAAGTAAATCACTTAATAAGCCAGTACACAGATCTTTAAAAAAGCAAAAATATTCTGTGAAACTGTTAATAACCACCATGGACAGCAAAAGGATAAACATGAAAATCCAAAAGAGGACATCAAAACCATGAAATGTGGGGAAGGAATAAAATACAGATTCCCCCCACCCCAAATCTGTTTGAGCCTATATGACTACCAGTTTAAGGTACGTACATACAGGAAGGGGGTAACATACTTGAAAATAGGGTAACCATAAATCAAAAACAGACAATACATTCACAAAAACCTAAAAGAAAAGAATGTAAGTATAACACAAAGAAGATAATCAAACCACGAAAGAAACACAAAAAGAAAAGGAAGTGATAAAATAAGAAACATAAAATGAATGGGAAAACAAGGTATAACATGGCAATAAATACAAATTTATCAACAATTACCTTAAGTTTCAATGGACTAAATGGTCCAATCAAAAGACATAGCAGCTGCAAATGGAAGAAAACAGCAAGAGCCTATATTATGCTGTCTACAAAAGATCCACCTTAGGGCAAAGGACTCACATAGATTGAAAGTGAGGGGATGAAAACCCATATTCCAGGCAAACAGAGAACACAAGAAAGTAGGGGTCATAATACTCATTTCAGAAAAAACAGACCTAAAAACAAAGACCATGAAGAAAGATAAAGAAGGTCAGTATATAATGATAAAAGGAAGATTTTACATGTGTCAGCAAACATGCACCCAATATCAGTTCAGTTCAGTCGCTCAGTCGTGTCTGACTCTTTGCGACCCCATGAATCACAGCACGCCAGGCCTCCCTGTCCATCACCAACTCCCGGAGTTCACTCAAACTCACATCCATCGAGTCAGTGATGCCATCCAGCCATCTCATCCTCTGTTGTCCCCTTTTCCTCCTGCCCCCAATCCCTCCCAGCATCAGGGTCTTTTCCAGTGAGTCAACTCTTCGCATGAGGTGGCCAAAGTACTGGAGTTTCAGCTTTAGCATCAGTCCTTCTAATGAACACCCAGGACTGATCTCCTTTAGGATGGACTGGCTGGATCTCCTTGCAGTCCAAGGGACTCTCAAGAGTCTTCTCCAACACCAAGGTTCAAAAGCATCAATTCTTAGGCGCTCAGCCTTCTTCACAGTCCAACTCTCACATCCATACATGACCACTGGAAAAACCATAGCCTTGACTAGCACCCAAAATAGACACACCCAAATACATAAACAAATTCTAACAGACATAAAAGGAGACATTGACAAGACTGCAACAATAGCAGGAGACTTTAATACCCTACTCACATCAGTGGACAGATCTTCAAGACAGAAAATCAATAAGGCAAAAAAGATTCTAAATGGTACAACGGAACAGTTAGATTTAATTGATATTTTCAAAACATTACATCCACAGAACTCAGAATACACATTCTTTTCAAGTGCACATGGAACTCTATCTAGAACTGACCACACACTAAGGCACAAAACCAACCTCAACAAATCTAAGAGTACAGAGATTATCTCAGTATCTTTTTTGACTAAAGAGCATAGCATATTCAAAAGCAGAGACATTACTTTGCCAACTAAGCTCCGTCTAGTCAAGGCTATGGTTTTTCCTGTGGTCATGTATGGATGTGAGAGTTGGACTGTGAAGAAGGCTGAGCGCCGAAGAATTGATGCTTTTGAACTGTGGTGTTGGAGAAGACTCTTGAAAGTCCCTTGGACTGCAAGGAGATCCAACCAGTCCATTCTGAAGGAGATCAGCCCTGGGATTTCTTTGGAAGGAATGATGCTAAAGCTGAAACTCCAGTACTTTGGCCACCTCATGCGAAGAGTTGACTCATTGGGAAAGACTCTGATGCTGGGAGGGATTGGGGGCAGGAGGAGAAGGGGACGACAGAGGATGAGATGGCTGGATGGCATCACTGACTCGATGGATGTGAGTTTGAGTGAGCTCTGGGAGTTGGTGATGGACAGGGAGGCCTGGTGTGCTGCAATTCATGGGGTCGCAAAGAGTTGGACACGACTGAGTGACTGAACTGGACTGAGCATGGAACTATGAAAAAAATGATTATATGGATACTAAACAAAACAAATAAACAAACAAAAAAACAGTGCTATTAAAAAACCAATGTGTGAACATGGAAATTAAAGAGGAAAATAAAAATATGTTGAGACAAATGACAATGAAAACACAACCATAGAAAATCTATGGGATGAACCAAGAGCAGTTCTTGGAGGAAAATTCATAGCAGTACAGGCCTTCCTCAAAAAACAAGAAAAATTTCAAATAACCAAACCTGCCAGTTAAAAGGATTAGAAAAAGAAACAAAACAAAACAAAACCATAGTCAGTAGAAGGAAGGAAATAAAGATTAGAGAGGAAATAAAACACAATAGAAAAAAAAAATCAATAGAACTAAGAGCTGGTTATTTGAAAGGATAAACAAGATAGACAAACTTCTGGCCAGGCTAGTCAACAAGAAAAGAGAATCCACATAAACAAACTAAGAAATGAAAAAGGAGACATAACAACGGATACCACAGAAATACAAAAATCCACAAGAGAATACTGTGAACAATTATATGTCAACAAATTTGACAACTTAGAAGAAATGGACAAGTTTCTAGAAACATCAGATCAGATCAGATCAGTCGCTCAGTAGTGTCTGACTCTTTGCAACCCCATGAATCGTAGCACGCCAGGCCTCACTGTCCATCACCAACTCCCAGAGTTCACTCAGACTCACGTCCATCGAGTCAGTGATGCCATCCAGCCATCTCATCCTCTGTCGTCCCCTTCTCCTCCTGCCCCCAATCCCTCCCAGCATCAGGATCTTTTCCAATAAGTCAACTTTTCGCATGAGGTGGCCAAAGTACTGGAGTTTCAGCTTTAGCATCATTACTTCCAAAGAAATCCCAGGGCTGATCTCCTTCAGAATGGACTGCTTGGATCTCCTTGCAGTCCAAGGGACTCTCAAGAGTCTTCTCCAGCACCACAGTTCAAAAGCATCAATTCTTCGGCGCTCGGCCTTCTTCACAGTCCAACTCTCACATCCATACATGACCACAGGAAAAACCATAGCCTTGACTAGACGAACCTTTGTTGGCAAAGTAATGTCTCTGCTTTTGAATATGCTATCTAGGTTGGTCATAACTTTCCTTCCAAGGAGTAAGCGTCTTTTAATTTCATGGCTGCAGTCACCATCTGCAGTGATTTTGGAGCCCAAAAAAATAAAGTCTGACACTGTTTCCACTGTTTCCCCGTCTATTTCCCATGAAGTGGTGGGGCCGGATGCCATGATCTTCATTTTCTGAATGTTAAGCTTTAAGCCAGCTTTTTCACTCTCCACTTTCACTTTCATCAAGAGGCTTTTGAGTTCCTCTTCCCTTTCTGCCATAAGGGTGGTGTCATCTGCATATCTGAGGTTATTGATATTTCTCCCGGTGATCTTGATTCCAGCTTGTGTTTCTTCCAGCCCAGCATTTCTCATGATGTAATCTGCATATAAGTTAAATAAACAGGGTGACAATATACAGCCTTGACGAACTCCTTTTCCTATTTGGAACCAGTCTGTTGTTCCATGTCCAGTTCTAACTGTTGCTTCCTGACGGGCATACACATTTCTCAAGAGGCAGATCAGGTGGTCTGGTAGTCCCATCTCTTTCAGAATTTCCCTCAGTTTATTGTGATCCACACAGTCAAAGGCTTTGGCATAGTCAATAAAGCAGAAATAGATGTTTTTCTGGAACTCTCTTGCTTTTTCCATGATCCAGCGGATGTTGGCAATTTGATCTCTGGTTCCTCTGCCTTTTCTAAAACCAGATTGAACATCAGGAAGTTCACGGTTCACATATTGCTGAAGCCTGGCTTGGAGAATTTTGAGCATTACTTTACTAGCGTGTGAGATGAGTGCAATTGTGCGATAGTTTGAGCATTCTTTGGCATTGCCTTTCTTTGGGATTGGAATGAAAACTGACCTTTTCCAGTCCTGTGGCCCCTGCTGAGTTTTCCACATTTGCTGGCATATTGAGTGCAGCACTTTCACAGCATCATCTTTCAGGATTTGGAATAGCTCCACTGGAATTCCATCACCTCCACTAGCTTTGTTCCAGTGTTCTTTTGTACTTAGAAAGCAGTGATACTTTCTAAGGCCCACTTGGCTTCACATTCCAGGATGTCTGGCCCTAGGTCAGTGATCACACCATCGTGATTATCTGGGTCGTGAAGGTCTTTTTTGTACAGTTGTTCTGTGTATTCTTGCCATCTCTCCTTAATATCTTCTGCTTCTCTTAGGTCCATACCATTTCTGTCCTTTATCGAGCTCGTCTTTGCTTGAAATGTTCCTTTGGTATCTCTGATTTTCTTGAAGAGATCCCTAGTCTTTCCCATTCTGTTGTTTTCCTCTATGTCTTTGCATTGATTGCTGAAGAAGGCCTTCTTATCTCTTCTTGCTGTTCTTTGGAACTCTGCATTCAGATGCTTATGTCTTTCCTTTTCTCCTCAGCTTTTTGCTTCTCTTCTTTTCACAGCTATTTGTAAGGCCTCCCCAGACAGCCATTTTGCTTTTTTGCATTTCTTTTCCATGGGGATGGTCTTGATCCCTGTCTCCTGTACAATGTCACAAACCTCATTCCATAGTTCATCAGGCACTCTATCTATCAGATCTAGGCCTTAAATCTATTTCTCCCTTCCACTGTATAATCATAAGGGATTTGATTTAGGTCATACCTGAATGGTCTAGAAACATACAATCGACCAAAACTGAACCAAGAAGCAGCAGAAACTTTGAACAGACTGATCACTAAAAGTGAAATAGAATTTGTAACTTAAAATCATACTGCAAACAAAAATCCTAGGCCAAATGCTTTCACAGGTCTTCCAAACATACAAACTTTTACTGACCGTTCTCAAACTCTTCCAAAAAACTGAAGAAGAGAGAACACTCCCAACAACATTCTATTAATATGAAGCCATCACCACCCTGATATCAAAACCAGATAAAGACACCATGAAAAAAGAAAATTACATTCTTCGATGAATATAGATGCAAAAATTCTCAACAAAATATTAGCAAATCAAATCCAACAATGCATAAAAGTGATCATATACCATGACCAAATGTAATTCATCCCAAGATCACAATGATGATTCAGCATACACAAATCAACCAACATGATTCACCATATATATAAAAGACAAAAAGCACGTTTATCCCAATAGATGCAGATAAAGCATTTGACAAAATTCAACATCCATGCATGATTAAAAAAAGTCTTACCAAAGTGAGTATAGCAGGAATACATCTTATATAATACCTGCTATTTGTGACAAACTCACAATCAATATAATACTAAATGGTGAAAAGCTAAGACTCCCTGCTCAAATCTGGAACAATGCAAGGATGCCCACTCTCAACTCTATTCAACATAGCAGTGGAAAGTCAGCCACAGCAATCACGTGAGAGAAAGAAAGAAAAGGTATCAACATTGAAAGGGAAGAGGTAAAATCTCATTATGTGCAGATGGTATGATAGTACACATGCAAAACCCTAAAGACACCTAACAAAAGCTCCTGGAACCGGTAAATCCAGCAAGGCAGCAGGGTACAAGATCAATATACAGAAACTGGATGTACTTTTTACATCAAACAATGAAGTATCAGAAAAGGAATGTAAAAAAATAATAACTTTTAAATCATACTGTAAAAATTAAAATACTTAGGAACAAACCTGACAAAAGAGATTGAAGGTTTATATGTTGAAAAGTATAAAACATTAATAAAGGGCATAGAAGATGGCTCACAGAAATGGAAAGACACTCCACGCTCTTCTTTGCTCTTATTTGACTATACCGCGCAGCTGGTGGGATCTTAGTTCTCTGACCAGGAATTGAACCCAGGACCCCAGGAGTGGGAGGGCCAAGTCCTAACCACTGAACTGCCAGGAATCCCCATGCTCTTTGCTTAGAAAAATTGATATTGTTAAAACAGCCATACTACCCAAAGTAATTTACAGATTTAATGAAATGTCTATCAAATTACCTATACAATTTTTCACTGAACTAGAACATATAATGCAAAAATTCATATGGAACTATAAAAGACCCAGATTTGTCAAAGAAATCCTTATGAAAAAGAATAAAGCAGGAAGCATAATCCTAAAAGACTTCAGACAATATTACAAAGTTACTGTAATCGAAATAGCATGTATTGGCACAAAATAGACATATGGATCAATAGAACAGAGTAGAGAACCCCCAAAGTAATCTACACACTTATGGTCAATGCATCTTTGACAAAAGAGGCAAGAGTATAATACACTGGGAAAAAGATAGTCTCTTTAGCAAATGGTGTTTGAAAGCCGGACAGGTGCATGTAAATCAACAAAATTAATCTCTAAAATATGTAAGCAGCTCATACAGCTCAATAACAGCAGCAGAAACACAAGCCAATCAAAAAATGGGCGTGGGGAGGGAGGTTCAAGAGGACGGACATATGTTTATCTATGGCTGGTTAATGTTGATGTCTGGGAGCAACCAACATAATTCTGTAAAGCAATTATCCTTCAATTAAAAAAATAAATTTTTACAAAGTAAAAATAAAAAAAAGGAAAAAAAAGGCAGAAGAAAATATAGACATTTCTCCAAAGAAGACATAAGGATGGCCAATAGGCATATGAAAAGATGCTCAATGTGGTAATTAGAGAAATACAAACCAAAACTATAATGATACATGGCCTCACACCAGTCAGAGAGCCCACTATGAAAAAGTCCAGGAAAACAAATGCTGGAGAGAGTGTAGAAAAAGGAAGCCCCCCATACTGTTGGTGGGAAGGTAAGTCGGTGCAGGCACTATGGAAAACCATATGGAGGGTCCCTGGAAAACTGCAAACTTGTCATATGATCCAGATCCCTCTCCTGGGCATATACCCAAGTAAAACGGTAACTGAAAAAGCTACACGACCCCTGTGTTCATGGCAGCACTACTCACAATAGCAAGACACGGAAACAACCTAAATGCCCATCCACAGACGAACGGATACAGAAGATGTGGCACAAACATACAGTGGAATACTGCTCATTCATGAAAAGACAAAATAATGCCAGTTTCAGCACCGTGGATGCAACTACAGATTATCATAACGAAGTGAAGTAAGGACGAACGAGAAAGACAAATGCCATATTATACACACACAAACAGAATCTAAAACCTGACACAAATGAGCCAATCAATGAAACAGAAACAGAATCGTGACACAGAGAGCAGACTTCTGGATGCCACAGTGGAGGTGGTCGGGGGACGGTGGAGTGGGAGGCTGGGTTTGGCAAATGCAAGCTTCTATAGATAGAATAAATAACAAGGTCCTGCGGGATAGCACAAGTATTCCCTGATAGCTCAGTTGGTGAAGAATCCGCCTGCAGTGTGGGAGACCCTGGTTTGATTCCTGGATCGGGAAGATCCCCTGGAGAAGGGATAAGCTACCTACTCCAGTATTCTTTGGCTTCCCTGGTGGCTCAGCTGGTAAAGAATCCACCTGCAGTGTGGGAGACCTAGGTTCGATCCCTGGGTTGGAAAGATCCCCGGGAGAAGGGTAAGGCTACCCACTGCAGTATTCTGGCCTGGAGAATTCCATGGCCTGTTATAGTCCATGGGATGGCAAAGAGTCAGACATGACTGAGTGACTTTCACTTTCAATTTCATTGCATAGCACAGAGAACTATATACTCAGTATCCTATGATAAACCATATTGCAAAAAGATATATAAAAAGAATATATATATACACACACATACATATATAAATCACTTTGCAGTACAGCAGAAATAAGATTTGTAAATCAACTATATACTCTGATGAAAAATATTGATAAAAAAGAAAAAAAACATTGAAAAGAAATGAGGACAGTTTAAGAGACCTCCGAGACATCAAACACAGTAACATTCACATTATCGGGGGTCCCAAAAGGACAAGAGAAAGAGAAAGGCCCAGGAAAATGTCTGAAGAGAGAGTAGCTGAAAACCTGCTTAACATGGGAAAGGAAACAGTCACCCCAGTCCAGGAAGTCCAGAGACCTATTCAGGATTAACCAAGAAAGAACATAATGAGACACACACTGCTCAAATTGAAAAATAAAAGAGAAAGAGAAAATATGAAAAGAAATGGGGAAAAAATAACAAATAACATAAAAGGAAACTCCCATAAGGCTTAGCTGATTTTTAGCAGAAATTCTGCAGGCTAGAAAGGTGTGCACACTATATTTAAAGTGATGATAGGGAGAAATCTACAGTCAATAAGGCTATGCAGCAAGGCTCACGTTCAGATTTGACAGAGAAATCAAAATCTTTGTAGACAAGTGAAAGCTAAAACTCAATCCACCAAACCAGCTTTACAACAAATCCTAAAGAGGTTCTCTAGGTGGTGGGAAGAAAGGTCACTACGGAAACGAGGGAGGGATAAGACGGGAAAGCTCACCGGTGCAGGCAGGCAGCCAGTAAGAGAAGCCGTCCACACACACCAGCAGGAAGGCTAAAGACAAAGTAAGAAGATTATCTATAGAAAAACAATAAGTTAATGGATCCACAGAATAATTCGATGTAAAATACAATTATCAAAAACACACATCATGAGAGTACAAATGCGGGATATTTAAAATTAAGAGATAAGCAACTTAGAACAATCATGTATTTACAGAGTGCTGTATCTAGATCTCATGGTAACTGCAAACCAAAAAATCTATGATAGATACACACACACACACAGACACACACACACTGACACACACAGACACACACATACACAGACACACACCCACCCACCCTTGGTGGCTCAGAAGGTAAAGAGCCCGTTTGCAATGTTGGAGACCTGCCTGGGTTGGGAAGATCCTCTTGGGAAGGGAATGGTTATTCACTCCAGTATGGAGGAGGTTCCCTGGTGACTCAGATGGTAAAGAATCTGCCCGCAATTTGGGAGACCTGGGTTTGATTGCTGGGTCAGGAAGATCCCCTGGAGCAGGAAATGGCAACCCACTCCAGTATGCTTGCTTGGAGAATTCCATGGACAGAGGAGCCTGGAGGGCTACAGTCCATAGAGCTGGACATGATTGAGTGCCTGACACTTCCACTTTCACATCAAATACCAAGAGAGGATAACAAAAGAGGAAAGGGAAAAAAAAAAAAAGACATACTAAAACAAACCCCAAACAATTAAGAAAATGGCAATATGAACATACATACTGATGATTACCTTAAATGTAAACAGGTTAAACACTCCAACAAAAAAAACACAGACTGATTGGATGGATATAAAAAGACCCATATATAAAACTTCTAAAAGAGACACACTTCAGATCAGCACACACTGATGTGAGAATGGAAAAAGGTATTCCATGCAAATGGAAATCAAAAGAAAACTGGAGTAGGAATACTTATATTAGGAAAAACACACTTTAAAGACTGCTACAAGAGACGAAGAAGGACACTACATAATAATTAAGGGATCAATACAAGAAGAAGCTACAACAATTGTAAATATATGTACATAAAACAGAAGCACTTCAATATACAAGGCAACTGTTAACAGATATAAAAGAAGAAACTGACAGCAACCCAATAGTGGGGAACTATAACACTCCATTTCCATCAATAGATAGATCACCCAGAAAATCAATAAGGACACCAAGGACTCGGATGACACATTAGACCGGATAGGATTAAATAATAATTATACAGCCATCTCTCCAAAAGCAGCACAATGCCCGTTCTTTTCAAGTGAAATCTTCTCCAGGATAGATCACATACTGGGCACAGAAGATATCAAGCACCCTTTCCAATGGCAACACTATGATATTAGAAATGAAGTACAAGGGGAAGAAAACTGCAAAAAACACAAACACGTGGAAGGTAAACAATATGCTACCAAGCAGCCAAAGGATCGCTGAATAAACTGGTGGGGGCGGATACCTCGAGACAAATGAAAACAAAACACGACAATCCAAAATCTATGGGGAACAGACACAACCATTCTAAGTGGGAAATTTATAATGATACAAACTTATCTAAGGAAGCCAAAAAAGTCTCAAACAACCTAATGTTAAACTGAAAGCAACTAGACAAACGGGAACAAACAAAATTCAGTGTTTCTAGAAGCAAAGAAATCATAAAGATCAGAGACTAAGAAATCAATAGGAAAGATCAATGAAACTAAAAGTTGATTCCCTGGAAAGAAAACAAATTGATAATCCTTAGCTCATCAAAAAAAGGGAGAGAGTTCAAATCAATGAAATCAGAAATGAAAAAGGAGTAATTATAACAGACACTGCAGAAATGCAAAGGACCACAGAGACTACTGCAAGCAAGCCTATGCCACTAAAACGGACAACTTGGAAGAAATGGACAAAGTCTTGGAAAGGTACAATCTCCCAAAACAGAACCAGGAAGAAAGAAAATATGAACACAATCACAATTACTAAAATCGAATCTGTGATTAAAAAACTTCCAACAAATAAAGTCCAAAACCAGAGGGCTTCACAGGCAAATTCTACCAAACATTTAGAGTCAACTCCTATCCTTCTGAAGTGATTCTGAAAAACTGCAGAGGAAAGAACACTTCCAAATTTATGCTATGAGGCCATGACCACACTGATATCAAAACCAGACAAAGATATCACAAAAAAGAAAACTATAGGCCAATATCACTGATGAACGTAGATGCAAAAACCCTCAACAAAACACTAGCAAACTGAATCCAGCAATACATTAAAACAAAATACACCATGACCAAGTGGAATTTATCCCAGGGATAGAAGGACTTTTCAATATCTAAAAGCCAATCAGTGTGATACAACATATGAACTAACCGGGGAATGAAAACCCTCTGATGATCTCTATTCAGTTCAGTTCAGTCACAGTTGTGTTCATCTCTTTGTGACCCCATGGACTGTAGCACACCAGGCTTCCCTGTCCATCACCAACTCCCAGAGCTTACTCAAACTCATGTCCATCGAGTTGGTAATGCCATCCAACCGTCTCATCCTCTGTCGTCCCCTTCTCTTTCTGTCTTCAATCTTTCCCAGCATCAGGGTCTTTTCCAAGGAGTCAGTTCTTCGCATTAGGTGGCCAAAGTATTGGAGTTTCAGCTTCAGCATCAGTCCTTTCAATGACTATTCAGGACTGATTTCCTTTAGGATTGACTGACTGGAACTCCTTGCAGTCCAAGGAACTCTCAAGAGTCTCCTCCAACACCACAGTTCAAAAGCATCAATTCTTTGGTGCTCAGCTTTCTTTATAGTCCAACTCTCATGATGATCTCTATAGATGAAGAAAAATCTTTCAACAAAATCCAACAGCTATTAATGATAAAAAAAAAAAAAAACCCTCCAGAAAATGGATAGAGGAAACCTACTTCAAAATAATAAAGACCATATATGAGATTGATTATATTATTTGCAGGCAAAGATGGAGAAACTCTATACAGTCAGCACAAACAAGACCTGGAGCTGACTGTGGCTCAGATTATCAGCTTCTTACTGCAAAATTCAGGCTCAAATTGAATACAGTTGGGAAAACCCTAGGCCATTCAGGTATGACCTAAATCCCTTATGATTATACAGTGGAAGTGATGAATAAATTCAAGGGACTAGACGTGGTTGCCAGAGTGCCTGAAGAACTATGGACAGAGGTTCCTAACATTTTACAGGGGGTGGTGACCAAAATCATCTCCAAGAAAAAGAAATGCAAGAAGGCAAAGTGGTTGTCTGAGGAGGTCTTACAAATAGCTGAGAAAAGAAGAGACGAGAAAGGCAAAGGGAAAAAGGCAAGATATACCTAGCTGAATTCAGAGTTCCAGAGAATACCAAGGAAAGATAAGAAAGTCTTCTTAACTGAGCAATGCAAAGAGCTAGAAGAAAACAATAGAATGGGAAAGACTAGAGATCTCTTTAAGAAAACTGGAGATACCAAGGGAACATTTCATGCAAAGATGGGCTCAATAAAGGACAGAAACGGCAAGGACCTAGGAGAAGCAGAAGAGATTAAGAAGAGGTGGCAAGAATACACAGAAGAACTGTACAAAAAAGATCTTCACAACCCAGATAACCACGATGGTGTGATCACTCACCTAGAGCCAGACATCCTGGAATGTGAAGTCAAGTGGGCCTTAGGAAGCATCACTATGAACAAAACTAATGGAGGTGACGGAACTCCAGCTGAGCTATTTCAAATCCTAAAAGATGATTCTGTTAAAGTGCTGCACTCAATATGCCAGTAAATTTGGAAAACTCAGCAGTGGCCACAGGACTGGAAAAGGTCAGTTTTCATTCCCAACCCAAAGAAAGGCCATGCCAAAGAATGTTCAAATTGCCATACAATTGCACTCATTTCACATGCTATCAAGATTATGCCCCAAGTCCTTCAAGCTAGACTTCATCAGTATCTGAACTGAGAAATTCCAGATGGACAAGCTGGATTTAGAAAAGGCAGAGGAACCAGAAATCAAATTGCCAACATACTTTGGATCATAGGAAAAACAAGGGAATTCCAGAAAAACCATATACTTGTGCTTCATTGACAATACTAAAGCCTTTGGATTGTGTGGATCACAACAAACTGAAATATTCTTAAAGAGATGGGAATATCAGACCACATTACCTGACTCCTAAGAAATCCGTATGCAGTACAAGAAGCATCAGAACGAGACATGGAACAATGGACTGGTTCAAAAGTGGGAAAGGAGGACGTCAAGGCTTTATAATGTCATCTGCTTATTTAACTTATATGCAGAGTACATCATATGAAGTGTTGGGCTGGATGACTCACAAGCTGGAATCAAAATTGCTGGGAGAAATATCAATAACCTCAGGTATCACATGATACCACTTTAATGGCAGAAAGTGAAGAGGAACTAAAGAGCCTCTTGATGAAGTTGAAAGAGGAGAGTGAAAAAGCTGGCTTAAAACAACATTTCAATAAATGAAGATTATAGCATCTGATCCTATCACTTCATGGCAAACAGATGGGGGAAAAGTGGAAACAATGTCAGATTTCATTTTCTTGGGCTCCAAAAATCAGGGCGGATGGCGACTGCAGCTACAATATTAAAAGACACTAGGTCCATGGAAGGAAAGCTATGACAAACCTAGGCAGTGTATTAAAAAGCAGAGATGTCACTTTGTTGACAAAGGTTCATATAGTCAAAACTATTATTTTTCCAGTAGTCATGTATGGATGTGAGAGTTGGACCATAAAGATGGCTGAGTGCTGAAGAACTGATGCTTTCGAACTGTGGTGTTGGAGAAGAAGACTCTTGAGAGTACCTTGGACAGCAAGGAGATCAAACCAGTCAATCCTAAAGGAAATTAACCCTGAATACTCATTGGAAGGACTGGTGCTGAAGCTTAACCTCCAAAACTTTGGCCACCTGATGGGAAGAGCCGAGTCATTGGCAAAGACCTTGATGCTGGGAAAGATTGAGGAAAGAGAAGGGGGTGACAGAGAATGAGATGGTTGGATGGGATCACTGACTCAATGAACACGTGTTTGAACAAACTCAGGGAGATAGTGAAGTACAGGGAAGCCTGGCGTGCTGCAGTTCATGGAGTTGCAAGGAGTTGGACATGACTTAGGGGCTGAACAACAATGACAAACACACAGTTAACATGGTCCTAAACAGTGAAAAGCTGAAAGCACTCCCTCTAAGATCAGGAAGAAGGTAAGGATGTCCATTGTTATCACTTTTATTCAACACAGTTTTGGAAATCCTAGCCACAGCAATCATAGAAGAAAATGAAATAAAAGAAATCCAACTTGGAAAAGAAGTTAAATTGTCACTGTTTCCAAATGACATGATATTATACCGAAAAAACCCTAAAGATGCTATCAGGAAACTATAAGAGCTCATCAATGAATTCAGTAAAGTTGCAGGATACAAAGTTAGTATTCAGATATCTGTTGCATTTCTATACACTTATGATGAGAGACCAGAAAAGGAAATGAATCCAACAATCCTGTTGACCATTACATCAAAAAGAATAAAATGCCTAGGATTAAACATACCAAAGTTGGGGGAAACCTGTACACCAAAAAATGTAAGAAGCGGATAAACAGAAGACGACACAAACAGATGAGAAAAATGTACTGTGTTTGATTGGAAGAATCAATATTTTTCAAATGAGTGTACTACCAAAGGCAATCTACAGATTCAATGCAATTTCTGTCAAATCATCAAAGGTATTTTTTACGGAACCAGATCAAAAAATTTTTAAATTTCCCTGAAAACACAAAAGACTTCCAATAAACAATGCAATCTTGAGATGGAAAACAGAGCTGGAGGAGTTAGGCTCTCTGACTGCAGATTGCAGCACAAAGCTAGAGTCATCAAAAGAGTATGCTAATGGCACAGAAACAAAAATATAATCAAGGAATAGGATAGAAATCCAGAAATACTCCCTGCACCTATAGTCAGTCTACAATGAAGGAAGCAAGAATGTACAATGGAGAAAAGACCATTTCTTCCATATGTGGTGCTTGGAAAACTGGACAGCATTATGCAACAGAATGAAGCGAGAACACACTGTACTACCATATACAAAAAACTAAAGGTAAGAGAAAATACTATAAAACTCATTGAGGAAAACACAGGCAGAATAGTATAACAAAAAGCACAGCAACTATCATTGAGTCTATTTGCAAGTTAATGGAAATAAAAACAAAAGCATGGGGCATAATTAAAATTTCATATCTTTTGCACCACAAAGGAAAACACACACAAAATGAAAAGACAGCCTCATAATGAGAAAAAATAGTTGCAAATAATGTGTTCTATAAGAGATTTTCAAAATATACAAACAGCCCATACAGCTCAATATTAAAAAAAACAACACAATCAAAAAAATAGGCAAAAGTCCTAAATAAGACATTTCTCCAAAGAAGACATAAGAATGGCTAACAGCCACACGAAAATATGCTCAACATCACTAATTACTAGAGAAAAGCAAATCAAAATTAAAATGAGGTATCATCTCACGCCAAGCTGAATGGCTACCATCAAAACGTTTACAAATAATAAATGCTGAAGAGGGTGTGGAGAAAAGGAGGCCTCCTGCGCTGCTGTGGGAAAGTAGATCAGCGCAACCACTACGCAGCACAGGATGGACGTTCCTTAAAAGCTTAAAAACAGAAGTAGCAGAAGATTCAACAGTCCCACTCCTGGGCATACATGCAGAAAAAAATCTGATTAAAAAAGATACGTGCACATCTATGTTCATAACAGCACTATTTACATTAGCCAAGACATGGAAGTAACCTCAATGTCCCTCAGCACATGAATGAATGAAGAAGACGTGGTATATATACAGTGGAATATTGTTGTTTATTCAGTTGCTAAATTATGTCTGACTCTTTGTGACCCCGTGGACTATAAACATGCCAGGCTCCCCTGTCTTCCGATATCTCGCAGAGTTTGCTTAAATTCACGTCCTTTGAGTTGGTGATGCTATCTAACCATCTCATCCTCTGCCACCACCTGTCCTCTTGCCTTCAGTCTTTCCCAGCAACAGGGGTGGAATACTACCCAACCATAAAAAATGAACTAATGACATCTTCAGCACATGGATGGACCCAGAGATTCTCATGCTCAGTGAAATAACAAAGACAAATATCATACGATATCACTTACATGTGGAATCTAAAAAACATGATACTCATAAACTTATTTCCAAAACAGAAATAGACCCACAGATAGGAAAAAAATCTTATGGTTACCAAAGGAGAAAGGAGAACAGGGATAAATTAGGATTATGAAATTAACATATACATATTGCTATTTATATTTATATAAAACAAATAACAAACAAGGACCTACAGTGTAGCACAGGGAACTATATTCAGTATTTTTAATAAAGTATAAGGGGAAATAATCTAAAAATACATTATATATATGCTTATATATAAAATGTGTTTATATATACATACATAAAATATACACATATGTGTGTGCATGTATATCTACATACACACAGCCACAGAACATTGTAAAGAAATTGTAATTCAATAAAAAATGATAAAAATTAAAAAATCTTTTGAACCTATGGAAAGAAAAAAAGTAAAAGAAGAAATTATGGCTGAAACATTCCCAAACCTAAAGAAGGAAAAAGATATCTAGGTATAGGAAACGCTGAGAGTCCCAAACAAGATGAACCCAAAGAAACTTACACTAAGGCATATTATAACAAAAATGGCAGAAGTTAAAGATAATAAAAGTATTCTAACAGTCGCAATAAAGAAAAAAGAGTTACTCTGGAACCTCCATAAGGCTATCAACTGTTTTCTCTACAGAAACCTTGCAGGCCAGAAGGAAGTGGCAAGATATATTCAAAGTCATGAAAGGAAAAATCTGTAAGCTGAATACTCTACTCAGCAAGCTCATCATTTATCAAAAGAATAGAGAGAGAGATAAAGAATTTCTCAGACAAGCAAAAGCTAAAGAAATACACTACTATCTATCATAAAAGAAATATCAAAAATTCTTCTCTAAATAGAAAAGCATAAAAACCTGTAGAAAAGAGAAAATCATAACTGGAAAGTAAATCACTTAAATAAGACAGTGCATATATTATAAAAAAATTGAAAAAACTCTGTGAAGTACAGTCATTACAACAGCACAGTATTAGCACAAAAACAGAAATAGAGATTAATGGAACAGGATAGGAAACCCAGAAATAAACCCTTCCAATATGGTCAATTAATCCACAACAAAGGAGGCAAGACATACAACGGAGAAAAGACAGTGTGTTCAATAAATGGTGTTGGGAAAACTGGACAGTAACACGTTAAAAAAAAAAGGAAGTTAGACCATTCTTTAATACCATACACAAAAATAAACTCAAAATGAAATAAAAATCTAAATTTAAGACCGCAGAATGTAAAACTCTTAGAGGAAAACGTAGGCAGAATACTCCTTGACATGAACTCTAAGAATATTTTTTTCAGTCCATCTCCTTGAGTACTGGAAAAACAAGCAAAAATAAACAAATGGGTCCTAATTAAACACAAAAGCTTTTGCACAGCAAAGAAAATCATAAACAAAACAACAACCACCACCTCATAATGAGAGAAAATGATGCAACAGACAAGGATTAAGCTCCAAAATTTATAAACAGCTCATGCAGCACAATACCAAAAAATAAACCATCTCATCAAAAAAATGGGCAGACCTAGACATTCGTTCAAAGATGGCATACAGATGGAGACTAGGCACATAAAAAGATGCTCAAGATTGCTAATTATTAGAGAAGTGCGAATGAAACTACAATGAGGTATCACCTCACACCAGTCAGCATGGCCACCAACAAAAAGTCTACAGACAATAAATGCAAGAGGGGGTGTGGAGGAAAGGGGACCTCCTACACTGATGGGAATGTAAACTGGTACAGCTGCTATGGAGAACAGTATGGAGGTTCCTTGCTGCTAAGTCGCTTCAGTCGTGTCTGACTCTGTGCGACCCCATAGACGGCAGCCCGCCAGGCTCCCCCGTCCCTGGGATTCTCCAGGCAAGAACACTGGAGTGGGTTGCCATTTCCTTCTCCAATGCATAAAGTGAAAAGTCAAAGTGAAGTCGTTCAGTCGTGTCCGACTCTTAGCAACCCCATGGACTGCAGCCCACCAGGCTCCTCCATCCATGGGTTTTCCAGGCGAGAGTACTGGAGTGGGGTGCCATTGCCTTCTCCGATCGATGTTCCTTAAGAAACTAAAAACAGAGCTACCATATAAACCAGCACTCTCACTCCTATGTACATATCCAGAGCAAAACATGGTTGAAAAGGCTGCAAACGGTTGACCACTGCACTGCAATGGTCACTGCAGCACTGTTTATAATAGCCAATGTATGGAAGCCATCTAAATGTCCATTGACAGATGAATGGATAAAGAAGATCTGCTATGTATATACAGTGGAATATAATTCAGCCATTAAAAAGATTGAAATAATGCCATTTGTAGGAGCATGTAGGGACCCAGAAATAATTATACTAAGTGAAGTAAGTCAGACAGAGAAAGACATTTTTATATATATATATATCACTTAAGTGTGAAATATATATATATATAAACTAAACAAATGAGCTCATTTACAAAACAAAAAACGACACAGAAAATAGACTTCTGGTTACCATGGGGTAAGGATCGGGGAGAGGGATAGAGTAGAAGATAGAGATTGACAAGTACACACGGCTGTCTTTAAAACAGATAACCAAAAAGAAATTATCATATGTGCACAGAGAACTCTGCTCAATACTCTGTAATAAGCTAAACAGGAGAAGAGTTTGAAAAAGAACAGATATCTGTATAACCGAATCACTTTGCTGTACACCTGAAACAACACTGTTAACCAAATACACTCCAAAATAAAAGTTTTTTTTTTTTTAAAACAGGAATAAAAAAACAATTATATGACAAAAAATGGACAAACTATTAGAAATGGACAAGTGTCTAGAAATGCACAGCTTACTGAAACTGAATCAAGAAGAAATAAGATATTCTGAACAGAATGATCACTAGAAGTAAAATAGAACTTGCAGGGAGTTTTTAAAAACTCCCTGTGGAAAAAAAAAGTCCAGCACTAGATGGCTTCACTGGAGAATTCTACCAAACATTTAAAAAAGAACATGTACCAATGCCTCTCAAAACTTTCTAACAGACCGAAGAGGAGAGAATACTCTCAAAGTTATTCTGTGAAGCCACTCGGATACCAAAACCAGACAAAGACACTACCAAAAAAAGAAAATCACAGATCATGTAATTTGATGAATGTACATGCAAAAATTCAACAAAACATGAGCAAACGAAACCCAACAATACATAAGAAGGATCATACACTGCAATCAAGTTGGATTCATCCCAGGGTCACAAGGATCATTCAAAATAGGCAAACCAATCAGTCTGATACACCACATGAAAAAATGAAATAACAAAAGCCACACGATCATCTCCATAGATTCAGAAAAAGCAACTGACAACATTCAACATCCATTCGTGATAAAAACTCTTACCAAAGTGGATACAGAGGGAACACATCTCAGCATAGTAAAAGCAGTTTAGGATAACCTTACAGCCTACATAATACTCAAACACTGATCTATTTCAAATCTTCCCACTAAAGTCTGGAATAAGACAAGGAAGCCCACTCTCACCACTTCTATTCAACAAAGTATTGGAAGTCCTAGGCTTAGCAATCAGATGAGAAAAATAATAAACCATATCCAAATTAGAAGGGAAGAGGTAAAATTGTCATTATATGTAGATGACGTGATACCATATTAGGAAATCCTAAGGACTCCACACAAAAACGATTAGAATAGAAAAACAAATTTAGCAATGCGGCAGGATATAAGATTAACATACAGAAATCTACTGTATTTCTTTACACTAACAATGAATGGGAAGAGAAAGTGAAAAACAAATCACTTTTAAAACTGCATCAAAAAGAACAAAATAGGAATTAACCTAACTGAGGAGGTGAAAGACTTATACACTGAGAACTATAAAACATTGATAAAGATAAGAGAAGATGGTTTGAAGAAATATACCATTTTTTGGTATTAAAAAAAAAAGAAAGAAAAACAAATAACCTAATAAAAAAACTGGCATGTGGGTGCGTGCTAAGTCGTTTCAATTGTGTTTGACTCTTTGCGACCCCATGGACTGTAACCCACCAGTCTCCTCTGTTCCTGGGATTCTCTAGGCAGGAATACTAGACTGGGTTGCCATACCCTCCTCCAGGGGATCTTCCCTACCCAGGGATCGAACCTGTATCTCTCACGTCTCCTGCACTGGCAGGCAGGTTTTTTATCACTAGCACCACCGGTATAAGACCTAAATAGACATTTCTCCAAGGAAGACATACAGATGGCTAAGAGGCATATGAAAAGATGCTCAACATCCACGAGAATCAGATAAATGCAAGTCAAAAGTACAACTGAGGTATCACCTCACACCAGTCAGAATGGCCATTGCCAAAAAATATACAAACAATAAATGCCGGAGAGGGTATGAGAAAAGGGAACCTCTTACAGTGTGGATGGGGATGTACACTGATACAGCCACTGCAGAGAACAATACAGAGGTTCCTTGCTGTGCTGTGCTGAGTTGTGTCCGATTTTTTGCGACCCCAAGGACCGCAGCCTGCCAGGCTCCTCTGTCCACGGGGATTCTCCAGGCAAGAATACTGGAGTGGGTTGAAAAAATAAAAATAGAACTATCACATGACCCAGCAATCCCACTCCTGGGCATGTGCCTAGGAACATCACAATTCAAAAGGATACATGCACCCCAATGCTCATCGCAGCACTATTTACAATAGCCAGGACATGGAGACAGCCTCCTTGTCTATCGACAGAGGAATGGATAAAAATGATGTGGTGCCTATACACAATGGAATATTATTCAGCTATAAAATGAATGAAACGCTGCCATTTGTTAAGGCATGATGGACCTAGAGGCTGTCATACAGAGTGAAGTCAGTGAGAAAAAGAAAAACATAGAGTGTACATTAATGCATCTATGTGTAATCTAGAAAAATAGTACAGATGAACCTATTTGCAAAGCAGAAAGAGAGACACAAACATGAGAGCACAAACGCATGGACAGCAAGGGGTGGGGGGTGGTTAGGACACACTGGGAGACTGGGATTTACGTATATACACCGACTGCTGTGTATGAAACGGGTAACTAATGAGAATCTACTGTATAGCATGGGGGGTGGAGGGGAGAATCTGTTTGTAGCATATACATTAAGTTAACCTTAAAATGCATCCTAATATACATTGCTGCTAAGTCGCTTCAGTCGTGTCCGACTCTGTGGGACCCCGTAGACGGCAGCCCACCAGGTTCCCCCGTCCCTGGGATTCTCCAGGCAAGAACACTGGAGTGGGCTGCCATTTCCTTCTCCGATGCATGAAAGTGAAAAGTCGAAGTGAAGTCGCTCAGTCGTGTCCCACTCTTAGTGACCTCATGGACTGCAGCCTACCAGGCCCACTGTGCTAATTTGATCTCCTCTCCTTATCCCCTGGGGCTTCCCAGATGGCACAGTGGTCAAAGAATCTGCCTGCCAATGCAGGAGATGCAATATACATGAGGTACAGACAAATCGAATGGTTCAAAGCTGAATGGTTCTATGAAGACCTACAAGACCTTCTAGAATTAACACCCAAAAAAGATGTCCTTTTCATTATAGGGGACTGGAATGTAAAAGTAAGAAGTTGAGAGATACCTGGAGTAACTGGCAAATTTGGCCTTGGAGTATAGAAAAAAGTAGGGCAAAGGCTAACAGAGTTTTGCCAAGAGAATGCACTGGTCATAGCAAACACCCTCTTCCAACAACACAAGAGAAGACTCTACACATGGACATCACCAGATGGTCAATACCCAAATCAGATCGATTATATTCTTGCCATCAAAGATAAAGAAGCTCTATACAGTCAGCAAAAAAAAGACCAGGAGCTGACTGTGGCTCAGATCATGAACTCCTTATTGCCAAATTCAGACTTAAATTGAAGAAAGTAGGGAAAACCATTAGACCATTCAGGCATGACCTAAATAAAATCCCTATGACTATACAGTGGAAGTGAGAAACAGATTTAAGGGACTAGATCTGATAGACAGAGTGCCTGATGAACTATGGACGGAGGTTTGTGAGATTGTACAGAAGGCAGGGATCAAGACCATCCCTAAGAAAAAGAAATGTAAAAAGGCAAAATGGTTGTCTGAGGAGGCCTTAAAAACAGTTATAAAAAGAAGAGAAGTGAAAGGCAAAGGAAAAAAAGAAAGATATACCCATTTGAATGCAAAGTTCCAAAGAAGAGCAAGGAGAGATAAAAAAGCCTTCCTCAGGAATCAATGGAAAGAAATAGAGGATAACAACAGAATGGGAAAGACTAGAGATCTCTTCAAGAAAATTAGAGATACCAAGGGAACATTTCATGCAAAGATGGGCTCAATAAAGGAGAGAAATGGTATGGACCTAACAGAAGCAGAAGATGTTAAGAGGAGGTGACAAGCATACACAGAAGAACTATATAAAAAAGATCTTCACGACCCAGATAACCACAATGGTGTGATCACCAACCTAGAGCCAGACATCCTGGAATGTGAAGTAAAGTGGGCCTTAGGAAGCATCACTACCAACAAAGTTAGTGGAGGTGATGGAATTCCAGTTGAGCTATTTCAAATCCTGGAAGATGATGCTGTGAAAGTGCTGCACTCAATATGCCAGCAAATTTGGAAAACTCAGCAGTGGCCACAGGACTGGAAAAGGTCAGTTTTCATTCCAGTCCCAAAGAAAGGCAATGCCAAAGAATGCTCAAACTACTGCACAATTGCACTTATCTCACACGCTAGTAAAGTCATGCTCAAAATTTTCCAACCCAGGCTTTGATAGTATGTGAACCGTGACCTTCCAGATGTTCAAACTGGATTTAGAAAAGGCAGAGGAACCAGAGATCAAATTGCCAACATCTGTCGGATCATTGAAAGAGCTACAGAGTTCCAGAAAAACAACATCTATTTCTGCTTTATTGACTATGCCAAAGCCTTTGACTGTGTAGATCACAAAAAAATGGAAAATTCTTAAATAGATAGAATACCAGACCACTTGACCTGCCTCCTGAGAAATCTGTATGCAGGTCAAAAATCAACAGTTAGAACTGGACATGGAACAAAAGACTGATTCCCAATCAGGAGAGGAGTACATTGAGGCTGTATATTGTCATCCTGCTTATTTAACTTCTATGCAGAGTACATCATGCAAAATGCCAGGCTGGATGAAGCACAAGCTGGAATGAAGACTGACAGGAGAAATATCAATAACCTCAAATATGCAGATGACACCACCCTTATGGCAGAAAGTGAAGAGGAACTAAAAAGCCTCTTGATGAAAGTGAAAGAGGAGAGTAAAAAAGTTGGCTTAAAATTCAACATTCAGAAAACTAAGATCATGGCATCCGGTCCCATCATTTCATGGCAAATAGATGGGGAAACAGTGGAAAGAGTGAGAGACTTTATATTTTTGGCCTCCAAAATCACTACAGATGGTGACTGCAACCTTGAAATTAAAAGACGCTTGCTCCTCAGAAGAAAAGCTTTGACCAACCTAGAGAGCATATTAAAAAGCAGAGATGTTACTTTGCTGACCAAAGTCTGTCTAGTCAAAGCTATGGCTTTTCCACTAGTCATGTATGAATGTGAGAGTTGGACTGTAAAGAAAGCTGAGTGCCAAAGAATTGATGCTTTTGAACTGTGGTATGGAGAAGACTCTTGAGAGTCCCTTGGACTGCAAAGAGATCCAACCAGTCAATCCTAAAGGAAATCAGCCCTGAATATTCACTGGAAGGACTGATGCTGAAACAGAAACTCTAATACTTTTGGCCACCTGATGTGAAGAACTGACTCATTAGAAAAGACCCTGATTCTGGGAAAGATTGAAGGCGGGAGGAGAAGGGGACGACAGAGGATGAGATGGTTGGATGGTATCACCGACTTGATGAACGTGAGTTTCAGCAAGCTCTGGGAGTTGGTGATGGACGGGGAAGTCTGGTGTGCTGCAGTCCATGGGGTCTCAAAGAGTTGGACTTGGCTGAGCGACTGAACTGAACTGAACAGACACATACTGTTTGATTCTACCTATTTGAGATACCTAGAATAGTCAAATTCACAGAGTCAGAAAGTACATTGGCAAGTCCCAGGGGCCAGAGGGTGGGGTGGGGTGGAGAGGGGAAACGGGGAGCTAGTGTATAATGGGGACAGAGTTCCAGTTTAGGAAAGTGAAAAATTGGGGAGGTAGATGATGGTGGGGGTTGTACAACAGTGTGAATATATCTAGTGGTACTGAGCTGCACAGTTAAATATGATTCAAATAGTGTGTTTTATATTATATGACTTTTACCACATAAAAAACATACAAAAAAAAAAAAAAAAAAAGAGGAAAGCTATTCCATGCGCTTGGGTTTGAAGAATACTGTTAAAACAGCCATGCTGCCCAAGGCAATCCACAGAGTCAATGTGATTCCTGTCAAACTAGCCATGATATTTTTCATAGAACCAGAACAAATGATCCTAACATTTATATTGAACCATAAAGATCCAAACTGCCAAAAACATCCTGAGGACAAAGAAGAAAACAGGAGGGATAACTTTACCAGACTTCAGACAATACTATGAAGCTACCACATTTGAAACAGAATGATACTGGCAGAGAAACAGACGCACGGATCAATGGAACAGGAGAGAAAGCCCAGAAATAAAGCCACACATCCACAGTCGACACATTTTCACAAAGGAGGCAAGAATATCCAATGGGGAAAAAACCATCTTTTCAGCAAGTGGTGTTTGGAAAGCTGGACAACTGTATGTAAATCAATTAAGTCAGAATGCACCCTCACATCATACACAAAAATAAACTCAAGATGGTTCAAAGTCTTAAACGTAAGACATAACACTATGAAACTCCTACTAGAGATTATAGGCAAAAACTTCTCTGAGATAAATCATAGCAATGTTTTCTTAGGTCACCTCCCAATGGAACGTGCTCAAGCTTATAAGCTTTTATACAACAAAGGAAACTTATAAACAAATGAAAAGACAACCACCGAATTGGGAGAAAATATTTGCAAGCAATGTGACCAATAAGGATTTGATATCTAAAGTATACACATAGCTCAGTTCAGAAACACACACACAAAATTAAAATGGGTAGAAGACCTAAATAAACATTTTTTTTCAAAGAAGGCATACACATTTCCAGTAGCCACATGAAAAGATGCTCAACATTGCTAATTATTAAGGAAATCCAAATCAAAACTACAGTTGGTCTGAGGTATCATCTCAGACCAGTCAGCATGGCCACAATCAGCAAGTCTACAAATAATAAATGCGGGACAGGATCTGGAGGGAAAAAGAACCGCCTGCACTGTTGGTGGGGAAGTAAGTTGGTGAAGCCACTACGGACAACAGGGAAGAAGTTCATGAAAAAACGGAACATAGAGATGTCGTTTTGTTCTTGTTGTTGAGTCTCTTAAGTCATGCCTGACGCTTTTGTGACCCCATGGACTGCTGCCCACCTGGCTCCTCTGGCCATATGATACAGCAATTTCACTCCTGGGCATGAATTTGGAGAAAACTCTTAATTCCAATAGTTAAATGCAGCTCAGTGTTCGTAGCAACATTATTTACAGTAGCCAAGAGATGGAAGCAACCCAAATGTCACGAACAGATAAATGAGTAGAGAAGATACACATACACAGAATGGATTACTACTTGGTCATAACAAAGAATTAAATAATGCCATTTGTAGCAACATGGATGGATCTAGAGATCATCATACTTAGTAAATCAGTCAAAGACAAATTCCAACGACATCACTTATATGCCCAGTCTAAAATATGACACAAATGAATGTATTTACAAAACTAAAACAGACGCATGGACTCAGAAAACGAATTTATGATTACCAAAGGGGACAAAGAATGGGAGGGGGTGTAAATTAGGGACTTGGGATTAACAGATGTAGAGAACTATGTATAAAATACATTAACAACAAGGTCCTACTGCATACCACAGGGAACTATACTCAGTATATTATAACAACCTATAATGGAAAAGAATATGAAAAAGAAAAAATAGAGAGAGAAACATACGCAGACCAGAATCACTTTGTTATACACTGCACACTAACACACCATTCTATATCAACAATACTTCATTGAAAAAGAAAACACAAAATGTCAACTAACTACCAAAAAGTCCCTCTTCCCAGCTCTAGATTCAGTGTTCTCCATCACCTGAATGCAACTACAAACTACCCAAGTGAACTCAGATTTGTGACACCCGATCATTACAGAGAAAGCAAGCTTTCTGCAAGCCAGTGCTGTATGAGTTTTGGTGTACTGTAGATCATTGCATTCATAGCAACCAGAAATTTCCATAAACCACTTGCAACCCTAAAATATGTGTTTTTGTTTTTAACTTTCTGTGAATGGAATTCCTCATTTACACATCCATCCTTTTGGATTTTTTTTTTTTAACACTGAACATTTATGTACATTTTTAGAATGATAGTAAAAGCAAATGTATAAGATTAATTGTGATTTATTGTTTTCACTAGGTGGTAAGTGAGGTGACACTAGGCAAGTTTTTTTCTTCCTATTCTTTGGGGGAAAAGATTTGCTGAAACATCTATTATCATGAGCAGACTGTATGCGCTATTTTAATGCATATAAGAGATGACTTCAGATTAAGTTACCCAGTAGTCACACCGTAACCTGGCCCAGTGGAAGAACATGGAAGCTGGAGCTAGCAGACTTGGGTTTGAATCCTGATACAACTCTTGAGTGAATGGCATCATGGCAAAGCTTTGAGTCTTAAGTGTCTCTTGTCTATGGATCCAGGGATCACACTATTTCGTAGGAGTTAATATTTAACATGGTGCTGCATGTGAAGAACAGATTACTTGGAACCATTCAATAAATATTGGCATTTGCTTTCCCCTTTGCTTATGTTCCATGAAGCTGGGCTGTTCAAACCTCCACATTATTTATTCTGCTAGCCGCGAGTTAGAATCACAAACTGCAGTTAAACATACTAATATTGCATTTCTTAAAAACAAATGTCTTATTCTAGCTGGTGTTTCTTCTACATTCTCCTCAGCAACAAAGTTTGTTTCGTACCCTCCACAGAATAGCAATATCCCAGAACACCAATATGCCAGGTAATTTGATAGGGATCTCACTGAATCTGCCCACTGCCTTGGGTAGTATGGCTATTTTAACAGTATTCTTCAAATCTAAGAGCATGGGACAGCTTTCTTTTCCTAATGTTGTTTGTGTGGTAACAGTCACATAATATAAAACATACTGCTGTAACCACATTTAACTGTACAGGTCAGAGGCGCTATGTACCCTCATATTGTTATACAACCCTCACCATCATCCGCCTCCCCAGTTTTTCACTTTCCAAAACTGAAACTCTGTCCCCATTAAACACCAACTCCCCGTTTCCCCTCTCCACCCCACCCCACCCTTTTGGCCCTTGCGTTTGCAAGCAATGCAACCAATAAGGGCTTAATATCTAAGGTATACAGATAGCTCCGTTCAGTAACAAGCACATTTTAAAAATGAGTTGAAGACCTAAATAGACATTTTTTTCAAAGAAGGCATACACATTTCCAATAGCCACATGAAAAGATGCTCAACATTGCTAATTATTAGCGAAATCCAAATCAAAACTACAGTGAGTTATCACCTCAGACCGATCAGAATGGCCAGCATCAACAAGTGTATGAATAATAAATGTGGGAGAGGACGCGGAGAGAAAAGGAGCCCTCCTGCACTGTTGACGGGGAAGCAAATCGGTGTAGCCACTACGGACAACAGTGTGGAAGTTCATTAAAAACTAAAAGCAGAGGTGTCATTTTTCTGTTGTTTTTCTTAATTCTCTAAGTCATGTTTGACTCTTTTATGACCCCATGGACTGTAGCCCACAGACTCCTCTGTCCATATGATAACAGCAATTCCACTGCTGGGCATATATGTGGAGAAAACTCTTAATTCCAAAGGTTACATGCAGCCCAGTGTTCAGAGCAGCATTATTTACAATAGCCAAGACATGGAAGCAACCGAAATGTCCATTAACAGGAGAACGGATAGAGGAGACACACACACACACACACACAGAGGCTTGCTGCTCAGCCGTAAAAAAGAGTGAAATAATGCCATTTGCATCAACATGGATGTACCTAGGGATTATCATTCTCAGTGAAGTAAATCAGTCAAAGATGAATTCCAATGATATCACTTATACATACAATCTAAAATATGATACAAATGAACTTATTTAGAAAACCAACAATTTTGTAAAGTTTAAAAATAAAATCAAAAAAAAAACTAAAAAAAAAAAAAGACAACCAAAACAGACTCATGGACCCAGAAAACAAATTTATGGTTACCAAAGGGGCCAAAGGATGGGGAGGGATAAATTAGGGATTTGGGATTAGCAGACATAAACTACTATGTATAAAGTACATTAACAACAAGGTCCTACTGCCCAGCACAGGGCACTACACTCAGCATATTGTAACAGCCTACAGTGGAAAAGAATGTGAAAAAGAAAACATATACACATAGATATACATGTAGAACTGAATCACTTTGTTTCACACCGGACACTAATACAACATCATAAATCAATTATACTTCATTTAAAAAGAAAATACACAAAAAACCAAATGACTACTGAAAAGTCCCTCTTCCCAAAACTAGATTCAATGTTCTCCATCACCTGAACGCAACTATAAACTACACGAGTGAACTCAGATTTGTGACACCCGATCATTACAGAGAAAGTAAGCTTTCTGCAAGTCAGTGCCATATGAGTTTTGGTGTATTGTAAATCATCGCATTCACGTCCTATAGCAACCAGAAATTTCCATAAACCACGTGCAACCCTAAAATATGTGTTTTTGTTTTTTAACTTTCTATGAATGGAATTCCTCATTAACACATCCACCCTTTTGGATTTTTTTTTAAACATTGAATCTTTATGTATATTTTTAGAGCTATAGTAAAAACAAAATGTTTAAGATTAATTGTGATTTATTATTTTCATTAGGTGGTAATGGAGGTGACGCTAGGCGAGGTTTTTCCCTCATATTTTATGGGGGAAAAGGTTTGCTGAAAAATCTATCATCGTGAGAAGATTGTATGGGCTATTTTATTCCATATAAGAGATGACCTTCAGATTAAGTGCCCCATTAGTCACACGGCAACCTGGCCCAGAGGAAGAAATGGATGATGGAGCCAGCAGACTTGGGTTTGAATCCTGACACAGCAACTCCTGAGTGAACAGAATCACAACAAAGCCTTTGAGTCCTAAGTGTCCCTGTCTATACAACCAGGGATCACACTCTTTTGTAGGATTCAATGTTTAACACAGTGCTGCATGTGAAGAATAGGTTACTTGGAACCATTCAATAAATACTGGCATTTGCTTCCCCTTTTGCTCATGTTCCATTAAGCTGGACTGTTCAAACCAAACTGCCGTTAAACATACACTATAATGCATTTCTTAAACACAGATATCTTATTCCAGCTGGTGTCAAAATCAGAAATCAGATTAGATCAGTCGCTCAGTCGTGTCCAACTCTTTGCTGCCCCATGAATCGCAGCACGCCAGGCCTCCCTGTCCATCACCAACTCCCGGAGTTCACTCAGACTCACGTCCATTGAGTCAGTGATGCCATCCAGCCATCTCATCCTCTGGCGTCCCCTTCTCCTCTTGCCCCCAATCCCTCCCAGCATCACAGTCTTTTCCAATGAGTCAACTCTTCGCATGAGGTGGCCAAAGTACTGGAGTTTCAGCTTTAGCATCATTTGTTCCAAAGAAATCCCAGGGCTGATCTCCTTCAGAATGGACTGGTTAGATCTCCTTGCAGTCCAAGGGACTCTCAAGAGTCTTCTCCAACACCACAGTTCAAAAGCATCCATTCTTCAGCGCTCAGCCTTCTTCACAGTCCAACTCTCACATCTGTACATGACCACAGGAAAAACCATAGCCTTGACTAGACGAACCTTTGTTGGCAAAGTAATGTCTCTGCTTTTGAATATGCTATCTAGGTTGGTCATAACTTTCCTTCCAAGGAGTAAGCGTCTTTTAATTTCATGGCTGCAGTCACCATCTGCAGTGATTTTGGAGCCCAGAAAAATAAAGTCTGACACTGTTTCCACTGTTTCCCCATCTATTTCCCATGAAGTGATGGGACCGGATGCCATGATCTTCGTTTTCTGAATGTTGAGCTTTAAGCCAACTTTTTCACTCTCCACTTTCACTTTCATCAAGAGGCTTTTGAGTTTCTCTTCACTTTCTGCCATAAGGGTGGTGTCATCTGCATATCTGAGGTTATTGATATTTCTCCCAGCAATCTTGATTCCAGCTTGTGTTTCTTCCAGTCCAGCGTTTCTCATGATGTACTCTGCATAGAAGTTAAATAAACAGGGTGACAATATACAGCCTTGACGTACTCCTTTTCCTATTTGGAACCAGTTTGTTGTTCATGTCCAGTTATAACTGTTGCTTCCTGACCTGCATACAAATTTCTCAAGAGGCAGGTCAGGTGGTCTGGTATTCCCATCTCTTTCAGAATTTCCCTCAGTTTATTGTGATCCACACAGTCAAAGACTTTGGCATAGTCAATAAAGCAGAAATAGATGTTTTTCTGGAACTCTCTTGCTTTTTCCATGATCCAGCGGATGTTGGCAATTTGATCTCTGGTTCCTCTGCCTTTTCTAAAACCAGCTTGAACATCAGGAAGTTCACGGTTCACATATTGCTGAAGCCTGGCTTGGAGACCTTTGAGCATTACTTTACTAGTGTGTGAGATGAGTGCAATTGTCCAGTAGGTTGAGCATTCTTTGGCATTGCCTTCCTTTGGGATTAGAATGAAAACTGACCTCTTCCAGTCCTGTGGCCACTGCTGAGTTTTCCAAATTTGCTGGCATATTGAGTGCAGCACTTTCACAGCATCATCTTTCAGGATTTGGAATAGCTCAACTGGAATTCCATCACCTCCATTAACTTTGTTCGTAGTAATGCTCTCTAAGGCCCACTTGACTTCACATTCCAGGATGTCTGGCTCTAGATGAGTGATCACACCATCGTGATTATCTGGGTTGTGAAGATCTTTTTTGTACAGTTCTTCTGTGTATTCTTGCAATCTCTTCTTAATATCTTCTGCTTCTGTTAGGTCCATACCATTTCTGTCCTTTATTGAGCTCGTCTTTGCATGAAATGTTCCTTTGGTATCTCTGATTTTCTTGAAGAGATCCCTAGTCTTTCCCATTCTGTTGTTTTCCTCTATTTCTTTGCATTGATTGCTGAGGAAGGCTTTCTTATCTCTTCTTGCTATTCTTTGGAACTCTGCATTCAGATGTTTATATCTTTCCTTTTCTCCTTTGCTTTTCACTTCTCTTCTTTTCACAGCTATTTATAAGGCCTCCCCAGACAACCATTTTGCTTTTTTGCATTTCTTTTCCGTGGGGATGGTCTTGATCCCTGTCTCCTGTACAATGTCACGAGCCTCATTCCATAGTTCATCAGGCATCTATCTATCAGATCTAGGCCCTTAAATCTATTTCTCACTTCCACTGTATAATCATAAGGGATTTGATTTAGTTCATACCTGAATGGTCTAGTGGTTTTCCCTACTTTCTTCAATTTCAGTCTGAATTTGGCAATAAGGAGTTCATGGTCTGAGCCACAGTCAGCTCCTGGTCTTGTTTTTGCTGATTATATAGAGCTTCTCCATCTTTGGCTGCAAAGAATATAATCAATCTGATTTCAGTGTTGACCATCTGGTGATGTCCATGTGTAGAGTCTTCTCTTGTGTTGTTGGAAGAGGGTGTTTGTTATGACCAGTGCATTTTCTTGGCAAAACTCTATTAGTCTTTGCCCTGCTTCATTCCGTATTCCAAGGCCAAATTTGCCTTTTACTCCAGGTGTTTCTTGACTTCCTACTTTTGCATTCCAGTCCCCTATAATGAAAAGGACATCTTTTTTGGGTGTTCGTTCTAAAAGGTCTTGTAGGTCTTCATAGAACCATTCAACTTCAGCTTCTTCTGCGTTACTGGTTGGGGCTTAGACTTGGATTACTGTGATATTGAATGGTTTGCCTTGGAAACGAATAGAGATCATTCTGTCGTTCTTGAGATTGCATCCAAGTACTGCATCTCAGACTCTTTTATTGACCATGATGGCTACTCCATTTCTTCTGAGGGATTCCTGCCTGCAGTAGTAGATATAATGGTCATCTTAGTTAAATTCACCCATTCCAGTCCATTTCAGTTCGCTGATTCCTAGAATGTCGACATTCACTCTTGCCATCTCTTGTTTGACCACTTCCAATTTGCCTTGATTCATGGACCTGACATTCCAGGTTCCTATGCAATACTGCTCTTTACAGCTACGGACCTTGCTTCTATCACCAGTCACATCCACAGCTGGGTATTGTTTTTGCTTTGGCCCCATCCCTTCATTCTTTCTGGAGTTATTTCTCCACTGATCTCCAGTAGCATATTGGGCACCTACTGACCTGGGGAGTTCCTCTTTCAGTATCCTATCATTTTGCCTTTTCATACTGTTCATGGGTTCTCAAGGCAAGAATACTGAAGTGGTTTGCCATTCTCTTCTCCAGTGGACCACAGTCTGTCAGATCTCTCCACCATGACCTGCCCATCTTGGGTTGCCCCACGGGCATGGCTTAGTTTCATTGAGTTAGACAAGGCTGTGGTCCTAGTGTGATTAGATTGACTAGTTTTCTGTGAGTATGGTTTCAGTGTGTTACAAAACTTAATTCATAGGACCGGTAAAATTTTTTTTTGTTTAAAACGTTGGATGATGGAAGAAGTAACAAAGAATTAATAAGTGAGAAGAATCAGCACCCATATAAGGCAAGTAGTCTCTTTTCTAAAGTGAAGTCAAAATCAGTAGAACATATCTCCTACCATTCCCCAGCACCAAAGTTCATTCCATTCCCTCCACAGTACACCAATATTCTAGGACCCGAAAAGGATCGTCTAGAAGCCAATTCCTTTGTTCCAAATCAACAAGAAGCAACAGCAGCCGGTTTCTGTGGGCCACAAACAGTTAGTTCACAAGATCTGCACTTACCTGGATCCCCGTGTCTCACTGTCATAATCAGAGCACCCTCAAGACGTTGCCTGGAGACTGAGGCTGGAGGCCAAGGATGGCCCAGGTCACATCTCCCATCCTCTAGGAGCTCACAGCCTAGTGAAGAGGAGATTAAGTACTCACTAAATACATATTAATATGAACAGCTACCATTTACTGAGGACTTACTCTGTGGCACCGGTAGGCACTGCTTTAAATACAAACCCTGTATGCACTCACTTAATCCCCATGAGAACTCTGAGATGGTCACTGCCACTTGACAGGTGAGGAAACGGGTGCAGAGGGGTTAAGATGTTTGCAGAGACCTAATCACACTTAGCGTTTTGCATGGCGAAGGAAACTAGAAGCCTGAGACAAAATATCTGCAAACATCCAACTGACAGTGGATTAATCTCCAACATATAGCAACAGCTCACGCAACTCGATAAAAATAAAAACAAAGGTCCCAGTCAAAGAGTGGGCAGAAGACCTAAATAGACATTTCTCCCAAGACGACATACAGATGGCAACAGGCACATGAAAAGATGCTCAACATCTTTAATTATTAGAGAAACAGAAACCACAATGAGGTTCCACCTCACACCAGGCAGAATCGTTGTTGTTCAGTTGCTAAGTTGTGTCCAACTCTTTGCAACCCCACGGACTGTAGCACACCAGGCTTACCCGTCTTGCACTATCTCCCAGAGTTTGCTCAAACTCCAACCACCACCACCACCGCCACCTCACACCAGTCAGTATGGCCATCGTCAAAATGTCTACAAATAATAAATGCTAGAGAGAAAAGGGAACCCTCCTACACTGTTGCTGGGAATGTAAATTGGTGTAGCCACTATGGAAAACCAATATGGAGATTCCTTAAGAAACTAAAAATAGAGTTACTATATGATACAATTATCTCACTCTAGGGCATATATCTGAAGAAAACTCTTAACTCAAAAAGATAACATGCAGCTCAATGTTCATAGCAGCACTGTTTACAATAGCCAAGACATGAAACAACCTACATGTCCAACAAAGACGAATGGATAAACACGTGGTATGTATGTGTATATCATAAACACGTGCACACATGCGCACAGAGGACTACTACTCAGTCATAAAAGAGAGTAATACCAATGGCAGCTTCAGAGCCTGCCTCCATACGGTCCTGAGCGCACTCCTTTATCCCTCTGAGCCTCAGCTTCATCGTTACATGGGCTTGATTGCAGGGATTAAAGGCTACAAGCAAATGTGCTTGGTGAGTATCAAAGGCCTATAGATCACAGGGGCGTCTTTCTGCCCCCTTTTCTTTCTGCTTTTGGAGTTCTAAAAGCAGAAGTGTGCACTTGGTTGAGCTGATGGGAGGGAAGCCTGTGTGGTTGGAGTGGGGTTCTGCAGAAGACAGAGCCTGAATTCTTGAGGAAGGGAAGTCAGGGAGATACCCTCCAGCAGGAGGGCTCTGGAAGGCGAGGAGCAGTGGGAACAGGGAGCACCCAGATGCCTGGCTCTGCCCTGGTATCAGTGCTCACGGGGGTGCAGCTCAGGGGGAGAGGCCAGGCTCGATGGGCCCAACACTCCTGTTGGGCATCTGCGCTGGGGTGATGCAGCTGAGGTCAGGTAGCAACTGGTTCTAGACGGAGGGCAAGCCCAGGCCCATGTTCCTTGCACCCCAGGAGCCAGGAGCTCATTAAAGAGAAGGGAAGGAGCAATTACCTGCCAACTTCAGAAGCAAAAGACCAGAAGGAGCGGGGGCAGGAGGAGGGTGGTTCTCCACCTGGGGCTCCAGAAGTGTGCCAGGACACAGAGGGGATGAAAGGAAGATGGAGACGGCTTCTGGGGTCATCAGCTGAGGTCAGGACAGGGTCAGTCAACCAGGTGGCCCGGAAGGCTGGGGAGAGTGGCTGAGGCTTGATCTGACCTGTCATGGGGAGCCCCAGGGTGCCCTGGACAAGGAGGGGCAGGCTTCAAGGGAGAGAGGGGCTGTGGGCGACTGAACTGCGGGGGAATGGGGAGGAAGGAAACCCCAGATGGGGCTGTGCCCTGTATCAAAGGTGGTGCTGTCAAACAGAAATATGCCAACCCCCTGGGTAATTTACAATTGTAGGATAGCCCATTAGAAACAGCAAGAAGGTGAAATTACTTCTGATAATATATTTAACCCCATATATCAAATATTTGTTATTTCAACATGAAATCAATGCAAAAATTACTATTGCAATGACTCACATTTCTCCTGTGCCAAGTCTTCAAGGTCGGGAGTGTCTCTTGGCCAGGACACCCGGATGCAGATTAGCCGCTTTTTGGAGTCATAGGCAGCTGGCAGCTGCAGCATAGGACAGCACAGGTCTAGACAGAGGAGAGGCTGGGCTGAAATGACTGCGGACGAGGCCTTTCCCGGCTTCCATCTGTGCCCTCTGTAAACTGCCACCAGCTCGAGGGCTCTGCTGTCCTTCAACACGAGCCATGAGCAAGGCAGCACCCCTGGCCAGCCTCCTCTCTGCTCTGGGGCCAGGCTGGTTACCTGTCTCCCGTGAATGCCTTGAACATTACTTAGCCCTGGATTTCTCAGATGGTCCGGGAGAAAGGAGTTGGTCTTAGAAAATTAATGTCTCTCTATTCTGAAGCGCCCCCATCTTCCGAGGGCTAGGGTGGGCTGAGGAAGTGGGTTTCAAGTCCATGGTAGTCGCTCACCCCAAGATAACGCGTGGAGAAGGCGGCGTTGGAGACCTGATCGGGAGCTGCAGCCAAGAGCAGGGGAGGCTAATTTAAAACAGCTGATTGGTATGGGTAACCAGGTGCCACGGATAAGACGCTTTCCCTTGCTTTTAAGCCCCTCCTTTAAGCTGCCCCTGCACCTCCTTGATTCGGGAGAAGAGGAACTGGCTTCTAGAGAATCCTTTTAGGTTCCTGGGATGCCAGTGTGCCATGGAGGGCACACGACAAACCGGTGCTGGGCAACTCGGGTCTGAGTCTCAGCTTTATGGCCTCGAGAGAGTCGGGTCGTCTTCCTGCACCTCAGTTTCCTTACCTGAGATGTGAGAACGGGAATGCATATGGTTGGGGGGTTTATTCAAAGGCTAAGATGTGCGTGAAGCCCCTCACCTGGGACACGAGGGCCCCACAGATGGGAAGTGACTTACGGGTTCCGATTACTGTCACTGCCATTGCTGTTCATGGAGCAGGGCCTGGGCTGAGTTTGTGGTTTGGGTCGGCAGAAGCAACAGGAAAAAGATGTGGGGGGCAGGGAGGGGCCCATGGAGGGATGTCTCCTTACCACAGCCACTCTGCAACGGGTCTTTGAGGGATGAAGGTGGAGCCAGAGGCCCCCCATGATGGGCAGGGCGTGAGAGGGGGCGGCCGGGAGCTTGTCCTGGGCGGGCAGGCGGGCGGGCGAGCGGCTCTCCAGCCATAACTGTGAACTCTGTCTGGGGGTCATGTTCTTCCCCACAGGTTTCCAGCTCCACCTCCCACGTCCAGAGTTACCCAAACATTTTCCAAACCAGTCTGACCCCTTTCTAATGTGTTCCAGATGCACTTGCAAGAAATTGGAAAAATGCAGAGCCAAGTGGGAGGCTGTACATTTATAGGACTGTACTGGGCCCGAAGATTTTGCCCACTGGGTGCCCAGTCCCAGGGGTCCATTTGCCTCCAGGCCTCCTCCTCTCGTCTCTCCCGGGAGGAGTCCTCCCCCAGCCACTGCCCCTGCTGAGGTAGGGTTTGTCTCGGGCGTGTGCACTGACCCTCGGACCCATCACTGGGCTGGTGTCACTCATTTTCTGGCTGTTTATTGAGCACCTACTATTATTATTTTCTTTGTATGATTTTTAAAATGGAGATAAAACTGACATAACATTGTGTCAGTTTCAGGTATACTGTATTTTCTTAATAATTTAGAAAAACAGTTTTGGTCTCACAAACTCCCTGAAAGGGCTTAAAGGAGCTCCAGGGGGTCCAGGGATCACTGGGAACAATGTCTTTAGAGGAAAACTATGTGGATTGAGAGAGCTTAAAATAGGGCAACCTAACCCAGGCTCAGGGACAAGACACTAGAGTGAAAAGGAGGACAGGGTACAGTATGTGCAAAGACCAGTGGTGAGGAAGAGTGGGGTACTCTCGAGGGACTGAATGCAATAATTATGAATCCTCAGCCTGGTGTATACTGGGGCCGCTGCAGGTCCCTCCGCCCCTTAGATTCATATCACTAAAAATGTGTTGACATGCCCAGTACAGAGCTCATCCCTTCCCTCTTGGAACTGACAGCCTGGGAGAGGGACAGGGGATGGCCATTCCCACCAGCATGACTATGATGTGTGCAGAGATGGGGGAATTGGTCTGATTTGTGTGCGAGCAGGTAGGGCACAAACAGCAGGTTTGGAAAGTCAAGGTGGAGGGGGATTTAAGTTCAGTCTTGAAGGGAGAGTAGAGGTGATCCAGGCACAGAGGATGGTGTGTTCATACCCGGCTGAAGGACAGCAGGGCTTAGAGGTTGGGAAGGAAGAGTTAGCCTGTCCTGTGGTGGGAACGGGAAGGTGCGCCGTGGAGGGGTGGGGAGACCAGCAAGACCAGCAAGGGCGATGGCCATTCAGTGCAGGGTGCAGACCAGACCAGCTGACTCAAAGCTCTAAACCCATCGTGGTTTGCTGTTAAGACCACAGGCTGAATTCTAAGCCTTGGCTCCATATCTTGTAGGTAAGTCACTTCATCTCTTTGGACCACCTTATAGATACCACATTGATTGGAGTTTTGGATTCCGGTCTGGTCTGCCTGGGTTCAGATACCAGGTCTGTGATAATTCACCTGTGTGACCTTGGATACATCACTGAAACTCTCTGTGACTTAGCTCCTCCTCCTTATATAATAGGAATAATGCTGGTACCTACTGCATATGATTACTGTATGGAATCAGTTATATGTACAGTTATGGGACTAAAATATTATTCCTGACAGATTCCTCACCCCTAAGAGGGATGTTCATCCCAACTTCCCCACTTTAGGTTTCAGCATCTGAAAAACTCAGGAAATTTGCATCAGGTACTATTTTTATATGAGTACTTCAGAGAGGAGCTGAAGCAGAGGATATGGGGGAGGGGTCTGTCCAGGGAAGGCCCCATAGGGTCCTGCTTGGTTACATCCAGTCCTCTGGCAGGCCTGGGAGGCTGCTTCTGCTCTCCCTGCACAGAATGACCCACCCACCATGGCTCCTTTCCCTCCTCATCCCCATGGACTTGTTCCAAAGGACAGCCTTGTTCTATGATGAAAAAACGCCTCCTGTGCTTTCCAGACTGAGTCTTGTTTTACTACCACACTCAAAGCAGGTGAAGACAGAGTAGTTTGGCAGAGAGTGTTGGGTGTCTGCAGCCTCACCGCACCGGTTTGAATCCTGCCTTCCCTAGGTAACAGCTGAACAATTGGAGCATGTGACTTACTACAAAATGCTCATCTGAAAAGTGAGATAGTAAGACCTCCCCAGCAAGCTGTTAAGAACAACAGAAGCACTTGGAATAGTAGGTTCTCAGCAGATACTTGCAAGGCTTGCTGCTTCTCAGGCAGTGTGCTCAACACTTTGTGTCGCTTGGCCTGACGAGGATACCTTGTAATTGTTCCCACTGGCAGGTGTCAAGTCCATGGCCCAAGGACGCAGAACCAGGAAGGTCCACACCCCACTCCACCTTATTCCAAAGGTTATGCTCTCACCTGCTTTCCATGTTGCCGCCAACAATAAATGCTTTCCAGTCTTCATTTTGCCACTTTCTGGTTGGGAAACTTTGGTTAAGCTGATTCCTTCATCTGAGCCCCGGCTTCCTCCTGCATTAAAAGATAATATGAAGTCTGAGATGTGAGTGGAGAAGAATGTGCCCATGAGGTTGGACTCCCACTGAGATCCTGGCATGGCCTTCCTGCTCCTTCTTGGGGAGAATTTGACCAAGTCTGCATGGTTCCTGCCTCAGTTTCCCCCTTCCATAAGAACAAAGTAAACTGCCTTGATGGATTCTGAGGCTCTTCCTATAACTGGGCCGTCTGAGCTGCTTCTGGGGAATCTGAAGTCCAGAGAGGCTAGGAAAACAGCAGAGCACGGAACTGTCAGAGCTGACAAAGCAGCCAGGGCCCTTCCCTCACCAGCTTGCTGAGACTCAGTGTGGCAATCAGGATGAGCCCCCTCCGGGATGCCGTACCCAACTGAGAGGCCCCTCAAGTGTTGCAGAGTGGGGGCACTGGGATTCAGCCTGCCTGCCGCTGAGTTCTGGCTTTACTTCTTAGTTGCTGTGTATGTGACCCTGTAGGATGAGTCACTTACTCTCTCTAAACTTTGGTTTCTCCATGGGTAAAATGGGGTAGGAATGCCTCCTTCGTTGGGTCGCTGAGGGAGATGAGGTCATTCACATAATGGGCTCAGCACTGATCACAGAGTCGAGCAGGTGAAGTGCTGACTGTAGCCGAGAGCCTCGCATCCGATCCAATGTACACTCCAGTCTCTTCGAGGGCAGGCACCTGTCTACCAAGATCTATATCCCCGGGGCCCAGCACAGCACCTGTCCGTGCTCAGCAAATGCGTCTGAAATAGGGAATTAGCTCCTTCCAGTCACAGATGAGGAGTCTGAGAATCAGAGAGGGAACAATCAGTGCCCAGACAGCCAGGTGGTGGGAAAGGCAGTATAGGAACCCAGCTTCTAGAATTGAGGCTGATGGTGTATCCGTGGCCGTGCACAAAACCTTGAACTTTGTCATTTTGTCGACAGTCACCTGAGAGTGACTTGGCATGTCTTCACTTAGTGCCATGGAGTGGGAGAGCGGGGATTCAATGTCTTTGGGTTTCCACTGGACCTTGGGAGCTAGCAAACACCTCTATGAAACTGATTGTGATCATTTATATGTAGAATCTAAAATATGGTACACATGCACTTACCTATGAAACAGAAACAGAGTCACAGACATAGAGAACAGATTTCTGGTTGCCCAGGGGTGGGGTGAGGGACAGACAGATTGGGAATCTGGGGTTAGCTCATGCAGACTGTTATATACAGAATGGATAAACAGTAAGGTCCTAGTGTATAGCAGTATACACTGTATACACTCAGTATACACAGTATACTCTGTTCAGTATCCTGTGATAAACCATAGTGGAAAAGAATATGCAAAAGAATGCATAACTGCATCACTTTACTGTACAGCAGAAATGAGCACAGCACTGTAAATCAATTACACTTCAATAAACTAAAACAAAGACAAAAAGCCAAACCCTGATTTTGGGAGGTCCTCACAGCCTGAGAGAATGCAGAGGGAATCTCTGGGGTACAAATAGCGTAACTGTGCTTGCATACTTACAGTGGGGCTTGCCCAGGAGATGGGGGGTCTGGTGCCAATGTTTCCAGACAGTGATCTTGCTAATAGTC